>NC_135532.1:10712495-11380709 GCF_045843805.1 Urocitellus parryii | reverse complement strand
CAAAAAGCTTTTAAGTGGTAGAGTGTTTGCCTATCCTGTACCAGGCCCTGGGTTTGATCACCAGGGGGGGAAAATTGTCCTTCTTCTGCTCTTTAGAAAAGAGCCTTTGACCAACACTGTAAAGCTAATTAAACTCTGCTCTGCATACGTGTTAGGAAAGAAGAGTTGAACCTTTAGGCCTCCAGAAGTGCTCTTCCTGGCTCCTCTTTGACAACAGGACCTTTCAGGGTTCCCAGCTGAAGTCAGTGTGCTCGGGTCTGTTTCTGTTTACCAGTGTTGCTCAGATGGCCACTGTGCTGGGATTTCTTTTTGCCTTGTGAATCACTATTATAGCTCCTCAGATGGTGATCTGAGTAATTGTGCAGGGGGTGGTGAAGCACAGACCTGTTATATCTGCAAATGACACATCTGTCCAAATGTCGTGTAATGAGTAACCGCAATCCACTTTATATAAACCGTATTTCTTCTGTTTCCAAAATGGGAAGGGAAGGGTGGGAGGGATGTTTCTGGGAGGAACATGAAGGAAAGCATTTCTATGGATTCCTCTAGCTGTTTGTTAACTGTACAGACAATGCCAGCACTGCATATTATCAAACTCCATTCAAAGAGAACGTTTGGCCCCCTCGATCTTGGTGTGCAAAACAACATCCTGAAGAGCTACGAGCTGGGCATGGTGGTGCTCATCTGTAACTGCACTTTTTTTTTTAACAAAGGGCTGGGGATATAGCTCAGTGGTAGAGCCCCCTCCACTGCACACACAAAGCTACGTATATCACTGTTTAGTGCGCGTACTTAGACATTAAATAATATTAAATGACCATGTGTCTCCTTGGAACAATAGTTAATATAAAAATTAAGGCCAGGCATAGTGGGCACACTTGTTATCCTATCTACTAGGAAGGCTGAGATAGGAGAATCTAAAGTTCAAGGCCAGCCTTGGCAACTTAGTAAGACACTAGCTCAAAATAAAAAATTAAAAGGTGCTTGTAGGAGCTGAGAGAGGGGAGAAGAGTGACACTGGCCTCCCTGCTAGAATGTCCTGGGCAGGAGGCGCCTGGTGGGCTTGGGCTTGAAGATAGTTATGGGAAGCAGGGTTGAGAAGACAGCTGCAGGGCTGGGGATCTGGCTCAAGCGGTAGCGCGCTCGCCTGGCATGCGTGCGGCCCGGGTTCCATCCTCAGCACCACATACAAAGATGTTGTGTCTGCCGAAAACTGAAAAATAAAAATTCTCTCTCTCTCTCTCTCTCTCTCTCTCTCTCTCTCTCTCTCTCTCCCTCTCCCTCCCTCCCTTCCTCTTAAAAAAAAAAAAAAAGAGAGAAGACCGCTGCAATGGGGGCTAAGGGACTAGAGGATGGACGTTTGGGAAGACCCCAGGGAGAGGGAGGTGAACACTGATACTGTCCAGAGAAGCTATTGCCATCCCCTGAACTGTAAAAAGAAAAAAAAAATTAGGTTGCCTAGTTGGTGTTTTTCACTATTTGTGCTAGAAGCTCCCCCCACACACACAACCACCACCTTTTTTTTTTTCTTTCTGTACCAAGGATTGAACCCAGGGCCTTGCATAGGCTAGGTAAGTGCCCTGCCCCTGAGCCACACCCCCAGCCCTGTGTAGCACTTTTTAGTCCAGCCTGGGCAATTTAGCAAGACCCTGTCTTGAACTCAGCAGCAGAGAGCTGGCCCAGCATGTGCAAGGCCCTAGTTTCAATCCCTAGTACTTGAAAGAAAAAGAAAAATGTGATCCACCTGCCTCAGCCTCCAGAGTTGCTGTGATTGGGCTAGCTGGGGTGACAGTCCTGTGTCACCACGCCCAGCTACGTGCTGGAGACTTGCATTCGTGACTTTGGCTGGAAACAAATGTCACAGGTGGTAGTTTGAAATTGGCCTCCTAAAGGGGGAATTTCAAAGTGGCAAAGTCTGTGATAGCAGAGGAAAGGCGTTCTTTACAAACACTGTCTTCCTCCAGATTCACAGGATGCAGCCGATGCCCACGTTTGACTTCTGGAATGCCTTGTCACTTCTCTGTGGCCCACTTCTCTGTGGTCCTGCCTGCAGGTCTATGACAATGCAGTGCTGCCTTCACAACAAAGTAGTCCTGGCGCCTAGTTTCCACTTTCAATGTGACTGTTGTGAATCAGATTAGGAGGCAGATAACTTGGCCTGAGCTGGCATCAGTTGGATTAGGATAGCAGAATTACTCAGTTGATATTCCTGTCCTTGAAATAGAAGAATGATACTAAGATGATCAACTTTTTAAAAGGTAATTTTCCACTAGGCCTTGAAAGGTGGTTGGCAGGGGCTGGTCAGCAAGCAGTCCCCCAGTTCCAAACCCAGAGTTTGTCACCAGTGGCAGGAGAGCTTGTTTTATACCTGGGTAAGACCTTGAGTGACTCAGTGTGTTTCTGTCACAGAAAGCCCCCCGCCCAGGGTTGCACAGGGGTTCTAAGAGTGTTTCTGGGATCACTGCCAGGCGCCTACAGAACCTCCGTGCTCTGCGCCTAGCCTCCCTCCGACCAGCAGCATTGATGTTGTGGCTACTAAAACTCAGGGTCCAGTCCTTGGCCTTAGGACGACACTTGGGCTCCCTTGCTTGCCTAAAACCCCTGTTGCGGTAGCAGCCGCGTGGACTAACAACAGGCTGCCTGGTTGATTCAGCACCCTTCTCAGGATGCTCTGCTTCCTCTCCCATGAAAGGAAGAAAAGGATAATTTCTTCTATAAATTACCATTTCTCTTTTGTGATTCTTGTGAGTCAGAGCCACAACTCAGAAGACTGTGGAGTCATTAGTCTGTAAAAATCCTTGAGAAGGTGGAGGGATTATAACATACTCTGTCTCTGTCGGGCTAGGGATATAGCTGCTCAGTTGGTAGAGTGCTTGCCTCTCATGCACAAGGCCCTGGGTTCAATCCCCAGTTACACACACACACACACACACACACACACACACATAATAATAATAATAACAACAACAACAACAACAATATCCTCTGTCTAAGGAAGCAGGAACTAACACTGGGATTCTGGATCAGATCTTGGGCATTCAGGAATATTTTGTGCTACCCTTTTAGCTCATCTGTAGGTTTGAAATTATTTAAAAATGGAAAAAAATTAAAATAGAAAAGTTGGATTCTCCTCAAATTAGTGAACTTTCTTGCATATAATTCTGGAAAGAAGACAGAGATTCCCTGAGGACGGATTCTCAGGCCACTGCTAGCTGCCTCACCTGGAAAGGACAGACTTCTGAGCCACTTGCAACAGATTCTGGGGATGAACGTGCTCCAGGGTAGACGGGCTATTTTCAACAGTTTGACATATTTCTGCAGTACCTACCCAACCTGATGATGCAGTGAACTAAATGATCCTTTCAAAATGACAAATAACAAGATAAAATGTTCCCAAGCCCATTTATTTCTCACATCTACCCACCCTGTGAAGACCACATTAAGACCGAGCCTTGGGTTTAAGTGAACACTGTATTGTATGCTTCTGTTCAGAGGACTTCACAAAGACCTTCTTTTGTAAAGAAAACAACCAGCCAATAAAACGGTATTAGAGTACATTATATATGTGACCAATCGTTTTATAAAATCTGATATAAGTGTTCAGGCATAATTGGAGTTCTTAGCAAAATACTTTAGTTTTTAATATTTCTATGACCTTCTAAGGGGAACTTAACAATTACTCTTAAATTTTCAAAGTGGTGCATGGAGTTTTAGCTGTGTGACTTCCATTAAAGCCCATAGGAGTCTTGTTGCTAAAACATCACACAACTCACGAAAATGTGCTCCTTCTTGTGAAACTGTTAGAAGTAATGGGTATGGATGTGCAGCCCAGCATTTCTGGTACATTTATGGCTTTCTGCACTTGTTTCAAATCTTATACCTTTATACAAACTCAACCGTTCTTTAAGAATTGAAAGGAAGAAAAAAGCCTATTATGTGTTTTCCAAAAATGAATGGTAGAAAAAATATAGAACAGATAAAAAAATTAAGAAAGAAATTTTAAAATAATTTTTTAATATTTATTTTTTAGTTATAGGTGAACACAATATCTTTATTTTATTTATTTATTTATTTATTTTTTTGTGGTGCTAAGGATCAAACCTAGTGCCTCACACATGCTAGGCAAGTGCTCTGCCACTGAGCCTCAACCCCAGCCCAGAATAATTCTTTAAATATAGCCAAATGTCTTTAAATATAGCCAAATAATTGTCGTCTTTATGTCAAAGTTAATATAGCAGCTTCCAGATTTTTAAAGTATACCCTAAAACTAAAGTTAAAAAAAAAAAGCAGTTGGTCTGAGGATGTATGTGATTCCTTCCATAGCACCCCCCCAAAAAAAAATAAATGAAAAAGATGGTCTTTCACTATAATCACATACGATTTGATTTTGGGTTCTCTATAACCTCCACTGTGGAAACCTACATAGCTTAAGCATCATTCAGGCAAAACTTCATTTCTTTAGGTAGGAGGTGGTCTTCCTTGTGGATCAGGTTTTGGAGGCCCCTCTGTGATGGGACTCTCCTGCATCCCCTTGTTGTTATTCCTATTGTACCATGAGGAGGAGGGTCAGAGCCCACATCTCTCTGACTTGCAGAGACCAGGTCTCTCTATTCAGTGCTGTGCTTTGTGTGAGAAGAAAATGCAGCAACTGGCAGGGATTTGTGTGGGCTGTTGCCGGCACATTCTGAGCCAGGGGGGCTCTGGGAGAACTTTCTCCCACCAAACTGCACAGAGGCCCTGAATTCTTCAGGAGCTTGAACTGCGCTCCTGTACCCACAGGGGCCTGCCTTGCATAAGCAGCCAGTTCCCATCTTAGTGGCCTGGCACAACCATGGACTTCAGGGACGCAGCCAGGTTCCTCCTAGGGCAGAAACATCTCTGGAATTCTGTTTCCACAGTCCTTTGGGGAACATGGGAGGCTCATAGATTTATTTGTTTCATAACAGAGGTGGGGGGGGGGGCTGAGACTTAACTACAGTGTCTTCAGTTAACTGTTGGCTTAGTTTCTGGGGTGCAGGGTTTTTCTGTAGATGTGTTTACTAAGCAGTACTGAAGATCATTTTTACCCATTATTGAATCTCAGGAAGATCCTGTGGACATTATGTTCTCCTGAAATCTCTCTTAATATCTGGAGAATAGACTTCAGGGCAGATTTTTAAATAATGGTGAGTCTGATGCATAAGCCATTTTTCCACCTAGTATGGAATAAACAGCATCAGTTGGAAATGAGGTACACCACGGATTAAAGTGTCCCAGCTGGGGTCAGAATTAGGGACTGTCTAAGGGAATTTCTGAAGGGCAGGGGAGAATATCAAGGTACAAATGGGAGGAAATAAGCCATTGTTCCTTTAAAAAGCTTAGTAACCTCGATAATGAGAGGCTATGAAATAGTTCTTTTTAGAACAGTAACTTCTTAACTTCCCAGTTCTAATAGCTCCCAGGGTCGCTTGCAGAGAGCCCTGGGGCTACACCTGCCTTGCATAGATTAGGGCCGCTGCAGCTGTCTTCATTTGCAAGCCTAAGGTGTAGCTGAAGAGGCTGTGGCTCCCAGCAGGGAGCCCTCCTCCTCAATCTCCATAGGCTGGCGTCGCGGATTAAGATGGCCTTTGCAAGCCAGGCTCAGAAATTGCACGATGAGGCAGGTAATGATTTCCTGGGTTTTATGTGTCAGACCTTCCGAGGTCTGAGGCAGGCACCTTCTATAGGCCTGCCTTGAATTAGCCAGACCTTTTACAATCAGCTCTGCGCGGAGCAGCTGCCTACACTGCCCAGCAGGTCCATGGGCCAGGCACGCCTTGGCACACAAAACCGTTTGTGGGGAGCTTGTGAATGTATTGGATGATCTCTCCGTGAGGACAAAAGGCGCAAGGGCTCTGGGGAACCTAGAGTTAGTTTCGGTCTGGGGGTTGGACGTGCTTTGTCCTGAAATGTGCATTCGCCTACCAGAAAATACAATTAGGATAACTCTTGTGTGTGCTCTACAGGAAGGAAGTGGTGTGCTGCTTGTGAATGGTGGGCTAAATGAGGGAACCATTAAAGGGGTTTTAATAGACTTTTGAAGCAAAAGACGTAAGAGGCTCTAGTTATGTTGCCTTAATTGAGAAATATTTTGCAGTGTGAGGAGACTTAATCAAGTTTTCATTGCATACCTAGTCAGGGACCAGGATGAATGTTTCTTGAAGCCACTGGATAAAATGCACATTGAAGGCTCGTTAGTTATGTGGGAATATGTGTGACGCTTACGTGTCTCCCGTGGGCGCCGAGTATCAGGTACTTGGTTTACTGTGTTGGGTTGAAAGCTTCTGTTCTAATTTCTAATGAACTTTACCACCAGACTACTTGATCATGACTAAGCCCAGGAACAATGCAAATGGAATTGCCCCCTGATGGGGAGGAATGGGCCCAGATGGCCCTTAAAAGGTGATAATTAGGAAATATAGCATATCTGAGTAGCTAGAAAGAGAGAAACTTGTTAAAGACACTCAATCTGTTTGAAGCAATGGTCTTTCCCTTAATTATATGCATTTTCATTTGGAGTAGCTTTAAAGTAAATTTTTCTCAGGAAAAATTACCAGCAGCTAGAACCTAGAAACCACGCACATTTTTTTTTTTCCCGCTAGTGTTTCAGAATATTTTGAAAATTCTTCAAACATTTTTCATTTTCCAGATCTGTGTAACAGACTTGCTGTGTGTGTTTTAGGGGGCCGTTTTAGGTTATTTTAGCTCTTATGCTAAAACAGTGGGGGAGTAATTAAAAGTGAGAAAAATATTGGTATATATTTGTAAACTGAGCTCTTAAAATTAAAATAGTTGCAGAATATTACAGTCTGTGATTTAATATGCTTTGTAAGATTGCCGTAAATGTATTGCCTTCTTGGCAGTGTAGAATCCAGATACTTTGTGAACGTGTGATTAAAATAATTTTGCCCATGACAAATTGGACTTTATAAGACATATTTTTATCTGAATTAGCATGTTTGCATTGCTAATGATACCACTCATTTGGCTTTTCTTTAGTCAGATTTTTTTTTTTCCTCTTAAGTATATAAACTTGGCATTACCTTAAGAATGACAAGTGACCTGGGAACCAGGAAGGGGTGGCCTGAAGAGTGAAGAAATATGCTCACCCTGCCCCTTCCAGCTCCTGCCTGGGATGGTGGACAGTGAAAGGGGCTGCTTCTAAAGCACTAAAGCACAGTGCAAAAGCAGAGTGGCCAGAAAGCAACTGTCCCCTTATTTGTCAAGTCAGAAAGTCACATCACATGGAAGCGCTAAATAACATTATTCTGAATATCTTGGCAGTCCTATTTTGGCAGAGGAGTTGCTTTCCTGAAATTACTCAACACTATCATTCATCCTGACAAAAGCCAGTGGTACAGATGCACCTTTGGAACTGAGGCCAAGGTGAAACCTGCCTCTTCCAGATCTGCCCACTCAGGTTTGGAAGGACTCTCCAGAAAATGGGCCTCCATTCCAAACATCGCCCCTCCGTCCATCCCTAGGGCTGGCTGAAATGTAAGGTCCCAGGATCCAGTTTAATATGAGTTCAGAGTATCTTCCTCCACACAAAAATCTCTGGAGTCCTTGACATTTTAAGCCTTGTTATTGAAGAATGGTTGCAGTTCATTCTCAGTTTCAGGACTCCAGAGAAGGACTACCCAGGCATCTGCTGTCTTTGAGTGAGCTTCAGGGGGAGGTGACATGCTCGGTGAGCCATGGGTCCACCCTTTGTATTATGTTGTAATCCCAAATTAAGTAATCTGGCTCAAACTTGATATCAGTGAAAAATAAAAAATTATCTGGTGCGGCTATGCTTAAGGAAAGATGAGGAAAACTGGAGCTAGAAATCATTGCTGTCTTTAATTCTGTAATTCACAGCTAGCAATGGTTTAAATCCCATGTGCCCAACTAACTATACCTGTGAACCAAAGTATGATCTTGGAAGATTATATTCAGTAATTTCAACTTGAGTTATTAGTGAATAAGACTTGGTGCCAGGTTTGCCAAACAGTTACAATTATTTACTATTATTTTCTAGATGCCTAGATGCAACTTGACTTGAAACTTTTATAGTTGAAATTTTTGCCCATCACTAGCTCTGAAGAGCAGCTTCAACTTGTTCAAGTCTTTTTTTTTCTTTTTTTTTTTTTCAGGGTAAATGTTCAGTAACAGGAGTTTGTCAGTGTAGCTAAGCTAATACTTGATTGCTGTAACGATATTTGTAAAGAACCGAGTTGAAGTTGCCCAGGAGGTGGATGGCGATTAAACTCCGCATTCCTTTTGAACTGTTTTATTAATTAGTTCTCTGGACTCAAAAAGGTTACATACTCTGAGTAGTAAATTGCATTCCATTTGTAAGCTCTGTGGACCAAATTTGCATGTGGCCTAAAACACATTGTTGTGTTAAGTAGCATTTTATCTCTCCAACCCCTGCCTCCTCCCCCACTCCCGGTGAAAGTTTGGTCCACTTTTCTTTTGGGAGGGGAAGATCCCCTGTTTGGGCCACTTGGCGCCATCTTCCTCTTTACTGTTCAACCCACTGAAGCCCCGGTGGGCTGTGGCAGGCGAGGCCCTCTGGGTGTTCCAGTGGGCTGAGCACTGGAGCTCTTCCTGTTTATTGATATGGAATGTTTCCAACCTGTCTTTGCTTTAAGAGTCATTTCAAAGGAAACGTAAAAGAAAAAAATAAAAAGAAGAAGATGATGATGAAGAAAAAGAGGGCTGGGGATGTAGCTCCGTGGCAGAGCCCTGCGTTCCATGCCCAGCTGCCAAAAGGAAAAAGGCAAGAGGAAAGAAAAAAGAAAGGAAGTAGTTTTTGGTGTAGGGTTCTTCCTGCTGCCCCCTGGAATTTTCCCTGTTTCTCAGCCTCTTCACCCCTCCACTGCTGCTTTCTCCGTCCCCAGGAGCATGGGAGGTTTTGTTTGGTTAACTTTAAAAGTGTTTGAGGAACCCCACCACCCACCACCACCTCTTCCATTCCTCATTATGGTTTGAGAATGTTCCTGAACAGGGGCCCTTCCAAGGATGCTGGTATTTAGACAGACCTTCCTGTCATTTATTTGACTCCCAAGCACAACTCTTTTGAAAGAATTAATATCAAACTTACACAGGAAAATCTACCATTTAATGAGATGGGCTCCTTTTCAATAAATAGTTTTCAATTCAACAGAGGGATCTCATCTATTTTAAAAAATCATTAATCACATACTTCTGACATTTTCCCTTTCAGTTTCCTCAGGGGGAAAAGTTATTTGAATAACAAACAAACAAACAAAACCCCCTCACCACAAGTAGCTGTCAACCTCCTACTTGAACAAAAGCTTTGTCTCCTACTGAGGCCTACAGTGTTTTGTTTAGTTGGAGGCAGCAGGGTGGTATGGATACTGTGCAGCAGGGCTGGGGTTGATAAGCACTTTCTGGAGTCAGTGTCTCTCCTGATTAACTCTTGGATTACTTGCTTTGAGTTATTGACCCACTCTGGCTACCCCCTCCAGAATTTCCAACATGGTAGTCTCCCCCACAGATGCCTTCCCTGGGTACAGTGAAGGTAGACAGCATGGACATTAGTGAGTCCTGTGATTTTCAAATGAGCTGAAAACAAAAAGCTTAAGCATTTTTTCTTGTTCCTTGACCTAGGTACATTTTCTTAATGAATATCCAAGTTGACTTAGAGTTGTAACTTAGGTGTACAAACTAACTTTTAGACATGAGCATTTAGTTCAAATCTCATAGAGAAAATCTAAAGGGGGGGTGAATGGGAAGCAGTTGGGGATCAGAATTGCTCCCCCTTACCTTTAGTTTGGTGCTTCCCAAAGGAGCTTTAGAGCTCACATTTAAAAATAATTTTGGGGCTGGGGATGTGGCTCAAGCGGTAGCGCTGGCCTGGCATGCGTGCGGCCTGGGTTCGATCCTCTGCACCACATACCAACAAAGATGTTGTGTCCGCCAAGAACTAAAAAATAAATATTAAAAAAAAAAATTCTCTCTCTCTATCTCTCTCTCCTCTCTCACTCTCTCTTTAAAAAAAAAAAATAAAAAAAAATTAAAAATAAAAATAATTTTGTTATTGAAATAGGACTATGAAGATATTCTTTCTTGTGACTATGAATTAAATTAAGCCATATGAAGTTGCCAATATTTGACTAATTTTGACATTAAAAAATGACACTCAAGTACCAACACAGGTTTTAGTATAATCACATCACCTGATAAGGAAATGAAGAAGTGAGAAAGCTTGAGAATTAACTGGACTCTGAGCTCCTCATGAGCAAATAGCAACTTCCTTCCATGATCACCCGGTGAGTGCCTTCTGTGTACTGCTGGTTCTGGGAACACAGAAATAAACATAGTCGCCACCCCCAAATCACTCACAGTGTTCAGGACAAATAAGTACAGGGTGAACCTGTGTGAGGAAACAGAGCTCAGGACAGCTCAGTGTCCATCCTTCATATGCAAGAACTTTGCAAGTGAGCAAAAAATTCAGTGACTTACATTTGTTCTTTTCACTCCTATTTCCAAGAGTTGCTTAGAATCTGCACTATTTTTAATACAGCAGCTCTGTGTCCTTAGTCACAATTATTCTCAACCCTAAGCTACCATAGCATGTCAAAATAATAGCTCTATTGAGATATAATGCAAATGCCATAAATTTCACATTTTAAAAGTATGCATTGATTTTTGGTCTGTTTGCAAAGCTGTGCAATGATTATCACTGTCTAATCCTAGGACATTTTTCACACCCTTGAAAACCCCTATTCCACTGGCATTTACTCCCCATGTGTCTCTTTTTCCTTTCCTTGACAACCACTAATCCACTTTTTCATTCTATAGATTTTCCTGTTTTGGACATTCCATATAAACGGTATGCAGAAGTGGACTTTTTTCACTTAGCACAGTATCTTCAAGGGTCTTCCATGTTGTACCTGTGTCAAAACTTCGTTCCTTTTTAGTGGGGAGGGTACCGGGGACTGAACTCAGGAGCTCTGGACCACTGAGTCACATCCCCAGCCCTGTTTTTTCTTATATTTGGACACAAGGTCTCACTGAGTTGCTTAGTGCCTTGCCTTTTGTTGAGGCTGGCTTTGAACTCATGATCCTCCTGCCTCAGCCTCTTGAGCTACTGAGATTACAGTACTTCATTCCTTTTTATAAGCCAGTAATGTTCCATTGTAGGAATATACCATATTTCTTCATCCATTCATCTAACACTGGGTATTTGGGTTGTTTCCACTTTTGGGCTAGTATAAATAATGCTGCTATGAATATTTGTGCAAAAGTTTTTAGTTAGATAACATTTTCACTTCTGTGTGCCTAGGAGTGGAATTACTGGGCTATATGGTAACTCTCTCTTGAACATTTTGAGGAAGAGGGAGACATAGCATTTTGCGCCCATATTTTGAAACTAATTATGCAGCAGCTTCTGTTTATTTTCATTAAGCTTATCTCTTCCACTGAATTTTAAATTTTTTGAGACAGCCATCATCCTTGTATCCCCTACAGTCCGGCCCTACCCACGAAGGCACATAGTAGGTTCTCAGAAAATTCTAAGGGATAGAAATGACCAGTGCAACATCCTGCTGCTTGTGAAATCAGCAGCACCCCTCATATTCATATTTTCTCTCTCTCCCCCCCCCCCCCGCCCCTCTTTTCTTTCCTGTAACAAGTGACAGCTTATCAAAAAGAGAAGCAGCTTGGTACTGTCCATCAAGCCTTCCAGCTGGGAGCTGACCCTCCTTATCTGCTGCGGGGGGGGGGGGGGGGGGGGGGGGGGGGGGGCTTCCTTCCCTAGGATCCAGGCTGCCTCATCCTGTGGCAGGTGACTTATGCAGATCCTTTAAGAGAGATTATTTTAAGCACCACTGAAACCCAAGCAAGGCCCAGGGACACCCCAGCATTTGGGACAAGCTCCTTGTTCAACATGGTTCAGCAGTGATTCAGACTTCTACTTTAGGGGGGATTTTTGGAGGGGGCACTAAGATACCTAGCCAGGCTTTGGCTTGGGAGCATTGTGCAAGAGGTTTAAGAAAGATTATTTTAAGACTCTCAGAAGGCCAGAGCAGCATCTTTCTGATTTATTCTGCTAAGTTTCCTTTGGAGCCTGTGATTTTAACGCGTATCTCAGGTTGGATTTGAGAGACAGAGCCTGCTCTACTGAACTGGCCACCTTTGATGTTACAGTACTGAGGAGGGGAGCGACAGATGGAACAAAACTCCTAATTGCCTAAATTTACAATAGGTTCCCAGCAGCAGCCAGCACAAAAGAAATGTTAATGCAATAAACTGTAAATGGAAGGAAGCTAAGCAGGATTTATGGCTGGAGCAAACCT
Organism: Urocitellus parryii; assembly: GCF_045843805.1. Classification (NCBI taxonomy): domain Eukaryota; kingdom Metazoa; phylum Chordata; class Mammalia; order Rodentia; family Sciuridae; genus Urocitellus; species Urocitellus parryii. Next base: position 11,368,383 of record NC_135532.1, on the reverse strand, counting down.
CCTTCCTTCACTGCTGAAGCATTTCAATGGCCACAGTAGAATTGAGCTCATTTGAAAGTTGGTGACCACTCTGCGTCCTCCCTTTCTTATATGTCCCACATCCCCTCCACAAACCAATGACTATAAAAACCTGGGCAATCTCACAGAAAGAACACTTGCAGGAAAATATCAGGCACGGAGGGTCAGGCCCCGCAAGCCTGGCAGAGGTGGGCATATGTCAGGGTGAATGTGCTGCAACCAAAGAATACGTTTTTCTTCCCCTGGTCCATGTTGGGGACCACTGCAGACACAACATGTGCCATGGTGTTTTCATATTGTAGCCACGAAGTAAGAAGGCAACATGGCACTCGCCAGTCAGGCCCTTGTCCCTCACCAGGGCCACTGCTGTAAGTGGCCCTTTTCACACACAGCTTCCTGTGGGTTCCATCTCCATGCCTACCTTTACCTAGATTCAGGTGTTGGTTGTCTCCTTGGCCAGATTGCTGGCTAGTGTTGTCTGTTAATTAGCTGAGGACAACAGTCTAAATGGAAAAATGATTTTGAGATCTCTGCCCCCTGGTTCCACACTGTGAGGGGCCTTGTGTAATTAAACACATTTTAGAAGAGATTCTCTTGCCAATGTGCTCTGTATGCCCAGGGCCTTCTCCATGGCTAGGGAGTTCTGGTTTAGGTAAGGCTTCCATATTAACAATAGGTAGAATTAAAAGCAAAACTGCAAATCAGAGGACTAAATGTGGGGGATTTTTTTTTCTCTTTTGTACTTGGGGGAAAGAACTCATTGGTAGGAAAGTAATTTCTGCATCATTTAGGCACAGGAAAATGGCAGTGCCACAGAGGCCACTAGGTGAGAATTTGGGAGTGTTGTTATCTATACAAGGAATGTGGCAAGACTCGGGTGGGCTGCGACTCCCCTCATCATCACAAGATTAATTCTAATTTTTATTTTATTTTTAATCTGTACAATAGATGACCAAGAGAAAAGCATATAACTTTATTTAGTTCAGGTTTTACATGACATGGAGCCTTAAAAAATGAAGACCTATGCCAGGTGCAGTGGCGCACACCTGTAATCCCAGCAGCTCCGGAGGCTGAGACCGAGGATCCCAAGTTCAGAGCCAGCCTCAGTAAAAGCAAGATGCTAAGCAACTCAGTGAGACCCTGTCTCTAAATAAAATGCAAAATGGGGCTGGGGATGTGGCTCAGTGGTTGAGTGCTCCTGAATTCAGTCAAAAAGAAGACCCAAAGACCCAGGGAAAACTGTTTTTGTGGACATTCATGCAGAAGGATGATAGAAGGACACAAGGTGTGATCTAAAGGTAATAAAGAGGGAGAAATTAGTAAGGCCTGTTTGTTCAGCTTCTTCTTGGAGTCCCTATGTGACATTTCTTCCCTCTGGGTACAGGGCAGGACACATACTTATCATATGAGCATCTTTAGGGGAAAAGAATGAAGGAATCCTTTATGAAGCTTTTGCTGAAGGGCTCAAAATGGAAATTTTGAGTAATGATCCCCAGGTGAGGGTGGCCACTGGAGAAAGCCCAACTCTGTAGAGTGGCAGGCTCTTCTCTGGCATGACTCTGCTGTAGCTGTTTTCCAATCAATGTGTAAACAAAGTTATGGGGTATAGAAGCTGGACCCCAAAACCACATAACAGATTAGTCATTAGTAAAAATTAATGGAAATTTTTTTATTTTTACTTTTTGGTGGTTCTGAGTATTGAACTCGGGGGCACTCTACCAATGAACTACATCCCCAACCTTTTTTATTTTATTTCAAGACAGGATCTCACTAAGTTGCCTCAAACTTGGAATCCTCCTGCCTCGGTCTCCTAAGTAACTGAACTTACAGGCATACTCTGGTTTGCCCTGATGTCACATGCATGGCCTGGGCAAGACCAGCCTGGGCACTTTAAAGTGAGATCCTGTCTCAAAATTAAAACAAAAAATGGGGATGTGGGATATACTTTAGTGGTAGAGCACCCCTAGGTTCAATCTCCAGTATACACCCCTAGGTTCAATCTCCAGTATACTTTTAAAAAGTGGGGGACATCTTACTACATTGCTCAGGTGACCTCTAACTCCCAGGCTCAAGTATCCTGCCTCAGCATCCCAGGTCGCTGGGATTGCAGGTTCAGGTTCGTGCTGCTGCACTGACTTGGGCCATCATATTTCTAATGCCCTGACCCATTGCACTAAGTTCTCTCAGCATTTTTTTTTAATTAGTTTTGAGACTTAGTTGATGTTAAGGGGTATGTGAGAATAGAAAACACATGGGGTTGAAGTTGGGGGCTTTGGAGGGTCCCCGAGTTGCAATGAAGTACACTGGTTCCATGATCTGTCTAATGGGCATAATCCAAGTCTTGGATGGGCAGTTGCACAGCACCATGCAGGCAGGGGGGTCACTAGGGTTTGCAACAGTCTTGCTATTTGATGTTATCTGCAAAGGTCACTAGCTTTTGATTTCCTCTTATAATTTCTTTTGTGACATTGCCTATCCCTGCCTCAGGCTCATAAAGCATTAGGTCAGTAGTGCACTGGGTCAGCAGGTATGTTCCGTTCCACATTTGTGTGTTTGATTCCATGGTAATAGGAAAGAGGTTGATTGAGAATGTTAGTGTGGCCTAACACTACATCTCGGGAAGTTTCACAGGATACACAAAACACAAATCCTTACAATACACATGGGTTTGCATGCTTCTGAACATTTTGGAGACATTTTGCCACATGCTATTTTTTTAAATTGTCAGATCAAATAGGCTTGGTGTTGTGTGTCTTGATGGAGTTGCTAGTCAGGGATTGGTGTCATTTCTGGGCCCTGACCAGAATTACATTTCAAGCTATAAGTAGTTATGTAAAGTCGTAGGTTAAATGATTTGGGAATAAAATGTCATTTGATGTGACAGAAATGAACCCTCTGAGGCCCATATTTCCTCTGGGACTTGGTCTCACTTACAGTTCTTGTGTTAAGTAATTTTATTAGCTGAGGCAAAGAGGGCCATGTGGTGACAAGGGAAATATTTTTTGCCAACATTTTAATCCTAATCACAAAATTTATTATGTGCGATTGTATACGCATTTGTAGCAATAAAACCCTGGAAGAAGAAGAAAGTAAAAATTAGAATGCGTTGTTTCTCTTCCCAGGTGTTGTTTTAAGCATTGTATGATTTGTCAAAAAGATTAATTGTTGCTTGCAGCTAAACAGATGATAAATTTAAAAATTATATTATTACTGTGTGTCAGCATAAAAGCTCCATGTCCCAAGTGTGTCACCTTTTTCTGTTGCTGTTGACAAGGTTCACATTTTATAGCACACCGCCAGAAGGTGTTGACATATATTCAGATTACTGATTAAATGTTTTAAAAACGTGCCACTCAGAAACTAACCCTGATGTTCTATCAAAGAGTCACTTTTAGGAATAAGATTTTTTTCCTTCATCATTGCCATGGAAAAAAATCTTAAAATCGCTATTTAAAAAGCAAACCCAACACGATTACGTTTCCCTATTCTGAACTGCAGCAGGCAAAGGGAAACCGGCCTCAGCATTTTCAGAATTTCGTCCCTTCTTCACAGGAAAGGCCACAACATGGTGTCAAGATATCTCCGAGGAAGGTGCTAAATGGCGACTTGTAAACACCCCTGGTCAGGCACTGGACCCAGAGCATGGGAGGCGAGGACCATCCCCAAGTTGTGTGTCCCTCCTGAGGTCTCTCATGTTTTGAGTCCTTCCAGGTTTAAAGCTGACCCAGCCCTGTGCCACAAAGTCTAGACTTCTACGTGGTCTTGTCACACTATAATGCTTAAAGAGGACACTGGTCCTTTTTAAGCTTTTTGGATTTTTGGGGGGTTTTATAATGAAGTGGGCTGGCCCTTAGTCCAAAGGCTTCAGGGAACCTGAAGGGGTGTTTGCTACAATAATAAATGACTGTGCTGCCTCAGGAATCAACACTTGAAAGCTTTTCTTTTTGGTGTTAAGGTGTTTGTGGGATACTGTCAGTATACTCTCCTCTCTGAGCACAGCATGAAAGAACTTTAAAACAAATGATTTAATATTCATTATGGAAAAGTTGGAATTTCCCCCTCGCTGGTTGTCAAGCTTCCTTTGTGGATGTCATTTCTGGGGTGTGATGTTCCCCTTCTTACAGAGGAGTCGACACTGGCTCAGGATGAGGATGAGGACAGCCAGGAGCCCCTGTCATTGTCACCCCAGCATGGTGCAAGGTTAGAGATGTTGCATTGACAGCCTGAGGTGCCCTCGGGGCACCAAATCCCCAAATCATCTCTGTGACCAGAAGTACATAGGAGGTTGCAAATAGCTCACAGCAACAATAATCGAAGCTGCCATTTATGGAGCACTTAATGTATATTGGACCACTAACCACTCTACATACTGTCTCATTTAATTCCAGCAACATAACAGCAGCTAAATGAAGTGTGTTTTATCCCCATTTTACAGGGGAGTGAATCAAGACTTATGTCCCCACCCCAACCCTGCACTCCTGCCCCAAGGAGCAGCTGACATGTGAACCCAGGTATGTCAGATTTGAGAGCAGCTACTCGCTGAATATGCACTGCGGCGGGCACTGCTTTTACCATAGCCCATTGTGTGGCGGGGGTGCTGGCTATGAGACCCAGGCCTCATGCATGTAGGGCAGGCTTGTATAACCAGGGTGCACCTACCCCACAGCTCTCTCTTTCTTAATATTTATGTTTTAGTTATGGGTGGACACAATATCTTTATTTCATTTATTTTTTTTTTATGTGGTGCTGAGGATGGAACCCAGTGCCTCACACATGCCAGGTGAGTGCTCTACCTCTGAGCCACAACCCCAGCCCCCCAACTCTGCTCTTTAATTTATTCTTTAGGGCTTTTAAGAAGTTGGCTCACCATTGAAAAACAGAGCCTCAGGTACAGTCTCTGCAAGTTTAAATAAAACAATGTTCTGAGAGCCTTGAGGGTTGACTTTAGATGAGGAAGTGAAAGATTAAGATAATTCCGTTCTGGCTCCCTCTCATCCCCTTTACTGCCTTTAGTATTTCTGGATTTATAGCTAAGTTCCTTCCTTCCTTCCTTCCTTCCTTCCTTCCTTCCTTCCTTCCTTCCTTCCTTCCTTCCTTCCTCCCTCCCTCCCTCCCTCCCTCCCTCCCTCCCTTCCTCCCTCCCTTCCTTCCTTCCTTCCTTCCTTTCTTCCTTCCTTCCTTTCTTCCTTCCCATGCTGGGTATTGAACTCAAGGCCTTGGGCATGCTGGGCAAGTGCTGTATCACTGAACTACACCCTTAGCCTTTTTTAAAAAAATTTTGAGACAGGGTCTCCCTAAATTTCTGAGGCTGGCCTCCAACTTGTGATTCTTCTGTCTCAGCCCCACCCTGAGTCACTGGATTACAGGTGTGCACCACTGCACCAGTTAGCACCATTTCCCCTAAAAAGCCACTTTGGGTAAACTAATTGAAATTTGATCAAACCCAGACTGTCACACACACAGGAGTAGCTCCCTCTTTCTTCTCTTTTTAAAAAATGTTTACTCTTTGAGTTAGTTGGTTGCTGTGCCTCCCAGTTCCTGTGTGCATTTGTCATCTCACTTCTTTAATTCCACAGATTGCAGCCTCTTAGCAAGATGTCAGGTTTTGCTCTCTTCTCACCTCCTATTTGTGTTTTCTAAGTGTGGATGCTTTTGGAAGGTGTTTGTTTATTGTGTATGTTCTTTTATTGACATAGGAGACACATGCAGGAAGATTCCTTATCCATCTACCTTCCTTTATATAAAACATTTGGGTTTTTTTCTTCTAAAGTTAATTTCTGTACAAATATAATGCACCAATTTAAAAAATGTGGGGGAAAAAATACAAATAAAGTTCATCTACTAGCTTCAGAGAAGAGTGGAAAATTTGGCCTTAATCTTCTCTGACCCACTGATCAGAAACTTTCCTACTTTTATGTCAACAGGCATAACAAAAGTTGTACATACATGATAATATGTGACCTGCATAAAGATATGTAGAATGCTATGTTTCATAGATTTCATGTAATAAAACAGAACTTAAGTTGATGCTTGTAGTTGTCAGTGGCTTCTGGGGAAAGTGTGGCTGTGAGGGAGACACAGCTGTGGAGGGTACTTATGCAAATGACCCAGCTAGTGGCAGAGAGGTAGACTGCTTTATATTGTTAATGACTTTAGGGGCTTCCTTAGAGTGAGGTGTCCCTCTAAATGGGTGTTCTCATTCCTTTCCTCTGCCTTCCGAAGTCCTTCCGTTTCTCCTATCCATTCCTGGGAGGAGCTATGGGAGAACTTTATTTACGTTGTTTGGATGGTTTCATTCTCTAGTTGGAAGTCTGGTGACCCACTTATAGAAATGTTCACAGAACATTTAAAGTTCAGTTCTGAATTATGAAATAGCACGATTGGCATAGTTGATTTCCTGCAAGCCTTAATCATGATTGTAAATTAATTCAGATGTTAATAGGACTCAAATGATGATCATTTCCACTTATTAACTTGTTTGCCTAACAGCGATGTATTTCTTTCATTGATAGGCTACATATTAGTATTAGTACTGTGACCTGTGCACAGGGGAACCCACCAGTGTGTTAGGGAGTTTCTGTGTGTCCGGGGCTCAACCAGGTACAAACTCAGAAAAGCCAGGACCATACCCCAGGATAAGAGGTTGTTTGAAGAAAGCACTCAATCTAATGTCTCTTGTTTAAATTGATGAAATAACTAAAAAGGAAGTAGCATGTAATAGTAGAACATGTCATTGTCCTAGAATAGTAAGCACTTTGTTGTCAAAAGCCCTGTTTTTTTCATATGCACAGGTCATCCTGTGAAGGGATCCTAAACACAGTGGATTTTTATGTGTTTTTTTTTTTTTTTTTTGTACTTTGTATTTGGGTTTTTTTTTTTTTTTCTTTTTTCTTTTTTTTTGATTCTGGGGATTGAACCCAGGGATGCTTTGCCACTGAGCTACATCTTTTTTTTTTTTTTTTTTTAATTTTGAGACATGGTCTCCCTAGATGCTGAGTCTGGCCTAGAACATGGAATCTTCCTGCTTCAGCCTCTCAAACTGCTGAGATTACAGGTGATACACCACCATGCTTGGCAAAACTCTAAACCTTTTAAAAATAGTTTAAATGGTAAGTTTTATGCATTTTCCCCACAATTTAATAAGAAAGGGGAAACTGTTAGAAAAGATATGAAATGTCCTTAATCCAAAATATTCCCCAAAGAGCAGAAAATATAAAAACTGTCGAAATTTTTGTAAATTCAGTAAGTTTAGTTTGCCACCTTCCAGGATGCTCTGCTGGCTCGCATCCACCCTTCCTGGGCATTGGGTCTCAAGTTGGCAGTAAAGGGCAAAGCACAGGGGTCAAGCTCATCTCGCTCATGTTCCTTTGGACCCCGTGCCTGTTGTTTGGATCACAGATGCATTTCCCCTCCAGCCCTGGAACAGATCTTGGCTTCCTCGCAGAGTGCCAGAAGGAGAAAGTGACTCCATTCAGACTCCTACTCTAGGAAGAAGCATCTTTTGATTTTAAACACAGGCACCATCTCACAGCCTCCAAGACAGGTTAGAGGCTCACAAAACCCTGGCCACCTGGAAGGCTTCCGTAATGGTTACGGCTTTCATTTTACGCTTAGTCAAGTGCTGAGCCAGTCACACTGCTCAAATGATTTCCCACTCCTTTACCTGTTTTTCTTTTTCTTCTAGGCATAGGGAATTGACTGTTGACTATCTTACACATGTGATGTGAATATCATTATCTTTTTTTGAGCGATTTGGCCTTGATTTTTGTATTAATGATTTTGAGTTATTACTTCTAAAGGTAAAACACTCAGAACTTTGAAACACTAGTTACTAAAAAGTGGGTGGGTCTCTATGATGGCAGTTAATCGTGTTACTGCTGCAAGGACAGTGGCTAGAAGCTTGGGGATTTGTACAATTGCCCATGTTGTGTTTTTCCCAGGCTAGCTACTCAAATCAGTGGTAGAGCTCCGGCCTAGCATGCAGGAGGCCCTGGGTAGATCTCCTGCACCAGAAAAAGAAAAAAAATATTTTTTTGAGGCAAACAAATCATTCATGCCTATATCTCCTACCACCAAGCAACATTCTGATGGCCTCTAGCCTCTGTGCTTTCTGCTAAGTGTCCCTTGGCTTTCACTCTGGACTTAAAGACTCTTTATAAGTAACTGCTGGGTGTTTTGGACAATGTTCACACCTCACTGAGTAGAAATTCTCAGTCATCTACAGAATTTGCTGATTCTTCATTCATTTACATTATTCATTCACTTGTCCATTTGTTGGTAGATTTTATTACAAAGATAGCTGAATGTGTGGAGCACTGTGATTTTTATACTGTTATTATATATAGTATAAAGGACAGATAGTGGTTAGCAACTAGGACGCATAACAACCAGGTTCTGAAATCCTAGCTCTGTTAATTACAGTTTATTATTATTATTTTTTTATTTTAGACACATTACTTAATTTTTCTGATTTTCCTCATTTATAAAATGAGGGTTATAGTTAAAACAATTATAGTAAATTGTATTCATAGTACCTGGTACACATTAGGAGCCCAATAAACACTAGCTGTTGTCATGCCCCCCACCCTACTTTACATGTTGAATCCTAACCCCCAGTAAGAATGTGACCTTGTTTGGAAATAGGGCCTTTGCAGATGTAATTTGTTAGGATGAGGTGATTAGGCTGACCCTATCCCAGTATGACTAGTGTCCTCATTAAAAGGTGAAATTTGGTCAGAGAGACAACAAAGAAGGAAAATGACACAGGGAGAAGCGGCCACCCAAGGCCAAGGAGAGAGGCCTGGAACAGACCTACCAACACCCTGAGTTTCAACCTACAGCCTCCAGAAGAACATTCTGTCACAACAACCTAGCAGACCCTCGGCCTGTGGCCTTCTCAAACACGAGGCCCGCCTTTGCCACACTGCGGTTAGTGGGCAGTACAGTGACTTCTCCTCAGGTGAGGGATGTCCTTCCCATCACTCACTGAAGAAATGTCCTTGTCAATCCTGCCTCTTCCCCAAGAGCAGCAGGTGGGAAGAGCAACTGCTTTTATCTCTCCTGCATTTCTTCTCACCTTCTCACTACATTTTATTTTCTTAGAAAAACTGTAGGACTAGGACATAGCTCTGGGGTAGAGTGGTGCCTTGTGTGCACAAGGGCCCCCAAAGAAAGAAGAGACTGTGACCCCTTAGCTGTAGAGATTGCACACCTGTCTCCCAAACTATTGACGAGAAGTGAGAGTTTATTCTATTTAAATCTTTCAACAAAAAGAGAACTATCCATAGGAAATGAAGCAATAGGAAAAGGCCTTGTCAACAGTAGAGCCTTGTCAGTCAGGTCTGGTGGCACCTGTGTGTAAGCTACTAGGGAGGCCCAGGCAAGAGGACTGCAAGTTCAAGGCCACCCGTGGCAATTTACCTAGACCCTGTTTCTTTTTTTTTTTAAAGAGAGAGTGAGAGAGGAGAGAGAGAGAGAGAGAGAGAGAATTTTTAATATTTATTTTTTTTTAGTTCTCGGCGGACACAACATCTTTGTTGGTATGTGGTGCTGAGGATCGAACCTGGGCCGCACGCATGCCAGGCGAGCGCGCTACCGCTTGAGCCACATCCCCAGCCCCTACCTAGACCCTGTTTCAAGTTAAACAGGGCTGGGGATGTAGCTCAGTGGTAAGCACCCCTGGTTTCAATCCCCAAGACAAAGGAAAAAAAAAAGGTAGCTTGATTTTTGTTTTTGAGGAAAGTTGAGATTGGTCAGTGTTCCTTTCTCCTTCCTCTCCCAAGGCCCAGAGCCATGGAGCAGGGCTGCATTCTGGACTAGGAAGTCATGGGGCACACAGAACATTTGTTCTTCCCAGGGACCGTCTGCTACATTTCTCTGCCCCAGTGGAGCTGGGAGAATGATAAAGCTGTTATTATTTATACTGCACAGCATTTTTGTCAGTGGTCTTTGTCATTGAGATCTGGGAAACAATGTAGGACAGGAGGGAACTTGTGAGCTTTTATCCAGGCAGAGAGAAAGGTAAAGGGGGTATTCATTTTTCAGGAATGTTGCTTTCCCAAACACCTCCAGTGTTCCCCAGTCCCTTTTGTTGCTCTTTACTGTCCTTTCAAGGGCTTTTGTGACCTTTGAACTCCCACCTCCAGCCCTTTGCCTCCCTCCTTCCCCACCACACTTCTTATGGCCCCTTCTTAGCTAAACTACCTCCATAGCTCCCCACTAGTTTCCCTGACACTGTGGAATATCTAAAATACATATTCTCTGTGGTCTGTCTCTTATTTCATTAAATATCCTATTTTAAGACAAAAATGAAGTGATCATTGATCCAGGCCCTGGCCCAAGCATCGGGGACGACTGTAGGACCTACCTCCACCTTGCCTTCTGTATGGACGGGAACCTTCTTCCTGCCTGCCTTTCTCAAATGAGAACTTTGGTTCCTCCTCTCCAGGGTTGGCCTCTCCTCCTTTCTTCCCTCTCAGGGAATCTTGGAATGGTGCTTAGCTTCTCTCTCTCTTGAGTTTTACTCCTTGTCCATTTATGTGATATTCTACATACATCTCTGTCAAAAATGAAGGAAAGCCAGGCAGGTGTTACACACCTTGTTATGCTTGAATTCGGGACCCCCCAAAAGACCACCAGAGACCCAAGATCGATGTAAGCAGCAAAGAGGTGTTTATTGCGAGCTAGCTCGGTCCTCCGTGCGTGCACACAGCAACTGGTGACGCTGAGAGGCCCCGAGCCCAGGGTTTGCAGCAGTTTTATACATTCTTTGGAGAAGGCAGGGACCCCCACATACATCATAGCATCTCCTAGCAAATCATCACACACCGCGGGAAAATCAAATAACAACTCTAAACATGATTAGCACATTCACTGGCGGGAACAAGTTGGGTAGGGGTGATTGGTCAGTACAAAAGGGGGATTCCTTTGAACTGATTGATTTAACTTGTGAGGGGAGTACATGCCAAACTGCAGGGCTTCTAGTTTGGATACTGGTCACCACACCTAGGTGGGGGCCATCTGGAATTTCAGATATGTGGTTATCTTGGCCTATCTTAGGTGATCACCATCTGCGGCTTTGCCGAGAACTGTCTCCACAGAGCTTTTCTGTGGTATTTTCCTGACTTTAGGACTACAGAAAGTCAGAGGTTAAGTTTCAGAGCAAAATGGGGTCCCAAGCAGAATGAGATTGCTTAGGTCTTTCAACCTGTAATCACAGCGACTTGGCAAGCAAGAGGATCATAAAGTTCAAGGCCAACATGGGCAACTTATTGAGACCCTGTCTCAAAATAAAAAGGGCTGAGGATGCAGCAAGTAATGGAGTGCAATAAATAAATAAATAAATAGATAGATAGATAGATAGATAGACAGACAGACAGACAGACCCATATGCCCTTGTAGGCACACTTCAAGCCCTTGACATGTCTCCCAACTTTTCTTGTAGCCTAGATTCTTGGGACTGATCTATATTCACCCTCCCTACTGCCCACAAGTTCTTTTTTTTTTTTTTAAATATTTTGTTTTAGTTGAAGTTGGACATAATACCTTTATTTTATTTTTATGTGGTGCTGAGAATCGAACCCAGTGCCCCGCATGTGCTAGGCGAGCGCTTGACCACTGAGCCCCAACCCCAGCCCTGCCCCAAGGTCTTATTGGATTCCGCAGTGACTCTGAAACTGATGTCTTCTTCTTTGCCAAATCCTAGGCCCCATTTTAATCCACCTCCTCCTGGACTCCTGCTCTTGGTGCAGAACCATCCTCGTGTTCTCCAAGTTCCTCACCCTCCCCACTGCTTGGAGACAGCTCAGCTCCCTGGACTTTTACCCTTCTGTCTGAACAGCCCTTCTTGGATTCCTAAAGGATTTTTAAGTTCTTCATGGGACCCTCAATCTAGATACTTGCCCAGGGAGCTCTTTTCTCCTGTGTCAAATGAGATAAGTACATCCTTTTCCTTCATGATGGTTCCAGACTCTTATTTCAACCTGGATGTTTGTATGGCTGCTCAAATTTTGTGTTTGCCAAACTGGCTTCATTAGCTTTCTCAAAAACATCTATTTCTTTCTGACATTGCCTCTAAATAATGGCTCAGTTTTTTTTTTTTTTTTTTTTTTTTTTTTTGTGTGTGTGTGGTGCTGGGGATCGAACCCAGAAATAAATAATGGCTCAGTTTTAGCATTTACCATGTTGTTGTATGATTTCTCTACATCTCTGTCAATCCAACTAAAATTTGAGAGCCACAAAGGCAAGAATTGTGACTTTGTTTTTCAATCTCATATGATTGTGGATGGATCATAGGAATGTTGCTTGATCTTTTAAAAGTAAACTTAAATTTTTATATGAAAATGTACAATTTAGAGTTGTAAAGTTAATAAAAAAAACTATTATTCTTCCAAAATTCCTGGTTTGCAACCCAAGGCAACCTTTGAACTCCTCTGGTTGTTTTATCTCATGTACCACCGTGAGTCTAAATAATATATCATTCTTTTTGATTTTTATTTAATTTTTAATTTTTATTTATTTATTTGTGGAGCTGGGGTTTGAACCCAGGGCCTCACACATGCTAAGGAAATGTTCTACCACAGACTACATACCAGCCCTTTTTATTTTATTTTGGAGACAGTGTCTTACCATGTTACCCAGGCTCATGTATTTCTCCCACCTTAGCCTCCCAAGTTCTGGGAATATTGGGCACACTTTAGCTAAAGTGGTTCCTCATGCTAGACTTTCCATCCAAGGGCTAGGACTACAGGTTTGTGCTTCCAAGCCTGGCTTACTTTTTATTTTATTTTAAACATCCATTTGTCTTAATATCTTTAGGCTGAGTGGCTTATAAACAATAGAGATTTATTTTTAATGGTTCTGAAGACTGGCAAGTCCAAGATCAAGGCACAAGTAGATTTGTTGTCTGAAGAGGGCCCACTTCCTGGTTCACAGATGCAGATCTGCCCTCACAGGGCAGAAGGGATAAGGAAGTTTCTCTCATTCTCTTTTTTTGAGAGCCCTAATCCCATTCATGACACCTCTGCCTTCTGGCCCTAATCCCTAATCACCAAAGGCTCCACCTCCTCATACCAGCACAGTGGGGGTTTGGATGGGATTTATGATACATTCAGTCCATAGCACCATTGACTTCCTGCCTGAAAGACAAAGGCCTAGTTCTCACTTGTCACCCCAGGCACACTTCAGGGTTTATACTGTGCTGATGAAAATAGTGTTCACAGCAGAGCCACATAGTGCTCTATCGTTAAATTTCCTTTCTCATACAAACTTTTCCTTTCTGTATAACTTTTTGTTCTTCTCCAGTTTCTAATTGGCTCTTTAGTTAAAACCAATTTTTTCTCTAAACTTTGACAATGTCATTAATATTAAGTAATATGTTTTGGGGATGCAGAAAATAAATACTACCCTAGGGCTGGAGGGTACAGTGTAATGGTAAAACATTTGCCCAGCATGCCCAAGGACCTGGATTGATCCCTGACACCATGGTGGCGGTGGGGGGAAAAAGAAAAGAAAAGGCACACCTGTAATTCCAGGTACTAAAGAGGCTGAGGAGACTGCAAATACAGGGCTAGTCTGAGCAATTTAGTGAGACCCTGTCTCAGCATTTTTTAACCATATTTTTTTCACCTGTTGATCCATATGGTATTTTCTGGATGTTTTGTTTGAGATGGGTCTGACTATGTTGCCCAGGCTGGTCTCAAACTCAGAATCAAGTTTTCCTCCTGCTTCAGGCTCCTGTGTTGCTGGCACGGCTAGTGTGCCCCACCATGCCAGGTCCATATTGTATTTTTCAATAGCTCGTTGCCGTCTCTTAAGGAATCTCTTATTCCTATTCTATCTATGTCATCAATTGATACTCTTTCTCCCTTTAATGTGACCTTATGAAAGAAAGACGAGGGAGACATTTAGATGATCTGCTTATATTATTTAACAAACTTAATGACTCTTTTTTTTAAAAAAAATATTTTAGTTGTCAATGGACCTTGATTTTATTTATTGATTTGTGGTGCTGAGAATCGAACCCAGTGGCTCACACATGCTAGGCAAGTGTTCTACCTCTGAGCCCCAGCCCCTTTATGAACCCTTTTATTGAATTTTAGAAATTGTGAATGATGATTGAGTTTTATCAGATGCTTTTCTTCCATCTTTTGAGACATTCATAGGCTTTTTCTTCCCTAATCTGCTAAAAATGAGCTATAATAATATACTTTGTAATGTTGATTCACCTTTACATTATTGGTACAATACATCATTTTTTAAGCATCGTCTGTATTTAGTTTGCCAAAATTAAGGATTTTTGCATTTCTACTTATAAATTAGACTGTCCTATATGTTTCTTGTATTCAGCTTCTTTGGTTTTTATGCTCTGCTCAAAAATGAATTGAGCTGGGCACAGTGGCATATGTCTGTAATTCCCAGTGACTTGAGAGGATGAGGCAGGAGGATCACAAGTTTGAGACCAGCTTGGGCAATTTAGTGAGACCCTGTCTCAAAGTAAAAATTAATAATAATAATAATAACAACAACCACAGGCCTAGGGATAGAGCTCAGTGGTAGAGTGGCCCTAGATTTAATCCTCTGTACACTAAAAAGAGAGAGAGGGATTGAGAAAAGTTGAAAAGAGCTGGTGCTGGGTCTCAGTGGTAGAGTGCTGGCCTTGAGTAAATCTCCACTCTGGAAAAAAAAAAGTAAAAGAAAAAAGTTGAAAAAATTATTTTCTTCTTATTCTAATCTCTGAAACAGTTTGTATTAAGATATAAATTATCTTCTTAAAGCCTTGTTAAGGGGCTGGGGTTGTGGCTCAGTGGTAGAGCGCTTGCCTAGTATGTGTGAGGCACTGGGTTGGATTCTCAGCACCACATACCAATAAATAAAGAAAATTTAAAAATTTGTCAACAACTAATAAAAATATTTTTTAAAAAGCCTTGTTAAAATTTGTTAGAAATTATCTCCACATGGCTCAAGTGGTATCGAACACTGGCATGTGTGCGACCCGGGTTCGATCCTCAGCACCACATACAGACAAAGATGTTGTGTTTGCCAATAACCAAAAAATAAATATTAAAATTCTCTCTCTCTCTCTCTCTCTCTCTCTCTCTCTCTCTCTCTCTCTCTCTCTCTCCTCTCTCTCTCTCTCTTAAAAAAAAATTCTCTGTCTCTCTCTCCCTCTCTCAAAAACAACAAAAAAAAGAAATTATCTGCACAATTTGGTTTATGTGTGTGTCTTGATTCCTAATTCAACATATTTAATAACATGATCTCTTCTGGTTTCCTAGTTTCGTTTTTGCTGGGGATTGAACCCATGCTTTAACACTGAGCTCCATCCCCAGCCCTTTTTATTTTTTATTTTGAGACAGGGTCTCACTAAGTTGACAAAGCTGGCCTCGAACTTGGGATCCTCTTGCCTCAGCCTTCCAAATCCTGAGATTGCAATGTGGGCTGCAGTGCCTGGCTGGTCTCCACTCTCAACTTAGTTGAATCCAAGACTAAAGGCTGTTTTTCCTGAATGCTTTGCAAATATTATTCCTTTTTTTGGGGGGGGGGTATAGGAGGGACTATTTTGCTGCTTAGGAACAGTTCACTTTGAAGCAAAAAAAAATGTTTTTTTAATCATATGTTCTGTAGCTTCACAGTTGTGTATTTAGGTTTTGATTTGTGATTATTTATGCAGCTCATGAGTGTGCTTCTCCATTGTGAGAACTTAAATATTTCTTTGTTCTGAAAAATTCTCAGTTATTAGTCCTCATTCTTATTATTCTCTCTTTGACATTTGTGTAATGGCTTATGGTGCCCTTCTTATTTCTTGTCTTCATGACTTCCTCTCCCAACACTCTGTACCAGGAATGTTCTATGTGATTCCCCTGCATCCATTCTATTAATTTTGTATCAGCCATGTCTAATCTACTGTTTCACTTATTAATTTCAGCGACTCTATCTCTATTCCTTCTTCCTCCTCTTCTCCTTTTCTTTTTTTAATGTTGGGCATTAAACCCTGGGCCTTGCACATGCTAGGCAGGTACTCTACTGAGTTACATTTGTTTTTTTTTTTTTTTTTTTTTTTAAAGTCATTTTCAGGCAGGGTCTTACTTAATTGTACAGGTTGGCCTTAAACTTGTGATCTTCCCGCCTCAGCCTCCTGGGTGATTGAGATTATAGGAATGCATCTGGCTCTTTCTGTGTATCTTAAGCAGACATAGGTCTGCATCAATTCGGTATGTCATAAACCTCATTCATCTTTGCACTCTGCATTCCAGAAAAGTAACTGGTTCATACCAGATGCTGGGTGCGTGAATGAATGAATGAATGAATGAACAAATGAATGAATGAAATTTTCACTTCTAGAAGCAGATGGAAGCCATATCCCAGTGAGCAATGCCTCCTATCTCTCTAGGGGCCCTGAAGCAAGCAGAATTTATTTTTCTCTGATGATATAAGTAAAATGAGTTTCCAGTTTAAAAATGGAGATCGAAGAAGACTTCTTACATGCTTTTTCTTTAAGTCCCAGAGCAATAGAAACTGTCTACGGCTCTGTACTGCTTGATGTATGAAGACGGAGCGATAGCCGAGTTCCCAGACCATTTGTTGGTGGTTTCATTCCCAAGAGGGAGGATTAAAGAATCACAGAGAACAGGACACTAGGCCTTCCCCTCACTCCTTCTGAAGAAGAGCCTGCCTTTGATGAGATATAGCCTCAGGCTCTTGTCTTACATCTTACGTCAGCTGCCAGCGTCAGAGGCTGGTTATTGATGCCATGCCCTGTTTAATTCACACTTCCCTGCTAATCAATTACAGCGTTTATCCATTCATCAGGCTTTCTGACAGGGTCAATAACTGCTTTTTGGGTCTTGTGGGAGGCTACGGCTTATCAAGGAACCGCTTTTTGGGTCTTGTGGGAGGCTAGGCTTATCAAGGAAGGAATAAGGCTCAAGAGTGAATTTTAAAACATGGTGTGACTTTACCAGGCTGGTGGACTTCCAGAACAATGACCATCTAGTGGGGATTTCATATATTTGGTTGGTGGGATTTTTCTCACCAAACCCTTCATTAGCAGGGCTCAATGTTAGTGAAGTGTTGGACAGGAGTGCCTCTAAGAAAAACAGAAACACCGAAAGGTAATTGTTCCCATCGCCCGACCATGACTGTGTTCACCTAAAAGCAACATCAGATCATGAGCTTCCTTCCTTCACATTACCTGCTTACAAATAATATCTTATTATTGGCATTTAGGGTTTGAGAGTAAAGAAATATAAAGCCCAAATGTTTGGAGCTGCTGCCAGGTGAAAATCAGCCCCAAATTTAGATCCAATGTCTCCCTGACTAGAGGACTCTATTTTCTAAACAAGAGCTCTCAGCAAACTTCCTGAGGCTCATCTTGCGCAGGCAGTGGTTTAAACCTCCACCTCCCCGTCCCCAGACACGTGGGCACATTTTTCAGTGCCCCTTAGCCTGAATGATTCGCTCCGGGTATTCAGATGTTGTAAATCTCAGTCTCAGAAATGAAAAACTTTCCTTCTCAGCAAGCGTGAGTGAGGAGGAGGCTGCGAGGCACGGCCGAGAGTTCCCGTGGGTGCAGTGAAGTCACCCTACGTTGGGATGGTCCCGGGTTTCGGGGGTCTTTTTATGACAGATGTCCCGACATTTAATCGTTTTTCCTCGAGGGTGGAGAGAAGAGACACTTGTATGGATTTTTCAATTCTCCTGCGTGTCACTTAGCTGTCCCCGGCATTGTCCGGCCCCTTTCTCTCATCCTTTTCGCTGCAATGAGTTGTGTCATTCCCTCACGGTCAGCACTTTTGTTGTCTTTGTTTTTCGCTCTACCTCAGAAGTCCATCTCTCCTTTCATCTCCTTCCCATTCATGCATGAGGGAACAGTTGTGCCCTGTTGTGGAGATGTTCCGCTGGCTCTCGAACAGTAGGGTTTCTTTTTATTCTCTTCTGCCCAGGACAATGGGGCTGGATGTCTGTTGCAGAATGCACACACTAATATGCCAGGTTATTGGGTTTCTAAGAAGTCAATAAAAATACTGCATTTAGGCTCGGCCCTCGGCTTCCTCTTTCCCGCCTGGCTTCTCAAGACTTGGGTTATAAATCGGTTTGTTTGTTTCTGATCGTAGAATATAATCTCCCATATTAAATGGAAGCGTGGAATCAACAAACAGAAAAAACAGTTTCTGGCGGTGGGGTACTTTCACACCAGGCAGGTTGGCAGCGGCACCTCCCTCCCTCCAGAGCTGGGAACAGCCGCCAGAGCTAATTAATGGAGCTCCGACTCGGCAAAGATGGAGAAAAGAATGCATCCCGAGTTGGTCTTGGCCAACTTTCTGGTGTAAGCAAGCAGCACAGGGCCGCGTTGAGAGGGGCGCACTTGGAGGCTTTGTGCGGCCGGCCCTGCCCAGGTCGGGTTTTGCGGGAGGCGAGTCTGGGCAGAGCGCGCTCCAAGGCCCGCGCAGCAGCAAAAGGCTGAAAACATGAAAAGCTCGAGATGTCTTAAGACACTTTGTTCTCATATTCAGGAACAATCTTTAAAATCCTCCTTAATGAGGTCATAAAAGAAAAAAATGGAACAAGTGTTCCTTGTGTACCTCACTAGGGCGTGTCGTCAGGGTCACTTGCCACCAGTATCCTATTTAAAAAGGGATTGGGGTAGTTCAATCAAGCATTGCATTAGGAGAGAGACTTTGATTAATTCCTTCTCTTCTCTTTTGTGCGACAGATAATTTCAGTAAATGTGTGATACTTTCCTCTTAGCCATGGCTGAGGCTTAAAGTTCTGGATGCGTCCTGCTGAGTATTAGCATTTATCGGGCCTACTTGGCTCTGGTGAAGAGGAGCGGATGTTGCAGACAGCTCTCTAATCCCTGACAAGCAAGCCAGGCTGGTCTTTAAACATGACCGGTATCTGGGATCTTGACTTAGGAAGGAGCCCGCTTTGGGGTTAGTTGCAGAAACAAAATCTTGATGTGAAAGAAGGAAAGAGCCAAGAGTAAGTTAAGATGGTGATTTTCCGTGGAGGATGTTTTTGAAGGTCCGGGACCTGCCTCTTGCTCAGAGACTCACAGCTTGGGTAAGCTCCAGGGTTGGCTCTCCAGGGAACAAAGGCAAGAAAGGGAAAAGTGAGGTTGACAGTGTGCGCTTTCACTGGGGCCGTGGTGGGAGAGTGGAAGCGTGGCCCCTGGATGGGCAGGATCAGGTAGGAAGCCCGATTCTGTTCTCATTTGTTTTCTTTTCTTTATCCAACTTTTTTGTTTGTTGAGAGACCATCAGAGGGATGAAGGGACATTTTAGCACCATTCTGTAGAAAGCCTGATGGGCATGTTAACTCTGGTTGTTTTGTTCTAGAGGCTGACTAGGGGATATTTAAAGTTAAAAACCTCAGTCATATACCTACTGTATTTTAAAAACTAATTTTGGAAATGTGTATAATGTTTATTTACTGGAAGTGCAAGTTCTATTTGATATCCACACATTTAGAGGCCATTGAAGAGTTGGATTTGGAGAACTGGGGCTGTAGCATTTTCCTAGCATGTGCAAATCCCTGGTTTCTGTCCCCAGCACCTACAAAGGAAAAAAAAGAAAGAAAGAAAGAAAGGTTGGATTTGGGTTCCGATGGACCGGAACGGCTCCCAGGGAGGCATTGTGGTATCTGTTGAATCCCCCTTCATTTTCGGCTTATACTGGATTCACTGGATCTGTTCTTAGGGCAGCTCTCCCGGTCCTGTTAATCTAGCCACTGCACATGCGCAGGAAGGCAACAGGCCAACAGACCTGATTTAGGAGGATGGTTTTGGGTAATGACAGATAGAATCCCTTCTTTTCCATTTGCAGTATGTTTTCTACCAAACGCAGAGAAGTTGGGTTTCTTTTCATGAATTTATACAGATATGTTTATATTAACAGGTTAGGGTGATAGTTCAGAATTACATTTAGAGTATGTTTCAGGATACTACTACTATCCTGCTAAAAGTTTAATAGCCAATCTTAAGACTTCAAAAATTTTTTGTTTAAAAATCGGTACAGGGATGGGGATATAGCTCAGTTGGTAGCATCCTTGCCTTGCATACACAAGGCCCTGGGTTCAATCCCCAGCACCACACACACACACACACACACACACACACACAAATCAGTATGATATTATACTTCTCATTGATTCCTTTTTGGTAGTGTTCCCAGATTAGGATCCCAAAGATGAACTAATTATTTATCAAATAATATTTATTAAACTCCTGCTTTATGCCAGGCTTATGCTATTATAATATCAGTGTTATGACTACCAATATAATTGTTTTTAAATGTGGATGACCAAGGCTTGTGGTAAATAGTGGATTCCCCCTAAGTATCCTGGGTTTTGATAATCAGCTTTCACTCTCTGTGGGGGTGGACGTGTTCTCTCTGAAGCATGTCTTTCAATAGATTACTCCAGCCTTCCCCTAGTTCTTGGAATGCTGACTGAAGTTGTGTGACTGATAGATTTCTCATGCTTTGAGACTGGAAAGATCCATGGAGGCAGAGTGGTGTCATGGAGAGGACACAGGCAGTCTCTCCTTTTCCTTGCCTGAAAAGGGAAGAGCCAACACCTCAGGGCTCCATGTGAGAATTCTGGCCCACTGTGCATTCTCCATGACCATCCTGTCCCTACCCTGTATTCCTGAGAAATTGGTTTCTCTAGGGCATCAAGCACACTGAGGACAACCAGGGAGGTTACCTGATCGATATTTTCTCTGTGTCATATAAAAAGAGTGCCAGCGTTTCTTTCCTTTTTTTTTTTTGGTACTGGGATTTTAATTCAGGGGTGCTTTACCACTGACTTATATCCTAGCCCTTTTTAAATTAAATTTTTAAATTTTATTTTGAGACAGAGTCTTGCTAAGTTGCATAGGGCCTTATTAAGTTGCTGAGGCTGGCCTTGAACTTGCTCCTGCCTCAGCCTCCCAAGTTTCTGGGATTACAGGAGTGCAGTCACCATGCCTGGCTCAGAATTTCATTCTTTTTTTTAAAAAAATAATTAATTAATTTTAATTAGGTATATATGACAGCAGAATATGTTTTGATTCATTGAACACAATTGCAGCACAACTTTTCATTTCTCTAGTTGTATATGATGTAGCATGGCACCATACGTGCAGTCCAGAATTTCATTCTTAATGAAAATACCTCCAAAAGACTTTTTTCGGTCTCATTTGATTGTTTGACACATGATTGCAGATTTTTTGTTTTGCAGTGCTGGGGATGAAACCCAGGACGTCAGACTTGCTAGGCAAGTGTTGCCCACTGAGCCACACGTCAAGCCCTGGTGGATATTTTTAATACTTCCTACGGTGGATTTCCTTTTTCTCCCAAATGCTGCTTTTTCACAAAACCATCATGCTGAGAAGAAAGAACTCCCTTAGAACCAAGCCTGCTTCCCCATTTCTTCCAGGATTGCAAATAAAGTCTCAGATGGAGGGGTGGAAGGTCTTCCCTTGACACTGCAGGATTGTGATCCCCTGGGCACTTTGCTTTCTGAAATCGCCTGGAAAAGGGAAGGCACACAAACATTTCACCCTCCCCCAAGAAACCTTCAGGTGAGGCCTAGGATCCAGAAAGTAGCAAAAGTAGGCCACCTGCAAATGAGTCTTTCCTTTAAAGAACAGCAAGAGCTCTGGGCTGGTCTAGCTCATTCTCTCCCGTGGTCCATGTGCAGTAACTGCTCGCTGAAGAAAATCGTCTTTCTGTCTCAGGATAGATAGCTTTAGGTCCCCTCTGTTCATGGAGGATATCAGTACTAACATCATAGGTCCCATTGTGCTTCTTTGCTTGAGTTTTGTCATGGGTAGTCGCTAAAGCTCATCTAGTATAAATTGGATCCTTCTCGATGCTTAATTTTTATGTAGAAGTTTCTGATATATTGAAGACACCTGTTCCTCCTGCTTTGGAATGCTCAAAACATCTTTCTGCATTTGTTCTGGAAGTTCTGTCAGGCTTTGCTACTAGAGCCAGAAAAAGAATGGTAAAGGCCGGCAAATGCTCTTCTTTCCACTGGGCGGGATGAGGGGCTGCATTAAAAGGTCCCTCTCCTTTTAAGCTGGGAACAAGTAGCACTGAAAGGAATGCTCTGTTTTCTCCTTTCTTTTCTAAGTGTGAGCTCTAAAGGGGAGAGAGTGTCTTTGTGTGCTGTAACGTGCCTGACTCGTTGTTGGTGACAGACACATGTACTCAGCCATTTGTATGGAGATAATGTATACGTGATCTTAGCCCAAAGACCTTCTGCTTATAGATCAATTACTAAGCCTTTCTTCAACAGCCTTTCTGGTTGGTCTCCTTTGTCAACCACCTGCTTGAGTATCAATTATGCTCAAGGAAAAGACGCAGGGAATGGTGGTTGGTAGTTGACATAAATGTGTCCCTGAGGGGCAGTTTCATCTAGTCAGTAAGATATGTGCCTTTGGACACACCAGTCTGTTTTGGCTGAATATCTTCTGAGTTTGCTGGGCTTTGGGAATATGCAAAATGGGAGGAGGGGAAAGAGAGGCCAGAGAATACACCAGCACTCCCCTAACCTCAAGAAGGGCCAAGCCATCACTTGAGTCACTGAAAAGATTTTTTTTTTTCCCTGTCAATTAGCAAATTGTGATTTTCCATTGTTGATAAAGTTGGGGAAAAAGGGTGGCAGAGGAGTGCCAAGCCCTGGGCTGCTTTTGCCCGCCCCTTGAGTGCCCCCCATGGTATTGCCCTGGCTCCTCAGTGCCACCCCTACTGCCAGTCCTGGCTAGTGTGTTTGGTGCCCTTGACATCACCTTATAGTGGTTAGGGTGATACCAGGGCAGCCACTTGGCAGGGGAGCCAGGGTCTCTCACCAGAGCTGGGCTCTCAAGGTGCACCTGTGGGCACTCAGGAGACTGGTGTCTTGGTTAGGCATCTTTCTTGTGTTGACGCATTCCATTCCCTTTACCTGGCTCATCCTCTAACATTGGACTGACTCGGTGGTAAGAGGGGCACCGCGGATCTGACAGGCCTGGCAGGAGGCTCAGTAACGTGGCCCCGTGGCAGCCCTGGCCCCAGCAGGGTGATGGGAAGAAGGCATTTGGCTGCTTTGCTGACTGACCACTGACAGCTTTGTTAGTGAGAACCCAAGACTGCCACTTGGAGCACTCTCCTTCGCATCTTTCCTTAGGACAGGGGCTGCGAGGCCAAGAGGGGCAGGGTGGCTCCCTCCTTGTGTGGAGATAGACAGGTACAGGTGCACCCCTGAGCAGAGAGCCCCAGAGGCTCAGGGATAAGCGGCACAGCCCAAGACCATTCTGCAGGCAGAGGGACCACAGCCTGGAGTCTCAGGGGGCTGCCCGCACAGGCCTCACTGGGGGAGAGGCCTCGTAGCTCGCAAAAAAACACCAGAGGCAGAGCAGCTTCCCCAAGTTTCCCCCACCAGAGCGGGTGGGGGGTGGGGGTGGGAGACTAGGTGGGGTCTTGGCTTTGTGGTGAGTTGTTAGCATAGCCAGATATTGACAAGTTGCACTATACAGGGTTGGGAGGGTTTTATGAATTGGTAAAATCGAAATGGACCTAGCAAGGTCTTGTTTAAAAGTTGAGATGACTTTCACTTTTTTCTTATTTAAATAAAAAGTCTTCCAATAGAATAGATGACTGTCTAGCTTGCCTAAAAAAAAAAGAAAAGTCAAGTCCGGTGGTGCATGTCTTGTAACTCAGCTATAGTCAGGAGGCAGGATAATCACAAATTCCAGGCCTGCCTGGGCAACCTAGTGAGACCCTGTCTCAGAATATAAAAATAAGAAGGGCTAGGGATACAGCTCAGTGGTAGAACGTTAGGGTTCAATCCCCAGTACCTGGGACAGTGGGGGCGGAGAATTCCTCAAAGCATTGAAGTCAGACTTATTGATGACCTCACCAAAGAGCAGATGTGTTTGCAGTTGGTCAGGATGCAGTGGGTTGAACCAAGGGGAGCTCTTCCACTGGACCACATCCTTAGTCCTTTTTATATTTTATTTAGAGACAGTGTCTCATTAAGTTGCCCAGGCCGGCCTTAAACTTGTAATCATCCTGCCTCAGCCTCCTGAGTCTCTGGGATTACAGGTGTGTGTCCTCATGCCCAATTTATTTTGCTATTTTCAATGAGTTTTAAAACCTGTAGCTGATTCTTTTTTTTTTTTTCAATATTTATTTTTTAGTTTTCAGCAGACACAACATCTTTGTTTTTTTTTGTATGTGGTGCTGAGGATCGAACCCGGGCCGCACGCATGCCAGGCGAGCGCGCTACCGCTTGAGCCACATCCCCAGCCCCTGTAGCTGATTCTTGACAGTGGGGGAACTACCCATAAATTTAAGGTGTTATAACTATCTCAAGAAGTTAAAAAATAGAACTAAAGTATAAAGATACAGTGCTATAATATAAGAGATATTCATTATCTTTTCTTTCCCCATCAATCTCAACAGGACAATTTTATGAAAGCCATAAGAATATTTAAAAAGATATAGTTTAATGTGAAACTTCTAACTATGTCATTGCTTTTCATTTGATGACTAACAGAAGCGTACTGATTAGTAGGTAAATAGTGTAATACCACATGCTCTCGTTTTCAAGTGTTTTACAAATAATTAATATCACACAATTATTGGAAGTGTAGATAAAGATAACAAGATATTTGGCTTTTGTATTCATGTATTTATTCACTATATATTTAAATAGTATCTATTATTTATCAGGTATAGTGCCAAGTCAGCAAAATAATATGTTCTGCTATAGAGTACTCCCTAAAACCATGGCTTTGGGGATCAGTTGTCTCCTGCCTCAGACATTACCTCCTGTTTTATGTTGTCATTGTGATCAGAGATTTATTGTATTTTTAAAGCTCTCTTAAGCCCAGTGATTTAATATGTAATAGAGATGGCTAGAGAAGAAATAATCTTTAAGAAATTGTAGTTTTTCAGAAGTTGACTCTACCAGGGAGAAGAACAGACTCATCCAAAATAGTCCCTGAAGACAGAGACACTTGCTAAGTTTGGGTGGAATCCCGTTGTAACCTGAATGCTTAAAACTCTTTCCACTTCATTGTCAAAATTACTGCCCAAACTTCCTCCTCCTCCTTGTTAGCCTCTCTCCCCGGCCTTTCATCTTGCGCACTGCAGTGTTCGGCATGGTGGTGTTCACCTCCTGAAGGCAGGGCCAGTCGTCAGGATACCAGTTCATTATGGATGAGATACATGGGCATTCAGCCCATCCACTGCAAGTCGGACTAATTTGGAAAATATGGTTCCTTCCCTCAAAAGAAACAGCTTCTTTGGGCACATGCAAAGTAGCTGAGTGCATTTCTCTATTCATGCTGAGCAACTAGAATTAGCGTACCCTGCCTGATGCTAGAACTGGAATTTAATTCATAGTGCGAGGAAGCTTTACCTAGAATGTCTGTCCACATAAAGAGGGGAAAGCTGGACAACTTCTGCCTTGCACTCGGTTTTTGGTGGGCTTTCGACTTTTCTTCCCTGTGATTATTATTGACTGGACGTAACCTCGAATCTTTCACCAGATGTTGTCTCGCCATCTTAAAGGGAAGAGGAAAATTATAATGGATGTTTTGAATGTGCTCAACTTTTATTTTGTTCAGATCCAAAGGGAACAAGGCAAAGAGGTTAAAATCTTTTCTTGTTCCATCTGAGTAAGCATGAAAACCTACGATCCTTAATCTGCTGAAAGAAAAATAACCCTCCTCTGTTTGTGGGATTTCTGATTCATTTCTTCCGCCCTGCTCCCTGCTCTGCATTTTTGTAGTCAAATACTGTCTGGACTTTTGTGCGCCAATCACCTCCCTCCTCACCTCTTCCCCTCCGCCCTCCCCTCCCCTGTGATCACACAAAGAGCAGGGAGCCCACAAAAGACTGAGTTTCTGGTTTTGTATTTTAAAAGAATAAAATACTTGCTATACTTAGAAACACAAAATTGATCTGTTAGAACTTGCCCCCCAAAGAAATTTATTGCCATCAGGATAAGAGGAATAAGGAAAGTGAGAGAAATTGAGATTTTTTTTTTTTTTAACATGCAGTAAAACAGAGAAAAATATAACAGTGGCTTTGTGATCCACACTGCACCAACTTTCCTCTAGTGCAGTACAAGCTGGTAGGTGTGACAGCCACTTCAAACCTCCCAACGTAGCCAGTGAGCCAGGGCGCCCCGAGAGCTTTCTCCTCGCTGATGACGCTGAACGCTGAACAGGAGCTGCTGCTGATACACTGGGCTGCGACTCCAAAGCCCAGGCCTTCCGGCCAGATCCTTCTGTCCTGCCCCCATGATGTGTCCAAGGATGTCTCTGGGACCTAGGTCCCCTGTGAAATTCTGGGACTCCAGTGTACACACACCTTCTACAGCTAAACCTGAAGACGAATGATCTAAGCCAGGGTCCATGGCCCAGGTCCACCTGCCACCTCCTCTGTACAGCCCTCTGCTTAAGAACATTTCTTTCAGGTGAATGATTTGATGACAGGGAGCATTACCTTTGAACCTCAATTAAGCAAAATTCTGTGTCCCCAAAAAGAAGTTCAGATTTTTTCATATGCCAACTCTATTACTGAACAATTACACTCAGTTTTATTTTGAATTTCATCAATAACACATCGATAGACATTTGTACTCTTTTATTACACAAGTACTTATAACCTTATAGATACCAGTCTCTCAGCCCACAAAGGCTGAGGGTTTCCTATGTGGCTCCTCGGATGAGCTTTCTGAGCCCCGTTCTAAACTATCACAAGTAAAGACACTTTTGAGAGGAAGAAAAGGCATTCTTATTCTTTGCCTGAATCTGTTGTTATTAAGTAAAGTTTTTTTTTTTTTTCCTGGTAAATGTAGATGTGAGTTAATGTGCTTGGGCTTGTGTGGTGCTCCGAGAAAACGCCTACCAATTGTGAATGGTGGTAAGATTGTCAGAAGCTACCTGTTTGAAAAATTAAATTACAGAATAAATTTCTATAATTTTCCATATATAAAATGTGTTTCCATATATAAAATAGGCAGCAATAATAGAACCTATTCATATGGCTGTTGAAAGGATTGAGTTAATGCAAACAAAGGTCTCAATAAGAAATCTCCCATTTTTAGATTTTCCTGCCTCAGTACAAGTCTGGGTACTTTTTTTTTTTTTTTTTTTTTTTTTTTGTGGTGCTTGGGATTGAACCCAGGGCATAGTGCATGCAAGGCAAGCACTCTACCAACTGAGCTATATCCCCAGCCCTGGGTACCTTTTATTTTAACATATTGCACCTGTTTACTTCTGTAATTACTTCTGGGAATTACCATCCTCAGTACATTGTAGGTACCTAAATAATGCTTCTCATAAACTTCAGCTAATACAAATGTAATCTAGTTGTGTGTGTGTGAGTGTGTGTGTGTGTGTGTGTGTGATGCTGGCGATTGAACCCTGGGCCTTCTGTATAGGAGATAAGCACTCTACCAGCTGAGCAGTATATTTTCAACAACAAATTTGATTTTAAAGAAAGTGTCTCCTGAAAGGAGGACCTTACCCATTTGAAATAGACTTATTACTTAGGTCCTAAACATTTCTAAAATAATTTTTGGGGGGGTGCTGGGGATCGAACCCAGGGCCTTATGCATGCAAGCCAAGCACTCTACCAACTGAGCTATATCCCCAGCTAAAATAATTTTTAAAACATAAAAGAAGCTTTTTTGGTTGGGAAAATTTTAGAATATTAGGTATCGATGTTTAGCTAATATCTAGTGCTTATACCTGGGAATCCCTCCGGTGCCTGAAATCAACCGATAAGCCTTAGAGGTGTGTGTGACATTTGCAGGGAGAAGGACCTCTGGTGCTGAGGTGAAGTTGATGGGCCCACCTATGGTCCCCACCCTCTGCTCCCACGTTGCATTTGCCTGTGGAGTTTGTTCTTCCCCTTCCAGGGTCCAATTCCTTGTCACCTCCTCTGAGAGCCTTCTCTGAAGCCCCAACTGAATAAGCCCTTCCCACCCCAGGCTGCTCCACCTGGTATTGATCTTGGTTTCCCAGATAGCTGAATTCTCTCCTCCTCATTTGATGTTCCCAGGGCCTGGCTTAGGGGCCCTGTCTGGACTGGTTGAACCAATTAAATGCTGAATAAAAATTTGTCTAACATTAAGATAAAATGAAAGGCAAAACCCTGGTGAAATTTCTTTCTTTTAAAGTGTGTAGGCTAATATGCATAGATAATCACAAAACTATTTTAGAGCTGATTAAAAATTCATAGGGTCACAGGGATATGACTCAGTGGCAGGAGTGGTTACCTAGGGGCACCGAGAGTGGCTACAAGTCTACCTTTGGTGTCCGCAGTGCCAACCCCTCAGCATGGAAGTGGGCTCCCTGTCCCCTTGGCAGTTGTGTTTCCAGATGTGGCCGTGTCTGCCACTGTGTGTCTCAGTCCTAGGTGATACTCTGTTCCCCACCAGGCATTCTAGCTTAACAGGATCAGGGCTGGGGTACCCTCTTGATCATAGTCCCCATTACATTCGTGTGATGTGGTGCTGGGCTGGAACCCAGGGCCTCGGGTCTGCTGAGCAGGTGCTTTGCCCCTGAGTACCCCCTGGCCTGTTAGTCACTTTGCCTGTGAGGAGGCATCCATCAAGTGTCACGCATCTCATTGACTTCTAACCAGGTCTACCGTATCCAACTCCCAAGATGTACCTGAGATTCAGAAAGGCGAAGGAGCACGTTCAGGATGCCTCCAGCCCACGACTGCTGGCTGCCAGAGCCGTGCTCTTCACTGCTCCATCTTTCTTACCCCTCACCTCCTTC
Source organism: Urocitellus parryii (assembly GCF_045843805.1). Classification (NCBI taxonomy): domain Eukaryota; kingdom Metazoa; phylum Chordata; class Mammalia; order Rodentia; family Sciuridae; genus Urocitellus; species Urocitellus parryii. The sequence goes on along the minus strand of NC_135532.1, from coordinate 11,339,597 downwards.
CCAGCAAGAGTGGGGGCACATAACCCGTTTCTCCACTGAGCATAGACTCTAGCAGTCCCATGGGCAAGGATACTGGTCATCGTTATTTTTCACCTTCTCTGAAAAACTGAACCTCAGAGTTAGGAATTGCATCCTGGTGGCCAGGTCCTGGGTCCTCCCTAACCCAGAGTAGTCTTCACAGCCCAGATGAGACCAGGCTCTAAAATGAAGGCGAACTGCAGCACAGTGAAGTCCTCCGACTTTTGGAAAGGGTTTCTGTGTACTCCAGTGCTTGTAAGCTTTTTTGGTGGCTCAGAGGAGATGACATACGAGTTAAGTCCATGGAGTACCATGTGCTGCGAGTTCTAGGCAATGAGAAATGAGCTTCGTGGTAATTGAGAATGAAGTTAAGGAAGAAAATTTTATTGTTAATCAAAGGCTTAATTGCCTCTGGGACATTTTAAATAAATGCCATGCAGTACTTAAGGAGCGATGCTCTGTAAGTGAGATGCAATAATTCTTTAATTAAACCATCATGGGTATTCCCTGATTGAAATATCCGCCTTTAACTTAATAGTTAAACCTTCATGACTCATGTAACAACTCAATCAGGGATGGAGTAAATTAAGGGCTCTTTGAAAGAACAAATCAATTGTATAAAATTGATTGAAATTACTTCTGGGATATCTTACTTTTATACTTCTTTGTATTGATCAGAGCATGTTTTGGTGCATTTTATTTTTTGTTGTCTTTAGTAAGCCATGTCTTAGCCTGCAAGGGACAGATTGTAGCTATGGCATGGGATAGCACAGACAGTTAGTAGAAGGGTTTGAAAAAATGGGACAAATGTAAGGGTTTCTTGGCCATTGAGAACAGACTTTTTCCCAGATGATGACTTGGCTGGTTCCTAGAATTAACCAGGTAGGAAGCTGCTAAGTCAGTCATTCAACCAGTCAACAAACCTGAGAACAGCTGGGTACAAGGCCCTGTGCTTAATGCTGATAAAGCTTATGTCACTGTCAAAAAAGCTAAACAGAGACAGAGATTTAGGTGACTTACTGGCCTCTTATTGAAAATAGGGGAAAAAAATTTGAAATTCCTAAGTTTTGACTTACTCGCTCAATTTATGAGTGGAAGAAGTGCCTCACAGGGAACTGGGTAAATTCTTGTGGAAAGAAGAAAGGAGAGCGGGGGCAGGTGCTTGAGAGTAGGGAGGGGAACCAGGCGCCAGTGCATCTGTCACTGCACGGCAAGGTGTCCTCTGTCTCGTTGGACCCTCAGCTGTGACTCCTGTGCCATTAGCAGAAGTTGTCATGAGAATTCAGAGTACAGAGGAATATACATCAGTGACATTTTAAAAATACAGGCATAGTTTGTTTTTCCAAGATAACACTGTGACTTCCTTTAATTATTAAGGGAAAATTGCACTCAAAATTTTCCAAAATCCTAAAACACAAAATTATTTCTATTTAAAAAAAATTAATTTAGGTTTACTGATCAGCAGATAACGAGCCAAAATAGTTATTAAAGAATGGTGTATTATAAAATGGGTTCAGACTGAAATTCTTACTTCTTAGTTTCCATGTTCACGATGTAAAACAGTCACACCCTTTAGGAGGGGTTGCTTTTCCAAATGAACATGCTTACACACCCTTTGTGAACAGAATGCTTGACAAATGGAAATGAGGGAGGGGAGGACAATAGGCGAAATCACACTTTCAACACGTGCTGACAGACGTAGGCCAGGCTGGAGAGGACAGGCCGACCTTGCTTCTATCTTGGGGCCACCCTGGACATGGTGTCTCTAAAAGCTAACTTCCTCTGGAATCCCTATTAGGGACACACAGGAAGCCCGAGGGATGCCCAGCAGCTGCAAAAGCATCCCAGGGATGGTATAGACTCAAAATCCCACTCAGCTCCATGGCCATGTTCTAGAAGCCAGCGCTGTTACGCCCTGGTGAGTATAGATGTCCCTTTAGAATTGCACATGCTGATTCAGAGCCATTAATTACATTCTGATTTTCATACACTGGGAAGAACTGTATTTGCATAAACCTGGACAAGAACATGTGTATCTGGACATAGTCTGTGAAGAAAGGAAGATAGCTCTGTGTATTAGTACACACCTGTCATCCCAATGACTTGGAGGCTGAGGCAGGAGGATCACAAGTTTGAGTCTAGCCTTGGCAATTCAACAAGACCTTATCTGAAATAGGCGAAGCACTCCAGGACAAAGCTTTGCTACGAAAGTCACTATAAATAGGTCTGCTCCTCAATCCGTTTCCTAATGATTCAGACTTATTTAAAGAAAAGTTAAAATTATCTCAGCATTCTCTAGTGTCACATTATTTTAATGGTCCTTAAATGCCAGATGAGATATACTGGTGAATTGGTTTCTCTGATGGTAATGCACCTGCCTTTTTGGGATCAATGGTGAATACACAATCAGACATATCCAGAGAGGTTCAAGATTTTCATGACAAATTGTCCCTGTACTTGGCAGAGCAATGATGTCGTAAGCCCTGCTTATTCATTGGTTTGGCTGCGCAGGGTCTCAAATCACCTCAAGAATATCCCCACATGAGCTTCGTGTTGCACGGCTCTGGTGTTAGATGTTTTTGCTGCTGTGTGGGTTCCATTTGATCTGTCTCCCTTTCTGTCCTATGCATTCTATGTGCTGTCTCACCCTAGTACATATGCATTCAGGAGAAGGTATCATTAGTGACTTGATGCCCATATTATGACTTAACGAGCTGGAAAGACAGCATGTATAGATTCTGCATCTCTCAAACTGAGATTTTTGATTCTGTAGACAGGTCGCCTGTAGACTCTTCCCGGAGGCGTTGGCTGCTTGGGACACAGATTGTAATCACAGTAATTAGCACTGAATTTTCAAGTCCTGCTCTCCAACTTGACCTGGCAGCGTTTAACCAGCGTGCACACAGCTGGATCAATGGCAGGAATTGAAGGGCTCAGTTGTGGGGCTGTTGCTGGATCCTGTCGTGGGCACCATCCCTGGGGAGTTCTCAGAGAGCATCAGGGACAAGGGTCCCTGCAGATCTCTGGGGCAGGAGGGGAAAGAAGTATAATATTGATAAAGCCCCTGTCGATGGGAATTGTGCTGAAGATTGTCACTGGAGACAGAGGCAGTTCAAACGTCCACCCCAAATTCATCTCCAGAGGATTTGTGTTTCTCCCTCTTTTTAGAGCAGTTTTGGGGTATTCCTAAAGTGTCCTTGCTAAAAGTTTACACTTTCTTTACCTAAGAGAAAATACCTACAGATCTTAATCCAAGTGAAAAAAAAAAAAAACTATAAGATACAAAACAGATACTTTGAGGGCACAGTGATGGCAAAGAACCACCAATGCCCATTTATGGTTTAAATTATCTGGGAAGTATTGTGGTGGGGAGCCCGGAGTCAAGTTTTGATAAGTCACAAGTTGCTCCTCTGTCATCCAGTTCCTCTCCAGATACTCCTGGAAGATAAAAGCGATGGCAACAGGACAGGAAGGGGATGAGAGACCCTTGTCCCCACCACCTGAAGGGTAGTGATTCCACTGAAGATTGACAGCTGAACCATCAGTAGGCTTCAGTTTATGAAAATATTTAACAATTTGAGCATACGTAGTATCTCTAACCATATAATCAGTTTGGTTGAAAAAGCATGGTAGCTTAAACTTTTGGGGGAATACTTACACATTTTTTGGAAGGAGGCATTGTGCTGACTTACATTGCTAGATTATTTATGTGGCAACTCTGTTTAAATGAACTGTTGTCAGAGATCTTACTTGACTGCCATTTTATGATCTGAATGCTCAGTTGACATTGGACCTCACATGTTCACACATGTAGATTTCAGGCCACAGTTCTATTTGCCACTAATTTGTACCTTAGGATGGTTTCCCGGGGCTGCTGTGTAGTACTGTTCTCTACTCCACCATATGGACTGTCCTCTATTTCTAGAAGCATCTGCTGCCAGGAGTTACCTGGTCTGGAAAAGCTCCTTCCTTCCCACACCCACTCAGGCGCTTCTTCCTGAAATTCTTCTGTAAACCCACAGGTTTTATTTTATTTTATTATAAAAAAGGAAATGATGGTAAAACTCACTCATATTGTTATTTTAACATATCTTACATTGTCTTAGTTGAAGAGTTGTTTCTTTTTTTTTTTAATATTTATTTTTTAGTTATCGGCAGACACAACATCTCTGTTTGTATGTGGTGCTGAGGATCGAACCCGGGCCGCACGCATGCCAGGCGAGTGCGCTACCGCTTGAGTCACATCCCCAGCCTGAAGAGTTGTTTCTTAAAAATATATTAGCAGAGGCTGGGGTTATGCTCAGTGGTAGAGCACTTGCCTAGCATGTGTGAGGCCCTGGGTTCAATTCTCATACTGCATATAAATAAATGAGTAAAATAAAGGTCCACTGATGTCTAAAAATTATTTTAAAAATAATTTGATGCTCTTAGGAGAGCATCAAAATCAGAGAATTATGCCCGTTTCCTACCTCTGACAACAGAGGCTCTTCATTCTTTTAGAAGTACACAGCAGAACTCATTTTTGTTGATCTAAAAACCAAATAAATAAACCTAAAGCCTTACCACTTTAATTTCTTTTTAAAAAATGGGTCTAAGTTGCTTTAGAAACGTGGGCCAAGTTTTTTTAAAAAGTACTTCTCACACCTTGCCTTTATAAGTAACTGTAGGCACACTGTAATTTTAATCTGTATTTTCTTAATAAGTCTGAATTTTCAGAAAGCCTCTATTTTTATGTTATGGATCACAGAAGGCTGCTTCCTGTTGAAGAGACCCAGCCAATATTATTACATACTTTTTTTCTTAAGTGCAAAAGTCGGACGGGGATGGGGGACTATTTAATTTGGAAAACATCAAAGATCCCCCACTCCTTTCTTTCCTGTGTCGATTTCATTTTGGAACTGGGAGTTGTGGATATTTTCTCACTTTGAACTTTTGCCTTCTATTTTTTCTTTTGCTTTACAGTCTGTGCTAGGATAACTTAGTGGACTTTTTCTGTTTTTATTGTTTTGGTTTGTTTTTTCCCTTCCTTCCTTTTCTTTCTTTCTTTCTTTTTTTTTTTTTCTTTGCATATTCCTCCCTTTCCAGGGAGAGATTATTGCTGACCAAATCTAAAACACATCGGTGTTTAGGATCCCTGCAGGGCCATTTTAAGTATTTGGACCCGTAAAGGGCCCCAAGCAATAACTACCTGAATTGCTTTTAATTACACAATATAGCTGCATCATTTTACTTCAGATTCTTTTTGATTGATGCTGCAAGGCAATTGTAACCGCGGATGATGGGATTAAGTGCCTCTTGAAGTGACTTTAGCTTCTTGTGGGAACAAAGGGAAAGAGGAGAACACTTGGTTCCTTTTTGCCTGAGCGGCCTTTTTCTTCACTTGCCTATAAAGAAATACAATTAACAAACATTATCCCCAGAGGTAAATTGAAATGTACATGCAGACAAGAACCACTCTTGACTGCAATTAGACATATATGATCCAAGGTATTCTGGCCATTCATTAGTGCTAATTGTTTGAGAAACAAGCCCAGAACAAATGATTAAAATGTAGGTGCCATAACTAGGATTAATAGCACGTGTGATAAAATGCACGCCCTTAGCTGTACCCGTGAACCACTTTGGAAAGCGGCTCTGTTTCCAGGAGTGCTTGGTTCGGCGCTGTGGTGAGCTCTCGGTGTTTGCTCAAGACCTGGTGGTGTTTATAACAAACAGCTTGTATCTTTCTTTCTTAATTAGTGGGAATTACTGTGCAAATGTTGGTATTTTGTAATTTAATATCCTGTTGCCTTCCTGTGCCTTTGGGTTGCTCGTGCTGTCCACTGGTATTGCTGGGGAGGGCATAAACCGAATCTTAGGTTTTATTTCTGTGCTTTCTTTAAAATGTTGGAAGCCACAGAGAACCACAGGAAGTCTGCATCCCAGCTTGGTTTTGGAAGAGTCACTCATCCCATCTAGACCACGGTTGCAAGGTTCTCTGGCATTTGGAGCTTGTATTAAGGTCCCAGAGATCTGACAGGAACTACCTGGGAGCTGCTCTGCTCGGGGCAGCGTTCTGCAGGTCCTTAATGGCTGACGGGCTGAGTTGGGGTCTGGCAGCAGCAGGTGAGAGGAGCTAAGCCTGACAGGACCCGCGGGAGTGGAGAAGGCTTTGCCCAGCCAGGCTAAGTGGCCACAGGAAGGACCCATTGGGAGAGACAGATGGTGATTAAATTCTCCCCAGAAATACACTTAGGGGTTGGGGTTAGCAAGTCAGCAAGAGAGAGGTGGAAGGCACCAAGGGAAAGGGAAAGAGAGAAGGCATGAGAGGGAAGCATGGGATGGGGCCCAAGAAGACCTGGGAAATGTGGCGGGCAGCAGGCCTGAAATCCAGGTAGGATTGCAACGGTGCCTGCCCGTCTCAGGCCTCCTCATTTGCAGCTCAGTGTTCCTCTGACCTCTGCTCCCACTTCTGTATTTGGAGATTGTCCCTTATTATGCCATGAAAACCCACAACAGCGTTCGAATCTCAAGGGGTCTACCCTTGTCACCCAACATACTTCAGAGCCACCTACCTCTTGGCATATCATGAGCCCATTCCAAAGGAAGAAATGTCCACATTAAAGTTAGTCTAGGTAGGGTATAAGGCTAAAGTAGCTTTAAAAATCAGTTACCACATTCCAGAAACAAACATAAATATCTTCTAGTGGGGCTGGGGATGTGGCTCAAGCGGTATAGCGCTCGCCTGCCATGCGTGCGGCCTGGGTTCGATCCTCAGCACCACATACCAACAAAGATGTGTCCGCCGAAAACTTACAAAATAAATAAATAAATATTAAGATTCTCTCTCTCTCTCTCTCTCTCTCTCTCTCTCTCTCAATCTCTCTCTTTAAAAAAAAAAAATATCTTCTAGTGATTAAGGTCTCTGGATGACCCATTCCATCTTTCTTGCCATTATCACAGGAAACTGTGACTAGAGTCACAGGAACATTATAACTTAGTTGATCATAGACAGGGAGCCTGAGGACAAGCTTCACCTCTTAATGTTTAATTTTATTCCCGTTATATTTACCATGAAAGTGTTACTTTCTGAATTTGATCAGTTCAGTTGACAGAAAACTAAGTGATAATATACTTCCGTAAGTGGTTTTTTGGTGGTAAACTAAAAACAAACAAGAAGACGGCTGGGCTGGGGCTCAGTGGTAGCGCACTTGCCTGGCATGTGTGAGGCACTGGGTTCCATTTGCAGCACCACATATAAATACATTAAAAAAAAAAATAAAGGTCTATCAGCATCTAAAAAGAAAATATTTAAAAAAAAAAACAAGAAGAGAAATCATTTTGCACTCAGAGCTGGTTCATTGTTGAGTGTGGTGCTGAATTAAGAAAAAAAAAATGTTAGTCTCTCCTAAAATTAGAACTTCCAGGAAGTCTTGCCTTAAATAGTTATTTTAAGGAATCAGTGCTTGAAACGCATTAAACATACTTCAAAAAACAAAACAAAACAACTATGTTAGAAAAAGCCTTCGTGAACACATCCATATGTTTAGTTTTAATTTTCATCACACTTAGCTCTGAATAATTAAGAAGGAAAAAACAATCTTAATCTCATTGTGGGTCCCACACAATCAAAGCCACATACACGTGACTCGGGATCACAGCTTGTACTCACAGCTTTCCTGTGTGTGGTACGGGTCTGGCAATTAGACTCAGACAGTGTTTTTTTAAAAAATTATTCAGTGTGAGAGAGAGATCAATATTAAACCCTCCCCAAAATCTACAGATCAGAATAATCAAGGGATTGTGGATAACAAAATATCCAAATTCTAAGCTGTGTAGCTTATATAGCTTATGTCAGCTTCATTTCATGAGAGACTGACACTTGGAAGGAAATTTTGAGAGAATCTAGAAAGAAAACGAGGATTTCATCAACCCAGATCATTTTTGTGATGGCCACTCCCCCTGAAAAAAATTAAGATGTAGGAAGAAATATTTTCTCAAAATTGCACAGGCATTTTCTGGAGGGGAAAAAAAATTCTGCTGTGATTACTTTTATATCAAAGAACCCAGTCGTGGGGGAAATGCATTAATTTGACGTGGTTAGCAGCCTCTGAGCTTTTGAAAAAACTCTGTAAAAGAATTTGTGGCTGTATGAGTCAGGTTGACGGTCCTCTTTTGTAAAATTTAAAAAAAATTAAGGAGAAATTGACCTTTCTAGTTCACATCTGCTCAGGTACCTTGAAAGCTTGAACAAGCCAGGAAATAATTGTCTCAGCTTTATATATATTATTTTTCTGACATAGAATTACCCACAAAATCTATAAGTAGAAAAGTATAGTGGATATTTCTTTTTTAAGAAAACATATCTTATTTTGGGTTCATCTTTACTTTTTACAAATTGCTTTTACATTCATAATCTCATTTGATCTCCACTACAATTCTACAGTGGAGGTGTTATTTTTTTCTTTTTTCTTTGTTTGAGACAGTCTCACTATGCTGCCTGGGCTGGCCTTGAACTCCTGAGCTTAAGCAATCATTATGCCTTAGCCTCTCCGGTAGTTGGGACTACAAGCGCCTTCCACCATGCCCACCTTGTGACCTACCTGTCCTTCCTCCCTCCCTCCCTCCCTTCCTTCCTTCGAGGTGCTAGGTACCAAACCCAGAGCCTCATGCATGCTGTATTTCTTCTTCTTTTTTAAAAAAGTTTTTTTTTTTTTTTAAATTTTCAGTGTGTAGTAGTTATATATACTATTGGGCTTCATTTTGACATGATCATACAAACATGAAATAAAATTTGCTCCACTTCATTCCCTGGTGCTTCCTCTCTCCCTCCCTTCCCTCTTCTCCCTGTTCCTTCTCTTCTACTCCACTGGTCTTCCTTTTATTTATTTATTTTTAATTGGTGCTTTATACCTAAAAGTGGAATTCACTGTGGTATGTTCATATACACATAGCATAATTTTGTCAATTTCACTCCACAGTTCTTCCCTTTCTCATCCCTCCTCCCTCTCCCACCACCCCCTTCCTCTACTCCACTGATATTCCCTCTATTTTTGTGGGATCACCCCGCCCCTTTTCCCCCTTATTTTGTCTGTCTTCCACATATGAGAGAAAATATTTGGCCCTTGACTTTCTGAGTCTGGCTTATTTCGCTTAGCATGATGTTCTCCAGTTCCATCCATTTACTAGCAAATGCCATAGTTTTCTCCTTTATGGATGATTGAAGCTCCATTGTGTATAGAGACCATATTTTCTTTATCTACTCATTGGTTGGTTGATGGGCACCTGAGCTGGTTCCGTAATTTGGCTATTATGAATTGCACTGCTATCAATGTCGATGTGCCTGTGTCGCTATAGTGACATACTATAGTGCGCTGATTTTAGCTCTTTTGGACAAAGGAGTGAGATAGCTGGGTCATATGGTGGTTCTATTCCTAGTTTTTTGAGGAATCTCAATACAGCTCTCCAAAGTGGTTTATACTAATTTGCAGTCCCACCATTTTCCCTACATCCTCACAAGCATTTGTTATTATTTGTTTACATATTAAAATGATTTTTTATTATTTGATGATTCTATGGTAACATTATTTTCAGATACTCTCTAGGGACTGTTTCAATACATTAGCTACTAAATATTGTCTTTTCTGCAACTGATTTATAATTAGATCTTACTCGGGAATACTCAGTTCCTAACTAGAGGCTTCTGCTTTGAATGTTCACTTTGGGCCAGTCATGCAACAATTGTCCTCTTTCTTGCTAACATGCAGTTTCAGATCCAAAATTATAAATGCTCTCTACTGAGGCAGAGGGAAGTGGGCCTGGCATATCCTTGAGGTTTTAATTACAGTTTACCAAGCACTCTCCCATCACAGCCTGACGGGTGCTGAGATTGCGCTTGGGAACCCATCCATCAGTCTCCAGGAGTACTCGGAGTTCTGAGCAGCCATTTGTGAACCAAGTTCTCAGCAGCATTAAGAGTTAACTGTTAGTGAGTGACACCCTGAGCCCTTTGTGTTTCCAGGAGCCCCTCCAGAAGCAGCCCAGCAAAGTAGAGATGCTGATCGCATTGTGTCTGAAATGTGGCCGGTGATGAGTGCAGGTTTCCCTCTTGACCTGGTGGCACACAGGAGAAAACCTTCCAGTCCTCGGTTCACATAACCCCTTGGCTCCTCCTTCTCTCACCAAAAGGAGAGCAAGGAAGTGGGATTAAGGCAAGTGCCTAGCACCAGGCACATGCTCTATTGTCATCCCTCTCAACCAAACCAGGAGCTTTGCAGGGAAACAGAAAGCCCCTCCCCTCCCTGCCCCCTCCTGTTCCCCCCTCCCTCCCCTTTCCTCCCCCAGCCTCTCCTCCCTTACCCAAGTCCTTTTCCTCCTGCCTTGGCCTTTTTCTAGTCCCTCAGCTCCCCTCAAGCTCCCCGTCCCCTGGCCCTGCTCTTTTTGCTTTCTGCTGGTCTGTCTTGGGCTTAGCTCCTTTGAACCCTTCCTCTTCACCTTCCTTTTAGAAAAATGTCCATCTTGCCCTCAGAGTTGCTGGCAAGTGCCCAGCGGCCTTGGTGGAGCCACTCTGAAAGCTGCCACTGCTGCACTGGTTAGAGAGCAAGAAGCGTGTGGTGTGGACCTGGGCAGGGGGCTTTCTTCTGGATCCATTCATAGTCCCCACAGTAGTATGGGGCTTTCCTGTTCCTGGGGCTTCCTGCCCCTCAAGTCACGCAGAGTTCTGTGGCCGCAGCAGGCAGATTCAGTGGGTGCCAGAGAGGTGCTACTGGACAGTTAGCTCCTCATTGGAGCTTGTGGGGCCCATAGCCCTCAGCAAGGGCCTGCTCGTAGGTGGATCGGTGTTTAGGATGGGTTCTGAATGGGCTCCGTCCATTTTTGTGAATGAAATGATAGAATGGATATGACAAGGCAAACTGCTTCGGTTTGGTGACTTTAACTGTTTTTTTGTTGTTGTGGTGGTGGTGGTTGTTTGTTTTTTGTTGAGATCTCATATGTCTTCAGACTGGCCTCCATGCCTCTGACTCCTGGGCTCAAACGACCTGTGGCCTCAGCCTTCCTAGTAGCTGGGACTACAGGCACATGTTATTGTGTCTAGCTTTATTTTTTTTTAGTGGCCAAATATACAGAACCTAAAGCTTGCTGTTTTAACCATCTTTAGGTACACAGCTCAGGGCCTTAAGTACATTTTAATTGTCATGGAATTACAGCCACCATCCTTCTTCAGAACGTTTCCATCTTCCCAAACTCGAACTCAGTACCACTAAACAGTAGTTAACCCATTCCTCCTCCCCACAGCTTCTGGCCACCACCGTTCAACTGTCTCTCTGAATTAGACCCCTCTGGGGACCTCGCATAAGTGGAATCATGGAGTAACTGTCCTTTTTTTGTCTGGCTTACTCAGCATAATGGGGAACTTTAACTTTTGACAGGGTATTTGTTTCCATTTCCTCCCATGTGAGAAAAGACTCCCATCATCGGCGTCACTTGTAGGAACTAGCTTTGCCCCTCATTGTCCTCAGAGGCTGTGCTCCATGCTCAAACAGCATGACCCCACCTTAACCCATCTGGTCAAGGGTACCGATGCTGCTTTTTCCTCTACTCTTGTGAAGTCTGTCCTTTATTGTATAGCCATCCCCTTTCCAAGGGTTTTCCTGACTGGGAGAGAGGCAAGAGGGGGCCAGGAGAGAAGTCCACACCATGCCCTTGTTGTGTACATGGAGCCTCACAGTAGCCATAAGGCTGGCCTGTGGCCCATGGCCTATGGGGTGCCCCATCCTGAGCCCTGGGTCACTCCTTAGAAGCAGACTACTGGGGGAACTCAGACTGCTATCCAGTGTGTGTCCACTTTGGACCCAAGACTATTTCTTCCTTTTAGCACAAAATGGAGCCCTTGAGTTGAGTGGGGTACAATATGATCGTTCGTGAGTTTGCCCTGAAAATGTCTTCTAGGCTTTCCTGAAACGGGCTACACATTTATCTGTATTTGCACCACATGCAAACCTCACAAAGGACCTATTCAGCCTATGGGAGCACAAATAGCTGTTCTTCGCTTCTGTGCCCATGGAAAGCTCCCCACCTCTCAGTGCACCGTTACCATAGTAACTGAAACATAGTTCTTCAAAATGAGGAAGGAATCTCTCCGGCACTTGGGAACTTAGCAAAGTGAGAACATAAGTAGGCCTCAATTATAGATGCTGGCGTCAATAACTAGTTATTAATAGCCATAAGCATGGTTGATATTAGTAAGTGAATTTTGCAGTCATTTGGAGTGTCGGAAAGGATGGGTGAATGGAATCTTCACTCTGTGCCATTGATTCTTCTGTGACCATCACCAGGGGCACACTAGGTCAGGCCCGCTGGTCGCACAACATAGGACTCGGATCTCCCGGTTCATAACCAAAGAAGAGGCGATGACAGAGCCCAGTTGTGCTCCTTCAGCCCCCTCAAGAACTGCAGAAGCAGCCTTAAATAGAGGAATCCATTACAAATCTGTCATTTGCTGTGGATGTGTGCTAACCTTTCTATAAGAATTTTTTTTTTTTATTTTGGGGGCTGAAAGTATAGTTCAGTGGTAGGACACTTGCCTAGCATACCCGAGGTCCTGGGTTTTATCCCAAGAATTGCAAAAAAAAAAAAAAAAAAAAAAGGAAAGAAAGAAATTTGTTTTTTCAACCTTTATTGGTTCTTAGAATGAAAAAATTTTTAAAAGAGTTTATAGGACGTGGCATAAATACGTGACATCCTAAGTGAAAATTTGTTGATTATTTTAAAGTGATGCTCCCCCCCCCATACACACCAATGCTTAAGTGAGAACTTATTGAATTTTATTAGAAATTATCTGGCTCCTTTTTGTGCCTCAGCCACCTGACCGTCTGAGCAGTCACATCACTAGAATTAGAGGCATTTTCCTTTCTCTTTGTGCTTCTTCCAGGAATCTGGGCCCTGTTGCTAGAATCAGATGAGGTTGAAAGCTGTATCTAGCCAACAGGCCCCCAGTTCTGACACATATGTACCAACATAAAATTTTCCTTTCCCAAAGTCGCCAGCATATTTTGAAAAGCCTGTCAAATGTTCCAACAAAAATTAAATATGATATAATGTTAAAATCTAATAGCTATTTAAGAAATAAATAATTGCTCTGCTAAAAACATTTTTTAAATTTTGTCTAGTTGTAGATGGTCACAATCCTTTCATTTTTGTTTATTTATTTCTATGTGGTGCTGAGGATTGAACCCACTTCCTCACACGTGCGAGGCAAGTGTTCTGCCACTAAGCCACAACCCCAGCTCCATAAAAATATTTTATCTAAAAAAAAAAAAAAAAGGGCTGGGGATGTGGCTCAAGTGGTAGTGCACTCGCCTGGCATGTGTGTGGCCCAGGTTCAATCCTCAGCACCACATACAAAGATGTTGTGTCCGCTGATAACTACAAAATAAATATTGAAATTCAAAAAAAAAAAAAAAAAGAATGAGATCCATTAAAAAAAAAAATTGGTTACTAGGCCAATAGTGAGTTGGTCCAGCACATATCAAACCCAGGTGGGTTTTTACTGGGATGCGATTGATGAGAACTCTCCATGGCCAGCCAGATGGATGGGGCTCGTGGCTGGAGTGGTGATGGGGTCTTAGCAAACTCCAGGGCAGGCTGATGTTTCTTATTTCGAGATTCTGTCTGTGCTGCTCTCAACCTAGTTCTCTGTAAGATGTCAGAGTTTCCCTTCAGTCATTTGTTAAGTGTTTTGTCAGAAAAGATGTCAAATGCTTTTTTTTTTTGCTGGGCGTGGTGGTGCACACCTGTAAACCCAGCAGCTGTGGAGGCTGACACAGGAGGATCGTGAGTTCAAAGTCAGCCTCAGCAACTTAGCAAGGCCCTAGGCAACTCAGTGAGACCCTGTCTCTAAATAAAATATTTAAAAGGGCTGGGGATGTGGCTCGGTGTTTAAGCACCCCGGGTTCAATCCCTAGTCTCCCCAAAGAAAATGCAGATAGTGTAATCTCCATGTTGCACAAATATGGGCTTCATTTTCTGTAATGACTCTCAATTTAGTAGGAATTTCCCATTCCTATATGTTGGCAAGAAAAATACTAACCAACTTCCTATGTGAAGTGAGTCTTTTTCTTCTGGTTTAGTTTCTTTCTCATGGACGCAGTCTCTTTAATGCCCATTCGGTGCCATGACTCTGCCTTCCCCTCCTGTTCTGGGTTCTGGGGGGCCCAGAGGAAACCTGTACATCTGTGTGACAGCAGCCTTCACTGTGAACTCTGATGAAGAGTCACTTGTGTCTTGTGGTCCTCGGCCTGTGGGTCTTGATTAGTGCTGATGGTGGTGACTTGTGGTGTGTCCTTTGGGTATAGGAGAGGCAGAGTTTCCTGGGGAGTGTGGTCCTGGCCCTGCTGACTGGTAGGCTCCCACTCCCTCTCCAAGGTGTGCTTAGTTATGAGGCTAGCCATTTGTGTCCTTGATCCTGCACTGTAACCAAACCCTTGAGGCATACTGCAAAAGGGTCATGCAGAAAGTTCCAGTTTCTTCCACATCTTGGGGATTCAGAGTAGACCACTCCACTGCTTCTCTGCCTCAGCAGCGTGTATCTCTGCATCTGCTGTCCTCCCTGATCAGGTCGATGGAGCACCCATGGAGTATTCTTCCAGAGTATGAAAGGGAAAAGAGGACATAATCTTTCCCTACTTTCAGCTCTGCCTGGAGCTTCCTTGGAAGTTCTCATCACACTTCTTCTTTTTTTTTTTTTTTTTGGTACCGGGGATTGAACTCAAAGGCTCTTGACCACTGAGCCACATCCCCAGCCCTATTTTGTATTAATTTAGAGACAGGGTCTCACTGATTGCTTAGCACCTCGCCTATGGTATTATTCTGTCTCAGCCTCCCAAGCCACTGGGATCACAGGTATGCATTACCACGCCCGGCCTCATCACATTTCTAACCACCTTCTCTACTCTGCAGGTTCCTGAGCTGAGGGAATCATCGTTACCCCAGCTGATCACTTGCACTCTCTCTCTGAACTTCTCTTGGCCAGTGACAAGGACTTACTTTGCTTCAAATCTCTTGTTCCTTCCTCACTCAGCCTTCTGGGAGCTCAGATCCTGCAGCTGTTAGAAACAAGAAGACTTCTTTCTCCCTTAACAAAGACAAGTTTATTATTTCACTATGGACTTAATATGAGAACCTAGCTTTAGTTTCAAGCTCAGCAAGGACTTTCAGCGTTCACTTCCTGCCACCCCAGACCTCTGCAGTGATGGCCACTTCTGATTCAGTAGACAGAAAGGATAGAACAGATGTGGCAGCAGCAGATGTGAAAACTCCTCAGGTGATCCCCATGTGTTGCCAAGGTTGAGGATTGATCACCTGGAGTAGTTCTTTGTAAACTCTCCTGGGATCTGCATCATCTGGTGATCTGGTCCACACACAGATTCTGAACAGGCGGAGACGGGGCCCCACATTCTGCATTTCTAACACACTTATGATAACAGATTCCTCGCAGGGAGATGGGAGAGTCTCCTTGGAGAAGAGACAGGAGGCCAGTAGTGCTTGTCTGCAACCCTCAGAGAGCTTAAACAGTTGCTGAAGCCTGGCTGTTACCAGTAGAGTCAATTTAATTGTACTGAGTGGCCTACAATTTGATGACTTTTACAAGCTTCCCCAGTAGTTGCCATATTGAATCCCAGGCTCAGAACTCTGTGGCCTAGGGACTAGCTCTGTCTCTAGTTATATAAATGGTTAATTAAGGGCATCAGGTGAAGGAGGAAAGGAGGAAGACAGAAACAAGGCCAGGAGGGGCCCCCTCTGGAATGTTGTATCTAAAAAAAGGTTTCTCTGTAGAGAGAACTCACCATAAGGCTACCAGATTTTTTTCAACTCATGTTAAGCCCTTGCTTTGCATATTGTTTGAATACATTTACATGTTGACTATTCAAGAGGCTCTAACTCCAAATATGTAAGATAAAATAAGTTTGATCTTGTCACCTACTGCAACTGTATTTGTACACAGTGTCAGTGCCGAACACAACTCGAGTGTAGAACAGATTTTGGAACAGCCTGGGCAGAGGGATGGCAGAGAATCAGAGGAGGGAGGCTGAGGAAGTCCTCCTTCCTCCTCCAGAGCTGTGACCGCATGATGGGGCTTGGACAGACCCCTCCAGACTGTGGAATCAGCAATAGAACCTGATCCCCACCCCCATCCCACGCCTTTCTTCCTATTCCAAACAGTGCAGGTGCCTTTGATGGGGTCCCCCCCCACCCCGCCTTCACCATGTGCTGTTTTACAGGCCACTCCTCTGGGTGTCCCTCCTTGGACCTGCTGGGCATGCCCTGTTCCTTGGGCTGCTCCCCATCATGCTCAGCACCATGCTTAGCACTTTGAGCCCTTGCATATAATTGTTCAGGGTGTGCCCTGGACAGAGCACCTGGCAAGGGCACTAGTGGCCCCTCTCCACACCCCCAACGATGCTGCAGCAGGGGCAGGAGGTGCCTTCTTGCTCTTAATCCTGGAAGGTACAAGGGGATGCCTTCTTCTAATTTGCACATCGATGCTGCCCTGTGTGGTGGGGAAGCCCAGTGCAAGTCCCCTATCAGGTGTTTACCACCTGCTCACTAATGAGAAAAGTAGAGGCAGCAGGGTAGGTAAGAGGCATCATTTACTGAATAAAACTTCCTTTCCCTATTGAGTGGCCTTGGCACTCTTGTAAAAAAATTATTTGACTGAATATATGAAGGCTTATTTCTGGGCTCTATAGTCAATTCTCTTGGCTTGTATGTCTATTTCTATGCCAGCGACACATTGTTTTAATTATTGCAGTTTTTTGGGTTTTTTTGGTGGGGGGTACCAGGGATTAAGCTCGGGGGCACTCGACCATTGAGCTACATCCCCAGCCCTTTTTTGTATTTTATTTAGAGACAGGGTCTCTCTTAGTTGCTTAGCACCTTACTTTTGCTGAGGCTGGCTTGGAACTTGCGATCCTTCTGCCTTAGCGTACCAAGCCCCTGGGATTACGGGTGTGCGCCACTGCACCTAGCTGATTATTGTACATTTTTAAAATTTTATTTTATTTGTTTTAATTAGTTATATATGACAGTAGAATACATTTATGTACTTTGAAATGTCATGCATAAGTGGGGTATAATTTCTCATGTTTTTGAATGTACATGTTGTAGAATCACATTAGTCATGCAGCCATACATGTACATAAGATAATAATGTCTGTTTCGTTCTACTATCCTTCCCACCCTGATACCCCCTGGTTATTGTAGTTTCATAGTCAGTTTTGAAACCAGGAAGTGTGAGTCTTCCAACTTTGTTCCTTTTTATTCAACACTGATTTTGTGCCTGCCATGGTGGCAATATACCTATAATCCCAACAACTCAGGAGGGTGAGGCAGGATCATAAGTTCAAAGCCAGCCTCAGTAATTTATCCAGGCCCTAAGCTACATGACACCCTGTTTCAAAGTAAAAAAATCTTTTAAAAAGTTTAAAAAGGGGGTTGGGGATGTAGCTTAGTAGTAAAGAACCCTGAGTTAAATCCCCAGTCCAAAAAAAAAAAAAAAAAAGATTGTTTAGGCTATTCAGGGTGCCTTGAAATTCCATATGAAGTCTTCTAATCCATGAATATGGCATGTGTTTCCATTTACTTATGTCTTCTTTCGTTACCTTCAGCAAATGTTTTCTAGTTTTCATTGTGCAAGTCTTTTGCTTTTGGATAAGATATCTGTCTGTCTGTCTGTCTATGTATCTGGTAGTGGGGATTGAACCCAGAGGCACTTTACCACTGAGCCAAATCGCAGCCCTTTTAATTTTTGAGACAAGTTGCTTAGAGCCTTGCTAAGTTGCCCAGGCTGGCCTTGAATTTGTGATTGACATGCCTCAGCCTCCTGAGTTGCTGAGATTATAGGTGTGTACCATCATGCCTGGTTGGATAAGTTACTTCTGAAGTATTTTGTTATTTTTGATGCTTTGTCAAGGGAATTATTTTTATAATTTCCATTTCAGATTCTTCACTGCTAATATAGAGAAATACACTGAATTTTGTTTGTTGATTATATATCCTGCTACTTTACTGAACCCATTTATTAAGTCTACCTTTTTTTTTTGTTCTGTAGAATCTTTAGGATTTTCTGTGTATAAGATCATATCATATACAAACAGTGACAATTTTGATCTCTATCAGTTTGTTTGCCTTTGGTTTCCTTTCTTGCCTAATTACTAGAACTTCCAGCATTACGTTGAGTGGAAATGGCCAAAGTGGGTATCCTTATCTTGTTATTGACCATTGAGACAAAGCTTTCTATTTTTTGCCTCTGAGTATGTTTAATGTGGGTTTTCCATATATGGCTTTTATTATTATTTTTATTCCTAATTTGTTGAATGTTTTCATCATAAAAAAATTAAATTTTGTCAGGTGCTTTTCTGAATGAATTGGGATAATCAGGTGGGTGATTTTCTCTTTATTATGTTACTGTGGTATATTATATGGATTAATTTTCTTATGTTGAACCATCCATGCATTCCTGTTAATGTGTATTTTATTGATTGATTTCCTATGTTGAAAGGTCTTTGCATTACAGGAAAAAATTCCCACATGGTCATTGTGTATAATACTTTTTGTACGCTTCTGAATTTAGTTTGCTAGTATATTTTGAGGAATTTTACATCAGTGTACATATAGGATATGGAGTTATAGTTTTCTTTTAGTATCTTTATCTAGCTTTGGTACCATGGTAATTCTGGCATTATAGGATGAGTTAAGAAATGTTTTACTGGGTTGGGGATATAGCTCAGAGGTAGAATACTTGCCTAGTATGTGGGAGGCCCTGGGTTCAATACCCAGTACCACATCAAAAAAAAAAAGAAAAGAAAAGAAGTGTAGAAAGATTGGTATTTGTTCTTCTTTAAAGATTTAGGGGCTGGGATATAGCTCAGTTGGTATACAGTATTTGCACAAGGTCCTGGGTTCAATCCCCAGCACCACAAAAAAAAATAAAATAAAATAAAGATTTAGTAGAAGGGGCTGGGGTTGTGACTCAGTGGCAGAGCACTTGCCTAGCATGTGTGAGGCACTGGGTTCAATCCTCAGCACCACATATAAATAAAAAATAAAGGTATATCAACAACTAAAATATATTTTAAAAATTAGTAGAATTTACCTGTGAAGCTGAAGCCTTCATGGATTTTCTTTCTTGGGAGATTTTTTGATTACTGATTTAAGCACCTTACTAGTTACATACAGATTTACTTTGATTTTCTGTTTCTTCATGACTTAGTTTTGGTAGATCTTATGTTTCTAGGAATTCATCCATTTCATCTAGTTATTCAATTTGTTGGCACACAGTTGTTCATAGTACTATTTTATGATCTTTTTTGTTCCCTCGCATTGCTAGTATTATTCCCATTTCATTACTGATTTTAGTAATTTGAGTCTTTTTTTTCTTTAGTCCATGTAATGGTTTAGAAATGAGGTGTCCCCCAAAAGCTCATGTATGAGATAATGCAAGAGAGCTTAGAGGTAAAATGATTGGGTTATGAGGGACTTACCCTAGTTCATGAATCCTGGATTAGGGATTACCTTGGTTATAACTGTAGGCAGGCAGGGTGTGGCTGGAGAAAGTGGTCACTGGGGCATGCCTTTGGGTTGCAGAGGTAAGGGGAGTCTTGCTCCCTGCATCCTGGTGCCGTGTTCCCAGATGTTCTTAACACCCTTCCTCCATGATGTGTGGCTTCATCTTGGGCCCAGAGCAATGGAGTCAGATGTCTAACGACTGAGACCTCTAAAACCATGAGCACCCCCCCAAAAAATTTCCTCCTCTAAAATTGTTATTGTCAGGTCTTTGGTCACAACAGCCAAAAAAGTGACTTAAAGAGTCCATCTTGCTAAAAGTCTGTGAATTTTCTTGATCCTTTCAAACAATCAAATTTTGGTTTTATTGATTTTCTCTATTGCTTTATTATTCTCTATTCCATTTATCTCTGCTCTTATTTTTATTATTTTCTTCCTTCTGCTAGTTATGAGTGTAATGTCTTTCTTCTTTTTCTAATTTTTCAACTTGCAAAGGTAGGATGTTGATTGTAAAAAATTGTGCCAGGGGTGCCTAGCATGTATGAGGCCCTGGGTTCAATCCTCAGCACTGAAAAATTATTTTACAAAATTACCTTCAGGCTTTGTATATAAGACATATATGATATATAAATTAACTTCATGTTTATATTTAGGTACAACCCCTAAGATTTCTCATTCTATGTATCCAGAATTCCAAGATTCCAAAAGTCTGAAGCACCAAACACTTTTGGTCCCAAGCATTTCAGATGAAGGACTTTCAACATGAGGTGTTGTTTGGAACCTTTTGGATATATGGTTCTCACCTTTTTCTCCATGGTCACCATCTGGACAGTACACTGATAATGGAATTTTTTCCAAGAAGAAATAGGCACACCTTTCTCCTTCTGTCAGACGAGAATGCCAATAAATAGTGCTCTTTCTTCTGTTTTCCTAGTTGTAATGTGTTCTGTCACGATCTTGAAAGATTGTCCATGTGTTCTAATTTTGCCTTAAAACCACCAAATAAGTTTTTCATAATTTTTAAACACAGAGGTTCTATTGTGGACTAATTTCAATTATGTCTCCTACAGGAAAGCATCCCTGGCAGCCGATGTGCCCAGGCTTGGGTACAGTTCCTTGCCCAATCACAAGTACATTCCTCGGAGGGCTGTGCTCTATGTGCCTGGAAATGATGAAAAGAAAATCAAGAAGATTCCATCCCTGAACGTGGACTGTGCAGTGCTTGACTGTGAGGATGGTGTGGCTGCCAACAAAAAGGTAATGCCATGGTTTTCAGATGGAGGAGAAATGGATTGAAATCCACTATTTTTGTGGCAGCATTGCCCATTATTTGGAAAAGTTCTACTGTACTCATGGTTTATTGATTAGGATTCAGTGTGTGTGTGTATATATATATATTTTTTTTCCACCTTTATTTTATTTGTTCATTTATATGTGGTGCTAGGGACCGAACCCAGTGCATCATGGGTGCTAGGCAAATGCTCTACCACTGAGCCACAACCCCAGCCCCTAAAATATATTTTTAAATCATGACAGTCAATACATGTGATGATTGTGTGTATAGATATAGACAATCAATTTTGGCCCTGATATTTTCTGGTTTAGGCAAATGAGTTATATAATTCCAGAATTATAGTGTAAACTTTTCATGCCAACAGCATACAATCAAGGAATTTATTTGTTCTTTTTTTTATTTTTTATTTTTTTTTTTTGTTGGAGATGGATACAATATATTTTATTCATTTATTTTTATGTCATGATGAAAATTGAACTCAGTACCTCACAAGTGCTAGGCAAGTGTTCTACCCCTGGGCCACAACCCCAGCCCCCCATTTCTTCTTTTTACCACCAGCTATATTAATAGTATTAATTAATTAACTAATAATAATTAATGTTAATGTCTGAGACAAATGCTAAGAATCTAACAGCTAGTCTTCCATGGATAAGTCACTGCCTCACACAGAACCTTTGGGTTGCATGCAGTTCTTCCTGATTTTCTCATGGCCTATCAGAGAAATGAGCATTAGAGAATTTCCAGTTTGTGAACAGGTGCAGAAGGTTCTTACTTGGTAATTGCATGGTGGATGCTTTTGGTTTCATTTTGTTTTGCTTAACTTTATTTTTTCATATTTGTACAGTAAACGTGGATGTGTTCAATAATTAGGTGGAATATGTAAATCTTTATGTTAATCAATTATGTTTGCATGGAATTCTTTTGGTTCAAAATATTCTTGCACTCGACCTTTATCTATCCAGTCCCTGGACAATGCGGTTGGGCTGGGAATGGATTGTGGGGCTAGGGGATGGAGGGAGCCAGCCATCTGGATTCATGCCTGTTTGGGGCCCCAGGTGATCTGAATAACCTGCCTGTACTATACAACTTTCTGAATTAATTGCTTTCCTTGGAGACTCTAGCAAACAAATATTTGCCTTAATTAAAAAAATAAAGTTAATTTCCTGCATCTTCCTGGTAGTCAAACCAAGGCTTTCCAAGTATTTGGAAAAGGATTAGAATAAACATGTGGAATCTAAAGTGTCTACTCAACATCTTTGGCATGTGCCAAGGAAAATACAATTAATCCTCTTTCTCCCAGAGATTAAGGTAAATAGGCCTTTTTTTTTTTTTTAAGGATATAATGTGATTCCAGTATGCTTCCTCCCAAAACTCATGTAGTGCACTCTGAGATTAGATAGTAAATTGTAATTCCAGTTCTGTGTGACCCAGGGCAATTCACTTTACTTCTTTACTTCAATTTCTTATCTATACCGTGGGGATAACAATATCTTCTTTTGTCAGGGACAGGGATTATTATGAGAAAAAAGTTGATAAATGTCTGGGAGTAGCTTGATTTCCTACAGGAAATAGATTAGATAAAGCCTGCAGTAATCATGATGAGAGAGGAATTTATTTTAGCATTGTAGCACAGTAAGACATTAGGAGCCCTGATAAAGTTCTAATTTTATTTCTTTGCAAATCTTGAGGCTATTCCCTTAGACTCACCTGAGGATGTTACCTGTCCCCTAGATGAGATGGAAAGGTGATCTGTTTCTGCCTTACATTTCCTTACTGCTTATCTGAGTCCTCAGCCATCATCATATCCAGAGTAGTAACAGCTGAGCTGAGGAGACACCTAAGGAAGAGATGGGGAGAGGAGTTAGCTGTGGGCAGACTGTGCTTGCCATCGTGGAGTGTCATCTTTGTCCAGTGTCTTTATTCGGACATTCCAATTCTCTTAATGCAGCTCTACATTGCATTTATTGCTAGACACACACTCTTCTGCACGATGATCTGGAGTGGATAAAATTTCCATCATAATTCACAGAAAGTTCTGATAAGCCAGGATAATACTTATAAAAAATTATTTTTTCCTTAAAATTTCTATTTCTAAATAAGTAATCTCATATTTCATTTCATAGCCCCCTAGCCTGTCAAGTTCTTTTTGAATTTTGATTTTATCATTCAATATTAATATTATCTGAGAATTTGACGAGCACACTATATGAAAATTCAACAAGTTTCTGATGAACCTGTTGAAGAGATTGGAGCCAAGTATAGCACAAGCCTGCCCCTAAGAACCTCTGTTTGCTTAACAAATATTTATGTGGTGCTTGCTAAAAGCTAGGCACTGTAATTTGCATGACAACCCAATGAGGTAGTGCTATTATATTTCTTTTATAAATTGGGAAACTGAGGCATAAAGAATAATGAATAAAACTGGTGATGTGGTTAATCAGTCACCTGACACCTAAAAAATCCAGTCTTTTCATGAGGATATTATGAGATTTTCATCAAATACCATTTTAAAATGAGGGCACACATTCTGGGAGTTTCTGCTTTTAAGGACTCATCTGAGTGGATTGGACACTCCTAGAGGATCCAGGCTCTTCTTCTCTAGCTTGAGGTCCTCAATTATAATCACACCTGGAAAGTTCCTTGTCCATGCTGAGTAGCACATACACAGGTTCCAGGGATTAGGACAGGGGCTTTTTTGGGAAGCAAGGGTGGCATTATTCTGCTGGCCATGGCCTCTGCAAGAGTCACCTGGGGGCTGGGGCTGTAGCTCAATGGTAGAGCGCTTGCCTCGCAGGTGTGAGGCCCTGGGTTTAATCAGCACCACATAAAACATAATAAATAAAGATATTTTAAAAAATGTCTTTAAAAAATCACCTGGGTTTCTTGTAATTACAACAAAACAAAACAAAAACAAAAACAAAAAGTCCTGCACTTTATGCTAAATTGACAAGATAGAACTTCAGGAAATTACATTAATTTACACTTTTAAGAGCTTCCCATACATTTTTATGCACATTAAAATTTGAAAGTCAACATAACCAACATGACACTGACTCAGCATTCTTCCTTTTATTCTCTTTTCTTCTCTTATTATGAAAAATAAAATTGGAAACTCAATATTAAAAAAAAAAATAAGGCACATTCCCAAGGTACCTGTCCAGAAATATCTTTTCACCCAGCACTAGAAAAATTTCCATCCTTCTTGATGGAGGAGAGAGTAGGGACCATTTTAAGTGTGTTTATTTTTAACTAGAAAAGTGAGGTCAGGTAGATCCACGTCAGTACTTAATTGTTACTGCCTCTTTTTGAAGTGGCAGAAGTAAAGAAAATGGTTTCCTGGGAAATTTCTCTGTAACAGGTGCCATATTGCATAGATTAGTATTCCTATATTCT
Organism: Urocitellus parryii; assembly: GCF_045843805.1. NCBI lineage: Eukaryota > Metazoa > Chordata > Mammalia > Rodentia > Sciuridae > Urocitellus > Urocitellus parryii. The sequence continues at coordinate 11,315,350 of NC_135532.1, read as the reverse complement.
ATGTATTATTTTCATATATAATCTCATTAATCCTTACAGCAAAGTTTCAAAATATGTCCAAGGTTACATTATCATTAAATGGCAGAACTAAAACTTGAATTTCCAAGAATTTTTGATGGAATCAGCTTCACGCTCCCCATTTCCTGTTTGGAAAGTGAGTGCACTATCTGTCCGTGTTTTGTCAGCTTTCCATTCTCCATGATTTCTCAAAGGCTAATAACAGGAACTCTGGATTTACATATGAAAATTCTTTCAGCATCCTGGGATTGTAATCCATTTAGACCTGGGACTTCCATTCATTCGAAATGTCCAGAAAACCCTGAAATTTCTTATATAGCTCATATTCTTTTTTCTTAAAGTCACTTATTTTTTTTGTCTGTCCATTTAAAAAAAATTTTTTTTGTTATAGTTGGACAAATACCTTTATTTTATTTATTTATTTTTATGTGGTGCTGAGGATCGAATCCAGGGTCCCACACATGCAAGGCAAACGCTCTAGCACCTAGCCACAACTCCAGCCCCTGTCCATCTTTTTTTTTAATTTTAATTTTTTATATATGACAGCAGAATGTCTCGTGATTCATATTATGCACACAGAGCACAATGTTTCATTTCTCTGGTTGTACACAAAGTAGAGTCACACCATTCGTGTCTTCATACATATACTTCATACATGTAATGATGTCCATCTCATTCCATTGTTAAAGTCACTTCTTAATCATTTTTCTTTTTTTTTTTTTTTTTTTTTTTTTTTTTTACCTCTTTTTTTTTTATTGTTGGTCATTCAAAACATTACATAGTTCCTCATACATCATATTTCACAGTTTGATTCAAATGAGTTATGAACTCCCAATTTTATCCCGTATACAGATTGCTGTATCACATCAGTTACCCTTCCATTGATTGACATATTGCCTTTCTAGTGTCTGATGTATTCTGCTGTCTGTATTATTCTCTACTATCCCCCCTCCCCTCCCCTCCCCTCCCCTTTTCTCTCTCTACCCCTTCTACTGTAAATCACTTCTTCCATTTGAATTATCTTGTCTTACCCCTCCTTTCCTCTTATATGTCATTTTGTATAACCCTGAGGATCGCCTTCCATTTCCATGCGATTCCCCTTCCATTTTTCTTATTTGAATGTTTTTCTTCTTGATGGAGGAGAGAGTAGGGACCATTTTAAGTGTATTTATTTATTTATTTATTTATTTATTTATTTTTAAGAGGGAGGGAGGGAGGGAGAGAGAGAGAGAGAGAGAGAGAGAATTTTAATATTTATTTATTTTTTTAGTTATCGGCGGATACAACATCTTTGTTTTGTATGTGGTGCTGAAGATCGAACCCGGGCTGCACGAATGGCAGGCGAGGGCGCTACCGTTTGAGCCACATCCCCAGCCCCAAGTGTGTTTATTTTTAACTAAGAAAAAATACAGGCCAGGCACGGTGGCACACGCCTGTAATCCCTGAAGCTTGGGAGGCTGAGACAGGAGCATCGTGAGTTCAAAGCTAACTTCAGCAATGGTGAGGTGCTAAGCAACTCAGTGAGACCCTGTCTCTAAATGAAACACAAAATTGGGCTGGGGATGTGGCTCAATAGTTGTTTGCCACTGAGTTCAATCCTCAGCCTCCCCCAACCACACACACACACACACACACACACACACACAAAAATAAAACATATAAAACTCTTATTTCAGATTATCTAGTTGTAGTTTTGCTAATTATTGCCCAATTCAGCTTCTTGGAATTATGAAAATATAGTCAGTTCATTTCATATCTCATTTTGTCTCTTTTTTATTACTAGACTAATTCCACAATTCATTGGGTTGCCTCTATAGAAGTATGGGCTTATAATGAAAACAATAGGAGTTTCCACAAAGCAGTTTATGAGTATCTAATACCTTCCAGCAGTCTCTAATCCTGTCCTGCTAATCCAATTTGTGTTTAAGTAGCTCCTTCATGTCCAGAGTGGCACTACCAGCTCACCTTGCCAAGCATAGATGAACAGATGGCCCCCACTCCCTCTTATCTTCTTCTCATTGGTAAATGCAGGACATATAGGGTCTCTAAGCCAGTGCTTGCAGGGCCACAGTGAAAACATACCAAATAATGCACAGAATTCTGGTGGATCATCATGACACTGGGCAAGGCCAAAAAGGTAGGAGTGGAGAAACTGGAGGCAGGATTCCAGGGCTGCCATTTCCATCAACTAATATGTAAATTTATTTTATGTTTAAGTTTAAGTATTAAAGTCAGTAGTGAGTGGGTAAATTTTAAGTACCTACTCAACCAGGCATCATGGCAGGCAGGAGAGATACCAAGATGGTTGCCTGGTCCCCACTGGGAAGAGTCATAGGCCAATCTTAGGCATAGAAGTAAACGTTAGAATCCAACAAGTTAGGCTATGAGAATGCATTCTTTTTATTTTCACTTGATCTAAGTGTAATTCCCATTTTGATCTTTTGCTTGAAATATGAAATACAAAATAGTGCTTCCCAAACCTTGTAATGAAGAAAGTTTTGTTATTTTTTTTTTTCATTTTTTACATTTCCAATCTTTTGTGGGCTAATACTTTTGTAAAATACAATGAAAATAAACTGGTAAAGGCTGGGCAAGTTGGTGAGACCCTGTCTTAAAAATAAAAAATAAACAGGACGAGGGATGTAGCTGGGGTAGAGTGGCCCTAATTCCACTTTGGAAAAATTGTAGAGAAATCCAATGTTGCTTGGTGTCAGCCACGTCCAGTGCTGTGGGAATTTCTGAGATCTTACTCTCCATGTGTATTTACCTCACAATGGCATGGTAAAGTTGAGGCAGAGACCACACTTTGAGTAGCAGGCACTTGAGATTTTTAAATTTCCAAGTATTTTTGGAAACAAAATTTTCAAATTTGTTTATTTATCATTTAGCTGCTGATCTTTAGAATAGTCGCATGGTGGTTAGAGAATGTGGTGCAAACGTTAATGATTCTTTGAAATTTGTCAAATCTTGCTTCAAGGCCTAGAACATGAGCCCCTTTGATAAAATGTTCCATGTGCTTAAGAAGAAAGTAAATTTTCCATTTGCAGAGTTCTAGTATTTTCCATTAGACCAAGCTTGTTAATTACCTTGTTCAAATATCCAGACCTTTTATTGATTTCCTTTGCTTGATAGATCAATAATTGAGAGAGGCTAGTTGAAACCTAGCCTATGTTGGAGAATTTGTCAACTTCTCTGAGTTCTATTAATTCTTAATGTTGATAATTTGAGCCTATGTTAACAGGTATATATGAATCTAGAATTATCTTCCTGATATCTTGAGTCATCAGGCAGTACGTACTGTTTTTATCCCTTATAATACTTTTTGCTTTGAAGTTCATGGTCTGTTATTAATATAGCTCTACCAGCTTTCTTTTGGTTACCATTCACTTGTTACATTATTTTCATCCTTTTGCTTTCAACTTCTCCATATCTCCATGTCTTAAATATGGATCTTATTATTTAAAATTTTTTTGATATCTATGTTGATACTTTCTGTCTTTATAGAATATTTATCTGTTTTAAATTTCTTTGTTCTCAAGATTGAACTCATGGATTCTCTACCACGGAGCTACATCCCCAGGCCTTTTGATTTTTTATTTTGAGATAGCACCTCACTAAATTGTCCAGGATGGTCTTGAATTTGCCTGCCTCAGCCTCCTGAGTAGTTGAGACTACAGTTGTGCCTCCCTGTCCTGGCTTGAACCCAATTGCTTTGTATCAGTATTTCTTGGAGAAATTCTCTACAGTGTTTTATTTTCTATATTTTTAAAATTGGTGCATTGTGATGATATATAATTGTTAAATATTCACATATATATACGCTAGGCAAGGGTTCCACCACTGAGTGACCTTCCAGCCCTGATCATCTTTTTGAATCCTATATGTTTTCATTGTTACTATTTTATGTATACTGTATTTACTTAGGTTAACCTATGTATTTTTCCAGTTTTTTTTGCTCATCATTCCTTCTTTCATCTCCAGTCTTCTTCCCAGGGCCATCTTTCTTTCTCCTGAGGTGCATTCTTTAGAATTTCCCTGTAGTCTTGGGGCATAGTTCAGAGGCAGAGTATTTGCCCAGCACATCTAAGGCCTAGGGTTCCATAAGTAGAACCACAAAGAAGGAAAAAAAAATTTCCCTATAGCAGTTTGCTGATGATAATCTCAGTTTTTATTTGAAAATGTCTTTACTGTTTGATTCAGTACAAAAATCTAGATTATTTTCTCTTGGAACTTTAAAGACATCATTTCATTTTCTTCTGTTGTCATTGAAAACTCCTTTTTTTTTTTTTTTTTTTTGTTACTGGGGACTGAACACTGGGGCACTCGACCACTGAGCCACATCCCCAGCCCTATTTTGTATTTTATTTAGAGACAGGGTCTCACTGAGTTGCTGAGTGCCTTGCCATTGCAGAGGCTGGCTTTGAACTCATGATCCTCCTGCCTCAGCCTCCCAAGCCACTGGGATTACAGGCGTGTGCCACTGCGCCCAGCTGAAAACTCCATTTTCAAAGGAAGAACTAGGTTGCTTGTCATTTTTCTTTGGCTTCTTTAAGATATCTGTGGTCTATAGGCGTTTTTTAAAAAACATGACTGGGGGCTGGGGATGTGGCTCAAGCGGTAGCGCGCTCGCCTGGCATGCGTGCGGTCTGGGTTCGATTCTCAGCACCACATACCAACAAAGATGTTGTGTCCGCCGAGAACTAAGAAATAAATATTAAAAATTCTCTCACTCTCTCTTTAAAAAAAAAAAACAAACCCAACATGACTAGGTATGGATCTATATTACGCCTTTGCCCTTTCCCTTCCTCCCTCCTCTTTGTTTGGTGTAAATTTTTTCCCATATTTTTAGATTTGTGTCTTTTATTAGTTTTACAAAATCTCCATTAGCATTTCAATTGTTGCCTTTCTTCCATCCTTCCTATTTTTTCTTTCACAGGTGTTAAATATACATATTTGGGAACTTTACATTCTATCCTCCTTGTCTTTCAATATCTTCTTCTTCTTCTTGGCCTCGAACTTGAGTATTGGGATTGTAGGTTGAGTATTGGCCTCCTGAGTATTGGGGTTGTAGGTTGCACCAACATGCCTGGTTCATAGTATCATTTTTAAAGAGAGAAAACTTAGAAAATATGAAAAATGAATAGCATTTTCCTTTAAATGTCCCTTTCACATAGGTCAAGAAGATAGATTTGGGGCTGAGGTGTAGCTTGGTGGTAGAGTCTATGCTTCGTGTGCACAAGACCCTGACTTTAATCCCCACTGTGCACGCACACGCATGCACACATGCATACAAACACACAAAGATACTCTTGGAGCCAAGTTGCCCATGCCTGTGTCTGGATCATGAGAACATGTCATCCTGACAATGTTTCTTTGGGCAGAATACCATTTCTATGTGCCTCAGTCTCCTCTAACTGTAAAATAAAGGTAATGATGATAATAACAGTATTCTACCCACAGAATTAGATTAAATGGGCTAATGTATTTAAAGTGCTTGTGACAATGCCTAGTACAGAAAAAGTGCCACGAGTGATACAGAAACAGGATTGTCTTACCGTACTCCTGGCCAGGGTTCTGACATGTCAGCTGGCAGTTGACTGGAGCGCCAAGGCTTACTGGGGTAGATCAGTGCTCCAGAGTCCTGCCTTTCACAGGGAATGCAGGGGACAGGCAGGCTTTTCCTGTGAGGGTCATGAAGTTAGCCAATTTTGTGTTTTTTTTAAAGCTTCACCCTCAGTCATGGCAGACATATAGAGGAAAGGCTCTAGAGACAGAAAAATACCATTTTTTTTTCTTTTTCTTTTTTTTTTAACTTTCTTTTTTCTTTTCTCCGTGTTGGGAACCGACCTCAGGACCTCATACATGCTAAGCAAATGCTCTGCTTCTGAGCCACTTCCCCATCCCAAAGCAGTATCCTTTCCCTTAAGCTTCTTCACAGGCTTCTTAATATGAGAAATGTTCTCTTAGAAGTATCTTCTCTGACTAGGGTGGCAGCCTGTAGTTCCAGCTACTCTGGAGGCTGGGGGAGGAGGTTGGCAAGTTCAAGGCCAGCCTGAGCAATTTAGGGAGACCTGTTCTCAAAAGTCAAAAGGACTGGGGGTGTAGCTCAGTGGTGGATCATATTCAAACAAACAAACAAACATGTGAGAGAGAGAGATCTTATTTTCTTTCCCCTCTCAGGTACCAGAGAGGAAACTACCCTTCTCAAACTGCACTTGAACAGTTCTTAGAGGAAAGAGAGTAAGATAAAAGCCAAAGAGAGCAGGAAAATGAGCCCTTGAGGCAAGGCCCCGGCTCAGCACAGTGACAGCTGATTGCCAGCCTGGAGGAGGCTAGCTTCCAATGAGCTTCCAATACAGAAGGAGGTGGGTGGCCGGGAGTGGGAGAGCTGGAGCCTCAGCACAATGGTCCTGGGAAGCACCTCTTCCCAGCCCCTGCTCCCGTGGCAGAGGACTCAGGGCTGCCAGGAGTGCTGGCTTGTCACAGCTAACCTCCATGAGAAAAGCAAGAGGAAGCCATTTGTTTTGCTTTTTGTGGTGCTGGGGATTGAACCCAGGGCCTTGTGCATGCAAGGCAAGCACTTGCCAACTGAGCTATATTCCCAGCCTTCAAAGGAAGCCATTTGCCTTCCAAGTGACAGCAAGGACGTCAGCAACACCAGTGGGCTGTTTGAAGGCTTCTGCTTCCTCTCTCAGGACACTTCAGGTTGGTGGTTGTGGAGGAGAGAACTAGGGAGGTGGCACTGCAGAGGCAAGGGCTGTGCGACAGTGTCTGCCAGAGCAGGCCTCTTCCTGAATGCCTTTTCCCCAAACAAGAACCCCTCTGGTCCGTCACCTGGCAGACTGCAGAAGCAGGAAGTCATCCCATTGGCAGTGTGACCCACCAAGTATCAACCAAGGTCACTGCTTATTATTGCTCTTTTCTCACCATCACTGTGCCCTCTGACCCTCATCGTTCTGAATCAGCTCACTCTGGAGTTCCTCTTAGTGTACAGATGGCAGGTGCTTCTCCACCCAGCACATGTATCCACTCTCATTTGCACTTCCTCCTTTGCATGCCTGCGTGTTCACACACACATAAGCACACATACACGAAAGCCCCGTTTGTACTTACATACACTTCCACAAATCCAATTGGCTAAATGTTAAATTCCTCGTATGTTGTCACTTTTGTTGAAATCAATCACTAGAGTGGCTAGGTGTCTTCTCCCCACAGGGAGAAAGCTAAGGGATGTGCAGGGAATGATTAAATGTACACAGGGGCTTGGGGAGCTGACTTCCCTTCAATGGGGTGTGAATTGGGATGGGAAGGCTCCTCTCCCAGGTGCCTTGCCTTTGTTAAAAGACTTAAGAGCTTGGGAGATTTCTTCAATCGCAATTGGGGTATCTGTGAGTCTTTTTGGAACAGTATGGAAAGCTGAACTGTGCTTAGGAACTCTGCAAGGTCTTTTTGATCCTTAAAGGTTCTGATATAAAAACCTATCCAGGTTTTTATAAAAGTAGTAAAGTGTTTTCAGTCTTTTATTAATCCCTTCATACCCTTAAATAACCTTTCCCCTTTGGAGGAGTAATTGTTAAAAAAAGAAAAACAAAAAACAAAACAAAACCACGCCCCCCATTGTTTTATTCATCAAACCAGGCATCTTCTTAATGCAAAGATTCGAGCATTAGGGTCATAATAGTCAGCAATTTCCATTTAATGAGCTCAGCAAAGTCTCTTTACAAAGAGTTCCAGGCTTTAAATTGTCAGTTATTTCTTTTCCTGCAATTCCTAGGAATCCAATTAAGTAATACTGAGAATCTGCAATAAGATATGTCTGACTACAGAAGGCTCTGGCCTACGCAATAAAACAGGTCTTTGAGTTCTAGCTTAAAGTTAAGACTACCAATAAAATAAAATATAGAACCCAGTTTAAATGAGCCAAAGCTTTATCAATGTGGAAACTGTAACTGTTTTTTCTAAAATGTAATGAGACAGCTTGGAGACTGTAGCAAAAAATCATAAAAATTACTTATTACAAATTTAGCTATTAATTAAAATCTATGCTTTTTTTTTTTAAAGCATGGACAAGGACCACAGGCAATTTTTACAAAATAAGCCCAAGATGTTTCTGTTTGCTAAATCTCTAACCAAAGAACCAAGTATGTATAGCAACCACCAGCATAAAGGAGGTAGTGTGAAATCTTGCAGAGGAACAGGTTTGATATAAAAAAATGATATGTTGGGCTGGAGTTGTGGCTCAGTGTTAGAGCACTCGCACAGCACATGCGAGGCACTGGGTTTGATCCTCAGCACCATGTAAAAATAAATACATAAATAAATAAAATAAAGGTTAAAAAAAAGATGTTTTCTAATTTCACTGGCTACAATTCATAACAAAGTATTGAATACCACCATATTTCCATTAATAATTTAATGTGTATATTAAGGCATAATTTAATATTATGATTTATGGAGACAATTAAGAAATGCCATACTTTTGCCATGTGTTTTAAAATACATCAGTGCATCTCAGAATATCGACAGTGGTGGTGGTGGTAGTTTAATTCTCATTCTATGTAGGCTGGGGAAGACGGTCTTTTACTAGTAAAAGAAAAATGACAAGTGTGGCTTGTCAGGTGCAAATGTCAAGTTAAGAACTGACTCAAGGCAGCCGAATGTGGTGGTGCATGTCTATAATCCCAGTGACTGAGGCTGAGTGAGGCAGGAGGATCACAAGTTTGAGGCCATCCTCAGTAACTCAGCAAGAACCTGTCTCAAAATACAAAATAAAGGGCTGGGTTTGTGGCTCATGGTAAAGTGGCTGGGTTTGTGGCTTGTGGTAAAGTACCCTGGATTCAATCCCCTGTGAAGAAGAGAGAGGAGGAGGAGGAAGAGGAAGAAAAGAATTAACCCTAGGCAGTCTTTCTACTAAATATCCACTGTCTCTTTCAACACATTTTTGTAATATTCCCCACGTGATACCATTATGCTAGCTATTCATTGGTCAAGAATTAGCCACCAGAAGTTAGCAGTGGGGCCCAGAATTCCAGCCAAGTCCAGTCTAGTCATCAGTGTTCCTGGGCAAGTTATTGATTAGCTCTGAAGAACCAGGACAAAAGGATCTCCCTAGATGTGTATCAAAAGAGCTCAAAACCTAAAAAAAATTGAGCCAGGGAGCTGGCTTGAGATGAAAGTGGGTTTTTGCATGAGAGAGTGAATTCTTGGCACCTTCTAAGGTAGAAACAGAAATCTGGTGTTGAACACCACATCCACCTTGTCTAATCCCCCTTCCATAGTAGCAAGTGAAGGCTGGTGATCTGACCTCCCTGATGCAGGTCTGCAGGGAATGGTGTGTGTGTGTGTGTGTGTGTATGCATGTGCGTGCACACAGGTGTGCCAAGAGCATCTAATTCCTACAGCTCTGGATAGTTAGACGCATGGGGGGAGGCAAAGTGGAGAGTTAGGGTCAATAAATGAAAAAAACAAAACAGCAACAACAAAAAGCTGTTCTGCATAGTCTGGCAGAGCAAATGGAGCCTGAGGTGGCTGTGAAGGGCCCAAGTTTGAAATCAGGACTTGAGAGGGTCAGGAAGAACCAGCTCAAGGACTTCGCATTGGTCAGGGCAGCCCTGGCTTCTGGGCTAGGAGCCCTGACTGGGCTGTAGGGTACTTTTCACAGGAGACATGCTGTGTGCATCAGTCTTCAATGCCCAGGTCAGAGGGGGACAGACATCATCACACCTACCTCCTGGATTCAGCTGGAGGACAGCAGCCCCTTGGATTTGGGTCCCTCCTGAGCTGGAATTTCCCATATTCTTTCCAGCCTCTGCCCTTCCCAGGGCCAGGCCTTGGAGCTGACCGTGGTGCTGACGCTGATCTGAGAATGATCACTCAGTGCGTACTCTCTGTGTGCTGGGGCTGTTTCTAAGTGCTCTGCTTGGATTTACTGATTCCAGGCTCACAGCAGCTATATAAAAGAGGTGCTGTTATTATCCTCATTGACAGATAAGGAGTTAGAATACAGAGAAGTTAACGAACTTGCCCAAGGACACACAGCTAATAAGTGGGGAAGCCAGGCAACCCTACACCAAAGACCTGCACTTTTGATCACTACATCTCATCAAAATTGTTATTAACAGAGCTATGCAGAACATGTGGAGTTTTCATTTGTCCAATATCATCGTAGCAGAATGAGCCAAGGTTCCCTATCTCAAGTCACCAGACAGGTTGCTGTGGGCTGGCATTTTGGAGAGCCAGACACAGTATTGGAAACCAGTTGGGTACATGCAAAAGTAGACAGCCTACCTACTCCATCGTGATGGCCAACCATGCCTTTATGACTCCTTCCATGTCTGCATCACTGGTGGGCTCTTAGCTTTGTGAAGAAAATTCCATATCTTTGCAGAGTGCCCTGTAGTAGGGCACTACTAATATAGTAGGTACTCAGCAAGTATTTGATGAATAAGTGAGTTGTATGTGATTAATAATGATAGCTATTACTAATTCGCATATTATTTCAGCATTAAGCTGTGGTAGAAATTATAGTCCCCCTGGGTTGTGTATTTATCATGCCCCATAGGGGAGTTTATGTAAATGTGGAGTGCATCTTAAACTCTAATAGATTCATCTAAGAGACAAAAGTGAAAGAACTAAAGTAATGATGTGGACAGTTTTAAATGCCTAATCACATGTATGATTAAGATTTTGTTATATGTTAGATTTGGGATCTTGTACAATATTTTATATTTGAGATCTTATAGTATCTCAAGAAGGTAGCTCTACTGACATGACTGTCTATTTTAGAAGGCTTAGAAGCAATGCATGTTAATCCTGTGTAGTGGCAGGTGAAGCATATTCCAATCAAATGTCTTATTTTGGAGCTAAGTTTATTGCCTATTTGTGTTTGATTTTAACCAAGCCATATTTTTGTTATGTTTTATTAACATGTGAAAGATTCCCATATCTGCCATCCGTGTGTGTGTGTGTGTGTGTGTGTGTGTGTGTGTGTGTATTTAAACAAAACTCCACAGATGAGCTCTTGGAGGACCAGGCCTATTTTGACAGCACCCCTTAGTCCATGTATCACCAAGCTCATTCCCTGCCAATATGTTTCACATGATTTTGTGGACATGTGTAGTGCGCCTTTGCAACTTGCAAACACCCATACATTATTACAATAATAATTGGGTTGTGATGCAACTGGAACTCAGTACTACCAAGCTGCCAGCATTTCCTTTTGGCCACCAGTACCAGGCAGGAAAATTATAGTCTAACTGTCTTCCTGTTTATTGATAAACAAAGTGGCCAGCCCAGCAATGGAGCCTGATTAGCAGTTTGCACCCTTTGTGAAAGGATAAACAGAACCCTACTGTTTTCTGTGTTTGACTGCAATTTGCATCTTTAAAGAGGTTTGACTGCCCTGAGATTCGTGTTCAACTTCCCAGTGCCTGGATAGTCTTTGATATGTTACATGTCAGCCTCCTTGTTTTCCTCTCCTTCATCTTGAAACAATATTTGCCAGTTTCTGTGTTCCCATCTGGCTTACCATAAGCTTCCCGATAGTCACCTGTCTGAAGAAGGCGGGAGGGGGGTGGCACAGAAGAAACATGTCTCTGTTTCACTGTGCCTGAATTTTACATTCCCAGAAGCCCTTGAATGCTGACTCCATTTTTTGAAGTGAAAGTGGTACAAGGATGACGACCCAAAGACAAAAGGGAATCCGTTTACCATGAGCTGTCTTCGGCCCACAGGATCATTCTGGGCTCCTTCCTCCTCCCTCATCTTTACCTACTAACCACTTGGTAAAGTGAAATACAGGATTAGCCTTGTGCCTGAGTTTGGTATAGTGTTCTGTTCTGAAATTTATTCTAACCTAATTATGTTCTTTAACTAAATGGTAACAGAACAAATAGTGGACTCCCCCTATAATTATTTTCAAATGAAAGAAATGAAGATCATTTTAGCTCAAATTTGCATGATTTAAAAAGGAGCATAAATACATGTAAGCATGCATTAATCTGTTTAAACAAACTTTCCCTATAATCCTTACCGTATGCAAACAACATTTGTTCTGCCTTAGAGATATTGCATGATTGGACCCACGAGACTCTAGTTATCCCACTAAACTGTTTCCTTTTATAACTTCAAAAGAAATGTTATATATTTATTGGATGTTGTAGGGTGTTAAGTGTAGTTAGACATAAATTGTACCTCAGTTATTTCTTTAATGCCAATAGGGATTAAATTAGATTTTATAGCTGTTGTAGGAGTCTATTTGGTAGTTAACAAGTGGGATTTTTAAATCCTGGAAAACATAATCCTATTATAAAACAGGCAGCTGAATTAACATTATTCAGGAAGGAACTCTTCATGGATTAGCATTTATTTTGCAATAACAAAGAAAATCATCAAATTCTGTGGGGATATTACATGCTTTTCTGAAAAGGAAGAGCAATGAATTGGGGAAAGGGAGCAAGATAAATGGACAAACATGCTATTACTCAGAGACTGTTACTTTTTAGGGGAAAGGGCAGTTGAGGCTGAGAAATAAAGCTGAGTGTATCTTGTCTACACTACCTACTCATGCTGGTGTTGGAAATGGGATTTTGCTGATTTATATGTCTTCACCCTCAGTTTTACATAGTTATTTGCATCATGATTCCCTACTGCTAGTTCCTACTATAGTCATTAATGGGCAAAAAAGTCACTAGGAGCCAAAGTCTATGAACACAAACACAAATTGATGTGTGCATAAATATCTGTTGCTTTCTTTGAAATTTATAATATTTTTTCAGTTATTATTACACCAAATCTGAGAATTTTAGAGCTGGAAAAGCCCTTGACATTTATTTAATTCAATTTTTGTGGTGCTATGCCAAGTTTTATTTTATTTATTTATTTAAAAAAATTTTTTTAGTTTTTAATGGACCTTTACTTTATTTATTGATACTTGGTGCTGAGAATCCAACCCAGTGCCTCACACATGCTGGGCAAGCGCTCGGCCACTGAGCCACAATTCCAGCCCATTATTTTAAATATTAAACTACTAAAGTTGGATCTTTCTGTTTCAGTCTCTCTCCCCTCCACATATGTGTGGATATATGATTTAACCAAGACACATACAAACATATTAATATAGACATGTACACATACATGCTTAGTTGTGTATATGTGGCTTTTTTTTAAAAAAAAAAAAAAGCTTTCTTAAGTCTTACCATTGGTTTTCACTTGCTGGTGAGGGTTATTATTAGCGCTCGCAGGACTTGCCAATTTTCATTTGCTCGGGTATCATCTTAGCAGATAATCACATGGGTATCAATCACTGGCATATCATTGTGTTAGATAATTGCATGGGCATCAATCACGTGTGTATCTGGAGCAAGTCATCACATGGGCATCAATTTCATTTATCTAGAAGAAGGTAATTGCATTGGAAGCAGGGAAGGGTGTGTCTTGGTGGCAGATAATCACATGGGGATCAATCACGTAGGTATCGAGGTAGATAATCGTGTGCATATCCATCACATGTTTCAAGTGGCTAATTGTGTGGATATCAATCACATTGCCACCCTGGTTGTCTGGTACAGGTCTACATGTGTAACAAACATGTCGCATGTTTGCCTGTGTGGGAGAGGAGGCCTGGTGTGCGTCCTGGGCCCGGCCTTCCTTCGCAGAGCGCTGGAAACGCCATGAATATAGATCCAGGTCTTTGGAGGCTTTGGCTCCTGCAAAAGTGAAAATGCTCCTGGGAAGAATGTGGATAAGTGCAGAAACCCACTGTTTGGGCCCCCTGGAAATCCACTTCTCCTTCTCAGACCCAGTCCCCATCTCATTCACCGGCAGCAGGTGTGGTCCGGGTGTGGCTTCTGCCTGGGTGGAGTCCATCCAGCGCTTTTCAATCAGTGCCACAATAATTGGCTCAGGCCAGGACACGTGACATGAGCCAGCCAATCAGAGCGAACCTGGGGTGTCTGCGGACAAAAGCTGGAGCGCGTTCTTTTCTGGCAGTGTCACCTGTCAGGAGGTGAGCCCGAGGCAGCAGCCCCAGTTCCCGGGGGGATGCAGCGGGGTGTGCCCACCCCAGGAGCTGGAAATGAAACCTCGGGAAAACTCAGGGCTGGTGGCATCCTTGGGCCTGAGTGCAGCAATCGCCGAGGAGAAATCCCGGGCCTGAGGTCGCTCTCCTGAGCCGGTGGAGTTCCTTTGGCCAAAGCCAGCTAGAATTGCTTCTTTTGCCCACTTGTTTCAGAAAGAGTCCTCGTGGGAGACACTCTTCAGAGCCTTTCCTGAGAATGAGGTTGAACAGGAGGAAGGAGGGTAGAAGTGGAGGCCCAGGCTTAAAGAGCAGTCACCTTCACCTTCAGGCCGGGCATGGAGCAGCCCCTGATGCCTGTCACTGAGGCCCTGACTCACCTTCCTATTGGAGTGCCCCAGGCTCCTGGGCCATAAGCCTCTGAGCTCAAGCTGTGAAAAACATTCATTAAAGACCTTTAAATGCAGGTTCAGGTTTTCCCTTTCTCCATGCCTGTTCCTATTATTTTGATATTTATCAAATACAATATAATAGTTACAATAAAGTTAAAGCTTAGTTTCCATCACAGAAAAGAAAAGAAATATATTGGTAGGTGGCCTTATGGCAAGAGTCATATGGTGCTAAGGTCTTCTTTTATTGCCATTTCAATAGATTTTGGGATTTTGTTCGTTTGTTTTGGTTTTGGTTTTCAGGATCAAAGTCAGGGGTGCTCTATCACAAAGCTATTTTTTACTATGGGGGATTAAACCTTGGGTTTAATCTTTATCACGTAGTTACATCTCCAGTCGTTTTTATTTTGTGAAATGGTCTCACTAAGTTGAGCAGGCTGGACTTGAATTTGGGATCCTTCTGCCTCAGCCTCCCAAGTCACTGGGGTTACAGGTGTGTGCCAGGGCACCTAGGTTGGATTTTTTGCAACAGCCTGAATGTTATATCTGATGATTATTGGTTAATTTGGAAACAGCCAAAAATTTTGGAAAAGAAAGTAAAAGGAAGTGTTTTCCCTGAACTGAAATTTACTGCTATTCCAAATAAAATGTTTCTTGGAAAAATGAAATAGACTTCATGTGCTTTGTTTGCCAAATTCTGTGAGGAAGCAGCTGTGCCTCTTCTCTTCCAGTTTGTATTCTTACTTTCCACATATGCTCAGGTTTGAAATCAGAAGCAAATATGACAATTCATAGAAACGCCTAATAAGAGAACACAAATCATTGAAATTTACTTATAATCTTTGTGGTAGTCAGTTTGGTCTGCTATAACAATATAAATTGTGTGGTTTAAAGAACTTACTTCTCACAATTCTGAAGGCTGGGAACTTCAAGATCAAGGATCTAGCAAGTTGCTGGGGAAGACTCTTCTTGGTGTGCAGGGGGCCCCTTCTTGTGAATATTCATGTGGCCATTCCCTCTCTTGGCACCCTCATGATCTAATTACCTCCCAAGGTTCCACCTCCTAACACCACCACCCTGGAGGTTAGGGTTTCGTAAGAATGGGGTGGTATATTCAGTCCATACCCATCTTTAAACCTCAGTTTATCTTAACAATCCCAAACTCTTTTTGTGTCATTGTTTAACTCAAACTTTGGAGAAAGCAGAAAGTGGCCAGGTACAATGAATGGCACATGTCTGTAATCCCAGCTACTCAACAGGTTGACACAGGAGGGTCTCAAATTTGAGGCCAGCCTGGGCAATTTGGTGAGAGACCCCATTTCAAATTATAAATAATTAATAAGGAAAAAGGACTGTGGAGATGGTTTAATGCTCCTGGGTTCAATCCCTAGTACTGGGGGGAAAGAGGGAGAGAGAGCAAAAAGTCCTATTTAATGACCTCTTTGGAGGGTCCAGACTCTAGCGGAAATTCATTTTAACAATAGGATAGCTGAGGGGAGAGAGGGATTGCAATTGGAGAACTCGTCCCAGCTCAGAATCTGGTCTGACTGGACCAGGAAGGGGCCATTCAGCCCTCCTTGCCGGCGCTTCCTGTTCTTTGGCTGTGAGTGATGCACAAGGGCTTGCTGATTGATTCTAACGTGGTTAGCCTTCCTCTTGAAAGGAAACTATGGTGAGTCAGTCCTTCTTTCTTGCTAAAGTGACAAAAGGGCAGGTTGCTACAGTCACTACTAAGGACAGTCTGCTTAGAACAAAGGTGATTCTGTGGATAGCAGGGATGGAGAATTAATAGACATCTCTGATGTCATTGTTGGGTTCCTGGCTTCAACACCCCATTGCTGAATGTTGTTAATTGGATTTTCTAATCTTTGCAGCTTAATGTAGCCTAGCAAAAAACGGAACTGCTGTGGAAGGCAGATGGGCTTTGGTGTCAGATGCAATGGATTTGATTCTTAGTGGTAAGAACATAGGTCTGACTTTCCTAGTATGTGTGATGGAGAGAGCAGTGCTTCTCACATAGGGTTGGTGTGTGCCTTACACAAAAATATACATGTAAAAACACAGCCCAGAGTATCCAAAACAGATCAAGTACTCAACAAATGATATTTCCTTTCCATGTAGAAGACGTTTCACATTTTGACTTAATCAACAATAAAATTAATAAACTCCCAGGTCCTTTGAACATGAACTGTCCAGGAATTTGGAGTTCAGTGTGGGAGTCAGGCACATCCACAGGCCTAAGCACAGTGGGGCTCTGCATCAGCCCTACTTGCAGAACAGTATCCAGCTAAAGACAAGTACAAGTACTGGCCAGCCCATATCTGAAGGCTGAAGTTCATGTCTTGAAGCCATGGACCAGAGGACAAGGAATAGTGTAAGATACTGATCAAGAAAAGACTTGAAGCCAGGAAAAGATTTTCACAGAGGAGAGGGGTTAGAATTGTTCTAGGCTGCTATAGAGGTTGGGCTCAGGGCACTTTCCCAGCCTCAAGTGACAGATTCGGATGTAAATTTTCACTCATGAGGAGAAAGAACTGCCCAAGAATTAGCAGAACATAGATGGCAGAGGCTGAGAGCCTCATCAGCATAGAACCATCCCACCATTCAGTCATCCGAAAGTGCCCTTGGCAGGAGCTTGAATCAAGTGACTTCCATCAGTTCTTGCAAAGGTCTGGATTTGGCATTGAACTAGCCATCATTCTTGTGTTCTTTGCAGATGGAGCTGGACAGTATCTCGGTTGGTTATTATTTTCTGACTTCCCTCCGTCCTGTTTTGGTGGTGCTGAGGATGGAAACTAGGTCCTCACACACATAGGCAAGCTCTCTACCACTGAGCTAAACTCCCAGAGTCCTCTGTCCTTTTTCTTGGAGGACTACTGCCACAAAGACCTCCTCCTCTCCCCGTTCCCCAAGCCCACCTTTCCCCTCTGCTTTTTCTATGCTCCCCTGGTGGCCAGAGCGATCCTTATTTGTGGGCAAAGGAATGGGATTCGTGTAGATACAGTGCAGTTCCTAGAGAACTAAAGGCTACATGCCCTTTAGGTTTTCTGTGTGGCCTGATATGATGCTTGAACTTTCTTCATCTTTCAACTCAGCTGTTGCCTCCAGGAAGTACTTGGTAAGTTAACTGGGAGGGGGGATACCATATTAACACTGTGTACCCTTTTAAAAATTGTGGTGAAATACGCATAAAATTTATTATTTTTGTATTGCTGGAGATGGAACATGCTAGGCAAGCACTCTACTGCTGAGCCCCAGCCCCAGCAAAACATATCATGTGTTACTGATTTTTTTTTTCATGTTGGCTGATTTTAACTTTCGAGTTTGGTGTAAATTTGGGGCCAACCATCATCACCATCCATCTCCAGAGCATCTTCATCTTCCCAGACAGGAACTCTGTGCCCATAGAACAACATGGTGCCCCAGGAACCCACCATTCTACTTTCCATCTAAGAATTTGCCAAACGTGGGTTATTCATATAAATGGAATCACACTGCGTTTGTCCTTTTGTGTCAGACTTTTTACCTAGCGTAATGTCCACAAGATTCACCCATGTTGTATCAGGTTTCAGAATTTTCTTCCTTTTTAAGGCTTAAAAATGTCTATTGTGTGTAAAACCACCTTCCATTTATTTATTTGTCTAGGGACATTTGGTGCTATAGTTTGGATCTTGTGTGTCCCCTAGAGCCTCCTGTGCTAAAGCCTTGGTCCTAGGGTGGTACGACCTTTGAGAGGTGGGCCTGTGGGAGGTTCTAAGGTCATGGGGGTGGTGCCCTCAAAGAAGATGGGGAGATTCCAGACCCCTCCTCAACCTTTTCTTTGCTTCCTGGTAGTGAGATAAATGGTTTTGCTCCACCACATGTTTCTGCCACAATGTGCACACCACAGGCCCAAAGCAAACAGGGTCTGGAGCTGCTAAAACCATGAGCCAAAAGAAACCTTTTCTTTTTATGAATTGATGATGTCAGTGTCACACCTGCGCTGCTTCTGCCTTTTGGCCACTCGGAAGAGTGTTGCTGTAAACATGGGCACACAGGTTATCAATATTAATTTATTATTTTAAGGAACTGCCATACTATTTTGATGTTGCTGGGAATTGAACCCAGGGTCTCATTCATGCTAGGCAAATGCTCTACCACTGAGCCACAACTCCAACCCACCCACCATATGCTTTAAAAGAAAAAAAAAAAAAATATATATATATATATATGTCTGTATACATATATACATTAGTTATAGATAGACACAATACCTTTATTTTATTTTATTTATTTATTTTTATATGGTGCTGAGGATCAGCTCTAGTGCCTCACTCGTGCTAATCAAGTGCTCTATCACTGAGCCACAACCCCAGCCCCCCACCATATGTTTTTAAAAACTACATATTAACCAAGGAGAAAAGAACAAATTTATTTTGATGTGAGAATCGGAAAGTATGTGTCCAGAACCTGTTGAGCTCTGCAAGTCATGGATAAAAACAACACAAGGTGAAGTAAACACTCCTGCTGAGAGAGAGGTCCAGACGGGACACTTCCGAACACCAATGTGCCCAGTGTTGATCCTGCCCCTTCAGGACACTAGAGCTAGGAGGAGGAAGGGTGAGGGGGAGAGGGCACCAGGGAGGCACCACCCGGTGCCTGCAGGAGTTATTTCCAGGTGCTTTTGCATCCATTAACTTATTTAATCATCAAAACAGCCCAGCAGGTGTCCTTATTTTTATAGACAAGTCTTGTCAGGTACTTAAAATTTTTAATTTTCATTGCTTTTAACATCAGTATAGAAAATCTTTAAAAGGAAAGGAATCATTCTGAATGCACCAATTTCACACAAAATTCATTCTAATTCTTCTATCTTTTTTCCAGTCTTGATCTCTTTGCAGTCATAATTTTTACATGACTGCATTATTATATTCTGCTTTTTAAATAGCTACAAAAACATTTGTATTTATTATTTTAACAGATATATAATATATATCAAATGGTGTTGCTTCAATTCAATTAACCATTCCTGTACTGCTGAATATTTAGATTGTCTCTAGGTTTTCACTGTAATTTTATAGTTATAATCTAAAATTGATGATTTTAACAGTACAGAGCTTTGTGAATACCTTTTTCTTCTTAGTCTTATTTCTGTAGAATATATTTGTAGGATTAGATTACCATGGGTAGAATTACAATGGGTAGACACATCTTTATGGCTTTTGTGAGATATATAATATATATTATATATTCACATATATATGTATATATATTATAATTTTTTTGGGGGGGGGGTGCCAGGGATTGAACTCAAGGGCACTCAACCACTGAGCCATATCCCCAGCCCTATTTTGTAGTTTATTTAGAGTCTCACAGAGTTGCTTAGTGCCTTGCCAGTTGGTGAGGCTGGCTTTGAACTCGTAGTTCTCTGTCTCAGCCTCCCAAGCTGCTGGGATTACAGGAGTGCACCACCATGCCCTGATTTTTGTTATATATTGACAAAGCATTTTACAAAAGGGATACATAAAACATTATTTTTCAGAGATTGATAATTTATTTTCAGCAGCAATATTTTAATATGCCAATATCTACACATTAGGCATTACATTTAACTCTGTTTTACTTTTCTGTATATGTAAAATTATATTTTGTTGCTTTGATTTAAAAGCATTCCTGGGCCTGGTGGTGCTCACCCATAATCCTAGCAGTATGGGAGGCTGAGGTAAGAGAATCACAAGTTCAAGTCCAGCCTGGGCAACTTAGCACGATCCTCTCTCAAAGAGAAAAAATAAGAGAGATAAAAACAAGCCTAGTGCAGTGAGGACACACCTGTAATTCCAGTGGCTTGGGAGGCTAAGACAAGAAGACTGCAAGTTTAAAGCCAACCTCAGTAATTTAGTGAAGCCCTAAGCAACTCAGGGAGACCCTGCCCTGTCTCTTAAAAAAAAAAGGACTGAGGATGTGGCTCAGTGGTTAAGCCCCCTGAGTTCAATCCCTGGTACCAAAAATGTAATTAGAATAAAAATTTAAAAGGCTGGAGATGTATCTACCATGGAGATATATAGCTCCATGATACAGAATACCTAGGTTCAATACCCAGTATGAGACACACAAAAATTAATTGTATGGTTTTCATGTATTTAGTGTGTTTCCACATGTATTTTGTGTTTTAACACCCTTTTTTCTGGTTACGTATTGGATAACTTGAATCATATTGCACTATAAGCACTGTAATTAATACCCAAGTTTCTAGAAACAAAGGTAGACTCAGTCTCTCCCTTTGTTACTTCCTTGATCTTGGGCACATTATACTTTATTTCACTAAGCCTCAGATTTCTGCTTTCAACATAGAAACAATAATAGTCCTATCACATTATTATTACTGCTTGATAATAATTACTTATTATTATTAAGTGAGATAATATATATGGACCACTGTAGCATAGTGCCTGACGCATAGAATATGCTCAGTAAATATTAGATATCATTATTATTACTTAGAGTTGTTCTTCTAGTAATTTCCTCCTTCTCCTTTTCTTTATCATATTCTTCTTTATCATATTCTTCTTTTTTTCATATTTATTTTTTAGTTGTAGTTGGACACAATACCTCCATTTTATTTATTTATTTCCATGTGGAGGTAAGGCTCCAACCCAGGGCCTCACAGGTCCCAGACGAGTTCTCTACCACTGAGCCACAACCCCAGCCCTATCATGTTCTTAATCTTCTCTTGCATTACCTCTACCTATGGGTGGTTGAATTGCTGAGAGTCAGAGATAAAAGCAGTGGGTTTTGTGCACACACAGGTGTGATCTGGTCAGACTAAACTGTGTTTTCACTGCAGGTGTCTATATCTGCATTCTTGTTATGTGGACAGTAGACACCAGTGGGTTGCAGGGTTGAGGGGGTGTACTGAGCCCCATTTTAGCTACCTCAGTTTTTCCAGTTGTTGAGGTCGAGTCATCCTATTTGCAAGTATAGTCAAGAAGAAAGTGGCCTCCTTGTCAGCCTGTGGTCAGCTCAGACTCCACTGGTCATCCTGTGACTGATCCCATGCTGCCGATGCAAAACCCACGTCACTGTTTTCTCCTTGGAAGAGAGGCCAGTTCCCATCTTTTCAGCATCTAGTACTTGGTAGGCACTTTCTGTCTGCTTTCTTACAGACTTGGCCCTGGCATGCACGTGGCTAAGTCACCGAAGGTCTGATCAGATGCAGAATCCACCGGGCAGCATTCGGCTATCTAGAAGAACTGGGACCCAGTGCGCCCATGTTCACCGCAGCATTATTTATAATAGCCCAAATGGGGAAGCTACCCAAGTGTCCATCAGTGGATGAATGGATAAATAAAACATGGCATGTGTGTTTTGGACCGTTATTCCTTAAAAAGAAGGACATTCTGACCCATGCTACAACAGGGATGGACCTCAAAGACATTATGTTAGATGAAATAAATAAGCCAGTCACCAAAAGACAAATCCTGTGTGATTTCACTTATGTGAGGTCCCTAGAGAGTGGTCAAATTCACAGAGACAGAAAATATCACAGTGGTTTCTAGAGGCTGTGGGGGAGGGGACACACTGAGTTATTGTTTAATGAGTCCAGACTTTCTGTTTGGGGAGATAAGAAATGTCCCAAAGGTGGATAATAGTGATGTAAATGTGTTTAATGCCACTGAACTGTACACCAAAAATGTGTAAGACGGCAGGGTGTTGTGGCCCAGGCCTGGAATCCCAGCAGCTCATGAGGCTGAGGCAGGAGGATTGCAGATTCAAAGCCAGCCTCAGGAACTTAGTGAGTCTGTCTAGCGAGACCTTGTCTCAAAATAAAAAATAAAAAGGGCTGGGGAAGTGGATCCATGATGAAGCACTCCTGGGTTCAATCCCTGGTACAAAGAAAGAAAAAAAAAATAATGCTTAAAATGATAAATTTTATATTAGAAATATTTTACCTCAAAAGAAAATATTTTTTAAAAAAGGAAAAAAATAATTGAGATCCCACCCAGAATATGAGAAAAAGTAGAAGACATGTATAACTCAAAGCAGAGGAAGGAATTAGTTCAGGTTGTGGTGAGGGCTGGAGAAACCCTCTGTGTCGGATGGGTCGGACCTTGAAGGCCCTGGTGTTCGCAGCACGGATTCAGGGCTCTGTGTCGTCCGGGCAGAGGACAGTGGCCTGGGCCTCTGGGTGCCGGGAAGGATCTCTGTCCTGTAGCCCACCTCAAGGCCCAGAGTTTACCTCAGTAATTTATGGATTTACTGCACTCATGAAGTACCTGGGAGATTTTGCTTATTAGATCAAGCATTTGAAGGACTTAAAAAGAAAGTGAATTTATTAAATTCATAAATGTAGTTTTGAAAGTTTAAGGAAATTTAATAAAGTAGTAAATGGTACTAAATGAGACTTTAACCTGTTTAAATCTATTCAACTTGAATTAATCAAATTTTTAATAAATATAAGATTATAGGCAGCACACAAAGGTCTAAGAAAGGGATATTTTTTTTTCAGGTGTGGTGCTGAGGATTAAACCCGGGGTGCTCTCCTGGGAGCTAGATACCCAGCTCTTTTCATTTCTTAGAGACCAGGTCTTACAGTCATTCTACCTCAGCCTCCCCAGGTGCTGAGGTAAGAGGCATGCTGCACGGCACCCATGGTCAGATGGATTTTTGAATTGGTAGTTTTAATGAATTTATTGTTAATTTGAAAACCAAAGGTTTTCAAATTAAAACCTCCCACCTTTTTTTGTGCACAAAATCTTCCCTCAGACATCAAAACTGCACATTGATGGCACTGACCCTCATACTTTCTCCCCCAAAGCATAGTTATCAGTTTAGTCGTGGGCTTTTCCTACAGGCACATAAGCTCCTTGAGGCCACAGGCGCGTTGGTATCCTAAGCATCCGCTGCAGCTTGAGGCACACAAAGGACACTTGACAGATGGTTGAGGGAGGCGGATCAGGGAGGAAACTATGCTTGAATTTACCCAGGTGCATGCTTGTTAATTTTGTACATGCACACTCCCCAGAGACCTGGGACACCTTCTATCTTGGTATCTACTTGGACATTTGTTAGATGAAGCTATCACTTATTTTAATGAATATCATAAATACTTTTATAATAAACATACTTTAATGAGGAATGCCGAGGCCCGTTGTTTATTGGATCTCCTGTAGAAGCTCGCTCACGGGGTCCACACGATGGGTGCTCAGCCTCCTGAAAGCCAGTGTCACTGCTGCGAGGCCCCTTCACTTGGAACACTACCCTCTACCGTGCTGAGCTCAAGATCACGGCTCTGAAGTCCAGAGGCCCTTCGTTTGGACAGAAGCATCCAGATGTCAAGCTTGGCAATAAGTAAAGAGAGGGCTCCCCGAGTAGCGTGTGGAAGCTGGGGAAGACGTTCCTTTCTGGGAGGCAGGAGCCCTGTCTTCATGCCTCACTTCCTCTTTTGGCACCTTTCCCCTGTAGGGGGACAGATCCCAAGTGAAGAAAGGGATGGCTCTAGGCCCTTGGCTGTCACGCTGTCAGTGATGAGCTGTTTTCAGCAATTATGCCCCTCCAGCCAGGGTGTGGCGGCTGGCGCCTCTGGTAATGAGATGACTCCAGGGCCTGCGTGTGGAAGGCCCTGCCGGCTTCCTCTTGGCCCCGCTCGCCGTTCTCCTTGGCAGCCTCAGAGTTTACTGACATTAGCACCAACGTGGCATGTTCCTCTTGGCCAACATGAAAACTCAGGGAAGACATGCCAGTCTGCCATCAGAGGGGCCCATGGGAGCTGTGGGGAGGAACAAGAAGCCGAGGGGTGGGGATTCAGCTCACTCAGCTGGACTGGTGGCCCCAGCTTCTTAAGAACATCCCATGCCCAAGCCTTTGTAGCAGGTGGACATTTCTCTTCCACATTGGAGTGGCAGGAGTTCTCTTACCACAGAGGAGTGACCCTGTTGGTAAAGTCAGACCAACTCAGTAGCTCATCAAATAACCATCAAGCACCCCACTATCTGGCAATGTGAGGCACTCATTGGAGGCGACAGTGGTGGCAGAGAAAGAGCAGCGCTTTGTCTCATAGTGCTTGTGGCCAGTGAGACAGACATCAGTCCATTAATCACCCAAAGAACACGTAAGCTGTGAATTGTGTGTGATGGAGAAGACAATGTACAGGTGCCAGGAGAGTATAGTGTAAGACTCCAAGCTGCAGAGAAGTCCCTCTGGAAATAACATTTGAACTAGGATCTTAGGGATGGACAGAAGGTAACTACAGTAAGTATAAACTTCTGGGGGACATAAGAGGGAGGGACAGAGGGAGAGGTATGTGCAAAGCCAGGGGCAAGTTCTTTTAAAGAACTATGACTGGGGTTCTAGCTCAGTGGAAGAGCGCTTGCCTGGCATGTGTGAGGCACTGGGTTCAATTCTCAGCACCACATATAAATAAATAAGATAAAGGTCCACCAACAATTTAAAAATATTTTAAAAAAAAGAAAAAGAAAAAGGAAGAAAGAACTATGAAGGAGCAATCTGGCTGTGGAGGGTCCAGAGCCCAGGAGGTGCACAACAAGGCCAGGGAGGGAGGTAGGAGCTAGATGGTGCGGGACCATGGACAGTGAGGATTTCACATATAAGGTAGTGAAAGGCCGCTCAGGCTTTTAAGCAGCAGAGGTATGTGCCTTAAAAATGTCATCCTGGGGGCTGGGGTTGTGGCTCAGTGGTAGAGCGCTCACCTAGCCCACGTGAGGACTGGATTCGATCCTCAGCATCACATCAAATTGAAATAATGATATTGTGTGTCCATCTACAACTAAAAAATAAATATTTTTTAAAAAAATGTCATCCTGGGTGCAGAGCAATGGATTGGGGTTGAGTGAACATGGATGGGGAGACCAAGTGCAGGCTGTCACAGCAGACAGTGAGAAGCGGGGAGGGAAGAGGGTGACAGATGATGTCTGAGACAGAATTCCCTGTCCTTGTTTCTTTCCTTCCTGCTCCTACAAACAGACTCACGCTGTATACTTCAAAAGGCAAATCATGGTCCTTTCTCTAGAAGACCTTTCCGGTTTTCCATGTGAAACTCCATCTTCCTGTCCTTATGGGGAAATTCCTCAAAGAACCGGTGCCTGCAATTCTGTGCTAGATGAACAATTTGAGGAGGGCCACGTTCCAGGTCTGAAGGAGCACAGAGCCGCTCCACGAGTGCAGTAGACTCTCCTGTGCCACTCTGAGACCACTGCATCCAGCCCCGGTAGAACCCCCAAAGTGACCCGATTTCCATCAATCCTAAAGCCAGCCAAGCAAGGTCACATTTATAAGACTCCCTCCCACCGACAGTCTAGAAGACAATGAAAACAGATGCAAACCCCGCTGTGGTACAGAGCCCACTTTGGGAACCAGGGGGTCAAGTGCCCATTATCCAGGTAAGCAGGCTCTCCCTGGGAGACCAAAAATGCATGTCAACATGCCAAGTGGAGGGGGCTGGAAACGTCAGGGCCACCTGGGAAGGGAGGCCTCAGCCAGGCAGTACTAATAAAACTGGACAATGCCACAGCGCTGGCGTGGCTCAGCCAGGAGCCAGGCAAGGACAGGGGTGGGAGGAAGGGCCTCCCTTCCTCCAAAATCAATGTCCCTGTTAACTTGGGCAGAAGAAAATCTGACAGCTCTGGAAACCTGCCCAACTGAGGCGAAAGAGGAAGCTGAGAAGCAGTTGGAGCCAGAGAAAGCCCAGAAATGGCAGGCGAGATCAGTTGCCCATTGGGGACCTGGGGCAAGCGCTCTCTGCTCTGCTTTTACTGATGCCCAGGGCACAGGTGCCACTGTCATCCCCACACGACCTCCCAGCTGCCTCCTAAAGCAGCCTGCTCCTCTGGTGGTCCTGGCCGGATCTGTTTTATAAAACATCCACCAAACAGACAAGGCACTCAGCCCCTGGACCCGAGTTCCCTGGGGGCCTTTCCATTCTGTTATATGGGAATAACTGAGAGGGAACTGGAATAATCAAAGTCTACAGAGAAACAGAATTGTCAACCAGAGGATTCTAGTGGAAAAGCACCATTTTATTGACAGAGTGATGCTAAAAAACTTGTCCATGATATGTATTTCAAACCTCTTGTATGAAGAGAGTGGTGTGAATCCATAGTCCTTTGTCCACAATTCCAAAGTCCAAAATGTGAGAAAATTAAAAAATTTTATCGTAAGTTTTCATCTGACTCATTTAGCAACAAAACTTGAGCTAAATTGATGTGGGACTGTTGACCTCATCCCCTTGGTGTGGTTATTCTTGTATTTGTCCCAGGTTTCAGGGAGTAAGGATATAAATAGAGTGTCCAGGTACCTTCCTAAACTCCAGACCAGTCGTTTTTATTTATTTCTCTTTCCTTTTTGGTATAGTGTGCATGTGCATACATACATTACTAGGGAATTGAACCCAGGGGTACTTGCGCTATAGCCCAGCCCTTTCTGTTTTTTATTTTGAGATGGGTCTTGCTTAGTTGCCTAGGCTGGCCTCAAACTTGTGATCTTCCTGTCTCAGCCTTCCAAGTGGCTAGGACTACAGGCATGCACCACCATACCCAGCAAGTCCAGACCATTCTTAATTCCCAAACACATTTGCCTCTAAGGGGATTGTAAGCTTGTTTTTATTTATTTATTTTGTTTGTTTGTTTGGTTCTGGGATTGAACCCAGGGTGCTTAACCACCAAGCCACATTCCCAGCCCTTTTATCTATTTTATTAGAGACAGGGTCTCACTGAGTTGCTTAGGGCCCTGCTAAGTTGCTAAGGCTGGGTTTAAACTCAAGATCCTTCTGCCTCAGGCTCCTAAGTCACTGGGATTATAGGCATGTGCCACTATACCTGGCTGTAAACTTGTATTATTATGGGTTTGAGGACTTACAGGCTAATAGAAAAACAAGAAATCCCAGAGAAGACTCAGTAGAGCCCTTTGCACTATAACTATTTCATAGACATAGATGTTTGGAGTTAGGGAATTGCAGAAATTCCCTTTTGTACAGTCTGAGCACAGATTTCAAAAGAAATAGCATGTGGTGAGAAAAAGTATGGGTTTGGGGGCTGGGGGCATAGCTCAGCAGTAGAGTATATGCTTCACATGTGGGAATGAACCCAAACACCACACACATACATGCACACGTATATATAAAGCGTGGGTTTAGTGATCAGAAGGGACTTGGTTATAATTAGTTGTTTATGTGGCCTTGGGCAAGAGTTTCTTCTAAGATTTTATCCATGAAATGAGTGATTTGGACAGGATGATAGCTATGTACACTTCCAGTTTTTAGATTTCGGGTTCCATAAACTGACCTTGGAAAGGTGGAGGGTAAGGGATAAGAAGCAAGAAGCTCAAAGGTGGACTCTTTCCCATGCAGTGGACAAGGAGGGACAATCACATGCTTTGGACCCTCACTGAGGGATGGAAATAACATAAGCTGCTCAACTGGAGTCCGGTGACTCATGCCACCAGTTATGGAGCTACTGGCAGGTCCTCGGGTGGCTGGGCACTCAGTCTACCCAGGACCTGAATGGCAACAGCCTGGTGACAAGTGAGACTGAGGAGGGTCCCTGTTGTGCCAAGGCTGTGACATCGAATTCTGCTGAAATCGATTTGGCTCCATTTCATGCATACCTAGCAGATTCACCAGATTGTGAAAATGAATGTTTTCTATGCGTGTGGCTGATTTTTGCACGCATCTGTTCGCTCATCCAAACCTTAGTTACATCCTGCTAGGAGAATGAAAGGCTATAATTTCTTCTTTTTGAATCAGGAGTCCTAGAGGCACCATGATTTCTGCTTTAATATTCAGCACCAAAATGGTGAACCACTTTTCTTCTTATTGTCTCAGAGAGAAGATGAAGTGATATAGCTGTATTTTCTTCTGGATTTGCAAATCCTGATCTTAATGGGGGTCCCATGCTTGAGATGATGGTTCTCAGAATAGAAATATCCAGTGGAATGCAAATATGAGTGTTTAACCATATCACTTGCATCTGACATTAATAAGCCCTTGCTGGCTGTCACACTTCCATTTTAGATGATAGTGCTGTCTTCAGATGTCAGTGGTCAAGTGCAAGAACAGTAATGCCAGTATATATTTAGTACTTTGCATTTCTGGAATGCTTTTATTGCCCTTAATTAGTAAACCCCAAATTGCTTCTGCTCAGTAGCTTGTTACTACAATCTTCAGTGTTCACGGGGGGAGTACGCTCTGGTGACTGACAGGATGGGTTTGGGGGCTGGGGGCATAGCTCAGTCAGGAATCAGTCACTTAGATTTAGGCTCTGCCTCTGCTGCTGACTTACTGGGTGTCTGACTTCAGCCTCAATTTCCTCGTCTGTACCTGGCACAAAGTAAGTGCTCAGTATGACTTTCCTGTGAACCAAACATCAGCTTGTTCACTGTCTCCTCCTCGGCCAGCCTTTGGGAGTCAATGGTAACTCTATAAACCACTCAAAATGGAAACAGCCATGGGCCATTGCCATGGACCAAGGTCCCACCCACTCTCCTTCCTACTCAAACTGTTAGAGCCTCCCCATTCTAACTACTTTATTCTGCTTTTTTGTGTGTGTGGTGCTGGGGTTTGAACCCAGGGTCTTGTGCATGCTAGGCAAGCACTCTACCAACTGAGCTATATCCCCAGCCCCTAACTACTTTATTCTGGTTTTCTCTATTTCCTAATCTCACCTAGCCTTACTAAGGACTGTCTTTCCATTAGCAAATGGCCCACACCCGTTTTGTTTGTTTATTTATTTATTTATGGTACCAGGAACTGAACTCAGCCACACTGAGCCACATCCCCCGCCCTATTTTGTATTTTATTTAGAGGCAGGGTCTCACTGAGTTGTTTAGTGCCTTACTGTTGCTGGGGCTGAGTTTGAACTCATGACCCTCCTGCCTCAGCCTCCCAAGCCACTGGGATCACAGGTGTGCGCCACCTCATCCAGCACAGGTTTTGTTCTTAACTGAATAAAAGATAGTTCTTTCTACCCTTAGTTTTTTGATAGTAAATATATGGAAGATGATAATTAAAATAATTGTGTGTGTGTGTGTGTGTGTGTGTGTGTGTGTGTGTGTGTGTGGCTGGCGATAGAAACCAGAGCCTTGAGCTCGCTGAGCAGGCAGTCTACCCCTGAGCTATACCCCAGCCCAAAATAACATTTTTTTAAAAAGTTTTTTTCCTGAGGAATCCCGTTACCAGCCATTATAATGTCACGTCCTCTCCTCTCATTACATAGGTTTATGGTTTTTTTAAGCACAGGTTCAAGAACTGGGCAATCCATTGGAAAGCAAGGAGCCTTAACCCAAAGTCGTACAGTCAGAAACAGACTGAACTCAGCGGTGGAACCGAGTTTCCTTTATCCCTGAGGCTGCATTTCCCCTTCCACACGTCAAAATTTAAAATAGGACAGCGGGAGCCATGGTGAGATTCTGGAGTGCCCAGGGGTGCACACCCCACAGGATCTTAGCCTCTGGGGGTGGCACTCCAGGCCCCACCGCTCACCAAGAAGTTCTGGGGAGCCGGGTTTCCAAGACAGCAGCGGGAGTTCACAGTCCTGGAAGGAGCCACACCTCGGGGGCAGCCTGTGGTAGCTCTTGTGGTGTGTGGACGGCCTGGGGGCGGACCTGTCCAGATTGTGAGTGGGGCTGGTGGGAAAAAATGGATGGACAGACCTATAAAAAGTCTGGAGAAGACCTGTCGGGGCACAGCGGTCTGGCTACATTTCATGCAGTTTGTCCATACTTCCTGCAGCCGCTTCTGAGTTCTACTCAGACAGCATAGGGAGCGATCACGTTCGTGATGATGGCTCATTGCTGCCCAAGTACCCAAATAGCCAGGGCATTACATTGGTTGGTCTTGGTAGAGGACAGAGACCTACAAAATAGCAACCATGTTTTTCACATTGTCAGATCTAAGCTCTGACTGTAACTTAGATTTTGTTATAAACTACTCTCATGAAGAACCAATAAGGTTTGGTGACTTGTTATTTGAACTGATTTGTTCACTAAATGAGATCATTTGACCTCAAAATGCCAAACTTGAGAGAGATGTTTTCCAAAATGCTGAAACCTACCCCCAAATAGTATTTTAATGTGCTCCTTAGGGTCTTTTTGTTTAAAAATGACTCTCAACAATTATGCCCTTACTTTTATGGCCATGACGAGGGCTGAATTGCTCTGAAAAATAGACAGTTGTCTTAGGACTCAAAAAGTTGGGCAGTGCCCAGTAAAAGAGGCCCTGCTGTGGTCTGAATGTCTGTGTAGTCCCAAAATTCATGTGTTGAACCTTATACCCAGTGTGACGGCATTGGGAGGGGAGGCCTTGGAGAGGTCATGAGGGTGGAGTCCTCAGGATGAGATTAGTGCCCTTCTAAAAGTCTCCCAAGAGCTCCTTTGCCCCTGCTGCCAGGTGCCTACACAGCAAAAAGCCATCATCTATGAACCAGAAAGTGGTTCTCACCAACCCCAGACCTGCTATCGCATTGATCTTTGATTTCCTCTTTGAAAGAGAGAAACACAATTGAGAGAAGATTTGAAAATTTAAGTGCTGAGTTAAAGTCAGAAGATCTGAATTCCAATTCTTGCCTTACTTATTATGGTCAGATGTGAGATTAGCCAGTTTGTCACAAAAACCACTTCTTCCTCCTGGCATACAGATAATATTTCCTAGCCTCATTTGCATCATATGAAGATTATGTTTTGGCCAAAAAAATGTGGTAGAAGTAATGTGTACTACTTCCAGCCCTGATGCATGCAAACTTTCCACTCTGTGTTCTTTCTCACACACACACACACACACACACACACACACACACACACACACATATGTATATATTATTTTATTTTATTGATTTATATGTGGTGCTGAGAACCTAGTGCCTCACACATGCCAGGCAAGTGGACTACTGCTGAGCCCCAGCCCCAGCCCTCTGTGTTCTTTCTTTATAATCTTTCACTCTCTCTGTTCTTTCTCTGTCCTTGGGCTGATGGCTAATAGACTGACCTTGGGAGTTGTGGGTAAAGATGGTACAGCCACTGACAGCCTGGGTCCCTAAAGACTGCCTGGGGTAGATCACACACACACAGTACCCATGGATTTGACATGAACAGGAGAGGCGCTACTATTGTGTTGTGTTGAATCTCTATAATTGTGGGGTTTCTCTGCTACAGCTGCTCAAATTGCTGTAGCAAAACATGTTGTAAAATTGTTTTAACCTCTTCAGTTTCTATAGCTGTAAGGTGGGCTTTGCTTTTTACAAAGCTCCATTTAATCCATTTGAGATTGAAATGTGATGTGTGTGATACACTTTCCATATTCTGTGTTATTTTCCAGCCTAGGTATCTTGACCTAGCTGTAGTGAGCTTCAATAGAATTTTATATTTAGCTCTTTCCCCCTTATCACAAGAGAGCATTTTCCCACGAGGTCACCATCTTCATAATTATAAATGTTAATGACTGCCTAATATTTCATCATGTTGATGCATCGCATTGTCTAGAATTGTTGTGGGATGCTGCTGTCATGCCCTGCTTTGAGAAAACCCAACATATCAAAAAAATTTTTCAAAGCTTGTATGGTGGGACTTTTAAATACTGAGTTCCCCTAGCATTTCTAAGATTAAAATTATAATTTAAATTACAAGAATGTAACCCTCAGTACCTACTATATAAAGCAAGGTACCTGTATTATTATTGCAAATATATAGACATGGTATTAGTCTGGGCTCTCTAGAGGAACAGCCAATAGGATGTACAGATGTATGAGAGGGGACTTACTGTGGGAATTAGGGATCTGGAGAAGCCAGTGATGTAATTTATTCTGAGTCCCAAAGCCTGAGAATCAGCAGGGCCCTGGTGTGAGTCTCCCAGTCTGAAGGTCTGTCAACCAGAAGATTTGATGTCCAGTGGCAGAAAGAAGATGGCTGTCCCAACTCAAGAAGAGGAAGAGAGGAGAGAATTTGCCCGTTTTGTTCTCTTCAGCTGTTTATTCTATTCAGTCCTCCGACAGATTGGATGGTTCCTGTCCACTGTGATGAAGGAAGATCTTTTTCCTCAAAACTCCCTCACAAACACACCCAGAAAAAATGTTTTACTAGCTGCAGGGTCATCCTTTGGCCCACTCAAATCAACACATAAAATTTAAATTAGCCATCAGGTACACACCCATGAAGCTGGACCCGGGCGCTCAGTGGCTGCCAGTTGGCTCTGTCTTCCCTAAGGCAGACCTGACCCAGGTGACTGACCCAAGGGTCTGACCCCTCCCGCTGCATCCCTTCTGAGCTGTGTCTGTTCCTTAGCACAGGATGAGGGAGCTGCCGCTGCTGCACAGGCTCAGGGGCTGGGGGCAAGTTTCCTTGTCAGGTGGTGAGGCACCTGAGCATGAAGCGACCCCTGCACGTGGGCCAGCCAGGCACTAAAGACCTGCGGGAAGCACCTACACTTAGAGTTCAGGCATAATTTTTTACGTGCCCACCCACACGTGTGAAATCTTGTCCTTACTGCACAGACAATAATGTAACAGTGATAACAGAATCATAGAAATGGGAAAAGTCACCAGAAACTCATCACAGCAGCAGACCGTGTACAGCTTCCAGACTGCTTGGTTAGCTTCGCCCTGCCACACACAGAACGTACACCCATCCGTAACCACCTGTGGACAGCTGTGTTCGTTCCCTTTGTCATGAACCATTTCCCCAGGTTGATAGTCTAAATCTTAATACAAGACTAATATTATACCATTGGACTAGTCACTACAACGACCTGCAGAAACTTGTACCCTGACTTTACCATCTGGATCCAAATTCCAACAGTTTGCATGTGTATGCAGGCAGACATTTATGTTTGCATGAATAAGATGCTCTAAACATCTTAAGGTCAGGAACTGTAACATATTCACTTAACAGTACGTGGCATGGGTTAGCTTAATTCATATTATTCAATGAATAAACAAATAAACAGCAGTATCTCAATTTATCCAAAATTGCTCTAATTATTAGACAAGGATATCTTTTTTTTTTTTTTTTCGGTACTGGGGATTGAACCCAGGGGTGCTTAGCCACTGAGCCACATCCCCAGCCCTTTTTGTATTTTATTTGGAGACAGAATTTCACTGAGTTGCTTAGTGCCTTGCTAAGTTGCTGAGGCTGGCTTTGAACTCACGATCCTTCTGCTTCAGCCTCCCAAGCTCACCACCACACCTAGCTAGACAAAGATATGTTCAGTTTTCTTCTTCTTCTTCTTCTTTTTAATGGTAAATCTGGCTTCTTCCTCTTTATGAGGGCACAGCCAAGGAATTTTCACATGTGTTGCAAGACCACACCAAGGCACTGCCATACATGTAGTCTCCAGCTGTCCCAGGTGTGGCCAAGCCAGTGGTATTGAGTCCAGACTAAGGAGGACCTGGTTCCTTTTGTAGAAGCACATCACTTTTGTTTTCTTCCATGCTTCCATGCATGGGTACTAAAAGAATAAAAAAATAAAGCCCTAGTGAGCTTACATTCTATTTGGGAACAAAAGAACACATCCACTTCCTGGATATACTAGTACACACTTGAGGACTTCTGAGCAGAGATCAAGCAGAAACCCAGTGAATAACAATGAAGAGGCCTTTGTGATGTCCACTGATTCATGTATCTCACATCATCCTTCTGTCAGGTTGCTCCCTGCATCGATTCTAAGCTGGGCATGTGACTTGCCCTGGTCAATTGAACACATTAGGACTTGCATGAGGAATTCTGCCACCTTAGGAAGGACCCTAGGCTCTCCTTTTCAGAACCACAGCCCTGTGACAGCCTGCACCAACATTCAGACAAGTGAGTAGGACCATCTTAGATCATCCAGCTCTAGTCAAATCACCAGGCAACTGACCTTCTGTGGCAGCACAAATTCTGACCCACAGCATCGTGGTGAAATAAAATGGTTATGACTTTAAGCCGTGAAGTTTTGAGGTGGTGTACTACGACGCAGCAATAAATAACAGTAGTCACACCATCCAGTTCAAGTGGGAGGTTAGAATCTAAACAGGAAAGCACAACAGCGGGACAGGTGGACAGGAGGCTTAAAATAGGCTCAAAGTCATGAAAGAAATTAAAGAAATGGCTCAGAAGTACAGTTGACGCCAACTTGTGAAAGCTGAACTCCCCCTGAGTTGGCGTTTGGTGCATTGGCAAGGGCAGGCGTGGTGCCTTACAAGAGCCATGCTGAACAGGATCAAGTGCAACACAACTACAGATCATTCCAGGGGGCCTTGGGACTTTGGCCATTTCCTTGGTGGTAGGCATGGACTTGTGCTGATCCCTTCACAGGCTGTAGTTCAGTTTCCATTGGGACAAATGGTACCGATTTTTTTTTTTTGGTCCCAAAGATTGAACCCTGGGGTGCTTAACCACTGAGCCACATCCACAGCTCTTTTATGTTTTATTTTAAGACAGGGTCTTGTTGAGTTGCTTAGGGCCTCACTTAGTTGCTGAGGCTGGCTTTGAACTTGCGATCCTCCTGCCTCAGCCTCCCAAGTTGTTAGGATTACAGGTGTGCACCACTGCGCCCGAGTGGTACAGATTTTCAATGAAATGAAGAATAAAGTGTGGTCCATGTGCTCAGAGAAAGCTAATAGCTCTGGCCTTATTAATATTGTCTTCCCAATAAACAACTGTGCATCAAAACACAAATTTGGGAAACCTAGCTGATTTAGGGGTGTCCTTTCTGTTATAGAAAGGCTTATAAAGAAAATCAACCTTCCTTAGTCTTCCCAAAGTCTTATCCTCTAAAAGAAAGAATTTTCAACTCTTTTATTTTATTTTTTTAAACATTTTTATTCGTTGTTGATGAATTTTAAAATTTTATTTATTGGTATGTGATGCTGAGAATTGAACCCAGTGCCTCACACATGCTAGGCAAGTGCTCTACCACTGAGCCACAATCCCAGCCCAACTCTTTTAACTTTATTGCTGTTTACCTCCATTTTTGTAGATAGTCTGGTTATATATACATTTCTTAATTTTTTTATTTGAGGTTATTATCTACTGACTTCCTTCTGTAACAATTGAGCATTCTTACCCTTTTACCTTACCCCATCCTCCATGTATATGAATATATATATATATATATATATATATATATATATATACATATAATTATATTAATATTCACTTTATTTAACCTAAGTATATAACTACTTTCACAACTGATCTGTATACTTTATTGATTATATTTGCTTTCTTATTTTTGCTAAAGT
This sequence comes from Urocitellus parryii, assembly GCF_045843805.1. Lineage (NCBI taxonomy): Eukaryota > Metazoa > Chordata > Mammalia > Rodentia > Sciuridae > Urocitellus > Urocitellus parryii. Next base: position 11,279,732 of record NC_135532.1, on the reverse strand, counting down.
TAATAATTGCCTTAGATTTATTTATTAATTCAAACGTTTTTTATTAACTCAAGTCCATAGTTTACATTAGAATTCACCCTTAGTTTTGTACAGTTTGTGGGTTTTAATGAATGTATATTATATAGATAAGTATTTATTATACAGGATAGTTTTATCCTTAATGTGTATTGCCTAAAAAGTATGGCCTTCCCAATAAACAACTGTGCACCAAAGCACTAAGGAATTAGGGAAACCTAGCATTGACATTCAACCCTAAAAATATACCTTTGCTCCGATGAGCCTCCGGCAACCATTGGTCTCTGCAGTTTTGCCTTTTTCAAAATGTTACATAGTTGGAATCAAACCATGTATACCATTTTCAGACTGGTTTCTTTTACCTTAATAATAGACACAGGTTCCTCTGTTTTTTAGTGTCTTCGTAGCTCATTTCTTTTTCCTGTGAATCATATTTCATTGTCTTGATGCATCTGCTTATTATCTATTCACCTATTGAATTTGCTTTATTATCTACCACTGGGACAATTCCTAACTCTCCAGTGGAGGTATAGAGTGCCTTAAAATACATCAAGTCACCTCTAGATTCCGTTCCCCCCCTCAAGTTGTCATCCCCAGCTGCAATTTGAACTGGTTGCCCACTAAATTGGTACTTGGTAGCTTCTTTTCCTTTCATCTGGGGAAATCCTCTGGCCTAATATCTGAGTTGGAGCTTTTGTTTATTAGATCTCCTGTTTTTTCTTTCCTGCTCTATTCTCTCAGTTTAATAGAATACATCCTCTAGTCACCTCCTCAGAAAGAATATATGGGATATTTAAAAAAAAAAAAAAGATTTGGCATGTCTGAAAAGGAATTTATTCTATCCTTATAGGTCAAACATTTCTCTAGACTTAAATCCCAAGAGAAAACTAGTTGGACTCCTGGTGGCTTGGCGTATACATGCTATTAATGTTTAGGATTCTGTTTTTTCTTATGTATTTAGTCAATTTTTATTAACTACTAGCCTGAAAGCTTTCTGACTAATATCCCTCCACCTAATGCTTTTGAAAATTATTTGCGTTGGCCTCACGTCATTAGTTGGGCATTGGAAATGTTGACCTCTGAGGAGGGATACATATTACAGCTCAAGAATGGTTATGTTCACTTATTAGTATTTTCTCTTCTCACTTTCAGATTGAAACAAGTACAGGATAATTAGATCAGAGACTATTTCTGGCAAATAACAGAGTTAATAGTTGGAAAGGTATGTTTTAGCGAAGACTGTTTATAAACACACCTCTTGCTGCCAAGATCTTAAAGTCTAATTAATCAGTATCACCCCAGCGCCGCCTTCCCATTCCTATCACTTTCATCTTTCTTCATTTATACACACGCACACTCTCACCCTCGCACACACTCACACACATACACAACACGCATGAGCACACATGCTCACCCTCTTGCTTTCTCTCTTCTTCCTTCAGCCCGCAGGAGTTTAGCGCTGGCTTGCCTTCGATCTGTGCTATCTCCTGACTCCACCAAAAAACCATCCTCTGCATCTCTAATTTCATTAAAACATGCCTAAGAATGTCACACGGAGCAGAAGTGCTTAGCCCAGAGGTGGCGTGGCCAGTGATGATCAGCTGAGGAAATCACCTTTTTTCCTTATTTTTTGTTGGGATGTTCGTCACTTTACAGGAGAGACTCACATCCTGCTTCTCACAGCCCCTCCCCAGGCCTCTTTGTTGTGCAGGGGCTTCCTGCTCTTCTGGTAGAGCTTCCCTGACAGGTGCAGGGAAAAGGAAGAGGGGGTGCCTGTGCAGGTGTGGGAACCCTGCCTTCAACAATGCTTTTCCATTAGCAGAGAATCACTTATGGTTTATTGGATGGGCAGATTCCAGCTGCATTTATGCTACTCCATGAACTAAGGTTTGAGAGGTTGAGCTGGTCACCAGCAACAAGCCCTGGAGGCATCTAGGTAGCCCAGGGTGGAGCTGGGGCAGAAGATCAGCACAGTTCAGTCCCTGCTCAGCAGTCTGCAGGCTGGGTGACACAGGAAAGTCACTTCCCCCCCTCTGAGCCTTAGAGCCATCATCTGTCAATGGGGAGACTACCTCAGCCTCCCAAGGTTGCTGCAAGGATAAAAATAAGAATATGTGAAGGCACTTTATCAATGATTAGGCACCATGTAAATGTTATTTATTACTAGCTGACTTCGGAGATAAGAATCGGATTGATATGTTTGTATTCTGAACTTTTCCTCTTTGGTTTAGTCTTCTTTTATATGAGAGATGATGTGTTGTTTAAAGAATTCTGTAAATGTAAAAATTGTGAAAGGAAAGGTTTGGCTGGTGGTTAGTGGGGAAGAAGCTCATGTTTCTCATGGATGAGGACATCCATGACCTGTTTGGTGGTCTTGGTCCATGAGGTTCACCCCCATGCTGACAGCACATCCTGCTGGAAGACACATATGGTGAACACTGGAGAGGAGGAATGACGGAGCGCGAGGGCCAGGAGCTGGGCGGGTGGCCACGCAGACCACTGTTCATCTCCTTGCTGTATTTGGAGTAAATGCCTCAGAGACACTAGCAGAAACAGAATGGAAATCATAAAGGAGGTGGGTCTTCCTCCCCTCTGTTTTGCCTTGTTCACCAGTTCCCCTTCTGCTCCCCAGGAAGACAGGAAGCCGTAGGTCACCGGTGTATCCTGGCACATCTCTGGGGGAGCAGCTTGCGGGACTCCCCCATAGGGGAGAGGGCTGGAACCTCCACAGACCAAAGACTTCTGTTATTTCTTTACAGTTTGGAAGAATGCAACTAGTATGGTCAATTTTAGGTGCCAACTTGACCCGACTTTGTTAATCAAACATAAACCTAGATGTTGCTGGGAAAATATCTTGTAGGTGGGGTTAACAACCAGAGTCAGTTGATTTTATGTATGGAAGATTATTCTCCATAATGGGGTGGGTTTTATCTAATCAGATGAAGGCCCTACAAGCCCAACTGGGGCTTCCTGGAGAAAAAATTCTGCCTGCAGACTACATCAAGTCCTGCTGACTTTGGACAAGCCAGTTGCTTAAAATAAGTTTGCCTGTGTTTCTCACTGTCTGCCCTGGAGGGCCTTGACCAATGCTACTACACTGTCTAGAGGTAGACATTGACTTTTTTCATTGACTCTGTTATAATCCAACATATGGCAGTCCTAGCCATGAAATATACATATTTTTTTTTCACCAGGAAAATCAGCAGCAATCCTGGAACAATAAACCATGTAAATGAATTGCAACTTATAATTCAACTCTGATTTTCTTGAAATCTGCTAGGCTTTGATAAAACCAAAGTACTTGTTTTTTCTTTTAAAACCTTGATCAATTTTACCTCATCAAAAGCTAGAAGTTTAAAACATCTGCATTCTAATCCTTGTCTTGGTTCTCATGACTGTACCATCTCTGTTGCCTGTCATCTTATTGCCTATCAGTAAGAAATCTCAACATGGGGATGAGTTAGGCATTGTCTCAGGGTGCTGAGGCAGTGGAACTCAAACTGTAGGCTGTATGTGGCAATGAATTTGTCTTTCCTTCCACCGAAATTTGAGAAAGTGGTTGTATCATTATTCTGGCTTCCAAGATCTCTCCGGAATGACAAATTCCTCCATGTTTAAGTAGCTGTTTGTATTTTCAAGGCCTTTTCTGGAATCCTTTACCTACATTCTATTCACTGTAACTCTGAATCACAAATGTCACAAACGTCACTTCTGGCCATCCCCAGGCAGACTTAGTCAGGTGTGGGTTCCGTGAGTCATTTACCACAGACTTCAGTTTGAAGCAGTTCCCTGCGGGGTGACGTGTGAGCCTCTTCAATTGTCCGTGACTATGTTCCATATACACATATCGATCCCCCTCTCTGACTCCTGGTGCTGCGGCCCTGCCCTTCTGTCTGGCTTGGGCGGAGCCCCTGAGGGGTGAGGAGAACCCGGCGCCTTATGCCATCAGGCGTCCCTTAATGGTAATCCTCCAAAGAGACCATGAGTGTGGTTTTGTTGATGAGGAAGGTAGCCACAGTCACACACAACACCCCCAGTCCTTGCCTCAGGACCCCATGCCTGGCCCGTCATCCCTGCTACAGAAAGAAACTGGACAGGCCCTCCCCTCAGGAGCCTGTCAGCTCTCGTCGCTAATCAGCCCAGGGGCTACTCAGAATGACTGGAGGCATGCACTTCCACCTCCTGCCAACCGCACTGCCCGCTCTCAGCCCCTGCCACCTGGGGAGCCCCACACCAGGGCAGGGCCATCAAGCCTGGCTTCTGCATACCGTGCAAAGCTTGCCATCAGCCAAGTGCCTGAAATATTTATAGTTACACATGCAGGGCTCGGATGACCACTTTCTACCAAGAGAAGCCTTAAATGTAAGGGTTGGTAAGGTTTGGGAGGGCTCACTCAGCCCTAGCATGCCTACCAGAGAGAGCTCACCTGGGCAGGATGGACCGGATCTCACCTACCAAAGTAGCCCCAAAGTTGGCCATTGCCAAGGAGCCAAGCGTTGGAAGAAACAGACATCAGAAAATTGTCTAGTCTCCCCCTCCCTTAACTCAAATGTTATTTCATTTGTATGCAAGAAAAAGTCAAAATGCTCCTCCTGCTGAATGCCCCTCTGGGGACTCAGGACCAGCAGATGGTGGTGGGTGAACACAATAAATGTGTTTATTTTCAAAGATGGCATGAAGTGATTACATAGAGCTTCCATGGCTGTCTCTTTTGAAGAGACTGGCAAAATATCTATGGAAGGGAGAGAGACAGACTTGCGTTTTCAGCAAAGATGGATGAGCATGCTGGAGATTCAATTAACAATTGTTTCCAAATGTTCTGATGAACATACCTCAGACACAAGTTTCTGGATGAAGACATGATTCAGATCCCTCACCAACAAACCTGAGAGTCAGGTGAATTTTCTTGTAGCAGGGACAACTGTCTACACTGAAGCAGCCCAATTTTTAAGCTCAAAACTGAAGGTTTCACTAGCTTGAGCTTCTCATCAAATTGGTTTTGCACGCATGGGAATTACTGTTAAGTACTCTAAAATGGTTATCATTTCCTAGTTGCAAATTATTTGGGTGTATTTTGAAGCTAATTAAAAAGGAAATGTCCTATTTTGTAAAGAGCAACATTTCTACATTTAAAAAATCAGATGTTCTCAGTGGGGAGCAGGATTTTATCTTTGTCAGTGTTGGCTTTTGCTAAATGCATTCCAGATTGAAAATCTAAATGAAATAACTACAAGGAAAGGCATGGGGGAAGTTTATGTTGGAAAAGCAGGAGGGAGACACAGACACATATATAATACATAGACGATTTATCTGTGAATTTAGAAAGCCTTTTCATGTCGTATTTTTTTTTTCTCTCTCTCTTGCTAGTTACTCATTATTTCACTGTGAACATTGCAAATATGGAAGGCTGCAGAGGTGCCAGGCTCCATCATGGTGTCCAAAAATTGGCTTTGTACATATGCTAAATTAGAGATTCGCTGGCAGAAGCAGTTCGCAGATCCTAGATTGGCAGGGATTCCTCATGAAGGAAGACAGGGCGGCGAGCCCGCGGGACTCACTCTGCAGCCAGCAGTACTGCAACATGCTCCGTCCAACATGCCAAAACCTGTTTTAGAATAAATTTTGAATCTTCATCAAGCGTCAGGTTCGGCCCAGGTAACATAGTCCACCAAAGCCTAGGCCTCTTTTCTGTTCACCAGGAAGGGATTGTGTGGGATGTGTCGGAGGGCAGAGCTGGAAGATTTCACCAAACCATCCAGGTCATTTTAGTCAGCTCCTCCAGGCAATCCCAGCACCAAAGGAGGAAGGTGAGAATATTACAGATGAAAACAAAAAGGTTTTCTTCTCCCTTGGACAGAAGCAAACTTCTGCGATGGTTCTGATACGAGAAGAATTGATGCAGTGAAGGAGCATATTAGACAGCCGGAGCACATAAGTCTATGCCAAGAGGATCTGCCATCTGGGTCTTTTTCTGTCACTGTGTCAACCAGAAAATGCCTCTCTCATTTTCGAGTAGCTAGTTGATGGTTTTACTCTTCCCAAGAGATATACTTTATTTGATCGACAATGGGTTTTGATAAATACAGCTTTGTTACTGGGGCTGTTGTTGTTGACCTTGAGTTCCTGTTTAATTTTAGAGCTGAATAAAAGAAAGGAAGTGAGGAGACTTATTTCTAGATCAAGAGTGCTTTTGACTTAAATGATGACATTGGGCACTTCTTTGAGCCCTTAAAGTGGAGATATTAGCTCCAACTACTTTTCTTTTCATCTAAGGGCATGATGAAGAATCAAAAGCTGAACAAGGTGACTTTAGTTCCATTCAGCTCCCAAATGTGGCAGCAGATCAGAGCCTCATAGCCTTTTGGATACTGTGTAATCATGACTCACCTGAGTGTGCAAGCTCATCTTCCTGGAGTACACACTCAGTAAATATCATTGACTGTATTCATTGCGGTGATGATCTCATTGAATGGGGCCATGGAGGTGTGTCAGACGTAACAGGAGCAGGCTTTGTGTCCATCCTGCACACCCCTAAGTGATGTAGTGAACAGCTGCTTGGATGGGCACCAGGAGACTTACATTCTAGTCCCGGCTGAGCCCCCAGGATGTTGAGTGACCTTCAGCTATTTGTTTATGGCTCTGGGACTTGTGCTTCCTCCTCTCTAAAATGGCTAGATAATTGTGGTCCTGCCTTCAGCACTAACAGTATCTGATTTTACGGTTCCGGATCTTAGCCAGCCATCTGAAAATGCCCTCTGTAAATGATGAAAGCCATCTACTAGTCCTCAGTGGAAGGGGCAGCATTCTCAGTGGGAAACCCATGTCATGAAGGCAGTGGTTCAGAAGTATCATCTTCTCTCTCCCCTTGAGAGGTGTTCTTCCGGGAGAGGTGGGCAGCAAAACGGAGAGAATGGGCAATGATGTGCAGAAGGAATGTGGTGGCTGATTGCGTTTGCAGACAGCACTGGGATGTGTGATGCAGGATTAGAGGGATTCAAGAACAAAAAGGTGAGCTTGGCATTTGGGCAGTGTGGGTGCCACTGAATGGGGCCCTGAATGTTGCCAAGGAGTCGTGTGAGTTAGGGTCGCCCCCAGTCACCTCTGAGATCTGCTCAACTCACCTACTCTGTGAGTCTGTGACAGCCCCAAGACCCCCAAGCCAAAGTCCTCAAGTAGTTCAGGCACTTTTACTCTAAATGGAGCAGGGAGGAGAGGGAGAGATGGGAAAGGGAGAACTCACTTTTATTATCATACTGCTTTCTGGTAGTTCCTTTAAGGTTTCATTCATTCCATTGTTTGTGAAGCAGACTGCCTGTGGTAGATTGAATGGTAGCTTCTAATCCCTAGAACCTGTGACTGTGATCTTCTTTAGAAAAAAAAAAAAAAGTTTTTCTTTTCTTTTTCGTGCTGGGGATGGGATGGAACCAGGCCTTGTGCATGTAAGGAAAGCACTCTACCAACTGAGATATATATATATATATATATATATATATATATATATATATATATATATATATATATATATATATATATATATCTTCCCAGCTCCCTAGAAAAAAGGTTTTTGCAAATGCATTTGAGTATCTACAGGTGAAGATCATCATGAACTGTCTGTGTGGGCCCTACACCCAATGGCAGGTGGCCTCATAAGAGACACACAGAGAAGCCAGAGGCAGAGCTCGGAGTGATATGGCCACAAGGACTTCCAACAGCTGCAGAAGCCGGAGGAGGAAGGAAGGCTTCTCCAGGGAGGGATCTCAGTCCTGCTGATAAAGTTATCTCAAATTTCTAGTCTCTGGAATGAGAGACTAAATTTCTGTTGTTTTAAACTGCAAAATTTGTGATCATTTGTTATGGTAACTTAGGAAACTAACCCACCTCAGTTGAGTGTATTTACTAGTTGGGAGCTCCAGTACCTCTTTTCCTATGGACCTCATGATTGGCCTTACTAATAATAAACCTAAAAGAACCCTAACCTAAACCATATTAATAATTTATTATTATCGATATTTTTATTATTATTGAGGTAATGAGGATGGAATCAGGGCCTCACACATGCTAGGCAAGCACTCTAGCACTGAGCTACATCCCCAGCCCTTTCTATTTTGAGACAGGGTCTCTCTCAGTTGCCCAGGTTGGTCTCAAACTTGTGATCCTTCTGCCTCAGCCTCTGGAGTTGCTGGGATTATAGACATACACCATGACACGTGGATTATCAATAAATGTGGTTAATGGGAATATTAGATCTCTGTTGGCAGTAACTAATTATTTTCCCAATATTATAGCTATCTTATGAATGAACCACCATTTTCTTAAGTTTTTTTTCCCCAAAAGGAAACACCCCATTATCAGAGATAGGGCCCCATTTTGATATTCCTCCATCCTTGGCTTTGTTTTGGTAACTTTGTTTTTGTACCAAATCCACACTCGTTAATTAACCTCTCCATTTTAGAGTAGCTCAGCTTCAATTAGTAATACTATCAATAAAATTCTACTGTCTTATTATGCATTTATCAAACAGTCAACTATCTGGTCTTTTGGCCAGAATTTGTTGGCCTGTTCTCAGAGTTCTGTCTCAATACATCTTTTGAGAACTGTTTTCCAACATCGCCTTCATTTTAATTTTAGAATGTGATGTTCACCAATTTCCTAGCTCACAATTGAGGATGAACAGCTTACAGTGTTTGTGACAATATTGGATTTATGTCTTTCCAAATGAGTAATTTTTAAATAACAGCACATTGTGTTCTTGTTTGTTTTTCACAATCCAGTTTTAGCATCTGAGCAACTTTGCTTTGATGGTTGACTTCCACCAGGAAAACTAGCAAAGCAGTTGCCTTGGATGGTATTGCTCTCGATTCTTCCTGGAAGTTCTGCCTTTCCATAGTGCACAACCCTGGGCTGTACCACTTGTTTCTCCTTCCACATCTTCAGACGCTCTCTTGAAAGAACCCATTTGCATCTACTTTTCATTCTTATTATTCAATTTGATTCAAGAAGCATTTTATTAAATATATACAAAATGGTAGCCAGTAGAAGGGACCACCAGATAGGCAGGTCATGTCAGGAGATGGGAAGGGCGGAGGGTGATGGGGCTAAGTGCCTAGAAAATCCACACTTAGGTGGAGCTGAGCCAGTGGGTTCAGATTTATATAAAAACTGAGAAGTGATATTCCACGGGAGCTCAAGAACTTATCCCATAACTGGACAGGGCAAGCAGGCCATTTACCACTATACAAAATAAAAATTAGGAGCTTGTGTATCATAATAACCCAGGGTTTCTGGTGGTCACTGAGTGGGAGCAAAAGGTCAGTAGAGGCTCCATGTGATTACCAGTGGAGGCCAGTTGCATTCAGATGTGTCAGTTCAATTCTATGAATGGAGCCAGTTGTGTAGTGGACATGCCTATAATCCCAGTTACTCGGGAAGCTGAGGCCAGAGAATAGCGAGTTCAAACCCAGCCTTAGCAATTTAGTAAGGCCCTCAGCAACTCATCAAGACCCTGTCTCTATTAAAACATAAAAAAGGACAGGGGATGTGGCTCGGTGTTTAAGTACCTCTGAGTTCAATCCCTGGTACAAAAAAAAAAAAAAAAATCTATGAATGGAAGACAGAGAAAGAGAAGAAAAGAAAAAGAACTCCAGTAATTCATTATATAACCATTAATGGAGAAGCTTAAGAGATCTTGAAATATTGTCATATGTTCGTTCATTATGTAGTTTATATTTCTTTATTCCACCAGTTCTTATTGATTAAAGGAAAGGAGGATTAAGTAATTCATAAATATTACATTATACTAGAATCTTTGAGTTGCCACTATAGTTACATTATAGTGTGGGAAATAGTAAAATCATTTTTTCACCAATTTGTGGAAAAGAACAAACTAAAAATGAGTGAATCAGGGAATAACTGAATAGATGAATGAGGCATTAGAATTGCAAGCAGAAGTCCCATAGTCAACTCCCCTAACACATATTCACAGACAAAGCCATTCTGAGCACATAAGCACTTGGCACAGCCAAAGCCCTGACATCAGCATCAGCATCAGCATCAGCATCAGGTGTGTGACAAGAAAAACTACCCTGATGCTCATCATGAGCACACCTGGGTGCTTTGAGCCCTGCTCCTTGTGGGCAGGATCAGTGCCTGGTGAGAAGTAGGCACAGCTGGGTATGCAGTGTTGGGCTAAGAAAAGTCAGAGAGTTTCATGGGAGGGCAACCTTGGGACCCTGTCAAGCTCATGTGGCTTAGGATGCTCCACAAAGTTGGGAAACCCATCAGGCTCACATTCTACCAAGGCTGTATCCCAGAAGACAGCAGGGAACCTGGGAGGTGACCCTGTCTCCCAGAGAGGAAGGACATGCCAGGACTTCTGGAGAGCTCATAACTGGGAAGGCATAAGAGTAGGTCCTATCCCAGAATAATGACTCAATTCTGATCCCTTTGCGGGGCTTATGAGAGATGGAATTATAAGGCCTGCCCAGGGGAAGCTGTAGGATCCTCCGAAATCAACATGGTGGTGAGGAAGTCTCTTTCCTTCACAGGGACCTCGCTAAGGTAGCACTCCTGGCTTCCCCCTGTCCCCGTGCACATCTCCTTGGATCCAGGGTTGCCAGCCATGTGATAATTCTGGTATAACTGGCTCTGCCACTTCCTGTCTCCTTCTTCAAGGGAGGGAGCTGCCCACTGGGAGGGTGCATAATCCCCTGATCCCCAAGTGCCCACTCTCGGCAGGATGAGTTTCTTGTGATTCTACCACCAAACTTGGACCAACTTGGACTTCAGGTTTAACAGTTCCAACTGATACCATCATGGCATCCTTGATTCTTGTTCCCTTTTAATTCTCCTTTGCTCTTGCCTGGGCCTGAGATTTGGTTTGCTGGAAGAGAGAATACATTCACTCATTTGTTCAACCACTCAAGTGTGTGAAGCCCTGTTGTGGGTCGAGGGGATTTAAAAATGCACCCTTCTTTCAATGAGCAGAAATGCAAAAATTCAGTGTAGAGAAACATGTTTAACGGTACAGACATGGTGTGGTTGTTGCACAGGGGTGTGGCAGAGGTTAATGGCCTCCTTCTTTTAAGTCTGAGCATACAAATGGTCTACCTTTCAAAGCCTACAAGTCCCAGCCTCAGTTGCAGTGAGCATATAAATTGCATAGGAATGTAGATGACATTTAATTCCTTAAAAGGAAGCCACCTGTCCTCTACTCTCTCTTCCTCCAGTCACTCAGGCGGGAACGTGGTTTGGCAAGCCAATTTCAGCCACACAGATCAGGATGATGGAGCACCAAGTGAGAAGCAGCTAGGCCTCTGGGTACCCGAGAGGAGGAACCTCCCACTGACCCCACACCACCAATCTATGTGTGAATTTTTGAGTGAAAGACAAATTATTGAGTGAAAGACAAATTGACTTCAGTGTGTGAGCCTCTGTAGCTTTGGGTCTGTGGTTGCAGCAGGTTGATCTTGCTTAGCACAAGAAGGAGCTAAGCAAGTGCATGCGGTTGTGGGGTGATGGTGAGCACGGTGTGCAACAGGGGCAGAGAGTGTTGGAAGATGTAACAAGGTGAAGGCAGACAATCAGCTCTCGGTGCTTGGCCATCTTCTTGTTGACTTGGAAAATTCCCTTTCTCATTCCTTTGTGTGAGACCCAAGTGTGACCACATCACCAAGGTGGGTATTGGAAGATACCAGGGTCATGAGATGGGATTTCCCTTGGGCTACAGGGAGACATTTCTACTGATGAGCACAGCAAGGATTTGAAAGGGGGACTTGGACTCCTGTGTGTGGAGGAGTAACGGTATGGGAGAGGGACAGTGACATGTATGAAGAGGACGTCTCCGTCTACTCCTGGCCCTCCTTGCAGGGCAGTGTAGTCTTCTTCCCCTCAAAGGAAGCAGGACTCAGCCAAGCAGAAGTTCCAACAGAGTGGATGGTGTTGCAGGGAATGGTTGTAACATTCCAGAAATTACAGCGCAATAGTTTAGGAGCTTGGGCCAGGAAAACATAGACCTGAGCCAAATACAGATGATAAAGAATGGCCTCAACCAGTGTTGAGTGACTACTGATTAAGAGTATAAAGGAAGCAGGAGGCTGGGACCTAGGAGCAGTGGCCCTGGGCTGTTCTGACCTTGCTCCAACACTCCAAATGGTGATGTCATGGTGTGACCAGGTGTGGGATTACAGGTATCTGTTAAAATACAGGTATGCGCTTTCCTATAAAGAGATATATTCTTTTTGGTCAGAAAACAATATCCTTTTTAAAATCCTTTTCTTGGGCTGAGGTTGTAGCTCAGTAGCAGAGCGCTTGCCTAGCATGTGCAAGGCACTGGGTTCGATCCTTAGCACCACATACAAATAAAAATAAAGGCATTCTGTCCATCTACAACTACAAAAAAAATTTTTTAATAAAAATCAAAATCCTTTTCTTTATTTCTTTTTCTGAGATGGGGTCTTGCTATGTTGTCCAGACTGGCCTTAAAGTTGTAGTCCTTCTACCTCAGTCTCCCAAATTGCTGGGATTATAGGCAATGCCAGGTCACCTAGCTAATGGGGAGATTATTTAATTTCTTCAGTTCTTCATTTGCTCATCTGTAAAATGCAGGGCTGGCCTCAGTGGCCTCCCAGTATATGACTGCCTTCCTGTTCCACTTCCAGGAGGTTCCTTTCTTCAGTGCACAGGTGGGAGCAGCAAACCAAGGATCAGGGGTAAATCAGCAACCACAGCAAAGATCATGACAGCACATTGCCAGTATTTGCCAATATGTTGTAAACAGAAACGGCACGTGGTAAAATGGAGGGAGCCCGTGGTGGTTTATGTGATGGGCAGTGTGCTGTTTGAGGATCTGTGGCAGGAGCCCAGGGGACCGCTGCTTCCTCTCCCCCCAGCAGGCCTTTCTCACCTGAGTGTAGGGGGCTGCTTCTGGAGGGCCAGGCATTTGCTCATGTACCCCTGGGGCAGGGTTCTCAGGTTGACTGTTCTTTGGAACCAACTGGGAGGCCTTTCAAAGTACCTGAGTCCAAGCCCCACCCAAACCCATCAGATCAAGTAAACCAAATATCTAGATCAAAGATGTCAATTTCTAAATACTAAAATAGGTACATCGCATAGCTTTTTAACCATTACAAATAGTTTTCATTGGATATTTCTGATTTGCCCTCTTATCTTCAACTGCTTTAAAGTTCTCAAAATGCCTGGGCTTTTAAATCAGTTAATGCTTCTTCAGTACAGTTTAAAGAGGGTAAGGGGCCGAGGCCGAAGCTTGGTGAGGGAGCGCTTGCCTGGGGTGTGCAAGGCCATGGGTTCCAGCCATAGCACTGCAAAAAAAAAAAAAAAAAAGTTATTTGAGAATATCCTTAAAAAAAAAAAGGAAAATACAAGTCATCTAAAGATGGTAAACATTATTCTTTTAATATGTCTCATAATTATATATTAGATATAGCTATAAAGGTAAATATTAACTTTCAGCTAACTTTTTAAACATCATTTTCATCTGAAATGACAAAGATTGAAAACTTCTATGATTCCATCTAAAGAGTGCTCGAAACATTAGATATTTTATATTTTACCATAAAATATATAGTAAATCTAAATATTAGGCCAGCAATGTGTCATAATTTCTGCTCAAAAGAAGGTAACACGGGTGAGCATTTCCACTGTTTGGAGAGCACATTCTCTTAAGACAACTAACCAGAGGACAGTGACACAGAGAAGGTTGAGTGGTGAAGACAGAAAGAACCTCCAAATTCATCTTGCAGATTTGGAAACTGAGGCCCCAAACACTCTGAACTTTTATCTCAGGAATACCATCATTTGTGGCAGTGTATTTCATGGCAGATAAAAATAAGCAGTCCCTCCACCCCAAGACATTCTGAGTTGTATATATATAATGTTTTTAGCTTTTGAAGGATGTTTATAGTGACCCTCATGAAATGTGGTACTAGCCGGGCATGGTGGCGCTCACCTGTAATCCCAGCAGCTCAGGAAACTGAGGCAGGAGGATCAGAGTTCAAAGCCAGCCTCAGCAAAAGTGAGGTGCTAAGCAACTCAGTGAGACCCTGTCTCTAAAGAAAATACAAAATAGGGCTGGGGATGTGGTTCAGAGGTCAAGTGCCCCTGAGTTCAGTCCCCAGTACCCAAAAAAAAAAAAAAAAAAAAAAGTTGTACTACTCTTTCTGCATTACTATGAATTTTTAAACATTTTACATTTTTAAGTCTCTTTTAGAAAACTGAAAAATCAGAAAATGGTTATATTGAACTATGGGCGTTCAAAGACAAAAGTCTCAGGCATTTGCAGGACTCAGATATTTGTAGGACTATTCAGTAGCCATGATGGTAACTTCAAAGGCCCCTCCCAAAAGACTGATTCTCTGTGATTCTTACCCTAGGGCCTAAATTACTGATCATGCTTACAAACTATAAGAAAGTAAGGAAGAATCCACCATGCCTAAAGATGGGACATCTACTTCTATCTGCAAGAACCTAACAGACATGGAGAAAATTGGTGTGTGTGTATGTGTGTCTGAGAGACAGGAGGATCATTTTTGGTGGGAGAGGGGCAGACTGCAGTGCAACTCTTCAGTTAATCTCACAAACCTTTAATTCCCAGCTGGGCAGCTACGCTGCGTCCAGCTTATGCTAGGAACTTTGAGTGTTTCACACCATAGTTGTACCCTCTCTGAGCTTAGCTCACCTATCTGGTTTTAGCAAGAAGGTGAATCCTAGGCTGGGATTGTGTCTCAGTGGCAGAGCACTTGCCTGGCATGTGTAAGGCACTGGGTTCAATCCTCAGCACCACATAAAAATAAGTAAAGGTATTGTGTCTATCTACAACTAAAAAATTTAAAAAAAAAAAAGGTGAATCCCTAAGATGATCAGAGACCAGGAGATTTCAGGGAAATACTCCCTTGTATTGTTCATTATTTTCATACTCCTCTCTATCCCTTGCTCTCCTTTCTTTAAAAAAAAAAAAAAGTCATAACTCACTCTATACAATTAACCCCTCAATCACCTCTGTTCAAAGCACTTATACATGCATGCAGCCTGAAAACCATGGAGAACCTCTCACTCTCTGTAGCCTTCTGGGTTCACAGCCCAAAGGGAGCATTTGTGGCTGGAACTAACTGAAGGAGGCCTGAGAAATCAGCTTACCAGAGCCAAGTCATCTTTAAAATCAGCATCGCTCCTGGACCATAACAACAGCAGCTAGACAAAGGAAGAAATGGACAGTGGTCACATTTTGCACTGACAGCATAGACCCAAAGATTGTGGTGAGTAAATGACCGTCAGCAACCGGTGGCCTTCTGTTCCTGCCCAGTTACTGATCAGGATTCCAGAGTTTAGGTTTCTAAGTTGGAATGAAGCAGTAAGAGGTTGCTCTGTATGGTTTTATTTGTTTTTGAGAGAAGGAAAGCATACTAAATACCTGGATTCCTGAAGAATCCAACAACCTGAAGGCTTCCGTGTGTGGAGGAAAGTAGACTCTAGATATTTCAGGTCTGATTTCATGCAAAAGAAGAGGTCTGTGATTAGATGATGCTCTGGAACAAAAGAATATCTTTTCCTCGCCTATCACAGGGTTCACTGCCCGGTCACCTATAATAAGAGACAGATTAACAAGAGCAAAGCATATGCATTTATTTTATATAAGTTTTACATGACCTGGGAGCCTTCATAAATGAAGGTCCAAAGAAATGGGAAACTGGATTTTACGCTTGGGTTTGATTCAGAACCAACAGTCATGCAGAATCCTGGCTGGACAGAGGAGGGGGGCTTACCAAGGCCTGTGTGTTCAGCTTCTCCTTGGGTCTTTCATGACGAGGATGCTCCTTTCCTTCGAGTTTCGGAAGGACCTCTGGAATGAAGGTTTTATGACCTGCTCCAGGGAGAAGGGGAAGGAGTGAGGACAGTGGCCTCCCTTTTCTGCTGTTCTGTCAAATGCCCAGGGCCTGTGTATGGGAGTAGCATATGCTGAATCCCATCCTTGGACAGGCTGGTTGCCATTATGTGGGAGTAGATTGACCCTTTTAGGGACCTGCCTCAGTGCCAAGAGATGCAAGTTCCCTGGGCTTTCCTTTTGGTTAGGCTCTGGGGACACCAGACCCACATTGTGAATTCCATGTAGACTGGGAGCTGTTTTCTACATTACCTAAATTAGCACCTGGCATAGAAACATACTCAGTTAATAGTTCTTGAATGAATGAATTATAGGGAAAAAATGGAGAAAATTAGATCTTAATCATCATGGGATTGATTGGGTAAATAATGGGGCAGCCATCAACAGTACTCCACAGCCCTTCCCCATGCTTACGTAGATCAGGCCCTACACAGAGGCACCTACCTGTTGTTGATTGAAAAAGACAGGTGACAGATTGCATGTAGAATGTGATCCTGGCATTAGTCAAGAATTCTGGTAGCCAACCACAGAATCTTGTCTAAAGGAGTTTAAGCAGAAAACAAAAGTTTACCAAGCCCATAAGGTGACCCACTGGTCCCCTAGAGTGCAAAGAGGGGGATCTGCAGGTAGAACAGGAGATTGGGAGCTGAGAGTGAGTTCTGCTCGCCTTAACCATGGGCTGGTTGTGAGGCTCCACATAAGTCTACCCTCTCTGTTCTTCAGACAGGTATGGTGGAAAACCTGCACTCTCTACTCCTAGGGCCTGCGAGGGCAGAGGGCACAGCTTCCAGCTCCCAGGGAGCCCTGTGATCCTGAGGGGGAGCGGAGGGAACCCCACAGCCTGCCCTGCTGCTAGCCAAGGTGTTTGGTGGGTTCAGGGTGTGAAGTGCACTTTTGACTTGTGACATTTTAAATCATGATGGGCTTATCAGAACGGAACCCCATGTAATCAAGGATTGTCTGTGTATTTCATTCCAAAGCCTCCCTCTGGCATTCACGCCATTGGTCCTCCTTCCTAACATCGGGGGAGTGATAGGGTGAGTCATTCCTGTTCTTTTCCTCAAGGCTCACTGACCTTGTCACCTTCAGGAACAGGCCATTCTCATCCCTGGGCTATGTTGGAAGCTGCAAGGCTCAGCTTCTCCCCAAAAGTCTGCCCAAGCAGCAGTGTCCTTGTCACAAGGCTCACGCCTAAGTATCACATTGGAACTTCCCATGCACCAAATTTTCATGCGTGGTTCAAGCAGTTAACTGGGAATATATGAAAGGCCAGATTCAAAACCTTTCAACTTTCCTTACAATCCCACTTTTTTGTGTGTAGCCTCTTTCTATACTAAAAAGAAAATCCTGGGTTTTCGGGTCTGCACTTGATTAGAGGAAGACTAACCGGCCTTGTGATGTGACAGGCGGTTGACAGCTGATGGCACTAGGAGGACCTCAGGGTCCCGAGGCCAGGTGTGTGGCTAGGTGGAATGCCTTTGCCCTCTCCTGCACGTCCAGAGCCCTTTCCTGGCAGAACTGCCAGCCCAGGAGACTCTCATCTCCATCTTGCAGGAAGGCTAGAGCTTCGTTTTGATGTGCCGTTTCCGGAGGCCGCAGAGCGGCCGCACAATCTGTTCCGCTACAGGGAACCTGGTGCCGGTACCAGGCGGGCTCTGGCAGGAGTTCTCGCTGCTGGGCGAGGCCTGGGCCTCGGAAGCCAAAACCCGGCAGTGATGCGGGGCGCCTGGCCCACCGCGCGGGAAAGGAACCTGCTTGTTCTCACGTTAAACGCTTTATGAAAATTCACTGGGCGCAAAAGAGGGAAGAAAACCCAAGCGGTTGCGCAGTGCGCCTGGCTGGCACCGACCAAGGAATGGGACTGCTGGGAAGGCGACGTGAAGGGCTGGCAACGGAAAGGTGGAAAACGCAAGGAGAACCAAATGCGGTGCCCACCGTGCATTGTTTTGTTAGCATTTGCTCAAGGGAAGCATTTAATTACTGGAGATCCGGTGCGCCCAGTGTTGGGGAGCTGGTGGCAGGGCAGGCTCTGCAGCCTTCTCCGCGTACCTGACTTCAGCTGCCTCCTGCGCACTGGGTCCCGGAGTCCAGCCCTCTGCTGTCACCAAACCTCAGGCCTCAGGGGCTTCCCAACCTGCCTATTCAAAAATAAAGTGTCCTGAGGGCTCATTGCCCCCATCCTGTGTTTTCTTTTCTTTTCCTTGTTGATTTTTTTAAAAAGTAAAATCAATTAAGAACAGGATGGAAAAGTACTACCCTTCAAAACAACGAAAAATTTGCCAACGAAAAGAAATAAAGCCTTGGGCAGGGGCTGAGGCTCAGTGGTAGAGCACTGACCTCACCTGTGTGAGGCACTGGGTTCTATCCTCAGCACCACAAAAAAATAAATAAAATCAAGATATTGTGTCCATCTACAACTAAAAATATATATTTTAAAAAAGCCTTTTTAGTTACAATTTTCTTTGGGAAATAATTAGGAAGCAAGACAAGTCACAACAAATAAATAAAAATAAATGATCAGCTGCTACAAAATGAGAGTATTTTTGAGTCACAGCAATCAAAGTATACAAAGATGGACTTAACTGGTGATACTTTGCATGGAGAGTTTTTATTTATTTATTTGTTCTATTCATTTTTAGTTTTGAAGACTTGCCTACCTTAAAAACAGTTTTTGAGAATTGTGGTCCAGTTTCATGTACCTGCAAGACATGTTTCTTTTGTGTTTGATCTCTGCCACCACACATTCCATTGCGTTACCTGATTTCTTCATTCCTGGCTGCCAGGAAGACTAATTAATGCACCAACGAATCTAAAGAATCCTGTTTAGGGAAGCTGCTAGGCCACACTGCGTCCACCTTCATCTGGAGACGAGAAGTCAAGGACTCGCTCCTGCAGCCAGCTCAAGTTAACATTAGCTTGGCTGGTGTCATTGCAAGACCTAGACACTTCCATCTGTGAATTTTTATAAGCTTCCACTTAAGGAGACAAGATTCTTTGTCAGCACCTTAGACAAGTGATGTTGGGGCAGCTGGCATAGACAGGGGTCTTCGCTGGCAATATGGTTTATAACCCACCTCCGCCAGCCTGCCGGGGAGTGGCCCACCTCATCTCCAAAACTTGCTACCTCCCAGGAAATGGATGTTTTCCTCCATAAAAATGAAGAAATCTTTTGTACTTAAAAAAAATTGGTTGTCAATATTTACATGAAGGGAACAATTTGGATTAGTTTCCAGCAACAAATTTCAAGTTGGCTTGAAAACTAGAGAAAGTCATCAGCCAAAACCTGTTGCAAGCATCACTCTAAAATCACTCAGGCCAGGGACAGGTGACTTGTCTGTTATCTGGTGCGCATATGGAGCCATGGAAAGACTGCCTCATTAAATTATGATCCCATCACTCTTGATTTACCCTTAAAAAGAATGAAAGGCCCTGGACCCTGCCCTGCGTGGGTGATCCACAGCACCTGCAGCAAATGGCCCATGATGAAGAAAGGTAGGTGCAGGGTCCTTTGATGACACTCTTCCCTTTTGCTTGTTTACTTTGATTCTCCCACGCAGACTGGGACCCAGCAGGAGGGCTTTTAAACTAAAACAGTTAATTACCTCCTCTAACCCAGAGAAGCCTGAAACATAAATACTGCAAGAGAGAGAGGGCAGCTTTGCTCCGGGCTGGACTTTATACCAGTAGGAGAAAGGAGCCACCTACTCCATCCTGGTCCTCGAGGGGCAGGGTGGAGGGAGACCAATTAGAAGGTACCTGCAAGGGAGGTGGGCCAGAGCGTGCATCCTGCAGTGGTGATTTGGTCTCTGTGTCAGTGCACTGGACTGTGAATCCCCAAGTCCAAACCCACGTATGAATACCCATTCTAGAGACAATAGCAGTAGCTCTAGGGCGGGTGGGATTGAGCAGGGACTTTTCCCCTGACTGGAAGATGGATCCTCCCCAGGTGCAGCCAGGGCACGGGGCAGCTTCTCAAGAGGTTCCCTCCAGCTGAACTGCAAATTCACATCCTACCAGCACCATCACCCCTTCCTCCCTAGTGGAATGCAGCCTCAGCCCTGTGCTTCTAAATCATGACCTTGCCTTTGGACTCCCCTCTGCCTTTCTGACCATCCCCTGGCTTCAGCAAGGATGCTCCTCTGGCCGCATGTTCTGCCCTGGTGCTCCCATCTGCCTTTCTGTCCCTCACTGTTCCTGTCTATGCCCTTGGCCCACTTTTAGCCTCCTACTGGGTGCTGTCTCTCTCTATACCTGTTGAAATCTTGACAGAGCCAGCCCAGGCCATCATCCTCTGCATCCCAGCAGCCATTGCGGTCCCCTGCCTCCAAGGCCCAGGCTGTAGGTCTGTTCTGCTGACTCAGCTGCTCTTCCACGTCTCACTCCGTGGGCCTTTCACTGCCAACCCCAAATGGGCTGGTGGACTCCTAGAGTTCCACAGGGAGCAGTTTATATCTCTCTCCTGATGCCCCCACACCTGTCACCTGTCCCAGCACCTGGCAGAGTGGATAGCATTTGAATAATCCTTCTCCTCCTGACTAAAAATCTAAATATTCCAGCCCAGGGTCTTCAGGCAGAATCTGGGCACAGTGCACAGGAAGTTTTCTCTTCAGAATCACAAACATCCTTAAAGAAAAAGAGAAGCCCTCTTGATGCCTAGACATTTTCAAGGGTCTGGATGTCTTACCTTAATTGAGTGACTGTGTTGTCATTTCCCCCTGGATCCTCCCCATCACGTAGAAATGACCAGTGGCCCCCGGAGAGAGTGTGCTAATGCACCCCATTCCTCCACTCACAGGTTGTCCTGCGGGAGCAGATGTCCTGGCTCCCTGTGCCTCTGCCGCCCCACTAGAAACCAGAAGTTATAACACTGCCTCACTAAGGGACACCTGAGAACAACGGACGAGAGAAGGAAAATCATACAAGTTGGCAGAGCCACTTGCAGACGCCACGCTGCAGCCCAATCTGAGCATGGCGTTTGGTATTTGCTTGAGAAGGACAGCACGGGCCTTCCATACGTAGATACTTTGGCCTTTTAAAAAGGTGTGTGCACAGTATACCTCAAAGCCACAAGACTGAGTCATAAGTTCACCAGAATACAGAAAGCACAGGTAGCAAATCTCACCGCCAGCTCCACATGGCCCTCTGCGTTTGGGTTTGGGTTTGGGGCACCTCAGAGGCCCATGAGGATGTCGGTTCAGGGTCTCAGAGATCTCAAGTACTGCTGCACACTTGTGGAAAATCCTCCAGGAGGAGGTGGGGGACGGCAAGAGAAGGGGGAACGTGGTGGGAGGTGGATGGGCCACGGCAGCGTGGAGGCCAATCGCAGCCAGGTACTGTCAGGGCAAAGCCGAGTGAAGGCCAGTAGCGGTTAAGCCCCTTCTTTCCACTTGAGCTCTCTCCTTCCAGGGAATTTTCATCGTTGAAAAATAAAGACCAAAAATATCACAATCCTCCTATCTCACATCATATGTAAAAATGTGTACTCAAAATAAATCACAGACATACACGTTAGAGGTGAACCTATGAAACTCCTAGAGGAAGAGGAAGACATACACATAGATCTCTCTGAAATGGTCTCAACATGATAAATAATGCACAGGCACCAATAACAAAAAATGGACTTTAGCAAAATCGTATCATTTTTATTTCATAAAACACCATCAAGAAAGTTGAAAAGACAATATTTGCAAATGATTTGTCTAATAAAGACCTAATATCTAAAATATACAAAGACCTCTTTTTTGGTACTAGGGGCACTTAACCACTGAGCCACATCCCCAACCCTTTTTATAGTTTATTTTGAGACAGAGTCTTCCTGAGTTGCCTAGGGCCTTGCTAAATTGCTGAGGCTGACCTTGAAGCCAAATCCTCCTGCCTCAGCCTCCCTAGCCCCTGAGATCATAGGCGTGCATCATCTCGCACAGTTTACAAAGAACTCTTATAGCACAGCAACAAAAAGATAAACAACTCTGTTCAAAAGCAAGCAAAAGAACTCAACAGACATTTCTCAAAAAAAGGCATACCGATACCAGTAAGTACTCAAAAAGTCCTTCAGACTGGGCTCAGTGGCATATACCTTAATCCTAACAGCTCAGGAGGCTGAAGCAGGAGGATTGTGAGTTCAAAAACAGTCTCAGCAACTAAGCAAGGTCCTAAGCAACTTAGTGAGATCCTGTCTCAAAATAAAAAAGTCTGGGGATGTGGCTCAGTGGCTCTAATACCCAACCCCTCCCCCCAAAAAAGTCACTCAACATTATCAATCATTAGAGAAACATAAATCAAAACCACAAGGAAGGGCTGGGGTTGTCGCTCAGCAGTAGACCACTCACCTAGCACGTGCAAGACCCTGGGTTTGATCCTCAGCACCACGTAAAAATAAATAAATAAAATAAAGGTATTGTGACCAACTACAACTAAAAAAAAAAATTATGAAAAAAAAACACAAGGAAGTACCATATCACACGCACTAGGATTGCTATTATTTAAAAAAGAAAAACAAACAAAACAGAAAATGATGAGTGTTGGTGACAATGTAGAAAAATCTGAACCATGGTGCATTGCTGGTGGGACTATAAAATGGCGCAGCTTCTATGGAAAACAGTTTGGCTGTTCCTCAAAAGCTAAACGTAAAATTACCATACGGCACAGCATAACTCAAACCCACTCCTAGGTATATACCCAAAAGAACTGAAAAGAGACACTCAGAGAAACTTATATGCCAATGTTCACAGCAGTATCATTCTCAATGACTAGATGTGGAAACAGTCCACGTAGGCATGTACAGATGACTGGGTAAACAAAACATGCTATGTTAGACAACAGAATATTACTGAGCCATGAAAAGGAGTAAAATTTGGATATATTCATGGTACGACATGAATGAGCCTTATGACATTGTTACGAGCTGGGCCCAGTGGCCCATACCTGTAATCTAAGCAATTTAGCAGGACCCTCAGAAACTTAGTGAGAACTTATCTCAAAATAAAAAGGGCTGGGGATGTGGTTCAATGGTAAAGTGCCCCTGAGTTCAATCCCCAGCACCAATAAAATAAGTAAACAACTTAATAAATAATAAAAATAAAATGGATAAGTAGGACTGAGTTGTGACTTAGTGGTAGAGCACTTGTCTAGTATGTGTAAGGACCTGGGTTTGATCCATAGCACTGAAAAAAGTTAAATTTAAAATGAAAGATATTATGTTATATCTTTTACCACAATTTTTAAAACTGAGCAAAGGATTGATAGAGATTTCCCCAAAGAAGAATTAAAATGGCCACTAAGCACACAAAAAGGTTTTTCACTGCTATCAGTCAACAGGGCAATGCAACTCAAAACCACGAGAGACCACTTCACACCCTCTAGGATGGCCAGCTCAGGAACACAGATGGCAGCAAGGGGCGGTGAGGACAGGGAGTGACTGGAAGCTTAGAGCTACTGGTGGGAACATAAATTATGCAGCCACTTTGGGGCAAGCCGACAGGGCTAAACCTGGAGTGAACACTGGACCTGGGAGTCACACTGTCTCTCAGATACACACCCAAGAGAAATGGCGACATATGTCCACTCAAAAACATGCACTAGAATAGCAGCATTTCTCCTAACAGCCAAAAAAATGGAAACAACCCAAATGTCCATTAACTGCTGGTAGGTGAACAAAATGTGCTCTAATCACATGGTGGAACATTATTTGGCAGTAAAAAAGAAGTACTGATACATGGCAAAACATGGATGAACCTCGAAACACTATCCTAAGAGAAAGAATCCTGTCACAGAAGAAAGAGTATGTAGGCATGGCTCCATTTATAAATTCCAAACCTATAGAGATAGAGAGTACATGAGGGTACACTTTAAATGGGTAAATTATATGCCATGTGGCTTTTATCTCATTAAAACTGCTACAAAAAAAAAAATCATAGACCTAAAAATTATCTTCCTCCCAATTTTTTTATAAAACAACAAAAACAAAATAAATTTTAGGTTGTTAACCAGTCTTTAACTTTTTATTGTGCAAATATTTGAATATACACAAATGTAAAGACAATAGTGTAAAAAGTCCCCATATATTCATTAATCAGCTCTGAAAAAAAATCAACATTTAAAAAATTAACATTTTTTTCTCAAAGTTTATTACAAAAAATGTCATCCAGTGAGTCCCTGGGCCATATTTTCCCATGGTTTTGTTGGCCTGCTTTTTCTGTCTGCTTATCTGTCTGTCCTCCTATCTATCCATCAGTTCATTTTTTTTATTCATTTCAAAGTGAGCTGCAGACAGCAGGTCAGTTCCCCTTAACTACTTTGTGCTTGTCATTGAGTAAAAGGCTGATATTTGTTCTTAGTTCTCTTTGTGCTTTTGAGGTGTGATTTATATACTGTGAAATGCACAGATTTAAAGTCTGTCTTCCATGATTTTTGACAAATGTGAAGGTTTGTGTAACTGAGGTGAAAGCCATTGTTCCAATGTCTTTTCAAAATATTTTTAAGCATTCAGAAGCCATAAAAATATATTATTTTCATAGATTTTTGTATCTTAGAGTTGTGTTGTGTAGGATTTCCTCTTTTAGTCAAATCTCTGAGAGCCAGAAATTCCAATTACATACTATAAGCTTCCCATCCAGACACATCCTGAGCCTTCTCAGTCCTTCAAATGAAAGCCAAGTTTGTATTTTTACAATAAACCTGTGTTTTAATGTATTTTTCATGATTAACACATCAAAAACTTTGCTCCACCAAAATCCACATTTTCAGAGTAAACCGTGTCTGACATGTAGTAGTTGGTGGGAATCAATGCATGACACTTTAAACCACTTAACACATGGTATCTTCAATATTGTAGATTTCTTTTTTGGGAAACAGGCAATCCAAGATTTCTTTTTTGTGTAGGAAAAAAAAAACAACAACAGTGGGATAGACAGTCAACACACCACCTCACATAAGAAGACACCCCACAAGCTGCAGGAACCAGTGAGAATTCATTTCCCTTCTCTTTCTATGCAGTCACTACTACCTACTACAGTCCCTGTGATCATTGTTGTCATTAGTTTTGATGTTAGAAAGAAGAATACAATATAACTTACTAGTGATGACCTGTTTTAGGTCACAGGCACTTCTGTTTTTTTAATGTAAATGTATACAAGGAAAAAAGAGAGAGAGACCCCCTCAATTGAATAATTCACTCCATTTTTTTGTTTTAAAACAAACTTGACCTTGACATTTTCAACAAAATTTTCATAAAGATCCTGATATCGGGGCCTTCTACTTAAAATTTGGGTCACTCCATGCTGGTGACACCATTTTACAAATGGAAATGAGATAAGATGGGCAAATCCAGAAAAGAGGGAATTTGCTAGTGTTTCTGAATACATGACGTGATGATTTTGCTGAGTGAAAATAATAATCGTGTGTGTGTGTGTGTGTGTGTGTGTGTGTTTAACAATGGCTGTGCATCTTCCTGGATTGGAAATACTCCCTCTTTCGTAATTACCAAGTCTCGGGCCCCAGCTTTCTGGCTGCTCCTGTTGCATGCAGGGTCAGGGTTATCTTTGTGGTTTCCTCTGGAAAGGGCTGTGCATTAACATTCAAGTTTGGGGAGGAGAGTGGAAGTTGAAGGAAAAGGTGTTGATTCAGATGTTATGAAACTGCGATAATGCTATTATTTAAGGCACTTATTTGGGTGTGTTTGTACTTTGTAGTTTTATAAATAAGCCCAAGGGGCTCCTCGGGAGTCTGATCCTCCTTGAGTCTCGTATCCTGTCTGTCTCATCCTATCCGACAGTAGAAGTGATGCCGCTCTAATCCCTGCAAGTTCGGAACTAATGAACTGACTGCTGAGCTGCCGCCACGGAGCTTGGTCCCAAACTATACTGTACTTCACACTCGATTTATTCTCCAGATGGCGAGACTGTGCCGCCCTGCCGCGAGGGACCACCTCTTCCACTGGAGTGTAAAAGTGGACGGATGTTGTTTTCTTTGCAGATTTGGTCATTCTGAGCTGGAAACTTGCGAGGATGATTAGTTATTAGCTTTAATGGGTGCCAATGGAACCAACTGCACACAGATTTTCTCCTTTAATTTTGGAGCCTGTAGATCTCGGGGATGGTTGATTTATCTCTTTCTGACGTCACCAGAGCGTGTCTCCTCCCCAGGTGATAAGAATCCAGTCTCTGAAATCATAGCACGCCTTGGTTCCTGGCCCAGACACAGTCACATAATACGATGGCTTATGGATAAGGACAAGTTTATTAGCCCCTGGTCCACTGCACTGAGCAGCCCATGGCACGGAATATCGATTGACTGCGGGAACTTGGGGAACACCACTTTTTAGAACAGGGTCCTGCAGAGAATCCGATCTGTACCAACTTTCTCTGCAACCTCCGCAAGTGTGGGATCAAACATGCTTCAGAACACACCATGGCGATTAGTCCCTTCGAAGATCTGATGTAACCATTGGTAAAGGCCTTAGTTCCCTTATTTGGTCTTTTCCGGCTTGTCAGATCTTAGGGACACAGTTCATTCCACAGTGAGAACACTCCACCAGGGTGTCCCAGTGTGACACCTTTTAAACCTCATTGTGTACAACCTGAGTTGCTTCCAGGATCTAAGTTCCCCACCAAAGTTCTTTCTCAAGTGGCCTCTTTATTTAAATTTCCTTTTTCTTCTGTCCCCAGGAAGCGCTTCCCACCCCCAGTCCACCAGGCCACCCTGAGGGCACTCATCCACCTGCACAGATGGAGATGGAGGGGTGAACAAGGCAGGAGGAAAGAGTGAAGGGGACAGAGGGATGGAGATGAGAGAGACTGTGGCAAGAGGCAAGGTGTGTGTGTAGAGGGAGAGGGAAAGGGCAGAAGAGCAGAATTTCTTGTTTTTCACAACTGGGCCGACTGTAACTCCCTCTAACTAAACACCCAGCATTAAACTTGATTGTTCTTAGAAACTGCCTTCCTTTCAGCCCAACAGATGGCATGGATGTGTTTTGCTAGCAGTAACATATTTCACCATTAAAATACCAAAAAGAAAAAAAAATCAACATGCTTGTTGGTTGGTGTAAATTCAATGAAGTTGTTGGGTATTTTGGGATACATACCAGAGGGATGCATACTTAGTTTATGTAAATTGCTACAAGCAACAGCCTGTTAATAAGGGTGTTGTATGGCAATATACCTCAAAAGCCATCATCTCTTTTTGGAAAGGTACAGCGTGATGAAGTGGAAAGAGCTTGGTTTTTAATTCTGAGCCAAAAAAAAAAAAAAAAGAGAGAGAAAGAAACCAATAAAATGCTGAGTATTCACTGCTCATTATTATAACATGAAAAGTACTAATCAGATTATGCCTAAAGTTGGAGTTAGGGACTTCATTTGGAGCCAATTTCGCAGAGGCTGAATTTTACTAAGTAAACCGGAATGTGCTGAAACCATGGCAATCTGACTTTAGATAAAAATCACAACCAGGTTTAGAACACGAGCTTTGAACAAACAGTCCCCTTCAAATCCAAATGAAACCACCCAACAGCTCCTCCAGGTCAGATTCAGTTTGACGCCAACATTAACAATTCAGGAAGTTGATATTGCCAGGGATCCTGCAAAGTTGAGCACACATGCAGATTACAGGATGGAGATGAGGACACAATGATTTTAAAATACATTTCGGCCTAAACAACCTAGTGAGTTCCCTTCAATTTTCCATTCACTGTCCTAAAGACCCTTTGCAAGGAGTCTGACTTGCTACTGAAAGAGAATCTAGAAGCTGGAAAATGTTTACAAACTGGAGCAATCCAGGGTCTGTAGCTGTCCGGGCTACATGGAGCATGGTGGTCTGGGTCCTCTGAGGCTATGGATCTAAAAGCCTGCACTGCCGTAGAAGAGGAAGCATTTCTCCTGCAGCTCTAGGCAGCCTTGGAACCATGATATCAAGCTAACTCTTGCAATGGGCCCCAATGTGTTTCCATATCTAGTTCATGGTGGAGCTGGAGTTTTACTGTTGTGGAGTAGCCAAAGGCTATTTGATTTGGAACTGAACCATCATTGACTACTTTAGCTGACATGAGCTCTCTTGCTTTTGTCTAAACTTGGCCTAATTTTTGGCAGTCGAAGCTCCATAAATCAGGACTTCACATAGCTGTCCTCAACTGGTCCTCAGCACTGTTTCCATCTGACCTGACAAACGCTAAGCTACCGTTTCCTCGCGCTGTTTAACTCAGACCACATTTGGAGCCTTCCTTGCTCCACTCTGTTGTAGAACCACATCCGTCTGGTTTAAATCTGTGTCCCAGCTTGTCTCGTTGATTGGACTTAGACTCCGCAATGGCTTAAATAATTCTTTCTTGTCTCCGTTTTGCTATTTTCCTAGATAAGTACTGCTATTCAAATGGCTATATATTGTTAAGACTTTTTTTTTTCCTAAACCATATTCATCAGCAGTGAGAGGCTTTCAAGTTTTATTAGTATCATAAAAACCCTTCCCAAGTTAAACTACTTTTGGTAAGTGTTCATTCTGACAACGAGAATTTGTTGAGGGCTATTGGCAAGTTGGAAGAATTTGTTTTTGAAAACTGAAATTGGCAGGAAGTAATGACCCCAAGTGTTTTCTTTCTGTTGACACCAACCCCACACCCTTCTCTCTCCACACCCCACCCCCAGCACCCCCAAGCCAAAGCCAATAAATAACATAATTGGTCTCATACCATTTTTCTTGGGTTAATTCAAATATTGAAGCAGAATTTTACCCTTTCAGTTTTTCTTAACTGTGGAGCAAAGATTGTCAAATTCAGGGGGAATAAAACAAACTGTATTTGTCAAGCACTTCATGAAGGAATTTCTTGGTGATGTTTTTGCTTCCACCTAAATAAGTGTGAGCATTTCTTGTAGTATGAAGTGTCAGATTCCTGTGAGCACCTGCCTAATTGAATGTCAAGATGCAACTCAGTTGCAAAAAATAAAACAAGAAAGAGAAGTTTAAAAAAGCACACTATATGGGGATAAAGAAAAATAAACCATTTTTCCCTAATGTGAATAGGCTGACAGATGAGACTGCCACAATCCAGATGTTGCCCAGTTTCTTATATTTATTAAATGAGAAAATGCAAGTAAAAGACTTAGAACCTAGGCCTAGTTAATGCTCCATCAATGAATAACTGCTTATTAGTTTTTTGTACCTTTCCAATTAGAAAGCAGCACCAATGAGCAAGATGAAGCTGACATTTAGAATACACTAGTGTGCGTGATGGCAAGTACCCGATGAGTGACATCCTGTGAATGAAGTCTACCAACAGCTCAACTATCACAGTGGATAACTTATTTCACTTATTTCTTTGGTGGGCGGGCAATGTGTAGACCTGAGAAAGGTGATCACACTGAATCCACACAGCAGTGTCACACCACACTCAGTTGTGTTCCCCTTAGAAATTAAACTAAAAAGGTAACTTTTTATTGACACAGAATGAAGCTCGACTGAGAATAGTAGAAACTCTTGAAGGCTTTGATCTGGGCCCAACAGAAAAGTGCGTGAGAATCAACTCGGTGTCTAGCGGTCTTGCCGAGGAGGACCTTGAGACCCTTCTGCAATCCCGGGTCCTTCCTTCCAGCCTGATGCTACCAAAGGTGGAGAGTCCTGAGGAAATCCAGTGGGTGAGTAGCCAGTGTTTTGCTTAAAACTTGGGACCATCTAAGAAAAGGGATTTGGGTGCCACTGGTTTTGAGAAGGCTGCACGGATCAGAGACGAAGGGAATTGAGAAGGAGGAGTGAACACAAGCAGCCATCTCCTTCACCTGAGCGCCCACCTTTGCCTAGAGTGTTCTTTGGAACAATTGTCCTTTAGAAACAATGCTTGGTTTCCTAATCGGATCTGTGGTTTGGACAGAACTGGCTCCTTGCTAGCCCTCCCAGAGCTATCCCCTGGATGCCAGGTTGTCAGAGCACCACTCCTGCCACCACTGTGTAGGCCCGGAGCCTAGGCCTCAACCAGGAAGGGTCATGACATAAATGGCTCTTACCAAGTTGCGTTTGAAATCGTCGAAGGCCTCCAGAGGACACCAGCCGCATATGAAAAAATGAACCCAACATAGGGGAAGAAAAGGTCACTCCTTAGGGCAACTAGAGGAATAAACAGGAAGCTTTTAACTAGTGGTTTTAATTAGCACAGATATTATTTCCTGAACAGTTCTCTAGTGCGTCCTTTTTAAATTGCTGACAGGTGTGTTTGTGTTTCATGACAGACTTTTCAGCCAATAAAAACCTGAAATGTAAAGTGGTTGGCATGTCAAATTACTTAAGAAAACTTCAGAATGGGCCCAATTATACTATGATTGTTTTAATTGTGAGACAGACGGGGGACAGGGCTAGATTTTTCTCTGGGGTTGTCAGTATTGTGCAGGTCTCTGACGAATGAATGCTATTCCAATGTGCCAATCTGGGGCAGAGCCTGCCAGATGTGCTGGATGTTTGTTTGGTGGGCAAGTGAGCTGAGGGGGTTCAAAGCCACATCTAGTGTTGTCTGGAAGGTTATGGATGTAAGCATAGTGATCCAATGAGGAGCTCTGATACCTGATGAAGTGCTTCCTTTTTAATAATCTGAATGTTGGGTCCAAGGCAGGGGCCACCTGCCACGTGTGGCTATTGAGCACTTGAAATGTAGCCAGTGAAAATTGAGATATGCTGTAAGTATAAAATACACACTTCATTTTGAAGACCTGTACACCCCCCAAGAGGGGGAGAGAATGTAAATACCTCAATAATTTTCATAACGATTGCACATTGAATTAACATTGGAATCTAGTGGGTACAATGTAAGGTATTATGAAAATCAACTTCACCTGTTTCATTTTACTCTTTGAATATGCCAACTAGAAAGTTTAAAACTGTACTTGTAGTTTCTGTCCTAATTCTGTTGGATGGTTCTGTTGGATTCTTCTTGAAGCCCCGTTGTCAAGGACCCGGATTTACTTATTGAACTTGGAGTTCTCTCCAAGGGTATCCTCAGAAGCGGTGCCCTCAGATTCCAGAGTGTTGGTATCCTGAGGGCTCTGGCCCCATTCAGATATGACTTAGGTTGATGCAGATGGACTCTGAAGTCACTCTTGGCCTTTGGTTTCATCCTTGATGCCTATTTATCACGGGCCTTACCTTTATTTTGAGTGGGGGCTCCACCCCAGCCTCTAGCTGCGGCCTGTTTGCTGATTCAAATGCTGGGTTGTGGGGAACCTGCTGCAGTTTAAATAGAACTTCTAGTTAACAGAAGTCTTTGGGGCTGTTTATTTTTTCCTCTCCGTTTGTATTTATGCGAAGCGTAAAGCCCAGAGCCTGATGCACAACTGAAAGATGGGCTTACTTGTTTTCTTTTGTGTGAGAATCTCTTGCTCGCCTTTTGTCGCTAGTGTGGGTTCTTGTTTGACTGGCACGGCTTATTGGACTATAACAAGCGTAACTCTGCCTCTTTTGTCGTGGGACAATTCTCCCACAAATCCCGAACAGTGTGCATTCTTCCAACACACTATTGGGTGTGCACTGGAATTGAAAGAATTGCTGAGCCCTGCTACTTCATCTCCTCCCCAATCTCTTTGTAATTTTTCCCCCTTCTTTTCCTACCCCCCTCCCCGGTCCCCTCCACCTCACTGAAATGAACACTTTACCAGGCCGGAAACATTTAATCGTCTCCTTTTGAAAAAATTAATTGAAACTTCTCCACTAGTTACCTTTTGTGTTAGTACTTAATGCAATTTTTTAAGAAGGAGAGGGAGGGGGAGGGGGAGGCGGGGCTAGCATATTTAATTTTTAAATGCCCCTATTGGCTTAAAAACAAAAAAGCACCGCAGATTTTGCTCACTAAGAACAGGGACTCTCTTGTAAAGGGTTTACCTAGTTGTAAACATTAAGGTTTTTGTAGTTCTAACGGTTATCACAAAGCACTGGGCAAATAGGAGTTCAAGTTTTCTTTTTGGAAGGAGAAAAGAAAATCTCCGGCTACCTACTGAACGTCCAAACCACTAACATTTCACTACCCATTTTCTAGCTTAATTGTGACATAAATCACGTTGTATTTTCCTTTGCACCGAGTGCCATGCATTTTGTCCCCTTGCAGAGCGTACTGCCTCTGGTCCCGGTCGATTCGGTCATTCCTTCCCTGCAAAGTTCCAAGGAGGTGATGCTGATGCTGTCTGAGGAAGGGAGGGCAGGGAGCGACGGGAATCATTCTTCATTACTGAAAGCTGTGATTTATTTTAGCCTAATTGTAAAGTTACTGCAAATTGCTCAAAAGCTTTTTAAAGATCCCAGTGATTAGATTTTTTTAGGGGGGGGGTGTGCACAGGCGAGGAGGGGGCAGCTAAAAGGGGAAATAACACCTCTAATCCCGCTTCTGGTAAATAGGCTGCCAGCTTTTAAAATGAGTTTCCTTTCTATTAGTCAGAATATTATGCTAAGCCTTAAGCATTAGTTTTTTTATGTTGCCATAGCAGCCTTATTCCTGCAGGGTGGTGACCTGTGATGATTACAGTACAAAGCTTATAGGGTCTTGAAACCCCCTTTGAAGATGAAAAGTCTTTGATGGTTTATATTTATGCAAATCTCTTAGATATGATTTACCCAACTGAGACTGAATGGAGAGATGATTAAAATTCCCTTTTCCTTTGATATCCATTAATGGCTGAATATTCCTTAAATTTAAAATGGATATATATGTTTTCATCTTTATTTACAAAAATATCTTTATCATACCTGGGTTTCTTTTTTTTTTTATCTCCTCACATCTTATTAGATCTAGATAGACATAATAGATTTACAATTTAGATTGTGGGGTTTTTTTTCCCCCTTTTGAAAGGGGGGTGGGGGATCTGTGCGAGAGCTTTGTATGTTTCCAGATGATAGATTTTGGAATTTGGGCTACCCCACTGGCAGCGCAGAGCTGGCTGTGAACTGGTCTCATGGAAAAAATTGGCGAGCTTTGGTCTTCAAAGAATTAAACTTCCTTTTTAAGGTCTTCCTAGGTAAGCTAAAAAATTATGAAGAAACCCCTTCGGAACAAAGGGTAATGGTGCTGTAATGGACGGTGTGGACTCGGCATAGAAGGCCGGGGAGCACTTACACTGATGTCAGTGCCCGGCAGAAACAAAACAGGTAGAGCAGGGCCATTGTTTTAAGGGCCTACTATTTGCATTTAACGCAGAGGGCGAGAGGTCTCCAGTAAATATGTTTTCAAGGGAAGCATTTAAACTGGGGATCTCCAACTCCTAGGCCTCAAGTTGCTCCTGGTGGGGGTGGGGTGGGGGGGCGGCGACGCTCGGGGACTTTGCTATTTAGTTTGGTGGGAACTTTGTTACCTTTTTTCTTTGGTCTTTCCTTTTTTAAAAAAATTCTTTTATGTGGGTGAGGAGGCTGGGATATTACTCCCTCAGGTCAAAGATTTCAGTACTATTTCTATGTCTACATTGCAGTGATTGTTACTTCTGTTTTTATTTTATTTTATTTTTTACCACTAATCACCTGACACTTTTGATTTTAGTTTTCAGACAAATTTTCATTCCACTTAAAAGGCCGAAAACTTGAACAACCAATGAATTTAATCCCCTTTGTGGAAACTGCAATGGGTTTGCTCAATTTTAAGGTAAGAAAACCATAACGTGGTTTCATAAGTTAGTGTTTATTTGTCACCTAAAGAGAACTTTCGTTTTCAATTTCAACATCTACTAACATTTTTTTAGAAAGATTTATAAGCAAGGTAAACCTTGAGCACCATTTATTTTCTTTATAGTTTAAAAGCCAGGTTTTCAGCATCTTAGAAAACAAAGAAATTGGTTAAGTAGAAAGGAAAAGCTTCCCACTCCTAAATATTTCAATGAAATATGCACATGTTCCCTAGTAATAATTTTAATTTTTAAAAAATCACTGTATACTATACCTTGAATTGTTAACATTTATAGATTAAATATAAAATAAATGGGAATTTTACAATAAATGTATAAAATAAATGGAAAATCTATTTTGTCACCTTAATGAGTTAACTTTGAATTGTTCTTTTTCTATCAATAGCTTTCCGTCGAAAAATTTTCTGGCCTCTTTGTAGCAGCATTATCCATAATATCTAGCAGATCAGACAACTATTGTTTTTAAGTTCATGTACACAAATAATTTGTAGTCCGTTATTTCAATTTGTCACATTGAACATAAAATATTTTCTAAAAACCACTTGGAGAGATTAGATGAGCCCGGGGTTTTCAGCCATCGAGTGACTGCTTTAAACTACCTGCCTGACCACATTCAGAGCCAGCTTGTGTTTTCCTTCTGTATCAGTGGGCATATATATTGTTTTCCAAAATATGCTTCCCATTCCACCTGACCTGTGAGCAGCAATCTAGCACCCCCTGCACCCCCTGCTCAGAGTTCCTAGCCCACCATTTTTTTTCCTCCCCCCTCAGAGAGCAGGAGAAAGAAATCACCAAAAACAAAAGAAAAAGGTAGTTGACCTGAACTGGAGAGAGAATGTGTGAGCAAATGCTCACTTTGAGACCTGTGGGATTATGCAGGAGGGGCCCAGTGCAAAAGTTTGGGGGCTGTTTCAAGCCTTGTCTCCTGAGCAGCTCTTTTACACAAATAACCACAAATTCTCCCAGCTGCCCCAGAAGCCTCGGAATATAATCAAAAGCACATCCCTCAGATGCAACCAGATTCATACAGTGATTTAATTTTAAGCACTGTTTTGCCATTTTATTTCATAATGTACTTAGGAGCCCTTGCAACACCTGAAATTAATCAACAGTGTCCCTACTGGTTCCTCATTTCTTTCCCACCCCCATATATATATATATATATATATATATATATATTGGCAGGTTACATCTGCACCTTTCGGGATTCACAGTTATGTCTGCAACAAATGTTATTAATCTTGACTTTCATTTAGAAATGTCAGGGCTGCTTTATTAACGCGTTGTGGCTGACTTGTTGCACTTTTATTTTCCCCTCTGAAGTTGTAGGTTTTGTATTGTTTGTCTTTAATCCTGAGACCATTTACTGGATTCTAATGCAAATAATCCAATTAGTTTGATTTTAAAATTCCTTCCTTCTTTCCTGTGGCTTTATGTTTATTATTTAAGAGTCTCTTCAAGCAAAAACAAATTGGGGGAAAATATAAATAACTTAGCAGTAAAATCAAAAGTAGTTAACTCAAAGTTTCTCTAGAAAGTAGACAACTTAAAATTTGAACTATATTACCAGATTAATATATAACAATAGTATTTAATATCATCCACTAAGCAAAGTAACGATAAGCAGGATACTTATCTTGGGCAACATTAAATGACTTTTGGCTGCAGGGTCAGCCTGCCTTCAGGCAGACTGGGCTGGGAGCTGGGTCTTCCTGAGGTGCTCAGGCTCCTGTCTTATGCCTGCGTGTCTGTGAGAACTGGTTCTGTTCTGCTCTTTTCCAGGCAGTGTGTGAAGAAACACTCAGGATCGGACCTCAAGTGGGTCTTTTTCTAGATGCAGTTGTTTTTGGAGGAGAAGATTTTCGAGCCAGCATAGGTGGCAAAACCCTTTCTCTCTTCCTCTGTGTGGTGTGTGTGTAAGGGAGAGTGTGTGTGTATATGGAATTTTTTCTTTGCCTTTCAAGAATGAGCATTTACATAACAATGTATATTTACCAACCATGACAATGGCTTTTCATGACAATAGATAGACACCACTTCCTGATAATTTAGGGTTCCCCATAGCAGTCCTGCTTCAGAACAATACTTTACTACTCCTGCTCATTTATTAAAATAACTAATAAGAAGCCTGTTGCAGCCCCAGGCTCATTCAAGAATGGGGGCATCTACTTTTCTCCTAATAAATATGCTTTCAACCTCACGATTGCTTAAATATTTGGTCTTCACATGAGTCTGAGGGCTGCCGAAGTTTCCAAAACAAATTTAAGGCACTTTCATGTTGGTCGTAGTGAGCTGTTTTCTACATGAAATGTGGTAAATAAATTTAACATAGTGCCTTAGTTTATCTTACATGTATTTCAGAACCCTTTTCATTCGATGTCTACTGAGATGCTACTGGTTTCCTCTGGTTTCCCCGCTCCCTGGAGCACTCTGTTCTGGCCTGGGTGTGTGTGTAGCTCACTGGAGCCTGGGAGGGACAAGGCCGCAGAAAGTGCTTTTGGAACCACATCCCAGTGGCCTGGAGACACTTTGCCTGAGCAGTGAGTGTTGTGGTCCAAGTATAAACAGTGACACTCCCATCACCCTTCTAGGTGAAAACAGGAATTTATTTTAATACCAGTCTTTCCAGGAGACTCCTGTGTGGCCCACAGGTCAGTGGACTACAGAAGGCTAAGTGACACTTTCTGCCTGCCCCCAGGTACATGCCCTTGCCTTTCCCCAGTGCTCCATCCAGACCCTGCAGCTAAGGTACTTGGCTCAGTCTCTCGGCTGGGCCTGGGCATCGAAGTCCCTGCACGGTTAGGCCAACCCCAGCACAGGCCATCCTGTGCCCAATGTGAGAAGTAAGTGTCCATGCCCAGCCTCCTGGCCACTTTTTGTGGCCTTATCTTTGGACTGACACTTTCGGAGCCATGACCAGAAGGAGAAAATCTATCAGGAGCCACTGTGGCCCCGATTCCACCTCCTGGCAGGGAGTGGCTCGTCTTGGTGCTTGGCAGAGTGATTGTGTTGAAGGAAGCTTGCTAGTGAACAGACACATGGAGGCTTGGTGCTGCCTCCCTGTAGCTCTCTCTTGGTTCATATTGGAATAATCATTTTGCTGGGAACATTCCCAGGGAGACATAGATGTCTTTACAAACTGAGATTTTATAATAGAGGTCTGAGTTTGATTTCCAAAGTTATGACCTCCCTTTTCTGTCCTCTTCCGGTTTTCAGGTGCAACAAGTAGTAAAGAAACCCAGGACATTCTCTACGCCCGACAAAAGATTGTCGTCGTAGCCAAGGCCTTTGGCCTACAAGCCATAGACTTGGTGTACATTGATTTTCGGGATGCAGACGGGCTTCTCAGACAGTCGAGAGAAGCAGCGGCCATGGGCTTCACTGGTATGATCCCTGATGGTACCTTAGAAAGCAGTGTCTAGACCAGCAAGCCTTCCAGAAAAACAGGAACGTAACCAGGAATCACGTTTCTCGTGTCATCATGCGTCTCACATACGCATTCCACTGTTGGGGCATGGAAAAGCCGAGCAGAGTGCCAACCCCCTGAGAAATTGTCATGCTTTTCTTTGGCTCTGCAAACCAAAAATCAAACCATTCATTCTTCTTTCCTCTTATATTTGTTACCATTTTTTTCCTGACCTCTATAAATATTTTATATAGTTTTCTCTGACGGAAGGGCAGAGTGACAGAGTGTTTTTGAGTAAACTGCTGTAAGAATTTGAGTTGACGAAGAAATTTTTTCTAAAATGGTCACAATATTGAATTAATTCTGAAAAAATTGGTGATATTTGCTGTGGGTTGTTTGTTTGTTTGTTGTTTTAATTAGTTATACATGACAGGTCAATGTTCTTGACATATCATACATCCATGGAGTTTTTTATTGTTTTGTTTTTGGTACCAGGGATTGAACCCAGGGATGCGTAACCACTGAGCTACATTCCTGGCCCTTTTTATTTTTTATTTTGAGACAAAGTCTTGCTAAGTTGCTTAGGGCCTCACTAAGTTGCTGAGGCTAGCCTTGAACTTGCAATCCTCCTGTCTCAGCCTCCCAAGTTGTAGGGCTTACAGGCATGTGCCACCATGTCTGCATTTTCTGTGATTTAATTTTTAATTATAACTTGTTTTTTGCTCTTCTGCCACTTCAAGCCCCTCCATCCCCTTCTACATCCCAATAAGTGTCTGTGTACTTGGTGACACCTGTGGGTGTCAGCTGGCACTAAGATCAGTGAGTTCCTTAAGGCTACCTTGGTGTATAGGTGGACATTGACAATTGGTGTATCAAATCACTAAAATACCCATGAACTTGGGGATCAGCCCAAAATTATGTTTTTGCAACAGAAATGTATTTTTTGAAAAATCACAATAGAATCCTATGCATAAACACATGTGTGCAGTGGACACATGCACATGCAAACACACACACACACACACACACACACACACAGGCAACCAAGGGGAAAACATGATACATTCTTTTATTCTTATTTGTTCTCATACTGCAAGTTCTACGAATGTTAATACTAGAAACGTACCTGAATAATAAGGAAAAGAGACAAGCGTTTTGGAATTATATGTATTATGTTAGGGGTTACTGAAACACCTCTGAAAGTGCCCTTAAATATAAAAGATGTCTTAATAGATGATGATTTAACCTGAAGTAAAATTGAAAGACTTACAAAGCAATAGTATAGTTACGTTAGAATTAAATAAGCTCTGACGTTTTGTGTTTTTACCATAAAGAACTAAAATAAACATGAGCCCCCAGTTTTTTTAATTAAAAAATATGATCCCTTATAGAGAAACGTTTCTCAATTACGTGAGCTATTATTCATGAATCTTCCCTACATTTCCTAGTGATTGAGAAAGAGGGGCGTCCCTGTGCCATGTCCACGGGGCTGTGCTCGTTCCTGCCTCCTTTCAATGACTGGTTAGGATGTAGCCCAAATGCAGAAGTTGGAGAAAAGCTCCATGCAATCTATCTAATAGACCCAATGTTGTTGGCCGTGGATGTGTGGCATCGGCTGCCAGGCAGCCAGATGTGGCTCTGAAATGGGAACTAATTCATTGAAAAGAGAGCGAGCCCTGGTCTCTGTCAGCAGCCCTCCTTGCATCCTGGGTTTCCTTAGCTTCCTCTGGGGTCATGTTTGCCCCAGAGCTCCTAAGGGAGCTCCAGAGGTCCTCCAGGATGCAGGGCTAAATTAAATTGGTTCCCAATTCAGTCGCAGAAGACAGACCACTTCAAATCAGGCTTAAATTTCTAGACGGTGCCCAACTCAGCACGAGGAACTTATGAACCTGGCACTGTTGTTTCTCCACGACGGGGAGTAGTAAATCACAGCGAGATGGAGAAACGGAGGCGGGAGAACAGGGAGGAACCAAGGGCACAGTGCCCACCGCTATTCCAGTGACCGAGGCAGCAGACTGGGGGGGGGGGGCACACCCCATGGCCATTTTGCAATTTTCAGAGAGAGAAGGTCTTTGTTGCCCGATTATATTTCTACATACTAATAAATGGTAATTAAAAGCATGAGATGATTTGAAGTAATTTTAAAAAAAAGAAGAAAAAGCTTCTACGAAGTACTTTAGACTTCTTATGATCCCATGATCTGTTAGCACGAATTATTTGGCTTTTAATTGCCACACCTTGGGCCTTGCCCAAGAAGGGAGGAGAGGCAGGGAGGGAGAAAGAGGAAGTGTTGTGCCCACCTTCTGAAATACCCATCTGAAGCAGGTGGATGAAAGGCTTAAAGTCATATGGAAACACTGTTATCCATAGCACTGAGAAGGAAGACTGAGTCTGGGCTATAAGAATTATGTCCGTGAATATGTGCAACACGGACACAGGTACCTGCACACAGACATATGTTAATGAAGTCATTTTTTAAAGTTAGTCATATACTAAATAGTGGGCTATAGTTTGTTTTCTGTGGTGTTGTTTCATGGGGTCACAATCTATGTGGATAGATTTTAAATTAATACATTGGCTGTATAAATAGCTGTTAACATTAGGGTTTTTTAAA
The DNA here is from genome assembly GCF_045843805.1 of Urocitellus parryii. NCBI lineage: Eukaryota > Metazoa > Chordata > Mammalia > Rodentia > Sciuridae > Urocitellus > Urocitellus parryii. The sequence goes on along the minus strand of NC_135532.1, from coordinate 11,240,172 downwards.
TAAAAAGACACCCAAATAAAAATATTAGAATAAAGCTTTACTAACTGACTTGGTCACTGCAGTTACTCCAGTACTACATGCTGAGAAGAAAGATTATAAATATGAAGCACTATAGGTTTTCCTCTTTTTTGCAGTCTTTTGTAGAAGACAAAAATGACACCATCATACAGTTACCTAAAAGACTTGACAGGTATTGATTTAAAGCAAGATATATCAAGTGGTACTGTAAAAAGGATTTCATGGTCATAAATTTTAATGTCGTCCAATTTTGTACCCTCTCAGTAACTTGCCAATAACAACTCTTCTGGATAAAATATTTGCCTTGTTCTCACATTAAAGCCTGTTAGACAGTTGTTGGAATATGTACCATGCAACAGAGAACTTCACAAGTGAATGTACATGGATTTCTAAAATCTCACATGCATCTTAAAATTATCCTCATTATCAAAATACAGGTACTTGAGTGCCATCAGTAATTTCACAATATTTTAAGTAGTTTATGCTTGCTTCTCAAATCATAGTGCCTGACTCAGAAGTTCTCATGAAATCTAGCTTTTTACACATCAATGTAAATTATGTCTATAAATTATGAAATTCAGGGCTAACAATTAGTAGGAAATAACCACAGAACTGACATCTTTTATTAATAATATTGCAACAGCGATTAGATTACTTAAATATAATTTCAACACCTACTATTGAAAAGATGTTTCGTTTATCATTCATGTTATATTTCTAGAAATTATTGTTCAAATAATTTAAAGCATCTTTATTTACATGTGTTTATTGTTTATAGTATTTTATATATATTTTTTATTATTTTTTATACTATTTATTTTATAGTATAAAACAGATAAGAATGAAATAGCAAGGTGAGGCTATTTTAATTATGCTGTGATAAAGAAAACTATTGTTTTATCTGTCCACTTAAACCTCTTTTCATGAAACACTAAAAATATATATTTTTTACATTGTTCCTTTTTCTGTTCAACAAATGACAACACTAACAGAAATTTGGCATTTTATAAAACATCCAGGATATAATCTGTACTGGCAAAACATTAATAAAACAACTATTTCAAAAGCAAAGCAAATTACTATGCCAACAAATAGATTGAGCAGAGTAAGCAGAGTAAATGACCATTAAATGTACATTCACTTTTAAGGAGGCATATTGTGTCTATAACTTTATCATGTAATATAATATAATCTCATCATTATATAACATTAAATTGCATTTTATTAATGATCTGATTAGACTCCACACTTCCTGATTTTTAATTTATTTTTTAATGACAACACTATTTCATAGAATCCTTTGACTCATATTATATTTGTATTTATGTTTTTATTAAAATCCTTAAATTTCAAAAAGAGTTCTAAGTACCTTTGAAGACATTTCTACAGAGGTAGGGTTTCTTTTGGGGGTATGAAAGGTGCTTTAAGGGGAAAGTAGCCAATCTCCATTCCATAAGCAAAAAGGGGAAAATATGGATTTTTTTTTTTGGATAGAGAAGTTTTCTGAAATTTTTCTTTTCTAAAAGATTTAAATAGAATAGTCTAGAGTCTACAGTACTCAAAGCTGCCTTCTATTTTGCTGTACTGAATATACTATTTTCATTGAAATCCAATTTTCTACTAGGGGTTAGAAATGACACATGTTCATCCTAGAGAAAGAAAATTAAACATGTCAATGTAAGACAGTATTAGATAGTAATATAGTTGTAATCTCTGCTCTGTAAGCTTTATGAAAACCCACATACCACTTCTACAAGAAATCATGGAAGTGGCATAATCCTACAAAATAAGTAAAAGATAATTTCTAAAATTCGAGGGAATTTCTATGTAATTTCATTCTACTTTAATTCAAAATTAGGACTCTAATTTGGAGACATTATCTTTTAAAGTGCCAGGCAAAGCAGTTATTCACGAGCTTCCTCAGTCCACCTGTAAGTAAAAATGAGAGATTATCTGCACCGAGGTGGCATTTCTATAGGACCCGAAGCACAATTACTTCCATTGTTGTGTTTGTTCTTATGTGGGATTCTGGAAAAGCCTGCCTGATTGCAGGGGTTTTTTTTTTTCCTTCAGTAAAAGTTCTAAATTAGTTATTTAGCATCCAGTCTATGAAGCATTCAGGAACCTCTTATAGTGGAAACATTTTGTTGGAACATTTCTCTGTTGAGCTTCCGATGTTATTCATCTCCTCGTAGGTAAGCAGGTGATCCACCCTAACCAAATTGCCGTGGTCCAGGAGCAGTTTACCCCTTCCCCAGGAAAAATCCAGTGGGCTGAAGAACTGATCGCTGCCTTTAAAGCACATCAGCAGTTAGGAAAGGTAAATGTTTTTCTAATGCCTTGGGTGAAATTGGTGTTGAAAATACTATGGGGAAGAATGAGAAAAAAAGAAAGAAAGAAGTATTGTTTGAATGGTTTTAAGGAAACACATTGTACTGGGGATGGTGGTGAAGGCTGGAACAGAAACAGGATTCAGCAATGAGAGGGTTGCTAAAGGTAGATTTGCCCTTCCTCGTCCCTAAATATCTTACCAACTGGCTCTCAGGTCTCTCCTTTTATTCTTTTCATAAAATATATTGGCAGCCCTAGAGAAAATAGAAGTCTGTTTAGTTTTTCCTCTGTTGATTTCAATGCAGCATTCATATGAAAATAATTTTAGATCAAAGTGAGAGCAAGTTGTAATGAAATAAACACAGTTTGACCAAATGGTTCTTGTGGAGAAAAGAAATAAATTTCAAGTTATTTTAATTTGGGGGGGGAGTACAAAAATCTCCCCCGGTTTAGTCATTTAAGAGTGGGAGGTTGTATATGTGTTTGTACCAATTTCTGGACCTGAGATTTGGATAGAATAGAAAGCAAATTAACACTGGAGTACGGTTGTTCCTAATTTAGTGCATCATTGAGTCTCGCGTTTCCTGCTCTGTGGGTTTCTGCTATGTAAATATTGCAATGGTGATGCACAATCTGTCTCCACTTTGTGCCAGTAACACTTAAATTAGGTGTCGCCTGAAGGAAGATTTTATGCTAGTTGCAGCATTGTCAGTTAATTATCTTAAAGGTTATTTGCAATAATACCGTTTGCCTCTTTTTAAGAGGCTAGGAAGGAAAGTTGCATTTATAAATCTATCCTAGAGGTAATCTCTAAAACTCAGCCTTCTGACTTCCATAAGGAATTAAGTTTTAGTGTCTTTTATGAAAAATTACTTAGGAGAGAAAGAATATTAAAAAATTATTAAAGTTCGAAATGTTAAACATTTGCTCTTGCAAAATAAATAAAGAAGAAAAAACTGGCTTTCGGTGTTGAACCTGTGACATTCACGTGAGAAGTCTCTCTTGCACTTTCACTGGTAAAAGGAACACCTGAAAATCCCAGGACTTGCAAAAGTGGGTAACAATATTAAATAGGTCATTCCCTGTGGATGTCTGACTTCACCCTTGACCATGCATGCGTGCTCACACTTATACACACACACACACACACACATACACACACATACCCCACAGGTTCATCTTTGCACAAACTCACACTTAATATCCAAAGGCAGGGCTGAGGATGTACCTTAGTGATAGAGTGCTTGCCTACCTAGTATGTGCAAGGCTCTGGGTTCAAGCCTCAGCACCACAAAAAAATAAAATTAAATTAAAATTTTTTAAAAAATCCAAAGCCAGAAGTCAGAATATGTCACATTGAATACAGTCAATTTGGACATACATCAATTTCATGATAAATAGTATCCTTTCATTTCACATTGACAATAACCAGCAAAAAGACAATGCATTTCAGAGAAAAATATTTTAAAATTGACATTGTATTTTATGTCCATTTCTATATCTTAGCCCAAAGCAAGATCCTTCACAAATAAACATAGATATTTACCTAGAGAGAAGAGCCATGGACTCTTTCATTCGTATATGCAAACAACTCCATCCATTTCCTCTCTCACATACCTGCCTACACACACACACACACACACACACACAAACACACACACACACACCTCTCCCTCTGCTCTGGACCTTATGCCAGCTACAGTGTGCAGGGATAAACACTTCCTAGTGAAGTAGTAAACTGAGGCAGCACCGCGTGTGCTGCTTGGAGGCAGGCAGCAGACTAGCAGTGTGGGCTGACACTGCCTCAGTGAACCATCCCAACTAGGTTTCATGTTGGAGTCCACTTGGCCTTGTGAGCAACTGGGCTGTGGAAGGGGCCACCCTAAATTTCACCAGCCAGCAAACAAAGGTCAAATCAGAACCATTCTTTTCTTGGCATTTAAGTTCTTCAGTGAAGAAAATCACCCTTTCCCATTGTACATTGAAAATGCTGCCAGGGGAAATTGTCCCCCAGTTGTCATGCCTTTTGATGATGGCAACTTAAATATAAATTCTGAGCTGTTTTGTTTTTTAAATAAGAGATGTCTCTGTTAGGGCATGGGCTTTCACAACAGTTCGGCAGGACGGCTTTTCTTAACACAGTACTGCAGAAATTGGAGAGGACAGACCAACCATTAGGTCATTTCTTCCCTGCCCCATTCGCTGAGGCTTGTTTCTTACAGCAAATTCTCCTGGTGCTTTGTCCAGCAAGGTTTCAATGACTGGTGTAATGGGGCTTCCAGTAGGGACACATGGCTATTTTATCCAGTTAGCATGTTTCTTTCATTTTGCCTGTAAACTTGCTGGTCAAAAAAATTGGGACTGCAGGTAGGTGACTCTGGGTCTTGAGAGGTTCTTGGGGTTTAAATAGTGTGGGTTCTGTTTGCAAAGATTTCACATAAATAGGTCGCTCAGTTGTGGAGATATCGCCTCCAACAAATATCTAATCTGTTCTATTTGAAATGTGAGTCGCTGATGGCAACGTGAACCCTTGGATACTTTGTCCAAAGCACAGATGACTCTCAAAGATGGGAAACTGATGGCCCTTGTCCCAGTGAGACACTCAAACTCCTAAGAGACCTTTTCCTCTCTAGTGAAAATCTCATTCGAGTAGTGTTTTTAGGTAGAAAGGACCCAAGAAGGCAAGAGTGTAATTTTCACTGTAGCCCACTTCTTCCTGCTCCCATCTTAAATTATATTTCTAAATACCCAAGGCATAGCTGGAGCTCACAGCTAATGCTGGGTCACTTGTGTTTTCTGCAGTAAAAATAATAATCATTATCATTATTATTTGTCAAAAATAAAAGTCCTGCTTTTTCTTACTAACCTTTCGAAATTTCACAGGAATACTTAGGGGGCAAGCAGATAAATCTTTGATATCATAGAATTTTATTTTAATTAGAAGTTCAGTGTAATGTCATTTGACAAACATTTTATGTTCAAAAAGTAATGATAATCAGATCATTTAATCTAGTACTGTCTGTCAGATACTGAAACTTGGAACTGTGTTGTTTAAAAACTCAAAAATATTTTTTGGGCTAAAGAGTTTTGCTTGGCACAAGGCTCCCTGTGAGTAAGAATGGGGGTAACAGATTGATACTGGGGACTCCAGGCTATCTTCTCTTACTAAAATGGTTCAGAAAAAGTTTGAACATTCTACATAGTCTAGCTCCCATCTTAATTTCCAGAAATTAAGATTTTTAATTTAACTGACATCAGTTGTAAGATATTCCTCTACAATATTAGTCAAACTATGGGGCTCAGTGGCAAAGTTCGATCCTCAGCACCACATAAAAATAAATAAGATAAAAGTATGAGTTCGCCTACAACTAAAAAAAATTTTTTAAATATATTAATCAAACTAATTCTTTTTCCATAAAAAAATGCAAAAAAGATTTTATCTTTTTATCATATAGATTTTATCTTTTTATCAAAAGATAAAATCTATATGTCATAATTATTTTAGCTTCAAACTATTTGGTAAAATAATTTAGCCACAATAAACATCTATGTGATTTGCTTTAAGTTTATAAAGGATTTTCTTAAAAAATTGATTCCATTTCTTATGTTATTTTTCCATAATAATGGTAATTTCAACAATATTTGAAAATTCTCCCTTCAGAACTGAATCTAGTATTCACTTACTAAAGAAATAGGATTATTGCAGTTCTTTTTTATCAACTAGGAATTTTATATAATATGAAAATTGGACAATGAAAATGAAAACTTCTCAAGGAAATCATTAGTTAATATTGATAAATAAAAAGTAGAATTTATATAGAAAAATACAAATATTAATACAGTATCTATATATTCAAGTATGTTTGATACTATGTTTTTTATTTCTATATTAAGATATTAAGATTTATTCTTTCCTTATTCCTAATTTGTTAGGCAAAAATGACAGTTAATGAAAACTGTCAGTTACTTTTGAAAAATGATCTCCTGTTACAGGAAATCTTAATATAAGAATTCACATTTCTTTTTTTTTTTTTTTTTTTTTAATATTTATTTTTTAGTTCTTGGCGGACACAACATCTTTGTTGGTATGTGGTGCTGAGGATCGAACCCGGGCCGCACGCATGCCAGGCAAGCGCGCTACCGCTTGAGCCACATCCCCAGCCCATCACATTTCTTTTTAAAATGGAGATTCTAAGAGAAAAGTGTGAATGAATAGCAAAAAAAAAAAAAAGTATATATGGACATAGATATACACATACACAGATAGATTTTTTTTTTTTTTTTTTTTTTTTTTTTTTTTTTTTTTTTTTTGGTGCTAGAGATTGAACCCAGGGCCCTGTGCTTGCGAGACAAGTACTCTACCAACTGAGCTATATCCTCAGCCCCGATAGATTTTTAAAGGTTACTTTGCTAGACTATTCATACTTGTGCTGTATCTGGCTACAAATGTGGCTTTGCTTTATTTTCAGTTTTTCAAGGAGTGTTTTATTCATGTCGTTGCTGAAAGTGCTTTATTTGGGTTTGGCAGGATTTTGCTTAACTCTTCAACATCTTTCATTCATTATAGCTTCATAAACATGCTAAAGACCAGAAAAGGGGAAGTGTTCATCTTTAAAAATCTACGTTCAATTAACAATTACAAAGGTCAAAAACAAGGTCACTACCTGATGTAACAACTGTAAATGTCACATAATGGAAGCCTTCTAACTTCGATCATGAGAGAACAATAGTGCAGATTAATGACTTAACATTAATAAGCACATCCTATACTGGAGTATAAATTAGGAACTCATCTCTTAATAAAGAAAGAAAACAGAAAGTAAAAGTCTTTTTCTCATGTAAGTCTCTTCATCTAGAAAATCATAAACAGTAATAAATCCCCCCTCCTAATATCATAAACCAATTCTTTTCATGGGCATTCGATTACGGCTCGCACACCTTTCGCCTATGTTTCCAAATTCGAGGCTTTACAAAAGAAATACTGCTTGGTCCAGATGGCCTTCTCGAAGGCTCCCTGAGAGAACTCAGGAGAAGTCTCTCTAGCCAAAAATATTGTTTCCGCTGATTCGAGTGCCAGAAGTCCCACTGCCACCCTTTCACGCAGATCAAATAAACCATCTAAAGATTTGGTTGTTGTCTTTGTCAACTGAAAGGGTTGATTCCACTAATAGACGGCAGCATGCCCTCCCGTGCCCACCGCCCCCACCACCCACAGCCTTTCCCCCTTTATTTGTGAGCAGGGACACTCAAATCAGAACCGAGTGATTTCTGGTGAAAATGAAAGATGAAGGGACAGAAATCGACTTTTGTGATTCTTAGTAATTGCTTGTTTCCTTTTATGTCCATGTTCATTTAATGTTTTCAGAACTATGTGCCATAATTTTGACTTTCAAAAGTCCAGATCTTAGAAAGGCTGAGTCTGCCAGTGACGACTTTGTGACTGGTTCCATTCACACAAATCGGAACTTTTTCAACATTTAACGCGAGGCCATGAAGTTCTGGCACTCAGCATAGCCTCCTTCTCACATAGCCTTCTATTTTTAGTGGCAAATGGCTCAATGTTAGAGGATAAGAGATTTTTTTTTTTATTTATACAGGTGAAATGCGATGACTTTTTAAACTGTTTGTTTCAACCTAAATTTATAACACATTCTTTAGTATATGTTTTCTGTTTATCTTTTCCAGGAATTTTACTCCTCAATTTTGGATTTTTTTTTTTTAAATGTCATTCTGGTTGGGCACAGCAGCTCATGCCTATAGTAACCACAGCAGTTTGGGGAGGCTGAAGCAGGAAGATCGCAGGTTCAAAGCCAGCCTCCACAAGTTAGTGAGGCCCTAAGCAACTCAGTGAGACCCTGTCTCAACAACAAAAAGGGCTAGGGATGTGACTCTGGGCTCAAGCACCGCTGGGTACCATCCTGGTACCAAAACAAATAAACAAACAAACAAAACAAAGTCATTCTTTTAGCTGTATAAAGTCTCAGAAATCTTCTAGTCAGGTCCTCTCAACTTACGACTGGAACACAAGAAGGGTTCAGAAGTTGCCCGGCATCACTCAGGACTAGGCGATAGGGCCATGACAAGAATTCAGGGTGATAATTCAATTATTCAATTTGTAAATAAGGATATGAACATAATTAGCATCATGTGGCTTCAGTTGGGTTACAGTGAATACCTGTGCTAATGACTCAGATAGGTGGAGGCTTAGAAGTTTTCTGCCACAGTCAAGCTGTGAATCTGGGTGGTTCAGGGGTGTGTGTGTGTGTGTGTGTGTGTGTGTGTGTGTGTGTGTGGTGAGGGAAGGAGCCGAGTGCCTGTGTGCCCGCCCCTGGGCTCCCTCGCTGCTGCTCCTTCTCAGCCTGCCCCCCTCTGTCCACCCAGCCAGCCCAGGCCCTGGTCCCATTCACCCTGTTCCCTGCTATCCGTTGTCACTGGTTCTACCTCCCAAGGTAGAGCCAGAGCGAGGCTGGAGAACCTTGGGCAGATGAGGCCACAGAGCTCAGTTCCATCTCACTTGGGGACACACACCCAGAGTCCCGCCCTCAGCTCTGCTGCGCTGCACAGGTGCCCTGGCTTTCGGTGTCTGTAGGTCACATGCACTTAAGGGCAGAGGGCGTCCTCCCCCTCCTCCACCACCTTGCTCTGTTTCCCTCCTCACTGTGCTCCTGCCTTTTAGGCTGTCCGTGTAGATTTGGTTTTCTGTTTGGTTGGCTGGTTGGTTTTGGGGTTTTGGTTTTTTCCCTGGTACTGAGAATTGAACAGGAGTGCTCTACCACTGAGCCACATCCCAGCCCTTTTATTTTTTATTTTGAGACAGTTGCTTAGGGCCTCACTAAGTTGCTGAGGCTGTTGGCCTTCTGCCTCAGCCTCCCAGGTCACTAGGATTACAGCCGGGCACCACCTTGCCCAGCTTGGAGCCCCGTTTCGAGTATGTCTTCCTTGTTCCTCCCTCTTCTCTTTCCCTGAACTCTGTGTTTCTTATTTTTCTTTAGACCTCTTCTTTCCCACCCACCACACCATCTCCACACCCACCATCATCTCTTGCCTTCTCTTCTTTAACTGATTATAATAGAAGTTTAGAGCATCCTTTTAACTTTTTGTTATATTTATTAAAGAATTGTGTCCTTATTTCTATATTAAAAACAAGTAAATGGAATTTTATTTTATTAAAAATGTAAATTAAGCATTTCTAGAATTTTCTATCTTCTTCCCCTTGAAGGTAGTGGCCCTCAATGGGAAAAAAAGTGGGGCAATTTCCCACACTACCCAAGAAAATACATTTCTGTTGTATCACCTACCTTCCTGCAGCGTCTAGGACAGAAGTAGGGGCACAAACACATTTAGTAAATACTAGTGAGCTAAATGCTTCTCAAATTTCTGACAGTGATAAAAAGTGATTGCATGCATTTTAAACAGTATATATGATGCTGTCCTTTTGCTGCCTTCTAGAGAAATGGAAGAATATTTTTCATCAATTAGTTCGTCAGTTATTGTTCATCTGTTGTGTTGTACTTATAAAAATGCCTCAGTATTTGGGACTGGGGTTGTGGCTCAGTGGTAGAGGGCTTGCCTAGCATGTGTGAGGCACTGGGTTTGATTCTCAGCACCACATATAAATAAATAAAATAAAGGTCCGTCAACAACTAATAAAAAAAATTTTTTTAAATGCATCAGTATTTTAGTAAATCTAGTGAAGTATCTTCTAGCTCATGTCCACTTATTTATAGCAACTTTCCAAAGAAAAGCTTAGAAGTTCAGCATTATTGGTTTGTGCTGCACACTGCTGTAGAATGGTGCTCATTATCTTTCTCATAGGAAACAGCAGCTTAAATTTGACATAAAATATTTTTAATCAAATAAAAAATATTTGAATATTTGGACTACTGCACATTTATCTTACTATTTAAAAATAGGAAAAATTAAACAATTTTTAAATTCTTAGTTTCAAAAAGAAATCTGAAAGAAAAAAAAATAAAAGATTAGAAAAAGAAGTCTGAGGGCTGGGGATGTAATTCAGTGGCAGAGAGCTTGCCTGGCATGCATGAGACCCTGGGTCTAGTCTCCAGCATCGCATATACGCGCGTGCGCGTGCACACACACACACACACACACACACACACACATACACAATCTGAGGTGGAGGTGATAGTTGCAGAACTCTGTGTAATTACTACAAAAAAAAAAAAGAAAGAAAGAAAAAGAAAAAAATCAATGAATTATATATTTACAAGGGGTGACTTTTATGATATACAAATCATACCTCAGTAGAGCCAGTGGAAAAGCCTGAGAAAATTAAGCACAAAGTCTAATTTCCTGGCACATTTGAAAACTGCTTAGATTTCAAGACTCTTATAAATCTAGTTGTTTTCACTTTACGTGTGACACACTTGGCTTGGTTTTTCCAGTTGTCTTTATTAAAAGACATTTAACATAAAGATGTCTATTTCTGTCTGATCGTTCTGCCTGAATACTTTCTAAGGTCAATCTTGTTACCTATATTTCAAAGGCTGTGTGTTTTTGAAACAGAAGGCACCCTTAGTCTCCTCTATAAGTTTGTAAAATAAGGATGGCTCTGGTCCACTGAGACCCTCCATCTGTGGCTGACTGGGTACTGGTCACATATTAAGATAAATGATCCAGGCATTCACCCCAGCTCTCCTCCGGTTCAGTTGCCTCAGTCGTCCTGCTTTGCACCTATCAAATCCATTTTCCAGACCTTCTACTTCTTTCTCCTCTGACTTTGTGAATTTTTCTACTTTCTCTACAGGACTAGAGCTAAATAATTCCATGCTTCCTTTCTATAAAGCAAAATGTCCTTGCTGCCTGTTCATCTTACATCCATCCCATTTCCACATTCTGTGGAATTTCCTCCCTGTTTTTAACAAGCACGGCTGGCCAGTCCTCTTTGTGACACCTCTTCCTTTTCCTAACTGTCCTCTGCTGAAGAGCCCTGTGCTGTTTGGGGGCCTCCTCTGGTGTAAAACAGGCTGCTGGTGTCAGGTTACCTACAGTTGATGAGGAACTTCCCTAGCTGGACATCTGAGTTTCTAAATTCCTTTAAATCTGTTTGTTTAGTAGCTGATGCTCTGACAAAAAGATAGCGCTCCTGAGTGTAGTTCTTAAAGTCAGCTAAGGGTGTGCTTTGTCACTGCTGGGGGGTTCAAGGGGCTTGAGGCATGCACCTGCACCTCCTCCTCCTGCTTCCAGCATCACTGGGGTCTTCAAAGTCTTAAAGGGACTCTGAGGGCGTCACACCCTGCTGTGATGCACGCACCCTGCTTCTCACTGGCTGAGGCAGATGGAATGCAGTGGCCTCTGGCTAGCAGTGACAGTAGCAATGCCAGGAGCAACAGTGGTCCTAGTAGTGGTGATAGTAGTCAGAGTAGGGGTCTGAGTACTGGGATTGGTTGTGGCAACAGTGGTCATGGCGACCTGTCCCAGCTATGGTGGCAGCAGTGGTGCTGGTGTTGCAGTAACAGGTCCCATCTGCTGAGACTGTTATGTGACGAGCCATCACATGCATTATTGTCTTTAATCCTCAGGTCAACCCCACAAGGAAGTATCATTCCCATTTCACAGATGCAGAAACTGAGGCTGGGGCACACAGCAGAACTAGACATACTGATTCAAGTTCAGGTGTGGCTGAGCCCAAAGCCCATATTCCTAACCTTCTACCTCAAGTGACCTCAAGGGAAGAACCCAGAAAAGCAAGTCCCTTCCATCTGTGTGTCTTTCTGAGCCTTTCTTTCCAGCTGCACACCCCGGGGTGGGTCCTATTTTAGTTTAGCAGGGAGTCCCAGGGCAGCTAGATGGGATAGATGGTCCCCAGCGTCCTCTCAGGACAGTGCCGACCTGGCAGGTGGAGCTGCACAGGGCCACAGGAAGACCTCTGTTCCGTTCCCATTAATGATTGTGCTCTGGGTTTTGAAAGCTGGAGAGCTACAGGGGAAAGTCTGGGAAGGAACCGAAGGGTCCAGGGTGGCTTCTCCAGGCTTTAACTTGGAAAATAAATCCTGCTGCCCAGGGTGCAGGATCCCCACTCCCCACACCTGCTCCGAGCCCTGCGTCTGAGGCAGGCTGAGGGCCTTCCCAGGGCGCTCAGGATAGTGCTCCAGCCAGACAGTTCTGAGCAGTCCCCAGGCAGGGGCAAAGCCACCCCTTCAGATATTCCACCTGTTACATTCTTACAGTCATTTAAAGGACTTCCCATCAAAGGCCAGGGGACGTCGTCTGTCTGAATTCCAGCGATAGTGCTAAAGACAGATTAGCACAATATGAATTGTCGTCCATGCTGAATGACTTCAGCTGAACTTTTAGAAATTTCACGTAGAGATACATTAGCATCTGTAAATTATCTGGCAATAGGAGTAAATGGCTGCTGAATTTTAATTCAAAATATTATTAAAATATCTATCAAATTATCACTGCAATTTGAAGTGTTAAAAAAAAAAGAAAAACATGTTCTGTTTCCCAAGTCTTCCATAATATTCTTTTACCATTTTGAATGACAGTTTTAAAGATTTGTACCCATAAAACAAAGGGTTACTGATATTTGGAAGCAAATGTCAAATGCTCCCTCTTTTAATCCTTTTAGCAAATGGTTTCAAGACTTCAAATATCACCCACATATTGTATTGTTGGATTTTGGTATTTCTGATACCATAATAATTATAGAAAGGGGTTTTAACTGGAAACTATAAGTGAAAGTTGTTATATTTTGGTTCTCTCCAAATTTATTGTTAAAATTGCATTTTCTCATTTTCTTACCTGGCCCTTTCTTACACATATTTTTTAGCCTCATCCTAGTAATATCTCTTGAATAATAGTATAGATATGCCAGGTATTTTTTTTTACAAATTACATCAAAATAAAAATTGAAAATATATAGTACATAAAATAGATACATAGTAAACCTTTAAATTTCTTTTTTCTGCATTCATCTGAGGCACTACTGTTTTCACCCATAACGTGGGCAGACACTGAGATCTGAGGTACAGCTTTAGCTTTTTTTAGTAAGTTCCTTAAAAAGGTTAACTGATATTGGACCCAAGTTGTTGCATCTATAAAATTGAAATAATCATGCCTTCCCCACTGCAAGGAAGAAAGTGGCTTTGAAAATGTTATGTATGGACTGGGGCTGTGACTCAGTGGCAGAGCACTTGCCTTGCACGTGTGAAGCACTGGGCTCCATCCTCAGCACCACATAAAAATAAATAAATAAAATAAAGGTATTGTGTCCATCTACAATTTAAAAAAAAAAAAGAAAATATTGCCTCTATGTCCTCCCCTCAGGGTCCAGGGAAGTGCCAGCCTTGAGTGGCCCCCTGTGCTCTGACAAGAGACTGAGTCTCTCTGTGCTTGGTCATGGGGGAGATTTCCAGCTAACGAGTAGCAGAACCAAAATTGTACAATGTTGTCTCTTCCGTATCACTTTAATTTGGGCTACTTAGGTCCCCTTTCCTCAGGCCCTAGACGACCTCTTCAGCCACAGAAAACGCCAGCCTCTATCCTGTGCTTTTTTCATTTGTCTTGTTCAGGGAGTCATTGGTGACCATAGGCACAGGGCCCCTGAAGAGGAGAGTCAACTCCACACCACTTCTCTCTGGGCAGTGCCAGATTCCAGGCCCCTCTCTAGACCTTCACTGGGTGCCCCTGACTTTTTTCTTTTTTTGCAGTGCCAGGGACTGAACCCAGGGCCTCGTGTGCTACGGAGGTGCCCTACCCCTGAGCTGCTCCCCTGCCCATCCCTGGCCTCTAAACCTTAGGAGGTTTAGAAGTACGTCTTCCTCAAAGCCCTTCCCTGGCCAAACTGCCCCCATTTGGGTAGCTCCTTCTCTCTGTGGCTCCTAAGCCCTTAAGCACCACAAATGTGACATTCTCACTGAAACTAAGTCCAACCCCAACCTGACATCACAGTTTTTGAGGTCAGTCACTGTGCCCTATTGGAGGCTCAACTAGTGCTAGCCAACTGTCCAGTGAATGTCACTAGACTCAGGAAAGATCAAGGGCACAGAGAGACACTTGCAGACAAGGGGAGAGTAATAAGAAAGGAAATAGAAGGCTCATGGGGACCAGGGGTGGATCCTCATTCTCAGTCACTCTCCCTTCAGTCGCCTGGCGTGGGCCCCACAAAAGGACCAAGCTCCACTCGTAACCGCCATGTGGCCGGGTCTCTTCCTTCCCGCCTCTGCCCCCTTTCCCCTGAGAGGCTGCTACTCACCCTTCACATCTCAGCTTAAACATGGCTTCCCAAAGGAAGGGCCATTTAACCAGGTCAGCCCCACCCCCTGCAAATGCCCTTAGCTCCCTGTGCCTTCCTCCTGGAGCGTTTGCAGGTACACAGTCAGTTCTAGAAATGTTTGCTCACTGTCTTTCCCCCATCAGGCTGGAGGCCCCACGAGGTCAGGACCCCATCTGCCCTGGTCCCTGCTCTAGCAGCCCAGTGCCCAGCCATGCCAGACACACAGTAGGCTCCAAATACATGGGGGTGGCACATGGGCTGAGGATCACAGAATAGGTCCCAGGTCCTGCAGAACTTGACCAGGTGGGTGGCAGATCCCCAGGTCCCTGGGACCACTGGGTTAGAACTTTACTGCATGTGTCAGGGTGCCATGGGGACCCTGCAGAGTCATGCTGTAGCAAAGCTTTGACCAGACAACCACAGTCCCTTCCTAAGGTCCAAAACTAAAGAGAAATGACCCAAATCTCACCCCATGGAACTGAGTCTCCACGTTCCATCAAGTTCAAGTTGCTTCCCTGGCTCTCTCTTCCTTCCTCTTCACCTTTGTCAGTCCAGCTTTATGGGGCATCTCCTATGCACCTGGCATGTCCTGGGTGCTGTATTTGGGCCATCAGAGGCACATGAGCCCTGGCCCTGTCCTTGAGGGCCTCCCAGCAGAGTGAGCCAGTACAGGAGGGTAGGACGGGCCGCACCAGAGGCTGCAAGGAAAGGAAGGAGAGGTGGCCTCTATCAAGGGAGCCTGGACACCTTCCCAGAGGTGGCATCAGGGGTGTGTGTCTTGTGGGGACGGGTCAGGGCCCTAAAAGACTGGCAGGATGCAAGGCTGAAAAAAGGGTAGGGCTGGACTAGGGGTCCCGCTCATGATTCCATAAATCCAAAATGAACTGAGACAGGGCTTAAGCAAATGGATAATCCCATCTGATCTGCTTTAGAAAGATAACCACCTGATTCCAATTAGGGAAGTGCAACACACACACACACCACACACACACACACACACACACACACACACACACACACACGCCATAAGGAAACATCTCAGCTTTCTATCAATGAGACCTCTGTTGGCCAGCCCAGGAGCCAACAGCCTTCCTACTGAACTTCAGGAGCCTGGCACCCAAACCCATCCTTAAAATGAAAATCATGCCTGGTGTGGTGGTGCACACCTGTAATCCCAGTGACTCAGGAGGCTGACGCAGGAGGATCACAAGTTCAAGACCAGCCTCAGCAATCTAGTGAGAACTTGTCTCAAAAATAAGTGGCCGAGGATATAGCTCAGTGGCACCCCTGGGTTTGATGTTGATGCCCAGTGCACCCCCCAAATCACAATCCAATAGCAATGAAACCAAGGCCTCATGAGGGCTTATCCAAGGACTCCACAGCGTGAGAGGTTGCAACACAGGAAAGAAGGGAGCGCGCCGCGATGCTGAGCATCCCTGAGGACTGCCATCCCTGCCTTCGTGAGGCTCAAGTAGCAGCTGACTACTGGCAAAGAAGGGCCACCTCCAGCAGGTCAGGCCGGGCTGAGCGACTGCAGCCAGTGACTGCACGACCAGGATCCCAAGGGAGATCCAGATGAGCAAAGTGACTGAAGGCATTAGGAATTCACTGGGAACTGTCACTGAGCAAAGGACTGAACACTGCCTAGGAAGAAGGTGTCCCTAGAAGGAGAGCATCTAGCAACTGCGCTCAAGGGCCATGAATGCCACAGAGATCCCTCTCTGGGCGAGTCACAGCAGCAACATCATCGTTGGAATGTGCCAGAGAATGCACCCCAAATGCCCAAAGAAGGTGTCTAAAAACTAATTGAGTTGGGAGTGGGGGTGGGGGTAGATCAGTTGGGGCAGAGGTGTCTAGCAAGCCTGAGGCACTGCGTTCCATCCCCACGGCAACAAAATTTAAAAAGAATTAGATCAATTTGTGGCTCTTAGCAAATGACTCCTACTCCAGAGGGAGAAAGAAAGTCCAGTACTAAATACCAGAAATGTAAGAGATGTGAAGAGCCCACAGCTGGGATCCCTGACCTCATCTCACCATCCCCATCACTTCCGGCTCAGGAGGGGTCTCCCATGGAGGACGCCAGGGTCTGAGGAAGTTACTGTTATTTCTGTGCCTATCCTGTCACCAGCAGTGGCCAAACCAGTGAAAACACAGGTTCTCAAGTGTAAATGGGCATGACAACATCAGGATTCCTGGCCAACTCCAGACTTCTTCAAACCGTGTGGGAGTGGGCCCTGGAATCTGCATTTTAACAGGCTGTGAAATTGAAACTTCTCTAAATTCTTTATTAAGAAATATTTCAGCCAAGCACGGTGGTGCATGCCTGTAATCCCAGTGGCTGGGGAGGCTGAGGCAGGAGGATGGCAAGTTCAAAGCCAGCCTCAGCAAAAGCGAGGCACTAAGCAACTGAGTGAGTCCCTGTCACTAAATAAAATATACAATAGGGCTGGGGCTGGGGCTCAGTGGTTGAGTGTCCCTGAGTTCAATCCTGGTACCCTCCCCGCCCCCCCCCAAAAAAAGGAATATTTCAACCCCTCTGAAAAAATCCAAGTAGCTTTTTGAAAAACGAATTTTTTCAAATTCTGACCAACAGACAATTTATATTTCCCATGTAGATCCATATATTAAAAAACAGATTATAGGTTGATATGTGAACGCACAAAAATATTCATAGTAGGCAATCTAATTCTTAACATTAAAATCCCCAATTTGCACAGATGAAGGAAACATAGAACAAAAATGCTCAATTTTGTTTTCCATCTTAGTAAAGCAAATCAAGCAGAATCTGCCACCACAGAAGAAAGAAATGATCTCCCTGTCTTGAAAAGCTACAGGAAGCATTTTTCATCTTTGATGTGCATGTGGACCGCAAAGCAGTTCCGGGCAACATGGCATAAACCCAAAGGCATCATTTTGATTCTCTGCACATCGTTTTGGATTTCATGTGCATCTATGCTAATTTTCTCTCTCCAGCCTATTATTTAAGCCTTCGAAGGACAGATGTGCCGCTTTATAGGGCCATAATCCACTTGGTGGGCGGATAACGAAGAGGCCTTTGGTCTTCCTCATTTACTCCAATAAGAAAAGTAGAGGATTGCCTTGTAAAACAGCATGTCACTCATGCCCTGGTTTCCATGGAATGTAACCTACAGAACTCCTCAGACCAAATGCATAAATTCATCATGGTCAGAGAGATGACCCGAATTAGCTCCAGGCTGAACAGAATGATGCAAAGGCCAACCTGGGGGTATAAATAGGAAAAGCAAGAGGGTCACAAAGTGACTTCCAGAATTTTAGGCCACACAGGACTGTGGTTCACTGTTCTGAGGATGAGAAGGAAGAAATTCCAATCCTAGTAGGTTCTTAAATCTCTGGATTGAATGATAAATTCTGAAATCATTGCTAAGGATTCCCTGCACATTCCTTTCCTTCTTTCTCTCTTTTTTAACCTCCATCCCATGCATGTGGAACCCTGAGTGACCTCATGGTGGGACTCGAGCACACCATGCAAGAAGCCCTGGTTAAGGACAGCATTGGCTGATGAGAAGTGGCACTTGTACTTGCAAACTCCAGAATGGGCTGCACTATCTCCAAATGAACCACCAATAACAAAGATTAGGGTTGCTGCAGCCCATGTCCAGTCCCGGAAGACCACCTGCTCCATGCACACCAGCACCCTTGCCAGCGGGTAGGAGGAAGAAGAGTTCATGAAGGGCTATAATTGCAAGCAGCAAAAAGAAATTATTAAAAATACATAAACAACCAGACATTAACTGTGGGTTCTGGACATGCCACCTCTGTTTGATTTTTCTTTTTCTGAGAAGGTTTGGAACTCTTGAGACCCAAGCGCTGGGCACAGCTCTGACTTTCCTAGTCACATAACCTTGAACGATCCCTCGATGACTCTGGGCTCTACCTTCCCAACACAGAACAGGGCCTAGGTCACATGAAACACCGAGCAAGGATTTATAGAAGGCTTGAACAATAAAAAACCTGCAAAATGAGCACATACCAGGGAATCTCAGAGATGCCTTCCAGTCTCAACATTCAGCAGGCCTAAGATTTCTTTGTCACAGACTCATGTCCCTGTCATCCTACTCTTCTGCAAGTGTGTCCCAACAGACTCATCTCTTGGTACTCAGGACATTGCTACCTTGCATGTCGTCATCACCATACATTTTACGACACCCCTCAATCATATCATTTTTTAAAAACACTAATCAATAGAGCTTTTAAAGTCCTATGCAATATTTCACAGGCTATATAAAGAAGTATTTAAATTTTCCTTCCACTGTTGTTTCCTGCTTGATTTCAAGAGTTAAATGAGCAGTTTCCCATGCTTTGTGTCTGGTATGTTTTTCCTCTCCATTAAAATGCTAAAGGTGCCCCCCCCCCTTCAGGAGGAAAGAAAGAAATCTTTCCCCTGCAATTTACTTTGGCTTTCTCAAAAGTTGGGCAGGAAAGTCAGTGTAATTCAGGTGGAATCGAAAATGTTCTTGTACAAGTGTGCGCAGGAAGAAAGCCTATAATTTCCGAGCATTCTTTTAGGAAGTTTGTATTCTCTGTTTTCCAGGGAGCCTTTACTTTCCAAGGGAGTATGATCGACATGCCATTACTGAAGCAGGCCCAGAACATTGTCACGCTTGCCACATCCATCAAGGAAAAATGATCTGTTCAATGCAGCTCTCATCAGGTGGGCTGAACATATACAGTGGGTTTCTTAAAGACACACCGTACCACTCAGGGCACCTCGTTAAGCATGCCAGGTTTGGACCTTCCTTGGTCTGCAGTTCGCGTTAATCACGATTTTTCCCGTTGTTGTCTTACTGGTCAGCTATGCCTCTAAAAATGGACTTTCTTCCTTTGGAGTCCAAATTTATGATTGTATTGTTGTTTATCAATGTTTGACGAATATGGGTTTATGATTTCACAGGGAGAGAGAATCTCGGGAAGGATGGGCAGTGAGAGGAAATTAGGTCTTTCTTGAAACAGATCTTTCCCAAATGCACATATGCCTGCACTCTTCTCATGTTGGGAAAGGTTTCCCACGTTGTTCATCTCTACAGCCGGCATCACAAATAATTTTAAGAAGGGCCAGGTTTTTAAAGAATAAGAACAAAATTAAGAGTTCCTGTCTATTTCACTGATAATCTGATAAAACATTATTAAGTGTTATATTGGCTTGTAAGATACCTTCTAAAAATACTTTCAAACTGATTCCTTTAACCTTCATCCCCCAAATGCAGCCTCCACACCCTGAACTGCCCCCAGTACAGCTCCCGTCCTGGGCGTTGGATGCTTTGGGTCAACCGTTGCCGGCAATTAAAAAATAAATGTGCAGAAACACAAGACCATCCATTCTCCCCTTTATTCTCCCGTTTAACTGTTCGCCATTGAGGCCATTTCCCCTCTGTAAATGTATGGCCAGGACAGGACTCCCTCAGCCATAAACTTGTAGCCTCTCGGAAGACACAAAGCCACGGGGCTGGTGCCTATGGCCCCCTGCAAGATTTGCATCACATTAGAGATGCTGCTCCAGGTCATATGGGTGGTGTGGTTAACGGGCTTAGTAAAGCTGTTTTGAAGAGGTTAACCCAGCTTGTAGTAAGGGTAAATAAACATAACAACCAGCCATTGTTCCCTATTCAGCACGTACTCTTATATTGAAGGCTAAAGGGTATTGAAGCTGCGGAGGATCAACGTGTGCGTGCCCAGAGGACGCCAATGAAGTTTGAAACACCAACAATCAGAGATTTTGTTTCTGTTCCTCATTAAATCATGAGCTTTTGTGTCGAGACTCTGGACGACTGTTCTTTAAGAAATTAACAGAATGGGAAGTTTTAAACTCTACACCAACCTTTTCATGACCTACACAGCAGCGACGCTGCTGCTCTTAGACGGACTCCGCGGGGAAGGCTGTTCTGTTTATTTAAATTTGTAAATAGAAAACAGTTGTTTTTCAGTTTCATTTTTCACCTCCTCCTATGCCCTTGTGGCTGATTCTCTCCGTGGCCCCTAGCATGTGCCCCAACCATGGGTCTGCTTTCCCCACCTCTTCCCATTCCTACAGGAAGCCCAAGAGGTGAGCAGAGGTGAAGTTTAGTTACAAGCAGAGGCGCCATTACACCCAAGCCGAGTGGGAAACCCCACCACTGCCATGGGACCCCACCCTCCAGCGCAGGGCAGGAGGGGCAGGACCCTATTCCAGCTGGCTCTTGGGAGGACCAAACCCAGGCGACATGGCTCTGGGAAAACATATTCTTGGGACATCAGTATTCCCAAACAGGGGTCCCGAGGAGCCAGATCTTAGGTGGACATGGGACATCAGGTGGGGCCACATGCTTTGGGCAGTACATCTCCCCTGCCCCAAGCAGCCACCCAAGCCCTTCGTCAGGACCCGATCACCCTTCCTCCCTCAGTGGGCAGGAAGGAAGAAGATGGCATGTGGCCACCTTCAGAGGTGATGGGCCACCCGCTGAGCTGCACATCAGGACCGCAGCAATGGGCAAGGGCAGCAGTTCCCCAGGAGCACCCCAGGCCCGGCAGCTACAGCCGGGAATCATGGACCACAGTGTCACAGTGGAGACGGAGCATGGGTGTCCACACCCAGTGTCTGCTCAGAACACGGGTGGGAAGACTGCTCAAAAGTCAGTCTCTCTCTCTCTCTCTCTCTCTCTCTCTCTCTCTCTCCCCCCCCCCTTTCTCTCTCTCTCTCTCTCTCTCACACACACACACACACACACACACAGAAAAAGCACTGGTCCAGGTAAGCCCTTGGCTGTGAGGGGACACAAGGGCACACATTCTGGTCTCCACGCCTCCATGCAGGCGGCCTCCACATCCACACAGGTGGGACTCCTCAGGTCAGGCCTTGTGGGAAGTCTGGCCGCCTCCCAGGGAGTCCCACCTGCCTGGCAGAAGGCAACAGGAACTCAGAAACAGCAGCCCTGCAGCCTGGTCTTGGCTTGGGACTAAGAGCAGGGCCTGGCTGGAACTCCTACCCCATTAGCAACAGGCCCATAGGTTCCTAGGTCCTCACCATTGGTGGCCTGCTCACCAGACCCTTGTCCCAAATTCTGTTCAAACAAACCCCCTTATTGTTTAAGTCTCCCCAGCGTGATCTTACTCAACCCAGTGGTCCCCCTTACAGTAGAATCATGACACTGGGACTGGCCAGAGCCAAACACTGGAACCAAGGTTCCACTCTCTGAGCAAAGACTCTAATGAGGGCCTCAGAAGAGAGTTGAGTCACAACCCGAGCCCCTTCCTGCCTCTTTTCCCTGACTGACAAACTGAAGGATAAGGAGATGCGGAAGATACTGTCACTCTTCCTCCTCCCCCCACTTCTCTGGTGCCAAGGTTGAGCAAAGGTGTCACTGGGGAGGGGCAGGCAGCTGAGGGTGGGTAGCGACACCTCCTTTCAGGCACTCCTGATGTGGGCAGTGAGGTCTGCCCAGCTCCTGAGCTGGGAGCTGAGCACAGGAAGAGGACCTTGCAGCTAATCAGATTAATTAAAAACCATACCTGTTTATATTTTGTGTAGCTCATCACTGCTCCACCATATCACCCCCTTGTTATTAATTCTTGGGGGCTAAATTATGGGTAACACTATTAAAACATTATCAGAACTAATGAGAAACAATTACTTAGAAAATGAGCCAGGACAAGATTGAGTCGAGTACATCGGTGGTGATCGCCGCAGATTAGTTTAATAAATCATCAGGTGCCAGGCAGGACTGACTGCGTGTATGCAAAGCCCGTCACGGGAAAAGGAAATTGAGATTTTTTTTTGCATAATTTTTTCATTAATCTCAATAGGACCCGTGTGGTGTAGATTGCTTTATTCCCCTAATACCTTGCCGGAGGGGGGGGTGCCCAATAATGTCTTCATTGTTTTACTGAGGTCTTAATGACAATCTGTGACAACCTCATTTTAATGTATAGAGGATTATATCGATACAGTCATGTTTTATTGAAGTGGTCAGGGGAACTCCAATTGGAACGAGGCACTTCTGTGAGCACAAGTTAGTAAGTTCTGGGGACCTGGGTGCCTTCCCTTCTGATGTCCAAGTTTTGAACTGGGGCAGCAGGGGCGGCTGCCTTGCCGCCTCTCCTCCAGGGACTGCTGGGGAAGCCGTGTCCTGCAGAATGAAGACTTCACAGCCTCCAATTTGAATTTGAAAGTCACTGGTTGCCTGGCATTATTTTGCTGGATAATTAGAACAAACCATGTGGTTGTGTTCCCTCTAAAATAGAAGTGTATTATTGTTCACACCTTTACACCCAATAGTTTTGTGGAAGTTTGAGTAACTGGCTTTCTTCCTTGATAACGCGAATTTTCTAAGGATGCCATATAAGGAGAAGAAAGGATACAGGCTTCTTCATTTGAAGGAGACTCTGCTTTTAGGATTTCAGTTTGCCGTGCAACATGAATCCTCCGTTTTTATTTTTATTTCATTTTCCCCCTCTAGTAGTAGGAAAGCAGTTGTTGGTACGAAGCCCATTATAAATTTCCAACAGGACTTTGTGCAGAGTGATGCAGGCGAGAGTCACCGGATGGGTCTGTAAAGGCAGAGCATGTGCCTCAGGCTTGGGGACACGGACCTCCCAGTGCAGAGCCCCCTCCCCCCACCACGTCTTCGCATTGCCATTAAGAGGGAAAGTAATTACCTGACCCCAGCATTTAAATGTTAAATCTTTAGTCTTAGTCTTGCCTTCCGCGCTCGGTTTTAAACTGGGGTCGGGGGAGGGGATAACTAGGAGAGCGACCAAAATAGAAAGTCAATCACTTTCGGATTCGTAACTTGGTACCTGCAAGCTTGCGCAGTGGGACCCGGCAGCTTTAAGCTGTTTTGAGTCGGTGATTTTTGTCGTTGTTGTTGGTTTGTTTAAATTCCAGTAATAATTTGGCAGCACACCTCCTTCCAAATCAATAAGGATTGCCAACGACACAAAGTGATCTGTAGGGAGGAACCGAGATCCTCCCTGGCGCCTTTTTGTGGAGTCTGTTTGCTGCGATCAAACCCTTCAGCCCGCAGAACATTTAGTTTGAAAAAGTCTTTCAGGACTTTGTAACTGTGTCCTTCCTTTTTAGATTTTTTCCCCTTTTCTTTCTTTTTTTTTTTTTCCCATTTAAAATGATCAACTGGGTTTTACTTTCGCTCCTTCCGACGGGAAGGGCACGGCGAGCCTGGGACCCGCGCGCCGCGTGGGAAGGAGGTGCGCTGCTGCGTCCGCGGCGCGCAGTGCGCGGGTCGCGGCCCCATCCGCGAGCCGCCTGCGCGTCCTGGAGGCCTGCGGTCATCGGCTGGCGCGGCCCTCGGGGTGGGCTGCGGGGACCCGTGGAAGCCAGTGGGGCCTCCCCCAGGGAGGCTGCGGTCCCTCGCCGGCCGGCGAGATGCTCGCGTGGAGCTGCGCTCCGGACTCGCGGCCAATGGGGCGTCCGGCCCTGCAGGGCCACAGTGGGGAGCCCGGCGGCCCAGCGGCCTGGACTTCGGCCCCGCTCACTCACCCGCCCGCCCGCCGCGGGCCGCCCGGAGCCTGCGAGCTTGTCGCGCAGCCCCGCTGTAATGGTGGCAGATCAAAGGCTGCCCCGTGTCCCCGCGGAGCCAGGGACAATCCCGCGCCTTTGTGCGCTGTTGCTAGGAGCCGGAGAAACTAAGAGAAAGTGTCAGGAGCATGTTAATCAGACTCGTTACAGTGTAACAATAACGTCTCTCTCGGGTCTCCCAGGCCCCGCGCACCCCAGCGCACCCCGCTCACAGGCCGGACACCTGCGTGGGGCCCTCGCGCCCGCCCTGAGCACCGACCGCCCCTGTGTCCCTCCAGCCCCGAAGACGACCCTGGACCAAGCGCAAGGACGAGGTCCGAGAGACCGTGCAAGTGCCAGGAACATCTCCCGGGGTGGTGGTCCCCGTGATCTGAGGCAGGCGCGGTTAACCTGGACTGCTGGAAGCTGGCTAGGTGGCCCGAGGGAGGTGCGGGAGGGTAGAGTCCCGTGGCTCCGCTTCTCACTCGCGGAACTGGATTGCTCACGTTACTCAGATACGATGTTTGAATCAAGAGAAAAAGGAGCCTTGCATTTCAGAGAACTTTTTGCTTAAGCGTTTCCCCGCCTATGTCTATTTGTCTTGCACATCCATGGAAGATACCATCAATGACCATCCCCAGTTTAAGAAAGAAAAAAGAAAAACTTTGTCAAGATCTGTCAGAGAGTCAAGATTTCTCTGAACTTTTCCCAAGGAATCACTTCATTGGCCCTTTTAGTCATTCCACAAACACCTGTTGAGTAGACTGGGTATCACACAGTTCCCTGAATATCATAGGATTTGCCCCAGATGAACTTTTCTTTTAAAATTAAAAAGGCTTTGCTGGCCATGTGCCTGGAGCTTGGAGCAGGACTGTAATCTCAGCTACTCAGGAGGCTGAGGCAGGAGGATCACAAGTTTGAGGCCAATCTGGACAATTTAGCAAGACTCTGTCTCAAAATGGGGGAGGGGAAGGATGGACTGAGATGTAGCTCAGTGGTAAAGGGCCCTTGGGTTCAATCCCCATGCCATAAATAAATAAATGCCTTTGTGGAAGTGAAGGGAGGGGCAAGGCTGTAAAATAAAGTCCAGTGTTAAAACAAAAATGCCATGGGCTACAATCGTGGCAATAACAATAGGTGTGAATTAAGAATTTTAAATGTTTGGAAAACTGTAAGTCATATGCTGGTTTTCTCCTCTTTCATCTCCTTGTCCCCTCCCTCTTCACCAGCCTGAGGTCTGACAGCATCTCAGAGTTACTGCAGGAACCCACTCAGTCTTGGCCCTTCCCCCTCTTCCCCTGCTGAACCATACAACAGGAATTAGAAAGTGTGCTCAGGCTCAGGGCAGAGGGCGGCCAGGGAGAGGTGATTTTCTCCTACATGACCTCTGTTCACGCAGCAGGAATGTTACTAAGGAGCCAGACTTCCAGAGTAGATCTGCTGTACCCTAAGTCAAAGATAAAGCTTGCAGTTCCTAGAAGGGGTAGAACCCACCTCTTAGATCACCTGCGCTTACCTGCTGACCCAGGAAGGCCCCTCTAACTGTAGAAGGCTTCTCCATTGATCACCATTGATTCTCATGCACTGCTGTGTGCAAAGTGTAATCATACAGAAAACTGGACATATTCCCAGAGGCTAGAGTCCTGGGCCTGGAAAGAACTTTAGAGATTCCTTTCGTTACATAAATAAGAGAGCTAATCGACTGAAAACTCCATCTTATGAAAGGCAAGGGGGAACCAAACAATGGCTGTGTCACAATAGCTAAAATATCTGCCACGAGGGGGAACTCAGGAAAAAGAAGATAGATTTTTTTTTTCTTGGTCTACATAATGCCAAATAGCTGGCTTGGCTGTTTGATTTTGTTTTATCTTTAGACAATGAATCAAATTGCTTTAGTTATTCAGACACACTAATAGAATCAAGAGAAAAAGGAACATTCAGTTTCAGATAGCTTTGTGTGGATGGTTTCTTCAGAGGAAGGCACACTCTAGGCATCTGGCTTAATATCTAAACAGGAGGAAGGCAGGAGGAATCTTCTGAGTTCCAGAAAGGGAAGAACACAAAAACCAACATGAATTTCTGGCTTAGATTTTTCTGGGAGAACTATGCTAATAGTCTTGACTACCAGATGAGGACAGGCGCACATCCATTTTTCACACTGGGCTTTCAGGAGCTGTGATTCCTGCAGTAGCTTCCATGGAATCTCTGTGAGGCTTCTCCCAGGCTGGCCTGCAGGAGCTCCAGCACTGTGACAGCATTGGCAGTCTCAAAGGGTATCATGTAGCTGGGCTGTGTTTTCTGCTGCTATAACCACACAGATATTTTGCAAAGCCCTTGCACAAGCTGCAAGCCTGTGGGCAGACAGTGTCACACCCTGAGACTCCTAACCAGTAAGACACACTGTGTTCGGTGAGGTTTCCCCAGAACCCCAGAGACACCTTGCTGGGCTTTCCTCAGTCCTCCCAAGCCCAGGGCTGAATGTCTGTTGTAGTTCTTGTTTAGATATGTGTGCCACCCCAGACAGTGCAGATTTCCTGAATATTGGACATTGTCATGGATTCTGATCCCTCTCCTTCTCTCACTTCTCACCCCCAACACAGATTGCTGAAAGTGTGTCCATTAAAGTCAGGAACTCTTTCCCCACCACACTTGATCCTGACTCTCCAACTAACAGGTTATGTTACATTTGGACAAGCCATTTATTCTCTCTGGTCATTAGTTTCTTCAACTATACAAATAATAATCCCTAATTCCAAGAGTTGCCATGAAGATGTGATACTCCTGGAGATGGTACCACCCAGATGGCCCTCCAAGGATCCCCACTTGCCCGGCTAGGGAGATGGAGTAGGCAGGCAGCAGAGAGTCCACAGCTCCTACAGCGTCTTGCCTGAGGCCAGTCCCTTCCCTGGATGGCCTGCATCAGGGATGAATAGGAATGATGAGGTAGGGACATAGAGACCCAGCTGTTTGGTCCAGATGTGGGACACACTAACAAATTGTGTATGTTCCAGAGCTCCCAGCAAGGTTGACCAAGACTGTTGGGTCTGTTCCTTCACCCCAATCCTGATTCCTTCTCCTTCCTTTCCTGGGCATTGATCTTTAATATCTTTCACCCTAATGTCTATGCATCTGCTCCTGTAAAGCCTATACTATAAAGTAATTAAATGAACTATTGTATTTTAAAGCACTCCATTATAGTGGCACACACCTGTAATTTCAGCTACTTAGGAAGTTGAGGCAGGAGGATTACAAGTTCAAGGCTAGCCTGGGGCAAATGATCAAGACCCTGTTTCAAATTAAATATTAAAAAAGAGTTAGGGGTATAGCTCAGTGACATAGCCCTTGCCTATATCAATGTTGGCTATATCAATCCCCAACACCTCAAAACAAAAAGTTAAAATGGTAAATTTTATGTGTATTTTACCACAATTTTTAAAGGAAGAATGAATGTGAACTAAAGATAAAATGAAACTAATAAATAATTATAGTATTTTTTAAAAGCACCTAGCATCCTTCTTGGCACATAATAGGCACTCTACACAGAGGCCAAATTACTTCCATACAGATCCTGACCTCACAATGCAGCAGAAGATGGGAATCCCACAGCAGCAAAGCTGCCCGAAAGAGCATTTCTATGAAGTGAACTCCCTGTCCTCATTCTGTTCTTCAGAAAAACATGTTGGTGGGGTGAATTCTCCTATGCCCTGGATACAGACACACTCGGCAGCCACAAGCATTCCAGAAGAGTTTTGTAACTCTGTTGTTGGTGTGAAGAATCTCCTGGGGGTGGGGAGGGGCTGGGTTGTGGCTCAGTGATAAAGTACTCACCTAGCATGTGCAAGGCACTGGGTTCGATCCTCAAACCACATAAAAATAAATAAATAAATAAATAAATATAAAGTTATTGTATACAACTATATATATAGATAGATAGATAGATAGATAGATAGATATAAATAGATAGATAGTTTGGTTTATAGTTTAGAAATCTAGCTTTCTAATCATGTGAGCTACCTGCAGGACATTGGGCAATCCTTCATTTACTGTGAACTTGGCACGAGGTATTTATTTACTGGAGAGACCCTGAGTGCAGATGACAGCTAATATATATATTATATATTTATATATATATAAAATCTCCTGGCCCTGGCTAGTCATGCAGCTCTGTGGCAAACACTTGCCTTCCATGTTTGAAGCCCTAGATTTAATCCCCAACATCTCACAC
Source organism: Urocitellus parryii (assembly GCF_045843805.1). NCBI lineage: Eukaryota > Metazoa > Chordata > Mammalia > Rodentia > Sciuridae > Urocitellus > Urocitellus parryii. The sequence goes on along the minus strand of NC_135532.1, from coordinate 11,211,828 downwards.
ACACACCCCACAAAGAAATCTAGCCTCATCGCTGGACTATGGAAATGTCTCTGTGTTGCAGATGTTTTGACTATAAACTCCTTTATAAAGTCCTTGATTTTGTAGACAACAAAGCCCAGGGGGGATTATGCAGTACCAACTCCTAGCTGGAGGGGGCACTGTGCACACAGAAAATACACGGCTAGGGTACTCTGGGAGTTGTGCAACTACTGACCCCATTAGGGGACTTGCCCAAGGTCATGCTGCTAACCAAACCAAGTCTACAACTCAGGTTTCCAGATTTCCTCCATTAAGCCACAGTCATCCTAGGACTCCTCAGATTCATGGTCCCACAATAATATCCCCACTTTGATTCTGTGGAGAGAGGAAGCTCCGAGTGAGCTTTAAGAAAGAATGAGGCAAACAGTGGAGCCTCCTTCAGCACTGCCTCCCTCAGGGCCAGGGTCTGTGCCCAGCAGAGAAAGCTGAGCTTTCATTCCCAGGTGAATACAGACCCTAGCACATTTTGCAGGGTTATCCACAGGGGCTGGTTGGAATGACCGGAGAATGTCTTGGGTTGGCTAAGAAAGAAGTCCCAGGAGAGGGATAAAGAGGCAGGACACAGACAGACATCAAGGACAGTAGAAAGGCCACAGCAGCCTCTTGTCTGGCCCGCCCGGCTCTCAGGGCCATCTGTGCTCTGCTCTCAGGCTGCTTCCTCTTCCTTTAACCCTCAATTTTACCTTCTCTTCCCTCCCCCTTCCCAATTTCAGAAGCAAAAATAACCAATGGAGGAAAGAAAACAACAAAATTAGGGGGGAAAAATCCCCTAAGTCTGTGCCCATGTTTTGGAGGGAAATCTAGCTTTCTAATCATGGAGCTGCCTGCAGGACATTGGGCAATCCTTCATTTACTGTGAACTTGGCATGGGGTGTTTATTATGCCCATTTTACTGGAGAGACCCTGAGTGCAGACGACAGCTAATGTTGTACTTTGGGAATCAAAGTAGAAATGTCAATGAGGCTGCTAATTATTTAGTAAATTAAATATTGCTGCCAGCGTGCTCTTCTAATGCCCTACATCTGATCATGCTGTCTTAATGCAAAGCCAACATTCAGATTCTATTTAGGCAATCAACAACATGGCAAATTCGTTATTGGTTCTTTACGTTTTAGTAGAAGATATTTAAGTGTGCGGCTTGAGACTCTTGTGGGAGTCTGGAGTGATACTTATGAAGGTAAAGTTTAACTTTAATTTGCACACATAAATTTATAAAATAGCAAATTTATATATTTGTTATCACATTATTTATAACTTACAAAATATAAATTTTATATATTAATGTCATTGCATTATTTATGATATAACACATAAAATTAGATTTCTATTTTTTTCTTATGCCTTTTGGGGCGTGTTACTAGAAATGCAACAACAAATAATTATAAAAACCATTATTTTCAGACTATGATAAGTATTCCATTTTAGGAGGTGACTCCCAAAAGATTCTTGTTATAATTTTGCCTTATGAAAACCTTGTTTAAAAAGGATGCATCTTTGTATCATCTAGGGAACTTGAAGTTGTGGAATATATTTATGAACATATTTAAAGTAAACATTTTCAAAATAAATAGCAAGCGATTGGTCATGAATTTGCATGCACCGCCTCTGAAAAGCAGCACATTTTGAAGAGGTCTGTTGAAACCCTCCACTGGCCTTTCCCTTCATTCTTAAAAGGCATGTGGGTTCGATTAGCACTCAAAAAAGAGAGTGTTTTCATAGCCTCCGGTACAGCGTTTATAAAAATTGTGATGATTTCAGGGACTGCACCTTCATTTTTTGAATTTTCAAAACTTGTCCCTTTTTACTCTTTTATTTTCTTTCAACAAAACAAAGACCGAAAGACCCCTTTAAGAAATTTTATCCATTCTCACAGAGCCCCAGTTTGTTGACCTTCAGGCCACAGAGTAAAACCTTTCTTTTAAGTCAAGCATTCCCCATTGGGAAGCACTCCAGCTTTTTCTTTTTATGAGGAATTTTAACTGCTGGACTTAATTTAATTATTGTATTTTGTACTTACTCCCAGAAGCCCCAGGGCAGGAGCTTTGCTTTTTTCGAAACTTTCAAATAAATATCTTTAGAAATGCACATTTCTGATGGCAGTGTTATTTCTTTGACTTGTCTTCTGATCCAAATCCCAAACATGGGCCTTTCAATTTCCTGACTTCCACACGGGTGGGTTTCCACCTTCGCACCTCTTTGCCAGGCCAGCCTTGGGGAGAGGAGCAGGCAGGCTGGCAGGCCTTGAGGTCCAGAGAGTAGCTGTCCAGGCTTCTTAACAGGAAAAGAAAAACCATCTCCAACTCGGACCTGCATTTTATACACAAGCTGGGTCTGGGGACATGGAGTTTAATGAGAATATCTCCCTGTGACTGTGACTGCCTATGCGGAGTTTCTATAAGGTGCCCCCCATCCACCGCCCCTCCCTCACCCCAAGGAGGCACATGGCAAACACACCAGGGGGGAGAGTTGTCATCCCCAGCTAAAAGCCATGATTCAATATCTTTATTTCTCATCTATCTTTATGTATACCAATTCCTATCTGAGCCTTTTAATTTCAATCTTTTGAGTTTTTTTTCCACTACATCTGGACTGTCAAAGGTGAAAAATAAATCTGTGTTTTGTAACTGACTTAAAATTCACTTAGGAATATTGAAATGCGGAGCAAATGTAACTTTTCCAGATTCACAAGATCTGCCTAAAATACTTTGTGGGGGTTAAGTCACTTATGAAGTGGATTAAGGACTTCTGTGACCTCTGACTTTAGGAAGAAGAGGATTCTAAACAGAATTATCTGCAAAGTGGATTGGATTTCCTTGTTTACTTTTATTTAAAATTTTAAATTTTTAGAAATCACATCATGTTGGAGCCAAAGAAGGGCTTTCAAAGAGATCATCTGGGGCAATGGGCTGCACCCTGTCTGTGTACTAGAATTGCCTGGTAGAGTGAGGAGGGCACCTGCAGACCCCACTACCGTGCAGGGGAGGCTCAATTCCTTGAGCCCAGGAATTCAGCACCAGCCTGCACAACAACCACAAAAAGAATGATCTGGTGGGCTTTCCATAGCTGCCAATATCCAGGACCCACCCTAGATTCATTAAACCAGACTGGAGCACCACCCATCATTTCGAAGATTGAAGAGAGAAACAAGCGAAACTCAGAACCTTCAAAGATGGAATGTGGCTTTGCATTAGGAGTAGCGTGATTGGGAACTCCCAGCTCTACAGAAGCTTAAGAAGCAAACTTCAAAAAGTTTCCATAATGATGTGTTGGGCCACACGAATCGATTCTACAAGTAAAAGAATTGAAGAATTCCTCCCATGGGACCTAATTTCTCGTTTTCTATATGTTCACATCCCTGGCTGATGGCAGAGGGGCTGGAAATGGTCATTGTCTTGAAAGGTCTCACAATCATTTTTCAAACTCAGGACCCTTCTAGGGGTGGCTGTACTCCCATAAACTTCACTGAAAAGTTTGGCCAACTCGCAATATTATCGAGCTTCGTGATTACTATTCTGTGAATTTTTTTGGCTTGTGTGTGTTTAAAATGTATATAGAAAAAGCAGTATTGGCCCCAGTGTCCACTAACGCTGTCAGATCACTATTTTTGTTGTTGTTGTTTTTATACTGGAGATTGAACCCAGGAATGCTTAACCACTGAGCCACATCCACAGCCCTTTTTTGTTTTTTATTTTGAGATAGGGTCTCACTGAATTGTTTAGGGCCTCAATAATAAATAGCAGAGGCTGGCCTTTAACTTGCAATCTTCCCACCTTGGCCTCCGGATTACAGGTGTATGCCACCACGCGGGGCTGTCAAGCCATTTGTGAACTGTTGAACTGTGCACTGGCCTGTTTTGTTTGTTTTGTTTTTTAAATGGAGGCAAAAGCCAGGTGTGATGGCACACACCTGTAGTCTCAGTGGCGCCAGAGGCTGAGGCAAGAAGAACACAAGTTCAAAGCCAGACTCAGCAATTTAGCAAAAGTCTATTTCAAACAAGTAAATAATAAATAGATCCTCTGGAAGGGTCTCAAGACAGCAAAGGCCATGGGAAGAGCAAGCTGCTTCTTGAGACTCAGCAGACTTTGAGCCATCCTGGCAAACAGCGTGCCAGGGCTGGCCTGCTTGTAGGCAGAGGGGGCTTCAGTTATTTTGACTGCAGGGCCTGGTCCTGGGCTGGCTGTTCTCTCAGGCCCTGGACCTCCCAGGAGAGGTCCAGGAAGCTTTGATCGAAATTATTTGCCTTGGGCTAAGAGACCTCGGGTTGGCCACTCCTCGATGGCCCTAATAAGGCCGGGACCTAGGATCACAGATGAGAACCTCTTGTTCTTTTTCTTTTTTTTAGCAAAGGGAATGCTGAGATGCAAGGACTCCAACTATAGGGTTACCACTAGGAGAGGGTAAGTGAAAACACAGTGGATCTGTGAAGAAGAGTACCTTCGAGCCTCTACTAGGAGCCTGGGATAAGGAGCAGGACTTCACTGTGTTTGTGGCTGGCTAGAAGGGCCACCCGAGGCACCCAAGGCCCCTGCTTAGTCATTCCATTGGATGTGAAAACAGGTGGGCAGTTGAGCCTCTTTATTCTACTTTCCTCCCAGTTCAATTCTCTTCATTATCTTTTAAAACATGCAAATTAGTCAAGGACCTAGCGACCTAGCGACCTAGCGACCAGCTCTGAGGCAAAAAAAAAAAAAAAATGCAGGGGAGGGGGGAGGGAGAGAAGACTTTCAAAAGTGTCTTAGAGAAAGATTCTCATGTAGCCACTAAAAAGAATGTTTGTAAAAAAGATTAGAAATATTTAAAGTCAATGAAATACTGAATTTGGCTGTTGGGTTATTTCCCTCATAGTCTGGGTTTTTTATACTTCCCTCTACCCTCCACATGGACACAATGAACACACATCACTATGATAATTAAAAAATAAGATGAACAATAAAACAAGGAAATGCAAGGAGATGTGGCTTTGGAGTTTCCATCTTTCCTAAGATGGACATTGATAAGTTTTTGGTTTTGTTTTTGATACTGGGGATTGAACCGAGAGGTGCCACATTCCCAGTCCTTTTTATTTTTTCTTTTGAGACAGGGTCCCACTAAATTGCTGAGGCTGGCCTTGAACTTGCAATCCTCCTGCTGGGATTACAGGTGTGCACTACTCACCCAGCTAGCTGTAGACTGGTTTTGTTGGTTTGGTTTTTTTTTTTTTTTGGAACTGGGGATGTACAGGGTCTCACTGAGTTACTTAGCACCTTGCTTTTGCTGAGGCTGGCTTTGAACTCACAATTCTCCTGCCTTAGCCTCCTGAGCCGCTGGGATTACAGGCATGTGCCACTGCGCCTGGCTAGCTGTAAATTTTTTTTTTAATATTTATTTTTTAGTTCTCGGCGGACACAACATCTTTGTTGGTATGTGGTGCTGAGGATCGAACCCGGGCCGCACGCATGCCAGGCGAGTGCGCTACCGCCTGAGCCACATCCCCAGCCCAGCTGTAAATTTTAAAATCAGAAAAATGGTCAAATGCAGTGACGCATGCCTGTATTCACGGCCACTTGGGAGGCTGAGGCAGGAGGATTGCAAGTTTGGAGGCAGCCTCAGCAAATTATCGAGGGTTCAATCCCCAGGACCAAATTAAAAAAAAAAAATTAAAAGCTAAATTGGAAAAATGTTAACATTTCATCTCATTGTTGCTGTAAATAAGAATAAGTATCTGTGAGGAAAACAAGTCAAGCTAAAAGTCAGAATTTGAGGGATAGCTAAAGGACACCAGAGCTTTTCTCCCGCATCAGGAGTCATCCGAAGGCGGACTAGAGAAAATTGAAGACAAGCATATAAAGGTTTCACCATAAAATTAATTCATCATGATTTGAGTGAGACCCTCCAAGGATCAGTGCTCAGGAGACCAGGGGGCGGGGCCACAGTTCTCTTGGAAGTGACTTGACAAGGGTCAGCAGAATCGTCATTCTCTTCATATCTGCATCTGGGGATGTATCCTAAGGAAATGCTGTGATTCTAGATAGACAGAAAGGCTCTTTCACACTCACGACCTTATTCACACTTGTACCCTTTAAATTACAGAGGAAGGGGCATTGACTTGATGGAATATTAGGTAGCCATGAAAGCCATTCTCCTGGAGATGAGAAGAAAATGCTGCGTGCGAATACTAAGTTTAGCGCAGGCCTGTGGTGGCTCTGGAGGCTGAGGCAGGAGGATCCTAAGTTCAAAGCCAGCCTCAGCAACTTAGGAAGGCCCTGCACAATTCAGTGAGACAGGGTCTCACTAAAAAATTAAAAATTAAAGTTAAATAATAAAATTAAAAATAAAAAAGGCTGGGGAAGTGGCTCTGTCCTTAAGCTCCCTTGGGGTCAGTCCCTGAGGGGAGGGAGAGACAGGAACGACAAAAGAAAACAGGGGCTGGGGACACAGCTCAGTTGGTAGAGTGCTTGCCTTGCATGCACAAGGCCCTGGGTTCGATCCCCAGCACCACCTCCAAAAATAAAAGACACAGATCTAAGCTGCATATGTAGAGTCTAGGGCTCCTGCCTGGCTCTATACATCGTAGGTGTGTATATGTAGAGTCTAGGGCTCCTGCCTGGCTCTATACATCGTAGGTGTGTGACCTGAACATGGCAATGGTGGACTATGAAATGGTGATAATAACTGTACCTGCCTCACAGAGTTGTTTTCCCACTGAAATGACTTAACACATGCAAAGAACAGTGCCTGGCCCATATTGTGCCCTTGACAAATGTAAGCTGCTGTTATTATTGCAGTGTGATTACGACCAGGTTTAAAAGAAAACTGTTGCAATGATTGTGTTTGGATGATGGCACCGCCGGGGATTTTAAATTTTTTCTTCTTTTTACCTTTTCATTGTCCAAATTTTTCATTAAATATGTCAATTTATTCAAAAACTAAGTTGGAGCTCATTACAAATAAAGATCTATGGAAACATTGCTTTTGATTACGGTGGAATATGCCTAAAAGACCCTGAGTACAGAGAGCCCCAGAGGAGATCTGGAACGCACAGCTGCCAGGACCCTGGGCATGCGGGCCCCTTGTGCCTCCACTGGAGGGTCACCTCGCCCAGGGAAAGGTGGTGCAGCTGTGCTACTCATAGTGGCCTCCCTGGCCAGTGTCCCCTCTCTTACCCCTACTCCCTGCAGCTTCTTGGAAAGAGCTTCTTCGCCTTTCTCTACACAGATGTGATTCATGGATGTCCTCAGTAGTGACAGGGAACTAGGAAAGCAGCGGGGGTGTTCTGGAGGTGCAGACTGGCAGTACCTCAGCAGTGGGGAGGCCAGTCCTGAGCTTGCCTGAGCCCGGCTCTCCCTGGGCCCTCCTCCCACACTCTGCTCTGTTTACACACCTGCACCCAGGGCCTGTGGTTCTCTGGAGTGCGGGGGTGGCTCCCTGACCATTTGTGGGACCTTCCTGCTTCCAGGCAGCCTGCTACAGGCAAGCCTTCAAAGTGGTTCAGAAGCCGAGTGTGCACTGTCATCACTTAATACTGGTAGCCGGCCACAGGACAAGCGGGAGTGAAGCAGCCCTGCCCCACAGGGAGGGAGCCCAGCGCTTCCCAACCAGCTCGCCACCAAAAGGTCTTTCCCTAGCTTTAACCATTAGCTGTGTCCCCAGGGTGACCAAGGCCCCCGCAAGTAAAACAGGAATGAAACGACTTCACAATTCGACTTCATCACACAGCACCATGGGAAGGGTACTGAGTGGTTGTGACCTCAAGTAATCTAGCATCATTTTTTGGTAGAACGGACAGATGTGTCCATGTGAAGACAGATCAGCCTTATTTTTCTGTAGCATATCTTTGTGCAGTTGGAATTAAGCCACAAAGGCTGAAAGTTGATCGGCTCTTCATCGCTGACCTCTAGCCTCGTGCCTGCTTCCTCATGAATTTCCATCCACTGAGTGAGTTGGTAAATGAACGTGCAAATGGGAATGTTCTCTGTACTGTTAGATGCTGGGAATACAGAACTCCACAAGCCAGAGTCCGGCTCCTAGATTCCCACACCAGTGGTGGAGCCAGACTCAGAGTAAGAAGTATTGAAAAGACAATGTGATTTTCCTAAAACCATAACACTAGTCATCAGTATTCACGGTCAAGCTCCTCCTTTATACCAGGAGTTTATAACCCTCCCTTCAAAAGTTCACTGTCTAGTCTGGAAAACAACTGTGAAGTAAAGTAAGCAATACCACATAAAAAGCAAAACAGAAATAAGTGCATGATAGAAAGGCGACACATGGATCTCCCCCCACCCCCACTCCCCCGCCCCCCAGCCCTGGGGATTGAACCCAGGTTCTCATGCATGCTAGGGAAGCATTTTACCACTGAGCTACACCACCTGCCTAGTGCACTATAATTTAACCACACAGATCCTGCCATCAAGTCGTTGATGTAACCTTTCTGGGCTTCAATTGTCCCATTTGCAAAATGAGGGTACAGACCCATCTCATAGGTTGTTAAGAGAAATCAATGAGTTAATATTTGTTTGTGAAACACTCAGGTTGGTGTCTGGCAAGGACTGAGTAACAATATAAATACACGTGAAATAGATCAATCTCATCGAGGAACCCGCTTGGCTTCCCCTTGGTACTTGCCTCACAATTTTCTGATAGGACTATTTTTTTTTTTTTTTGGTCCTGGGGATTGAACTGAGGGGCACTGAGCCACATCCCCAGCACTGTTTTGTATTTTGTTTAGAGACGGGGCCTCACTGAGTTGCTCAGCACCTCGCTTCTGAACTTTCAATCCTCCTGCCCAAGCCGCTGGGATTTGGAGTGCTGATAGGACTCTTGACCAGATACAGCTCCAGGCCTCTGGTCAATAAGGGAAGGAAGAGTTCAATTTCTGTCTGTGGAAAATAATGAGTATTTGGCAGAATGGAAAAAAATCTCAAAGCCCAGAAATGAGAAATGTCTAAACCAAGGATTGCAAATACATTCTAAATGCATGCCACTCCCTTCTCCCTGGTTTAAGGCAGACCCTGCTAATCAACCCCATATCCTTTCCAAGGGTCAGGCGAGCTCCGGCTTCGGAATCCATGTCCAAACAGGGCCCAGGCGGTGGCCACTTATCGCAAGTGTTGGTGTCCCTGACTAAACCTCAGCTTTCTGATTGGCCTCGGCGTTGTTTTGCCCACTGGACAACCTAGGCTGCCTTTCGGGGAACTGACCTTCCCCTTGCCTTTCCAGAAAGTCCTCCACATTGACTGGTGCTGGGACCCTGCCACCCAACCCCCCCCTCCTGAGAGAATCCTAGTGTAGTGGGGTGCCCCTCGAGCCCTGCTGGAGCTTCTTTGCAGCAGAAAGTGAGCAGGCTTTGGAGAGGGTCCACAGTCACTATCTAACTGTGGCCTCAGTGAAGCACATTACTCAACCTCTCTGAGCCTCAAATTTCTCCTAGGTAAATAAATAACCTCTCAGGATTGTTGCAAGAATTCAATGTGACAATGTACCTCAAAGACCCTGGCTGGAGCAGGCGCACAATAAATGGCAGATGCTATTATTGCTAATCCGGCTCTGCCCATCCACCAGCCTGGCACAGGGCCTTCACCGTCTCATCCTAGTGTCCCCTGACAGACACTGCCGCAGAGACAGGGCTGGGAGGCTGCCATCTAAGCCCCATACCTGGACTCCCCACTGAAAGGGTGTTAACTGTGGGTGAACCAGAGAAGAGGCGGGAGGGGAGGATAAGGGATCTCTGAGACGCAGATCCTATTAACAAAGGATAGCAGGAGGAAGGGGAGAGGGCCCAGGAGGGCACCAGGGGACAGCTAGGTGGATAGAGTCTTCCCCAGCTCTTCTAGGGACCAAGATGCTCTAGCTCTGGAGTTGTTATGCTCGAATTCGGGACCCCCAAAGACCATCAGAGACCCAAGATCGATGTAAACAGCAAAGAGGTGCTTATTTCGAGCTAGCTCAGTCCTCCGCGTGCACACAGCAACTGGTGACACTGAGAGGCCCCGAGCCCAGGGTTTGCAGCAGTTTTATACATTCTTTGGAGAAGGCAGGGACCCCCACATACATCATAGCATCTCCTAGCAAATCATCACACACCGCAGGAAAATCAAATAACAACTCTAAAACACGATTAGCACATTCACTGGCGGGAACAAGTTGGGTAGGGGTGATTGGTCAGTACAAAAGGGGGATTCCTTTGAACTGATTGGTTTAAGCCATGAGGGGTGTTCGTGCTGAACTACATGGTTTCCCAACATGTTATCAACCACCATAAACTACTGGAGGGTCATCTGGCATCCCAGGTATTTCCCTGTCTCATGCTGATTGGTGGCTGCTAGGGGGTTGCTATGGATCCCCACCTAGCTGACTGAGTCAGGGACACCTGGTGCAGCACATCTCTCCTGTTATTTGTAGATAAACAACTTAGCAGGGTGGGAATGTGCTTAGGAGTGCTCTGTGGGTTTTTCCAAGGACAAAGGTGATGTCCCTTCCTTGGACAGGCTTTGCTCTGAGGTAGAGGCTGGTTTTACATTGGTCCTTCCTGTCCCTTACCCCAGCCCTGCTGGACCTCAGCATCATCAGGTATGAGTGCCTGCTTCAACTGGGAAGGGGTTCCATGCCAGGCTTAGGTTTGGTCTCTCCCTTAGACCCCACTCTGACCTGCTCTCACCAGATTATACTTGATGTCCCCCACCATATCCTCCTGCTCCCTCTTCCAGAAAAATCAGCCGTGCACCCTTGGACCCAGCCAATGCCCAAGCACAGCACTGGTCCAGGGCTGGCATCTCTCTAGGTCATCCGGGGACTGCCCCACAGGAGCTGACCTGGGACAGCTCTCATCTGCTGGGGAAGAGTGGCCGCAGTAAACACCCCACCCAGCCACTTGTGGGGGCCAGCCTGCCTTCCAACAGCTCCTGCGAGGGCTCTTCGTGTAAAAGGCTCTGTCAACATTTCCATTACAGGCTCCTCTTCCCGAGTCTACAAGCCACCTGGGAAAACAGAAGGAGCCCAGGCGGAAAGTTGCCTGGGGAGGGAGCAGATCCGGGCGGAGAGCCGAGCCGGGTGCAGCCGCCCTCGGGGAAGGGACTGGTGCTGGGACCCTGCAACCCCACCGCCACCTCCAAACCCGATCGCAGGCAAGGCGCCGCTTCTTTTAATTGCTCCAAATAAATATCGTGGGTCATTTTAAGAAAGATGTCTGCAGTGACTTCCCCATTGCCAGGAAGTGCTTCGGGGTATTGTTTGCAGAGAAAGGTGTGATATAAATTGAAACTGCTTTTGCTCAGAGCCCAGTCCTGAAAGTCCATGCAGTGGGAAACATTTCTCACCGTGCACAAACTGCGAATGGTCTTCAAAATTAAATTTTCTGATTAAAATCTGCATTGTTGGACCTCCCGCGGGCGCCCACCATTTCATGGACAGAAGACACTTCTTGTAATGGCAGCGAGGGAGACCTGTTATCATGGGTTGTAAACTGGCTTCGCGGCTGCCCTTACAAACCTGGAGGGCTCCATTGTGCACACGCTGCATTTTCCATGCAAATCTAGGATGAGTGATCCCCCAGCCAGGCTGCTGCAAGCCGGTCAGTCGGCAAGGTAGAAGATGCCAGCAGGAGGACCGGGCAAGCACACATATATTCATCTGCTGGTTTTTACTTTTTTAAAAACATTTTTTCTTGACAAGGGCATTGTTATCTGAGAGACGTTAGATAAAGGAAAAGATGAGGCCTCAGAGGGGCTTAAATTTAGTAGCCCAGCCTGCCCCAGGACACACACAGCTTTTCCTTATATGGATTTACCTGCTGTCCCCTGTCCTCCACCCCCACCAGGCTCTAAGGCACAGCTCTGAAGTCAGGCTGGTAAAGCTTAACCAAAAACTCGGCACAGCAGTACTGACAGGGGGGTCCAAGCTAGTTACTTTGTTTTACAAATGCAGAATGTGAAATCAAAACAGGAAATTCTGTTTTTGTTTTGGTCTAAGAAGATGTGCACTGGGGACACCAAGGACTGGCTTTTCATCTTTCCCATTTCCCAGCTTATGGTTTGGGTTTGCAAGTGAGCGCTTTCGGAAAGTCAGTATCAGCCAGGCACACACGATTTTTTTCTTCTTTTTATCACTAACCATTAGAATAGACTGTGTCTGTCTCATTTGGTAATTCATTTCGTGGCTCAGGTAATACAAAATAGCTCTGACTTACAAAGAAAGGCAGAGGGTGGGGGAGGAAAGAGATTTAGCCAAATAATTGATATGTAGCAATATAGCTCCTATTTCCCCCCCCCCCAAAAAAAAAAAAGTGAAACCAAAATGAACAACCTGTCTGGATACAATGAGTCTCACCAAATCTTTTTCTAGAAAAGATCACTAAGGGTAGAGGCAGAGCTGGTGCTAGGGCAGGATAAATTAAGCCACTTCCTCTGAAGGAGCAAACTCAGGGGAAGTGGGTGGAGGTGGATGGGAACTCAAAAACCACAGTTCAAAGGCACAGACCACCTGGTGGACACCTGGACAGAGCGGGTGATATCACACCCACACCCACACACCCTGGACTCAGAATATCCTGTTTGCAGCTTCTTTCCCATAAAAGCCAGCCCCCGCACCCCACTCCCACCATTCATATTCACCAGCCTAAGCAGGTCTCACCTGAGAATTTCCAAGGGTAGAAGTAGGAAGTGCTCAGTGAGGTCCGGACCCAATTTCTAGGTAACCCTTTGCTTACTGCAAAGAGCTTGAAGAAATGACCCTCATTTCACTTGCTGCTGTTTCAGTTGCATAAAAGCTAAATAAAATAATTTTCAAATCCATAAATAATCTCTCTGGCTTATTTTCTACTGGCTTTCTTTTCTCCCCTGAACTTCTCACCTATATTCTCTTACATGGTCTTGCATAGTATCCACAGCCTTACCCCTAACCTGTGTTTCCTCCATGGTGACTGAGTAGAACACCCCCCCCCCGCCCCCACGCCATCTGTTTTCCTTTTGTCACTTCTTACTTTCCATCCACACTCATGCCCTCTACTCAAACAACCAATAATAAAGTCAGTTTCAAGACAGGCACTGCATGGTGGTGGGCACCTATAATCCCAATGACCTGGGAATCTGAGGCAGCAGGATCACAGGTTCAAGACCAGCGTGGGCAACTTAATGAGATGCTGTCAAACCAAAACTGGGGATATAGCTCAGTGGCAAAAGTGCCCCTGGGTTCAATGCCCCACCCCCCATTCTGCCAAAAAAAAAAAAAAAACCCACACAAACAAAGTCAGTAGCTACCTGTCTTGAGTTTCCTGGGTGTTAGGGACAAGAATGTCATCCCTCTTTCATGCAGGGGCTCTGCTGGCCTGGGGAGGACCTCAGAACTCCCAGTTCTACTGGCTTTGCAACTAGGACTCCCAGGTGAATCCACAAAAGAAGCTTCTCCTGATGGCGCCCCCTCCCAAGGGCACTTTGCAGCCCTGCCTCCCGCCCAGTATTGGCAGAACTAAGCTGAGCTGCCTGGAGGATTCCTTTCCATGGCTCAATACTCCTCTCCTCCTGACGGTGTGGGGATGTTCCACTGCCTCATGCTTCTGCCCAAACCCAGCCATGTTCTGGCCCTAGCTTGCCACCAGCTTCTTTGAACAGGCAGTCATCAGTTGTTTCTATAAGAAAGTCATCAATGATTTCCCACTGACTTTCCATGGTGGATGGCAAGGAGACTGATTCCTGCTGTGGTCAGGCATCAAAAATCAATAAGCTGGAGCCTGGTGCGGTGGTGCAGCCTGCAATCCCAGTGACTCAGGAGGCTGAGGCAGGAGGCTCACAAGTTGGAGGCCAGCCTAGGCCACATAGCTAGACCCTGCCTCAAAATAAAAAATGAAAAAAGCTGGGATATAGCTCTGGTAGAATGCAGAAGGCTCTGGGTTGGATTCCGGCACCAAAGCAAGAGGAGCCAATGACACAGATTGACCCCAAATAATCCCAAATTCAGTGGACTGGCTGAACCCATCAGACCCTGCTCCAGTGTCCTGGCAAACAAGAGTGGGTGGAGCTTGGCAAGGGGCCAGAGGGGCAACTGGGAGAAAGAGGAGCTTCAGAGAGCAATGGTACTGTCACCCCTGCCCGCCACCAGGGCACCATGCCTGAGAACCCTACACTGCAGGGCCAGAGAGGAAGGGCCCCATGCCCTTTGGGACATGGGTGGCAACCCCTAAAGGGAATGGAAATTCTGTCTCTCCTAGGAGGTGAGTTCCCAGATAAGAAGCTGCAATTCTCAGGTCATCAGGGATGAGTTAAAGCTATCTCTGCCTCCCTCTTTTGGTCTACCCTTCTGTTTGTTTATTTATCTATTTATTTGGTACTGGGGGTTGAACCCAAGGGTATTTACTACTGAGCTATATCACCAGTTCTTTCTATTTTTATTTTATTTTGTCTTATTTTTTAAATAGGGTCTCACTAAGTTACTGAGGCCAAACTTTCAATCCTCCTGCCCCAGCACCCAGCTGGAAGTCTAGATGCTCTTAAGGGGGCTTCTGAGAGCCTCTGCTGGGTGTGAAGACCTCCCTGTGGGGGACAACTCACAAATTCCCCTGGATCATCCCTGAGCTTTTGATAACACCAAAATCACCAAGAGATACCCCAAGGATAAGGGTTTCCGCCCCAGGGAATCTCCCCATTCTGCCAAACTTGAAGGAGGGAGATAGGATTAGCCGTCGCTCAGCTTTCCTCTCCATTGGTTCCCCAAAGGTAAAGGCCAAGCCTGATCCTCGAGGAGCCCACTCTTCCCCATCACAGGTAACAGGGCACCAAAGTGACCAGGCAAATCACCTGGAGGCAGGGCTCTCCCCTAGGTCAGGATGGGATGGGCAATATCCTGTCACTGTCCTTCACCAGAGGGAAGAGGACCAATGGGTATGGCACGCCATGTTCGTCTCCACGCTCCCTGTTCATTACCCAACCTCGCCACCTCTCCATCTTTCTCTTGATCTTCCTTGTCCATCTCGGTGCCTTCCAGAGTTCTAGTACTTTCCTTTGGGTTGGCAGACACCAGAGGGCAACCTAATCTCACCTACTTGCCAGTTCTCCCGTCTCACCAGTAGAGGGAAGAATTTGAGAGAACCTGCTTAAACGAGTATTCCATGGTAATGAATTTGAAATATGGAATTAGCCAGTGCAATAGAACAGCTCCCTCAAAGGCATTCCCGTGCCAAGGCATTCTGTTCCCATTGGTAAATAATCTGTCATAAAACTGTTTAAATGCATATTAACTCACCAGAGCACAACCCTGGCAAAATTTCCCTCCAGGCTGTATTTTGCAAGGAGACAGAGTTTCCACATGATGTGAGACCTGAGATTAAACTAACAGAAGTCATGCATTTGTCAAGGTACCTCACTCACCATTGAGATCTGATTTTTATTTTGGTTCAGAAACAGCTGATAAGGCATTTAGCCCTGAGTGTCTTCCTTGGGGTGTGTGTCATTTCCGCAATATAGGTGCTTTGAGGGTACATATGGGCTTACTTGGGAAAGTGAAGCCAAGTTAATTAGACTGATTATGAACCAAGCAGAGAGCCCTAGGGACAAAAAGAGCCCAAGCAGTCCCCCTCCAATGTGGCAGTCCATGCAAGAGCACACTGGCCACACCGCCCTGTTCTGCCAAGCACACCAAGGCAATTAGAGAGGGTTCCCTTTGAAAAATGTTTGGAAAGGAGGAATTAAAAAATGCAACTTGGGCTGGGGATGTGGCTCAAGCGGTAGCGCGCTCGCCTGGCATGCGTGCGGCCCCGGTTCGATCCTCAGCACCACATACCAACAAAGATGTTGTGTCCGCCGAGAACTAAAAAATAAATATTAAAAAATGCAACTTATGCCATTGAAGTACTTACCAAATAATCATCCTGAGCAAGTTAACATTAAAACTTTTTAAAATAGACAACATGGAGTTCTGCAATCTGCTCAACCATTGAAATTTGCTAAATTGTTTGGATCTAATTACCTGGCCTGGATATTTTCTGCTTGGTATCCCCAGCATTTGAACCATTTCCAAAGCTGGAACTTTATAGAAATGATCTTTGAAAAAGAGTCTGTGATTCTATCCTTCTTTAGATGGATTTTTAAAATCCTAGTTGCTGAGTTTACCCACATGACTTTGTCTGTTTGTTTGTTCCTAGGGATTGAACCAAGATGACCTCTACTACTGATCTACATCCCAAAGCCCTTTGTTTATTATTTTGAGACAGGGTCTTGCTAAGTTGCTTAGGGCCTTGCTAAATTGCTGAGGCTGGCCTTGAGCTTGACATCCTCAGCCTCCTAAATTGTTGGGATTAAGGCGTGTGCCATAGCATTGGATGTCTTCATTTCTTCACCCACACTCTTTCTTTGATTCATGATCTGAAATAGGAGTTCTTATCCTGAGATCTGGAAGTAGACTTGAGCATTGTCATGAATCATTTGGAATTGAGGGCAGGATACCAACTGTGTGCATTGGAGGTATCTCTGGAGAGAGGGTCCATAACTTCCTTTAGATTCTCAAAGGGCCCTATGATTTCCATCTTTCCACTCTGCATTCACTAGACCAGGGCCCCCAGTCAGTGTGCAGAATGGGTTACAGGTGTGCCCCTGAGCCTGTGACCCCCACAGCCCTTGAGTGACAAAATGATCAGGAATGGCAGTAGATTCCCAGCTGAGCATCTCCTACCAAGGGCTGCCCAGTTGTGGGCCCTGGTGGGAGGCTGGGGAGCCCAGCACTCAGCTCATGGCTTCTCTCTACCCCATCTTTGCTGTCTGCATGTTCTCCCTCCTCTCCCCTTCCTCCTTCAACCACAGGGAAACTTGGCATCAGCCTTGCTGCCTACCATACAACCTGCACTTGGCCCACACTCCGCCAAAAAACCAGTGGTGTAGACGTCTCCTCTTCCCAAAATGCTCTGGCAGGCTCACGTTGGGGGTTTGCCTTGCCAGCACGTGGCAGCCAGTGACAGCAGCTCCGTTTCCCATTTCCTGGGTCATTCCTTGAACTCTAGGCCCACCCCTGCGCCTCTCCTGTGGCAGTTATCCTTTGTCCGTATGTGCAGAGAGCTCCCCGTGCCAGTTCCCTAGCTGGCTCCCAGCTGCATTACAAATATTCCTCAAAGCCCGTTCATGCATAGATTCTCTCCAAGCAAGAAACAAGCTTAAATCTTCGCAGACTCTAGATAGAGCCACTTACATAACAAACAGGACAGGCACATTCCCATGATTTTCCTACTACTAGAGAACACCCAGAAAATAATGTCACAATATATACGTCATGACCACATATACCATCCAGGGTGGGTCTGGTCGCCAGAGCTCAAATTGCATTTTTTTTTAACTCTTTATGATGCTGAGGCAGGAAGATCACAAATTCAAGGTCAGTCAAAGCACTTAGGAAGAAATGGAAGCAAACATCACCAGGATGTCTCAAATAAGAAATAAAAAGGGCTGGGTTTGTAGCTTAGTGGTACAGTGCTTTAGAATTCAATTCCCAGTACTGGAAAAAAGAAATTAAAATTAAAAAAAAAAAAACATGCACTTCAATTTCCTCAAGGTTTAGCAACACCATGCCTGGTTTACAAAATCTTGAAAATGGCCTGCTACGTTTCAGTTGAATGTTTCAAAGACTTGGTCACCTAATTCTTAATACTTTTCTAACCCACTTCACAGATGCATGAGAAATGAAACTATCTTTCTTCATTTCTCTAGTGAGACAGGCTAATGACCACAAATATATACATCTCATCCCTGAAAGAAGAGTATCAGTAAACCACAAGGAACTGTGCAAGTTTCTTAAATAGATTAGTCCAGGGCTACTAATGAGATCTTGAGAAACAAACAGAGAGCATGGGGTCAAGAGCCCAGTGCCGTCCCTCTTTTGAGGAGCAATGGGAGAATCTGCAAAACCCCTCAGAGAGCCCAGTGATTTGCAGATTTCACTTTGTTACCCAAGAAAAGTCACAAGCCCACCAAGTATTTTCTTAAAACCTCCCACCATTAAGTCTAACATGACGGATCTGTTTTTCTTAGACTCTTTCTCTGTAGTAGAAAGGTCCCCCATTGGAGAGCTCCTGAGCAGCATCGCTGTCTGCATTACGGGGCCTTGCTGAGGAATAGTTAGACCCAGACAAGCAACCTCCTTCTTAATGATACTGACAAACAGACTGAGCTCAGGATCACTTTACTTGAAGGGTGTAATCCCTGGAAAACCCTTTGAGAAAACAGTCACATTATTTTTTAATGTATTTTAGAAATAGGGGGAAATGTTTGAATAAGTGCCTAAAAATTATTAATAGTCTTTTTTTTGGGGGGGTGTACTGGGGATTAAACTCAGGGGCCCTCAACCACTGAGCCACATCCCCAGCCATATTGTGTATTTTATTAGAAACAGGGTCTCACTGAGTTCCTTAGAGCCTTGCTAAATTGCTTAGGCTGGCTTTGAACTCACGATCCCCCTGCCTCAGCCTCCCAAGCCACAGGGATTAGAGGCATGCACCACTGTGTCTGGCTAGTAACAGTCATTTTTAAAGCCCATTTTTAGAGCTACTATCTGGAGTTACAAAAACCTGGGTGATAAAATCTCAAAAAAACTAAATTACATATATAATATATACATACATATCCATAATATATATATATATATATATATATATATGTGTGTGTGTGTGTGTGTGTGTGTGTGTGTGTGTGATATTGCATATTCTTTTTAGAACAAGAAAGTCATGTGTAGACTTACAAGTTGCAAAAATATTAAACCTTGGATGTGGCTCAGTGATAGTATGCTTGCCTACCATGTATAAAAGCCCTGAGTTCAATTCCCAGCACTGACAAAACAAACAAAAAAATTATAATTAAGTCTTGTTTTTAAAATAGTTGCTGAGCTTACAGAAAATGAAATACTGAGTTCTCATCGGCAATCACATAACAATAAGCCATTGTTACAAATTTACTAGTTGTAATCTGCTGACCAGAAGTATAACAACTTTAGAGGGAGAGATAAATACGCTTTTGGGGGAAAAAAATTACCCATAGTAGAGATTTATAGGACAGCCATTAACAAATCAGCTTTTTGTTCAAATCACACACAATAAATGTCACACTTATTTAATTTGATTTGGATGTTCAGACTCTAATCTTGAGGGCCTGGAAAATTACATAGTATTGATGATTAACAGTATTCCTTATTTTGGCAAGAGTAGACATTTGAAATGAAATCCTGGTGATCTTTGTTTTCATCTCTTCCTAATTTTAATGGCAAAAGTTTGCAAAAAGTTTTTTTAGGCACACTCCGTACAACGCTGGTGGGACTGCAAATTGGTGCAACTACTCTGGAAAGCAGTATAGAGATTTCTCAGAAAACTTGGAATAGAACCACTATTTGATCCAGCTACCCCAATCCTCAGTTTATAACCAAAGTATTTAAAAACATCACACTACAGTGATGCAGTCACATCAATGTTTATAGCAGCTCAATTCACATTAGCTAAACTATGGAACCAACCTAAGTGCCCTTCAACAGATGAATGCATGAAGAAAATGTGGTACATTTACACAATGGGATATTACTCAGACTTAAAGAAGAAGAAAATTGTGGAACTTGCAGGAAAATGGATAGAACAAGAGAATATCATGCTAAGTGAAATAAGCCAATCCCAAAGAACCAAAGGCCGAATGTTTTCTCTGGTAAGTGGATGGTGATCCATAGTAGGGGATGAGGGTAGGAAAGAATGAAGGAACTTTGGATTGTGCAGGGGGGGTGAGTGGAGAGGTAGGGCTGTGGAGATGAAAGATAGAACGAGACAGACACTATTACCCTATACACATGTATGATTCCACTACTGGAGTGACTGCACCGTGTACAGCTAGAGGAATGAGAAGCTGTGCTCCATTTCTGTACAATATGTCAAAATGCATTCTACTGTCATTATAATAAATTAGAACAAATTTTTTAAAAATTCTAAAATTTATTTTATATTGTTTACTGATGAATTTAAAAGTACAATGTTTTAACATCTTTGCATTTTCCTTTTTTTTTTTTTTTTTTTGGTGGTACTGAAGATTGAAACCAAGGTGCTTCACTATTGACTTACATCCCCAGCCCTGTTTATTTATTTATTTATTCATTTTTTTAAAGAGAGAGAGAAGGAGAGAGAGAGATAGAATTTTTAATATTTATTTTTAGTGTTTGGTGGACACAACATCTTTGTTTGTATGTGGTGCTGAGGATCAAACCCGGGCCGCACGCATGCCAGGTGAGCGCACTACTGCTTGAGCCACATCCCCAGCCCCAACCTGTTTATTTTTTATTTTGAGACAGGTCTCACTAAGATGCTTAGAGTCTCCCTAATTTACTAAGGCTGGCCTGGAGGCTGTCTCAACCTCCCAAGTTTATGGATATGTGCCACCAGGCCTGGTTTCAGGGGTGGTATTGAAGAAAACAGAGGTCTCACTAAATTGCCCAAACTGGCCTTGAACTTGCAATCCTCCTGTTTTGGCCTCCTGAGTAGCTGAGATTACCAGGTGGGTCATGGTGCCTGGCTAATTCCTTTTGACAGATCTCATAGCTAAAGTTGCTTCCCGACATCCTCTGTTGTTTGAGCAGGTCTGAGTAAATAAGCAGTGCTTTCTACCTGACACTATCCTAACACATTCTATGACACAGATTTTCTTTTCTTTTTTTCCTGTATTGAGGATTGAACCCAGGGGTGCTCAACCACTGAACTTCATCCACAGCCCTTTTTTATATTTTATTTAGAGACAAGGTCTTGCAGAGTTGCTAAGCGCCTTGCTAAGTTGCTGAGGCTGGATTTGAACTCGAGATCCTCCTGCCTCAGCCTCCCAAACCGCTGGGATTACAGGTGTGTGCCTTCGCACCCGGCTATGACACAGGTTTTCAAATGTCAGGGGCATTATATGAGGACAAAGCTACAGGAAACATGCAAAGACACATCAATGTCATGAGACCTGCAGCATGGAGGTCTGCAGAACCCTGCTGATGGCCTTTCACCTTCCAATAGTTTCTCTTAAAACACAAGCATGCAATAGAAGAACTGAGTAGAGAAGCGATTCTGTGCATAGAACCGCTTGGTGGGTCCTTGGACTCTGGCAGGGTCCAAACCCCAATTGTACCTTGCTGCTGAGTGAGTTGTTGTCACCTCCTCTTTGAAGCCTTCCCCGTCCCACCGTTCCCCAGGTGTTCCTGGGCACCGTGCTAACCTTCCACTTCAGCACTCATCACTTTAAGTTGTGCACACTTGCGTCTCTGGCTATCCCACAAATTCCTCCAGAGCAGGAGTGAGAGTCGGTCATACTCTGTGGCCACTCCCTATCAGCTACTGCCCATGGTCACTCTTTCAGAGAATATGCCTAATCCTTTTTTTCTTTTGTACTGGAGATTGAACCCAGGGGCCTCACTAAGTTGCTGAGGATCTTGTTAAATTGCCAAGACTCGTCTCTAACTTGTGATCCTCCTACCTGGGCCTCCTCAGCCTGAGTTTCCAGGCATGAACCGCCACGTTGACTGAATGAATGCTTGGGTACTCTAGTGACCTGATTTTGTTCTCTAAGTCCTGTTCAGTACATTTAACCAGGAACTGCTTGTCATTTAGAACAAAGATGAGTCAAGCCTTTTGGACTTTCTGCGCAAGATCCAGGTAGGGAGAGGTCCATGTTACTCATACCTAAGGAGTGGACAAAGCTAGGGTGGACAGACATGGGGGGGGGGCTGGGGGGGTCATGTTCAGCAAAGGATGGGAAGAAACTGAAGGGGAGCAGGAGACTTCTAAGAGGTCACAGGAGAGAACGCTTCCCCCAGGCATAGCCCGTGACCCAGGAGCAGAAGCCTCAACGCCCCCAACGCCTGCCCACTGCCTGCGGCCTCCCCACCTCCCCCAGGCTGCCAGGCTCTGCTGACTGGACCAGCCTCGAGCTTCAACAGTCCTGCCTCCTGCTTTTCCACACCTGCACACCTGCCCTGCCCGCCTGAGGCACTGTCCAGGTGATGGCCAGCCTCGGTGCTCACGCTCACCCCCTCCAGGTAACTTTTCCCCTGTTCACAGGTAACCTTCCTGCTGTGGATGCCAGGCACCTGCTCAAACTGGTAAAGACCAGCTTTGGGCCAGACAGACATTTTGGTGCCCATAATATCCCATTATCAAGGGCCTGCCTTAGAGACGACTGAGCATTTGGGGAGCGGCACCCCCTGCCCTGCACCCTGAAGTTGTGAGTTCCTTAGAAGAAGGACTTCTACTCCCCACTCAGCATGTGCCAGGTGCTGAGCTTCTGGTCCTTTTGGAGGAGGACACTTTAATGAGCCCTTAAAACCAATCCCCCTCAGTGGGACACCGCTTCACGCCCATCAGGATGGCCATTATCAAAAGAGTAGAAAATGAGTGCTGGAGAGGACGTGTAGGAACTGCGACCCCCATGTACTGGTGGGAATGTAAAATGGTACCGCCACTTTGGAATGCAGTGTGGTGGCTACTCCAAAATTAAATAAATAAACAGAATTACCACATGATCCAGTGAGTCCCCCTCTGGTATATATTCAAAAGAACAGGAAGCAGGGATTCGTGAATACTTGTAAGCCCATTATTTACAATAGACAAAAGGTGGGAGCCACCCAGTATTCATCAATAGGTGAACGGATAAACAAAATGTGGTCTACTTATACACTGGAATACTATTCAACCTTAAAAAGGAAAGAAATTCGGACACAGGTTACAACATGCATGCATCTTGCGGACATTGTGCTAAGTGAAAGAAGTCAGGACAAATATTGTATGATTCCACTTACATACAGTCCTCAGAGTAGTCAAAAGTCATAAAGACAAAAACAATGCTTTGCAGGGGCTGGGCTGGAGGAGAAGGAGGAGTCATTGTTTGAAGGGTAAGTTTGGGATAAGGAAAAAAAATTCTGGAAATTGATAATGCTGATAGTTGCACAACAATGTAAATGCACACCTGCCACTGAACTCTATTCTTGAAAATGGTTGACCGGGCTGGGTGCAATGAAGCACATCTATAATCCCAGCAACTCAGGAGCCTGAGGCAGGAGTATCTCAAGGCCAATCTCAGTAACTTAGTAAAATCCTGTCTCAAAATAAAATTACCAAAAGACTGGGGATGTAGCTCAGTGGTAAAGTTTCTCTGGGTTCCATCCCCAGTACCCAAAAGTACCCAAAAAAAAAAAACCAGTTAAAGGTTGAATTTTATTTATGTTATGCATATTATGCTACAATAATCTATATTTTTAAATATCCCTTCCTGCCAGTCCCAACCCAACTTGACCATCTATGTATCTCCTAGAGCCATCAACCAGGGTTCTAACCCCCACCCCTCCACCCACAGACCTCCACTTGTCCCTGGCCTCCTCTGGCAGCAGATACAACTCTCAGCTTGGGACCTTGGCCATTTGAGCCCAGGTTGGAGCCTCATCTCACTCGTGCCCAGCTAGTCCGCTGATCTCATGATGGTTTGGCCTCTGCCTCTTGGTTGTCTGTGCTGGTGCTCAAACTCAGCCCACCAGGTCTAGGAGCGAACTTTACTCCAAGAAAAAGAGGTAGAAAGGAAACAGCAAAAAATCATTTCCATCTTTGCCTTTAGATCATACTGTAATGACTAAGCCCTTGTCATGTACCAGGTACTGTGCTAAGCAGTTTGTTAACCACCTTATTTAATGCTCACCACAATCTAACAAATCAGTCCTTATTGTCACCATCATCCCCCTTCTATAGATGAAAAGCTGAGATACCTGGCAACTTGCCAAGGTCCCAAAGCCAGGAAGGTTCCAGTTCAGGATCAGAAACTGGCTTCTTCCTTGCCACATTCAGCTCCCATGCCTGGCCACAGGAAGTCTGCCAAGAATCTGCATCCTGAGGCCGCCATCTTGATCCATTCCCTCACTGCCGCCAAAGTTAACGTTTAGGGGAAAAGATAAAAAAAAAAAAAAAAAAAAAAAATTGTAACTTCTGAGGTCACAAAAGACCAGATGTGAACTCCAAGTCCCAATATGTATAGAAATATAAAGTCACCATAGGATTGGATCATAATGGCTCACTCTAAGAAGTTCTGAGGCCAGGGGTTCAATGCAGACTATTTTGAGTTTTGAACAACAAACAGCTCCATTGACCAGGCAGCTTTAAACCTCAGCGTCCACTGTGATCTTGGGAAAGCTTGTTAGCAGATTTTCTACCAGAGAGCAGGGAGGACGAGCAAGTTCTGTTCTTTCCAACACAGATCAGCCTCTCCAGGGAGCAAGTGAGTTCCACGCGGCGTTGGAGAGCTGCCTCGATTTCAAAACCTCCTGTGGGTGCACAGAATCCTCCGTGGCCACTGGCAGAAATTCTTAGCAAAACAGTCCTCCTCCAGCTGTTGGAATCACAACCACTGGTTTCACTCCCTGCCTCCCTGTCACCAAAGTGGGTGTTTTGATTTGAATGACAGGGGCCCATGTGGACGAGCCGTGGTATAAATGTGCCCGTGACAATGGACACTCCTCTGCTGACTACCCTGTTATTTCAGACACCCCTGGACAGATGGGCTGTGTTCTGAGTGAAAGTTTTTATTAGGCTGTCATCTCGCTGTCCACAAAGTGTCCCCTGTCACTTTGCCGGGTGGGAGCGGACTTGGGGCAGATCACTTCTGAACAGTGGAACAGTGGCTTCCCCCTCCCACCATCCTCTCTCGGTTCTGGAGCCGGGCCTTAGTTTCGGGGTCCTGGCTGTCTGCTGGCCCCTGTGAAGCCCAGGCTGTGGCCATGTGCAGGGCATGTGCTGGCAGCCCGGCAGCTGTTGGAGCACAGTGAATCCATTCACGTGCTGACACATCTCAGTGACTAATGCGGGCTTAAGCAGAAGCGTTTGACAAGCAGAAACAACTGAATTACTTTTGGAGGGGTGAGGAAATGACACCCCCAACGGGCTGGATCTCACCATTTGGTTTGGACTGGGGAGCCCTGGCAAGCTGGCTGTGGGAAGCCCCGGTTGTCATCCCAGCCATCCACCACCATTAATTCTGAGAAGAGAAGCCAGGCAGGTGCTTGGAGAGCGGGAGGAAGAGGTAGAAAGAGTCGGTTGTTCTGAGATGGTGCTGGACTTGGAGGAAATAAATCATTCGCCTGCAAAGGTCTGACAGCAGAGGCAGTCTTGTTTGTAGCGAGGAGCGTGGGCTTCGGAAGCAGAGAGAACTGGGGTCAGGTCCTGGCTCTGCTTCTTCTTCTATGACAGAACTCTGTAACCTACGCCTCCATTTCCTCCTCTGTAAAATGGGACAGTAACAGGATTCCTGTACAAGAGGCTAGCTCAGGAATGAGGGGAACTACGCATTAACTCACTGATAGGAATTAACTGGGTGGCCACTGTAGGCAGGCGGGGTGAGGCTGGAGCAGGCGGGTCCCTGGGGCGTGCCTTCGGGGTTTATATTTTGCCCCTGGTGATCAGAGCTCGCTCTGCTGTCTGCCCCGCTCCCCCCCCCCGCCCCCGTCCCCCCCCAGCTACTTTCCTCTTCCATACTCTCTGCCCTGATGTCCCAACTTACCTGGGCCCAGAGCTATGGAGTCAGCTCTGTGAAGACGGAGACCTGTGAAACCGTGAGGCCCAAGTAAACTTTTCCTCCTCTAAATTTGCTCTTTTGGGGTCTTTTGGTCACAGCAACAACAAAAAAAAGCTGACTGAAACCCTACTTTATGAAGCATGTGTGTGTAAGACCTGGCAGGCAACAAACGCTGGTGGGTATTAATCCAAGTCCTTTTCAAATAAAGGAAAATGAACTTTGGGTTTGTCCAGTATGCAGGGCACCAACACAGAATTCACACTGTGCTGACCAGCCTCACTCCTGAGAGTGTGGAGGTGAAACAAAATACAGGAGAGTAAACTCATGGTGGCTCTACTCAATAAGCCATGTATTATATTCTTGAAAACTGCTAAGAGAGCAGGTGCCCTGGTGCACACCTGTAATACCAGCAACTTGGGAGGCTGAGACAGGAGAATCGAAAGTTTGAGGACAATCTCAGCTACTTAGTGAGACCCTGTCTCAAAAATAAAATGAGCTGGGGATGTGACTCAGTAGCAGTGTTTGCCCAGCATGTGTGAGGCCCTGGCTCCATCCCCAGCTCCGCCCCAAGACACACTCCAGTTACCACCACCCACTATATCAGAACAGAGGTGCCTCTGATACGCATGAGCTGAGGAGCTATCTGGGCTGGAAGACCCTGATCCCCACCAACCTCTATGTTCTGGATCAGACCTTAGCAAACGCTCTCCTGCCTAAGGTGGAACACTATGAAGAACAGTCTCCATGTCACTCCCCAACATGCTTTGTGCATAGACCTTCAGCCACTGATTTGGGGATCTTTCAACCCAAGAACCTGTTGGACTAGAGTTGGTGAAATAGCCACATGGAGCAAATCACAAGGATGACCTGCTACATCAAATACAAGGGGCACTTGATTTTTTCCCTTCCACAACAGAGGTCCCCACACCTCCACGGATGAAGTGAGATGCTGGCTTCCACCCACAGAACCCACCAGGCACCCTCCTGCAGCCAGGGGACAGAGCCGAGAGGCCTCCTGGTGGGGACTATCCAACACGGTAAGCCAAGCCCTGAGTCGTGGATGTGACACCTCAGCTGATGAGACGGAAACATGAGTCCCCGCCACCAATGCTGGGAACACTGGGAGGAACAGGACAGGAGAGAACTGGAGCTGGTCGTGCCAAACAGGGAAAGGGAGGGTGCCACCTGCTTCAGGAAGCTCTCCTGCAGTGTCCTGGTGGCCAGGCCATGGTGGGCTGCACTGCGCTGTCCTCCTGGCCTCACCCCCACCTCTAGACCACAGGTGGCCCCCACTTCCTGCCTTCCCTGGCCTCTTCCTGGGCTTGCGTGCTACCTGGTTCTTCCTGTCCAACCATCACCAAAGAGGTATCGCACTTTCTGTGCCACGTTTTAGTTGAAGCCCATGTTTGTTTGTTTGTTTTTCCTTTTATCCGATTTATTTTTTAAAACCTCGCTAGGGTTTAAATCCAGGCCTTGCGCTCCACCGTTGGGCTACATCACCACCATTTCTATTTTATTTTGGGTCAGGGTGGTGCCAAGCGGCCGGTCAAACCTGATGCTCCTGCCTGGGCCTCCCTACAGGAGACCTGAGGTGCCCCTGGTCTCCTCGGTCTCCCAGTGCCCAGCACAGACGCAGTGCCCACTGTCTTTAAGGAGCCCACCATCTCCTTGTCTCCACCATCTCCTCCTCCCCGACTGGTGTTCCTCAGCTGCTCCAGCCGCTGTCCACCCAGACTGGACATGAGCATTTAAGCCTTGCACAGGTCAGGGGGACAGAATACACTGAATCTGGGGTCTCCAGAGTTCCTTTAAATTCCAACCCCATTGACTTATTATAGGCAGCCATCAGTGCCATACTGTTTCAAGACCCAGGGCACAAGTAACTCTGAAGCTGCTGTTTCCTCACGCCTTCCTGAGAGCGTCTTCAAGAATTTAAAGCAAGAGAATTATTGACACCAGTTTCACTGATTTATTTCATTGTCCCTTGGGTGGGCACAGAAAGTACCAAGCAGATGAAGGGGTGCATGCATGATTTTGTGGTCATTGGAGAACTTTCAAGTATCTGCCCAGATCCCCAATTTATGCCAAGAGCAGGGAAGCCAAAATGAGGAAAGAAAACTTCTGTGGATTCCAGGTTGGCAGAAGAGGGAGGTGAGGGTACGGGCGGGAGGTTGATGAGGACCCAGGAGCTTGTTAGAAGGAGAGAGAGCTGAGGGGACTGGCCCAGGCAAAGAGCACGGGGCATTCTTGGGAAGGAAGCCAAAGACTACTGTCAGGGTGAGGGATCCAGAAAAGTTTCAGCAGGCCACACAAATCAGAGCCCAGCAGTGGAAAGACAAGACTGCACCTTGCCCAAGAAATAGGGACATGGACCCAGCAGCGCACCACGTGGGGAGTGTCACCAGTCAGAGGGTCACTGGACAGCCGGGACATTGTCAGCACTATCAAGACCCCTCAGAACCACCCATCTGGGGAAGAAAAGGAGTGTAGCATGGGAAATCAGCACAACCCCGCCACGCACACGCACACCATGAGAAAAGAAGATGACAACTTGCTGCCTGGTGACCCCAAGCAAGGCCGAGACCACCCCAACCAGACCCTGAGGCCTGGTCCTTGACCTATTTGTTGTGGATTGATTTCTAGTTCCTGGTGCAATTTATTTGGGAAAAGGAGCCTTATCCCAGAGCTGGGCGAGATGGTGCATGCCTGTAATCCCGGTGGCCTGGGAGGCTGAGACAAGAGAATTCAAAGCCAGCCTCAGCAACAGTAAGGCGCTAAGCAACTCAGCGAGACCTTGTTTCTAAATAAAATACAAAATAGGGCTGCGGATGTGGCTCAGTGGTTGAATGCCCCTGAGTTCAATACTGGGGGGGAAAAGAACCCTAAAATGGAGTCTTACTCCAAAAAAAGTTACAAATATTCTGAAAATCATGTGATGGAGAAGAAGACTACTCAAGAACAGGGTGGGAAGATGAAGAAACTGTTAGGGGACCACTCGTTTGTTTTCTTGAACAGATTTTTTGTTTTGTTTTGTTTTGTTTTAGAATTGGGGATTGACCCCAGGGGCACTTAACCACTGAGCCACATCCCCAGCTCTTTTGATTTTTTATTTTGAGACAAGGTCTTGATGAGATGCTTAAGGCCTTGCTAAGTTGCTAAGGCTGGCCCCCAACTTGCGATCCTCCTGCCTCAGCCTCCCAAGTCCATGGGATTATACACACAGGCCACTGCCCCTGGTTTCACGGACAATTTTTTTTTTTTTTAAAGAGACACACAGAGAGAGAGAGAGAGAGAGAATTTTTTAATATTTATTTTTAGTTTTCGGTGGACACAACATCGTTGTTTGTATGTGGTGCTGAGGATTGAACCTGGGCTGCACGCATGCCAGGCGAGCGCGCTACCCCTTGAGCCACATCCCCAGCCCCATGGACAATTTTTATAGACATAAACTTTGGTCAACAAAACTCAGGGGTTCAGCCCTCTATTCCTGCTGATGGGCAGAATCACAGCCCCTGAGATAGGAGTCCCCTGTGTTTCTCCTTTGCTAACAATAAACCTTTTTCCTTTTCCTCAAGAAAAAACAACAACAACAAAAAAAAAACCTCAGGGGTTCTTTTATAAGAAAGGAGTTCTAAATTCTAAATAAGGGTATTGTCACTAGTAATTGTTTTGCTGATAAACTCCTGGCTCTCCCCAAACCACTGAAGAATCTCAGAGGTTCTTGATCAGAAATGTCACCCGGCAAGGTGATGTGTACCTGTAATCCCAGCAGCTCAGGAGGCTGAGACCAGGAGGACCGCAAGTTCAAAGCCAGCCTCAGCAAAAGCAAGGGACTAAGCAACTCAGTGAGACCCTATCTCTAAATACAATACAAAATAGGGCTAGGAATGTGGCTCAGTGGTCGAGTGCCCCTGAGTTCAATCCCTAGTACCAAAAAAAGTAAAGAAATGACCAGAGGAGGAGGAAGGAGATGAAGGAAAGGAGGGGAGCATTGACTGAAGGTGGGGGCAGTGCCAGCCGTGATATATAAACTATGCATTGAGTTCAACGAATCTACGAGGCAACTATTTATCAAACCTTTTTAATCCGTGAAGAAACTGAGGCTCTGACATCCCAAATGCTTTCTCCCAAGGATGTGACCAAGACCTGATCTGTCTCCAGAGCCCATGCTTTGTGCACAGCCGTCGTGGCCTATAAACCAAGAGCCGTACCCAGAACCCTGAAGAAAGGACACGTAATGATGCCACATACTGATGTCTCAGTTAGTGACGAGTCGGGTGTTCAATGTGCAGCATGCAACGGGGTCCCCAGATCTCGTCCCCCAGGGATGTCGCACCGCCTTCCTGTGTCAGCACACTCTGGAGCCAGCCCACAGACCAAGCCAACTAAGGATGCGTTTCTCCTAACATGTCCCTGTCATTTCATGACAAATGACTGTGAAGAGGATTTTCCCCATATCCCGTTTGAGAGCTCAACTGGAATAGAATCGGGATTAGGTTAGAAAAACAGCCTCAAGTGCACTCCCTACAGCTGAGGCCACGTGCCGCCCCAAGGTGGTGTGGAATTGGGCCACGGGTGTGTCCAGAACCTGTGTACCCCTTAGCCATCCGGGTGTCCAGCCTGGACACAGGAGCCTCTGGGCCTGGACCCTTCAGACAGTGAGCAGCTCTGTCATTTCCCCATTGTGCTGTAAAACCTCACTTCCTGTGAGTGGCTCTGAAGGCAAACTCCTGGATAATAGCCCAGCACCACACCGCAACCACACAGGCTGCCCTATGTGCCTGCTTCCTCATCTATAAAATGGGAATGAAAAATAGAACATATCTCATGGGGTAGTTCTGAGAATGAAAGAAAATAAAATGCACAGAGTTCCCAGCACATTTTTTAGTAGCAACCAATACCTGAAGGGGGGGGGGGGGGACAGCCCCACGGGCTACACCACTCACTAGACCATGCTACCTGCAGCGCCCCCTGGCCTTGTGCGACTGTGCATCCCTAAAGAAGCAGCTTTGCATTTTTTCTTTTCTTTTCTTTTAATCTGATATATATGACAGCAGAATGCATTATGATTCATATTACACAGTTTTTCCCATGTCTGGTTGTACCAGCTTTGCATTTTAACCAAACCCCAACCTACATCTCCTGCCTCATCACCGGCCACTAGCTCCCCAGTCCCACCCCACGGAGCTCTCATTCTGCAGTCAAATCCAAGAGTCCCATATCCAACCCCAGGGATTATCAGGTGTCCTCTTTCTGTCTGGAATGTTCTTCTACTTTTGCCTGTTACCATTCTTTTTTTAAAAAAACTTTTTTTTTTTAAGTTATAGATGGACACAACATCTTTATTTTATTTACTTTTATGTGGTGCTGAGGATTGAACCCAGCCCCTCATGCAGGCGAGGATATAGCTCCACCACTGAGCTGTCTCCCCAGTCCCTCATATCCATCCTGTAAGACCTACCTTAAAAGCCACCTGTACTTTGAAGCTTTCTCCCAAGCAGAGCCACCCCATCCTCGGAGTTCCCAGGGCACTTTGTACACGTTTTAGAAAATCGGTGCAGTCCTGTGTGGGTTGCTGTTGGCCTTCATGCAACCTCCTTTGCTGAAGTCCCTTGTGGTCAGGTGAAACCTTGCTCCTTTTGGCATGACCTGAGCGACTCCCCTGCCCTGTACCAGCTACAGGCGCATGTATGGAAGACCAGTCTGGCCACGATTCAATGTCCTCGAAGGAAATTTCAAATACAGGCACATAGACCACTCCAGCATTCAAACAACACCCCTGACCACATCCAAATGAGACTAAGCTCCTCCGAGTATGGGACTAAACATGCCAAAAGGTAGCAGAGACCTCTGAAGGATTCTGGCTTTTACATATGTCCCCTGGTGTCACAGAGACCGCAGGCTGGCTGCAAATATCCAAATTGGGCCTCGTTTGATATGCGAGAGTCAAAACCAGGAAATGTGGCCCAGTTTCTCTTTTGAAACTCTTTCCTTCATTATATTTGAATCTCATGTCTCTCTGCTTTGTTTCAAACTAAATATCAAAAGTCTTCCCTTCTCTTATCTCCCTGACAGTTCTTCAATATACTGTATTAAAAACTCTCTGAGGACAAAGAACACACTTTCAAGTGATGTTTAGGAACTTGCCAACCCCTGGCCTTCCTTCATTTCTGAGTCTCTTCCATGCCTCATGAAACAAAGGAAAAACGTGTCAAAATGTGTTGCTTTTGTGCTAAATACTGAGACAGGATTCTTCTCTCTTAGAGAGGAAGCAATACCGACCCAGATGTCTGACGACTGTCATGTAGCTCATGTTGGCACAAACTCCATCCCACAGACCCCCTGTCATTCCCACCCATGGCAATTAGAGAAAATGACTTTTTCTTGGTCCAAATCCCTTCTGCTGACCTGCCCTCCCCACCAAGCAGGACAGCCACAGGACTTGGGCATGATGGACACTATTTCCCATTTCTCTTCTTGGTCATAAACGTGAGACACACCTCAGGAGCAGTCTGCTTGGGTTATTGTCTCATAAGCATCATTCATTATTCAATTAATATTTCTTGAGTATCTACTATGTAAGTGACATGGTCATTAATGAAAGAAATGTCTGAGCCAGCTGTGGTGGCACACATGTGTAATCCCAGAAGGCAAGAGGATCGAAAGTTCAAGGCCAGCCTCAGCAACTAGTAAGACCCTGTCTCTAAAAAAAGAGGCTGGGGGCTGGGGATGTGGCTCAAGCGGTAGCGCGCTCGCCTGGCATGCGTGCGGCCCGGGTTCGATCCTCAGCACCACATACCAACAAAGATGTTGTGTCCGCCGAGAACTACAAAATAAATATTAAAAAAAATTCTCTCTCTCTTTCCTCTCTCACTCTCTCTCTTTAAAAAATAAAAATAAAAAATAAAAAAAATTAAAAAAAGAGGCTGGGGATGTGACTTAGTGGTTAAGCACCCCTGGGTTCAATCCCCAGCACCAAAAACAAAATAAGGAACGAATATGAAGGACTGGGGCTGTAGGTCAGTGATAAAGAGCCCTGGATTACTCAATCTTGGAACTACTGATATTCTGGAATGGATAATTCTTCCTTGCAAGGGGTCAACTCTGTGCCTTGTAGAGTGTTTAGCAGCATCTGTGGCCTCTATCCACTGGAAAGGCCTGTACCTACTAAAGTGCCAGTGGTGCCTACTCACCATTAAGACTACCAAAAATGTCTCCAGGAGACAGGGCGAAAATCAGTGGCTCCCAGGGTTGTGGGGAGGAGGGAGGAACAGGCAGGGTTCGGAGGATTTTCAGAATGGTGAAATTATTCTAAATGATACTGTCAAACTTAAAAAAAATGCACAACAGCAAGAATGAACCATAATGTCAACTACCGATCTGAGTGATAATGATGTGTAAGTTTAGGTTCATGGATTGTAACAAATGGGCCTTTCCAGTGGGGCATGTTGGTGTTGGGGCAGGCCAGGAGACAGGCAGGGATACGTGGGAAATCCTGTGCTTTCTGCTCAGCTTTGCTATGAACCTAAACTGCTCTACATATACAGTCTATATATAATTATTAATACTAAGTGAAAAAGAATGTCTTTAAGACATTGCAAATGTCCTGGAGGGTGGGTAGGATAGCAAATCACTTATTACTCTGTTACAGACATCATCTACTCACAGCAAATACTCTTCTAAGGACTGTGATAAAATGTACCTAGGACTGACTATATCAGCCATTTTTAAGGTAGACTGGTTAGCATTAAGTTCGTTCAAAATGTCAGCAACTCCACCACCGTCCTTCTCTACAATGTCTTCTGCTTCCCAACTTGGAACTCTCTACCCTTAAACAGCAGTCTTCTGGGTCATCCCTCAGCACCTGGTAGCTACCACTCTACTCTGTCTCTATGAATCTGACTTCTCTAGGGACTCATGGAGCATTTTTTTGGTGACTGGCTTATTTCACCAGCATGATGTCTGCAAGGTTCATCCATGTCAAAACAGGTATCAAAAATTTCTTTCCTTTTTTGGGCACCAGGGATTGAACCCAGGGGTGTTTAACCACTGAGCCACATTCCCAGCCCTTTATATTTTTTATTTTGAGACAGGGTCTTGCTAAGTAGCTCAGGGCCTTTCTAAGTTGCTGAGGCTGAATTTGAACTCACCATCCTCCTGCCTCAGCCTCCCGAGTTGTTGGGACTATGGGTATGCGCTGCCATACCCAGCTATTTCTTTCCTTTTTAAAGCTGAATAATATTCCTCTGTATCCCTACACCACCTTTTGTTTATCCATCGTTAACATGCTTGAGTGACTTCCACCTTGCGGATATTGTGAATGATGCTACTATGAACGTGTGTGCAAATACCTGTTTAAGTCCTTGTTTTGCATTCTTGTGTGTCTATACCTAGCGATGTCGAGAGCCACAGCCGGTCAGAATGATGCCTGGCATATTGCCAGAGGGAATGGTTGAAAGGTGACGCCAGCAAACCACCCAGATGATGATTTGAGTGAAGCTGTATATAATTGCTGTGATGCTGGATTGATTGAGTTGTATATGGACCCTGCTCCTGGAATAGGGCAGCTCTGGAACCTGCCTCAGGAGCCCGCTACTTTGGAGTTCCCTGCAGTTCTCGCGGGGGCTTGGGGAGATTGGGCGCACAGAGCCTGGTGGAAGGAGTGTGTCCCCCAGTAGTGTGTGTGCAGTGCCGGAGGGATTTCCGGTTGGTGTGTGGTGTGTCCCGGGAGAAGGCCGCGAGCGTGGCGTTCATGGGTGTTCGGAAATAAAGTTTGTTCCTGCTGGAGTGGCTCGTGATTTGTGCCCAGCCGGACGGCGGCATAGCAGAGGAATTGCTCCATACTTAGAAATGTGACAGGTTTCTGATCCTTTTTTTTTTTTTTAACAAGAGAACACATGAAATCATGGCGAGTGATTTGTTTTGTTTCAGTGCTGGGGCTGGAACCTGGGCCTCACGCATGCTAGGCAAGCGCTCTGCTCCTGAGCCACACCCCAGCCCTGCGGTGAGTGGTCTGGTTATTAGGCAGAAGACAGTGGCCAAGAGGCTTTCTACCGTCGGTGACACCTGCAGAGTGAGTCTCTTAACCTTCCTACCCTGGGTTTCCATGGCACCCAAAGAGCGTGATGGAAGGGCCCGGCCATATGTGAGAACGAAGGCCACGCCTGCAGAGCTGACCACGCTGCTGGGCACACAGCAAGCAACCCACAGGTGCCACTTCCCTAAGTCCTCAGGAAGTCCCGCAGCATTCCCAGTCCACCCACCCTCTTTACTGCTGTGGTAGCTACAGTGGGCCGGGTGCTGGATGCCTGCCCAATCCTGACTGTGTTGGGAGTGGTCACGGACCCAGTAACATGCCCATCCCTTGCCAACCACCCCCAAACCAGCTCTTGCAGGTGGGAAGAAGATGCACCCTTGATTTCAAAGTCAGGAGTATGGAATACAGTGTGTGCCCGGTTTCCCCGCCGCCCTGTCTCCTACCCTGCCCTCCTTTCCCTCCTCTGCAGGTAAACTGTCCTTTTAGTCTGCTTGTTTCCCTTGCAGATGTGACCAAGTGTCTGTGCGTGTGTGTGCGTGTGTGTCTCTCTGTGTGTGAGTACACGTCCTTCCTTACGTGTAAAGGCAATGTGTGCCTATCTCTGTTCTCCTGGCCCTTTTCTATTTCAGACTCTTGAACCTCAGGGTTCCTCCACTGCTGCCTACACTGTGCTCCTGTGTTTCTTTCTGCTGACAACATTTGACAGTGTGGCTGCGTTAGATTCTCCAAACTGTCCCTTATTGACTACTCCTTAGGGGCTCCTTCCAGTTTCTGATGATCATAAGTAATGCCACAATGCATGACTTTGTGCATGAGTCATTTTGTATTCATGTCTGACACCACTTGGGAACAATTCCTGGAAGTGGAGTTGTTAAGTTGAAGGGTGATAATAATAATAGTAATAATGATAATGATATATGTTCGGGTGTATTTGTGCTATCTCTGGCCAAATTCTCTACCATAGGAATTGCCATTTTGTCTTTGGAAAGACTTTAGTTTGCCTCTTGCTCTTTTTCTGTTTCTTTTCTTCCTCCTTTCTGCCCGAAGTTGATTCTGGAAAGTACAGCAACCATCCCACACCTGTGAGGATAAAAGTCACCAAAGACAGCTGAGCTGGAACCCAAACAGTTCCCCAAGGCTTCTCTGGTCACAGCCTAGTCCTCCACTGCCTACCGAGCTTCTTGTTATGGGAGACATACAAACCCCACCTGTGCGGCTGGGTTACTTGTACTGGCTACTGGGTTAGCCTCCACTTAAAGCCAGAAACGTAATAACTGAGTAAGTTATTACAGACAGACAGTAATAACTGAGTAAGTGCAATTGAGATGACCTTAAATAAAAAGCTTATGGCTCATTAGTGACTTGGTACTTACTGCTACAAGATGTGCCATACAATACGGACGCCACCAGCCACACCTGGCAGTTTAAATTCAAGTTAAATAGAACTGAAATTTCAGAGCCTCGGTTGCATTAGCACCATGTCCAGTCCTGGCCGAGGATTCTGGGGGTCACTGCATAGCACAGTGTGAGCACCCCATCACACAGGGGCTCTGCACTGCTGCACTGAGGGGTCACTCCAGTTCCCACCATTTATTTATTTTTTTACTTATTTATTTATTTAGTACCAAGAACTGAACCCAGGGGCACTTGACCACTGAGCCCCATCTCCGGCCCATTTTACTTTTTATCTTGAGACCGAGTCTTGCTAAGTTCTTTAGGGCCTCATTAAGTTGCTGAGGCTGGCCTCAAACTTGCAATCCTGCTGCCTTAGCCTCTGGAGTGGTTGGGATCGCAGGGGTGTGTCACCTCGTCCAGCTAGTTCCAACCATTTAAGAAGCTGCTATTCTGATGACCTCCTAAGTCTTCTAAAATAGTTCTGAAAAAATAACTCAATGTGAGATTAGGTTTATTGACCAATTGATTGATCCAGTATTATGATAGGAGATGTGACCTGCCTCAGCTTCTTCCATTGTGGAAAACCCCACTTCCTGGGTCTTTGCCTCCTTATCAAGGGGATCTGTGCTATGGAAAATAGCTACCCTGCCTTTCAGAGGTGTAGCCCTGGGCTGGGGCGGGGCCTGGGGCTCAGGGGTAGAGCGCTTGCCTAGCATGTGTAAGGCACTGGGTTCGATTCTCAGCACTGCATATAACTAAATGAATAAAGATTCATCACCCCATGACGAGGAGCAATGCATCTTTCAGAAATAGGGTTTATAGGTCAAATATACTTATATTTTAATAAACACATAACATGTTTTTATGTAAAATAAATATACATATATTTATTTTTAAAAACATATATGCTTGTTTCAGAAAACACCATCACGAGAAATGAAAAGTAGCGATGATTTCACCCACAATGCAGACAATAGCTCAGGATGGTGGAGAGCATCTACAAGGCCGTCCTGGGGTGGAGAGCCCACAGCGGTTGGGAAAGGGCTCCCCACCTCCACTTGGGCTTTGCAGAGAAAGGCGAGGGCTGGGAAGCAGAAAACAGGGAGGACGTTAGCAAGTTTCTGAAGCTTTGGGGGTTTTCACACAGTGCGGGAACCCATATTGTGTGATGAGATCAAGTGGAATCATCTGTCAGCCTGTCTGTTCACATAGCTCTGCTATTCATAGAAAACATACCTCTCTCCCCATGTAAAACACCATATGCCTCCTCTCTTACCTAATTAGGGGCAGGGTGTGCGGGTATCCTAGGGACCTGCGCTGCTTTCTCAGGTCTCTGGAACAAAGTGGGAGGAGGTAATGGCAGTAACTCAAGGGGCCATTCCGGGGCCTTCCGCAGAACATTCTGCAGGGATGTCAAGAGCAATAGGGAACCATGTTAATTAATAAATCTGAAATGAGTTTTGACTCCTGCTGTCTATGGCATCATGAGAAAGGAAAGGAAAGAAGATGTCACCATCTTTTGGAGTCTCAAGGTACCATTCAGCTACCGCTTAAACCTCCAATCGCTTATGGAGCCCCTTATGATTCACCATAGTAATTGCCACTTGGTACCACCCCTTCCCGCCAGGCCCCCCACTGCCTGCCAGCCCTGTGTACCTAGCTGTCCATGCACTGCCCCTGAGCCCTCGGGCCCAGTTTCCAGGGCTAGGGAAGGTGAATGGAGGGTTACTGTTGAGTGGAGACAGGTTTTTGATTGGGGATGATGGACAGCTTCTGGAAATGGACAGTGGTGAGGGTCGCATTGTGTGACTGTACTCAATGCCAGTGACCTGTACACTTGAAAATGGCTAAAATGGTAAATGTATGCCATGTATATTTAGCTATCATTTTCGTGTGGTAAAGGGTGCTGAATCCAGGATCTTGCAATGCTAGACAAGCACTCGACCACTGAGCGACATCCCTAGCCCTTCTGTTCTGTTCCATTCTATTCTATTCTTTTGAGATAGGGTCTCACTAAGTTACCCAGGCTGGTCTTATGATCCTTCTGCCTTAGCCTCCCACATAGCTGGGGACATGCACCACCATGGCCAGCTTCCACAATTAAAAAAAAAAAAAAAACAACTTCGACATTACTGACTGGCCTCATTTTAATTTCAAATGTACAAATAGCAAGTCGCCATTTGACCCTGACCATCGATCCTAATAAACTTCCTAGTTTTCTCGCTCCCTCTTACTCCCTTGCCCCTGTCCTCTCCCTAGGCCTCAGTGAGAACTTGGAGCAATCAGACAGAGCCCCACCCACACACCCATTTATGTTCCCATGCACTTGTTTAAAAAAAAAAAAAAGGTGAAAATGCAAATTTTATGTACTATACATTTTATCACAATAAAATGTATATTTTTACATCTCAGTCCCTGGCTTGGGCTCTGATCCATTCCCCAGAATGTCTTCCTCTTCAGGGTCAGCGTCCTCTCTTTCTGCCCCACTAGGCCACTCTCCACAGACAGGCTCCACCAGCTCCGGTCTGCAAAACACCGCCACCTGCTTCCCCCGCCTGCTTCAGGCCTCTACCCTGCTCCCAGCACAGCCCGGCTCCTGACAGGGCCTCGGCCACTCTGTCCTCACCTCACCTACCCCATCAGCCCTCCACCCTCCCTGCGCACAGATTCTGTCCACACAGCTGTGGACAAGCTCTGTCACCCAATCAGGCACAGCTCAGCCTTCTTGGTACACTTTTGACCTTCCTGACGCATCCTTTCTAGTTCACCTCTCACTTCACAGAGAGCTCTTCTGGGTCTTTCTCTGGTTCCTTTTCTACCTGCTAAACGTAGGTCTCCAGGACTCTCTTCTGGGCTCCTTCTCCAGTCCACTCACACAGCCTCCCTACGTCATCTCAATCCATCTTGTGGTCTTTAAATACCCTAAAACTATATCTCCAGTCCTCACCTCTCCCTGGGTCTCTAGAATTTTCTATCCTCTGTCTAACCTGGTACCTCATATAAATGACTTCCTGTGTAAGGGTCCAGCGAAAAGTCGGAGGAAGAGACCACCAAGAGACTGACTCATGCAATTGCAGAAGGGGATTTATTGAGGATCCAATTCAGCGCGCTGAGGCTCTAGGCTCACTCAAGAAGCGAGAGCAGCCCAGAGCCCAGAGCAGAGGCTAAGCAGTGCTTAAGTACACTTTTTGGGGAGGGTGGGGGCTTTGCATACATCAGAACAAATCAGCATGAGGCACGGGAAAATTGAACAACAACTCTCATATATGATTAGCACATTCATTGGCGGGAACAGGTCAGGCTGGGGTGATTGGTCACTCCTAAGCGGGGTACACATTCAAACTGATTGGTTTGGGCCCTGTATGCTTACGTGACAAACTGCACAGAGCCCTAGGCTAAATGGCCAGTAGGGCATTGTCTTAACTATCTCAGGAATTTCAGGTTCTGGGTGTAGCAGAGGAACTTAACAATACCTGGTCTTTCACTTTTTAATTCAGGCTTTGCAGCTTAGAAACTTTACCCTTTCACCTGTACCCTACTGACACTGCCCTACTAATGACAAGGTGTTGTGGTTTGACAAGTGTCCCCCAAAGGTCCATGTGGTAAGGATGGATCTCCAAAGTGGCATTGCTGGAAGCCAGTGGAACCTTTAAAAGTGGGTAGGTGTGAGGGAGCCCTTAGGAAACCTGGGCATACTCTCAAAAGGGATTGTGGGACTCTGTTCTCTTTCACTGTCTTTTTTGCTTCCTATTTGATGAACAATTTACCATTTGCTCCAGTCATGGTGTGCTACTCTGCCAGAGGTCCAAAGTGATGGATGGGGTCACGTGATCATGGACTAGAACTCCCCAAATCATAAGCCCCAAATCAACCTTTCCTCTCTATAAGTTAATTGTGGCAGGTATTTCATTACAGGGATAGGAAGCAGTCAGATACGCACAGCTCCCCACCCAGGTGTAGAGCATTTCCCTGACCCTTCCTGCCTCACCCCTCCCAGTGGATTCAGCAAGTGCTGCCAACTAGTCTTAAAAACATGCCCTGAGCCAAGGGCAGTGGCACAGGCCTGTCATCCCAGCGTCTAGGGAGGCTGAAGCAGGAGCATCACAAGTTTGAGGCCAGCCTGGGCTTCCTGGCAAGACCCTGTCTCAAAATAAAATAAGAAGGGCTGGGCTGGGCTGGGCTGGGGCTCAGCGGAAGCGCACTTGCCTGCATGTGGGAGGCACTGGGTTCGATTCTCAGTACCACATATAAATACATAAAATAAAGGTCTAACAACAACTAAAAAACAATTTAAAAAAAAAGGCGGGGCTGGGGCTATAGCTAGGCCGTGCGTGCTGTCCCCAGCACCACAGATAAATAAATAAATAAATAAATAAATAAGCATGCCCTCTGTCTGCTTGTCTCCATCCCCAACCCCCATCACCTGGACCCCTGCAAGAGTCTGCACCCACACAACAGCCAACCACTAACCCCAAAATTAAATGACATAATTCCACACCCTGCCATAAACAGCTTCCCGATGGCTTTCTGTTGCCCCATATGTCACCTCAGCCTTCCTCAGAGTCACCGTCCAGCTCATTCACGGTGCTGGACCCTCACTCAGTGCTCTGCACCAGGAGTGATTTTGCCTGTCTGGGGACATTGGCCGTGTCTAGAGACAGTTTTGACTGTTGCAGTTTGGAGGAGAGGGAGAACTATCTGTGTCTAGTGTACAGAGGCCAGGAATGCTGTTAACAGCCTACGGGCACAGGAAAGTCCCCTTGAAGTGTTAAGGAGGTATACATGTAAGATATCACTTCCATTATTTTTTCTAGAGACTCCATCCAATGCTTTACTAAAAAAATATGTGCTATTTATTTATTTATTTATTTATTTTGTGCTATTTATTTATTTATTTAGAGATTGAACCTGAGGGCATTTAACCACTGAGTCACATCCCCAGTCCTTCTACAAGATGAACTGAGATGACTTAGGGAGGTTGTGTGAGTAGACCGGATAAGGAGCCCGGAAGAGAGTCCTGGAGACATACCTGCTAAATAGCAGGGAGAAAAGGAACCAGAGAAAGACCCAAAAGAGCTCTCTGTGAAGCGAGAGGTAAACTAAAAAGGACGTGTCAGGAATGTTTTATTTAGAGAAAGGATCTTGCTAAGTTACTTAGGGCTTCACTGAATTGCTTAGGCTGATTTTGGACTCATGATCCTCCTGGCTCAGCCTCCTGAGCTGCTGGGATTACAGGCGTGCGCCACCGCATCTGGCAAAAATACATGCATTTTAAGTGTAGGTGAAAGAAAGCAAGTTTTAAAAATGTTTTTCCACCTGCATGTTTCAGAGAAGGCAGGCAGGCCGAGGGCTGGGTCCCTAGCCCCGGGCAGAGCCAGCGGGGCAGATGCTTCTGCTCAGGGATTGCTGACTTGGCTTCCACTCTCACCACTGCAGCAGAATCGGTCTCCCCTTTTTAAAAAGCAAGCCAGACACAGGATCCTTCCCCAAAAGGAAATGCCAGCAAAATAGCCCTCCTTATTTTTGAAAGGAAAAAATGATTTCCTTTTAGTGTTTAGTCTAATAAGCAGGAATCTGGAGCCTCTGGCTCCATCCTCTGCATTGTGATATTGGGAGAATTTTTGCAAGACTTTTGAGCTATTTATT
This sequence comes from Urocitellus parryii, assembly GCF_045843805.1. Lineage (NCBI taxonomy): Eukaryota > Metazoa > Chordata > Mammalia > Rodentia > Sciuridae > Urocitellus > Urocitellus parryii. The sequence continues at coordinate 11,170,209 of NC_135532.1, read as the reverse complement.
CAAAACCTAGGAAAATCCCAGAAAGGCAAGACTGCGACTAAGTATTTCTTCAATTTGTGAGTATTTCAAGGTGTATCAATTCATATTTTCTTAGCCTTCCCTTAACTCTCTTTCTCCCCTCTCAATTATAAGACTGAATAGCAGGAACAATACTCTCCTTAAAAAAATAACTAGGGCTGGGGGTGCAGCTCATTGGTGGAGCACTTGCAAGGTCCTGGGTACCACCCCCACCAATGCCCCCCTCCACACACACAAATCAACCCTGAAGAGATATGGAATGACTTGAGAAACTTTCCAGGAAGAATTGTCTTAAGCATCGCTTAATCCCTGCCTTTCATTACAGCGGAGGGCCTGGTCCCAGCTGAACTGGAAGGGAGGCCGGTTTCCTGCTTGAGATAAGGCTGCATCTCATACCTCTTCCTGGGGTTTTGCATCCCTTAGATTTCACTCTCTGCAGGTGCCCCAGGAGGGAGTTCCTGCATAGTAAAGGTCAAAGATAACAAAGGCTGAGCACAAAAACCCACCAGGGTCCTCTGTGCAGGAGACCACACCTTGGAGGAAGGGTGGAGTCAGGGCTCGCAGGGACACTCCAGGTGGTATCCAAAAGGGGCCAAAGCTTCGGACTCCAGTCAAGTTACAAGATTGGAGCCAGGAAGAGAGGAGGGCCCACTCCCTCAGCTCAGGGGGGTGAAGTAACTGATGGGATGGGAGTGTGGGCTCAGAAAGTACCCAGGAAAGATCCAGGGGAGCTGGGGAAATTAGTGGGGGGGGGGAACAGAGTCAGGAGGGGACAAAAGAGAGAAGAGGGGGTGGGACTGTGAGTGGAGTTGAAAAGACCTGATGGGGGAGGGGAAAGAGGCTGGGGGCAGAAAGAAGGCTCTGGGCCACCGCAGAGCGGCTGCTGGCAGGAGGGGGAGCTGAGCTGACTGGAGGCTTGCTTGGCTGCGGCCCAGAAAACTTGAACTCGAAAACTTGAAAACTTGAAAGGAGTTATGTGAGTTTAATACTCCCTCAGGTCTGTGGAGAGGGGAAAGAATTAAAAAAAGAAGAAGGAGAAGAGGGGAGAAAAAGTCAAAAGTCTCAAGAGGAGGGCGCGTCTTGCTTTAAAGGATACCACTTGGGCCTGTCCCCAGTTTTCTAGGTTTTGTTCCTGGTTTAAAAGGAGAAGTTTTATGTCACCCATGAGAGTCTGCATTTTTGTGGGATTCAAATATTCCTTAATTAGGTGTTGTCTCTTTACAGAAACAAAAGACTCCCTTTATTTCATTTTACTTTGCCATTTTAATTTACTCCCTTTCGTGTTTAATAACTAGGTAGGGAAATGTTAAACAGCTGCTGTAAAATATTACAAACCCTGCTCCCTGGGAACACTGAGAAGGAACTTTCTAGCACTATCTCCCACCCCAGAGTGGGGTGCCTGGGGAGGCCCCCAAGAATCCCAGGCTTGGCCAATCAAGAATTGGGGGTGCTCAATTCCTCTGTCCCACTGTGGCTCACCCCTACCCCTTCTTCCCTCTTTGGTTCATGTTGGGGGTGGGAGTGGGGAGGGTATTTGAATGGAGAGGGTCAGGCACTGGGTTGCTGGGAAAAATATCTCCCCCCAAGTGACCTGTTTGGTTTGTCCTTGGGTGCCTTCTAAATAGGGTTCAGCCTTCTCTATCCCAAACCAGGGAATGTGCCCCGGTGAAACTCAGGAAAAGCAGGGGGAAAAAAAATCTATCTATCTATCTCACAGTGGCCAGGAACATGAGTGGCCTTGGAATACCAGCTCCTGGTTTCTTATTGTGTTCTCAGTCTGAGGAGAATGACAGAAAAGAGAAGGGACCGTAGCTTCTACAGCTCAGAAAGTAAGGGGGGGGCATGCTCCCCATCCAGTTCCAGATTAACACTGCAGCAAAAGGTCAGTAGTTGTCTACAAATTGCAGAAACTTCCCAAGGGATCTGGCACGCAAATTTGCAGGGCAGCCCAGGGCACGGGTTTCCATCCACTGAGCTGCCTATGATGCTCATGCGCTCATTTTGCTGGCAAAAGAGCCTGTCATAAAATGTAATACTGACTATAAAACAAATCAGCGCTTTGAAACGACTTGCTTCAGATGTTTTCATAAATCCCTAATGGCTCAGGCACTGCCTGCTATTGATAATATTAATGTGTTAATAGTTCCTCCGAAGCAGGAGCACTGGGTAGGTCTGGACACACACGTGCACACGCACTCAGAGGCAAAGATAGGAATGACCCAGAACCCAAAGACAATGGTTTGGCTCTTCCTTGAATTTTAGCAGCACCCTGTTGACCTTGGAAAACCAGGTCCAAGGGAGAAATGTGACATTCTTAATTCTCGGTGGGAGCCCCCTTTAAAGAACTTTACACTGCTCATTTAAAAAGTTTATCAGCTAGGTACACATGTCCTAAAAAAGTACCTGAACACACCCATGTTCAGAGCTGCTTTAGACACAGCCGACAAAAGGTGGAAACAACCAAGTGTCCATAGGAACGGATAAACTAAATGGAATCCAGCCATACAATGGGATACTATTCAGCCATGAAAAGGATGGAAGTTCTGATGAAGTTACAGCATGGCTAAGCTTGAGGCCATCTGCTGAGCGAAATGAGCCAGAGATAGAGGCAAATATTGTACGAAGTCCCTCGAGTGGTCAAATTCAGAGGCAGAAAGACCACTAGTGGCTGCCAGGGGCTGTGAGAGGAGAGGATGGTGAACTGCTGCTTGATGTGTACAGAGATTCTGTTTGGGAACAGGAGAAAGGTCTGGAGATGAACGGTCATGATGGTTATAAAACACTGTGAATGTTCTTAATGCCATTCAACCCCTGAAAATGGTTCAATCAGTAAATCTTACGTTGAACACATTTCACCTTGATTTTTTTTTTTTTGGGGGGGGGGTGCCAGGGACTGAACTCAGGAGCACTGGGCCACTGAGCCACATCCCCAGCCCTATTTTGTATTTTATTTAGAGACAGGGTCTCATTGAGTTGCTTAGCCCCTTGCTTTTGCTGAGGCTGGCTTTGAACTCGCAATCCTCCTGCCTCAGCCTCTGCAGCTGGAGCCGCTGGGATTACATGTGCCTGGATTTTACCTTGATTTTTTAAATGGTAGAGAAAAGCAGGTGAAAAATGGATATTTGGCATCTCTTCAACTTTCTCCATATTCTCCTACTTTTGTTGTCCTGCATCAGGCACCCAGATCTGTTCCCAGTTTGTGTTTACATTTCCCAGACCTCCATGGGGGCTCCAGGAAGCCTTCCCATTAAAATCCAGGTCCTTTTTCCCCTGTTTTTGGTGGGGCTGGAATTGAACTCAGGGCCTTAACACATCAGTCAAGTACTCTACCATTGAGCTGCATTCCCAGCCCCAAATCCAGATAACGTCTCTAACAGAGATTTACAGAGCTAAAATGATGCTTTTCATGATGTAATTTGTTTGCTTCCTTCCTAGCAGGCTTCAGATGGAAGAAGTCAGAGAAAACACATGCTCTGATCACCACACCAGAGGCCAAAGATACTGAAGTTCTTTCAAGGCACATTTCTAAAGTCTCTGGACCACCTCAGCTCTCTGCTTTATGGACCTGTAATCCTAGTGGCTCAGGAGCCTGAGGCAGGAGGATTCCAAGTTCAAAGCCAGCCTCAGCAACTTAGTGAGGCTGGAAGCAATTTAGCTTAACCCTGTCTCAAAATAAAAAGTATAAGGCGGGCTGGGATTGTGGTTCGGCAGTAGAGCACTTGGCTAGCGCATGTGAGGCACTGAGTTTGAATCTCAGCACCGCATATAAATAAATGAATAAAATAAAGGTCCATCAATGTCTAAAAATATATATATTTTTAAAAAGTATAAAGGGCTATGGATGCGGCTCAGTGGTTGAACACCCTTCAGTTCCATCTCTGCTACCAAAAATAAATAAATAAAGGACCTAGAGTCAAAGGCTAGAAATCCAGGGGCACCGTGGGAGGGGTGGCACTGGCTAACCGAGGTGGCTGTTCTGGAACTCATGCTACCTCTTACTACCAATCCTGCTGGGTCTAGGGGCAGAGAGAAAGCTCCAAGAGAGAACAGGGCCTATCTAAAAGTCTCTCTCAGGAGCACAATAGACACTTGTCCCAGGTCATGGCTTTTCTAATGCTGGCTCTTTGGAGTCAGTTGATTTAAGACATGGCCAGCGTGGTCAAATCTTTGGCCTCAGCCCTAAAAGGAGACAAGCATTGGCAATAGCCCACTCTTGAATTTCCCTTACATTTCATTGTGCAAAACCCAGCTGCCAAGAACTCCAGGGTCCCCTTGCATAGGCTTTTGCCTGGCTTTGAACATAGAATGTGTCGGTGCCAGACCTTCTCCATGCCAGGTCAGGAGAATAAAACTCACAGCTCATGACAGAGAAGCCCATTCAAAGCCCTCCTGAGGAGAGCACGAAGCCTACTAGTTTTCAGACTGAGGGGCCAATGGCAAGGACCCCAGTCAAATAAAAGGGTGGGGTTAGAAGGGTCTTGAACAAGCCTGCAAAGGAAGCCCCAGTGAACAGGGGCAGTGGGCATAGAGCTGGGGGCTCCCACAGTTCCTGGGAGGGACTCTGGTGGGGCTGCCCAAGGACAGGCAGCCCAGCTAAAGGCAGAATCAGACCAAGGGTTCAATCAATGAACGAATGAATGAGCTCAGGTTAAAAGCTGTCAGAATATCTTAATGATATTCGTAATCTGAATATCATTAAGAAAACTTTGCAGTCAACATTAATTTTCTTTCTTTTTTCTTTTTTTCTTTGGAACTGGGGTCTGAAACCAGGGGTGCTTAACCACTGAGCCACCTCCCCAGTCCATTTTTATTTTTTATTTTGAGGTAGGGTCTCAAGAACTGATCCTCCTGCCTCAGTCTCCAGGGCTGCTGGGATTACAGGTGACACCACTGCACCCAGGTCAACACTGATTGTTTTAAATCAACCCACTTCATCAAATTCTCTGCCAGCTATAAAATGGCTTCCCGACTTGCCTTCCTTTTTTTCCCCCAAGAAATGCTGTTTATTAAACAGCTTAGGAGGTGAGAGACAGAGTGAAAAGTGGCAAGACAAGTCAGGGGAAACGACATTTTTCTTTTATTTTAAACGTAGTCTTCCTCAATCTCCTTTAAGGCTGTCCTAAATTTGGTTAGGGCCAGGATGTGCAGGCCATGATCATTTGGAAGGATCAAGAGAAAGTTTCCCATGCTTAGTTGTTTCTTATGCTGGAGCAGATAGATACATGCACAAAAGACTATAAGAAGTATTCGTGTTCAGTGTTTGGGTTCTGGGTATTTTCAAGAAAATAGCATTTTGCCTTTATCACACACATTAACTTCCTGGTGATTCTTCTGGAAGTCTGACCATGTTTTAAAAAATATTTTTTAGTTGTAGGTGGACACAATACCTTCATTTCATTTATGTGGTGCTGAGGATTGATCCCAGAGCCTCATACATGGGAGACGAGCTTACTCTATAGCTGAGCCCCAGTCCCAACCCCAGCTCCAGCTCAAAGTCTGACCATTTTATTTTTAATTTATTTATTTATTTATTTTTGAGAGGGGGGGAGAATTTTAAATATTTATTTATTTATTTATTAGTTTTCAGCGGATACAACATCTTTGTTTGTATGTGGTGCTGAGGATCGAACCCGGGCCGCACGCATGCCAGGTGAGCGCGCTACCACTTGAGCCACATCCCCAGCCCAAAGTTTGACCATTTTGACTATTTGGATGCAACTCACTTTGGGAGAAGGAAATGGAAAAGTATACAAAATTACAAAGGGCTTTTTATATTTTAAAATGTGCTTTTCTGGTACTATTACCCTGCTTATTGATGGCTGACCCATATTCTCAGAACTTCTGGGTGGGTCTGCGGCTGTCTCCAGCCCCTCTCTCATCCTTGTGTCCAGCAGGCAAAGGTTCCCTAAGAGCCTTGGGGTAGATGGCCAGGTGATCTGTGTCAACTTTGCAAAAAGGAGGATGGAAAGAGGAGCCATCATGAGTGTAGGGTGACCCATGATGTAGGGTGGTGAGACTTGAGGAAAGGGGAAACAGGTTGGAAGGAAGGTAGGACTAGGGAAGCTGAGGGCTTAGTACATCCTCCTGAGTTACCAAGGCATTGTCATGGTATTGACTCACTACACTGGAGACCTCACAGATCCCAGCACAGGGGCCCTAAGCCACCAGACTCACACACGTGTCCAGTCAGACAGTGTCCACCAGGCACAGCCAGCAATATGGAGAAACCTGGGGGCCATATCTCAGCCCTCCCCTTCCCAATTCCCACTCCAGGACAGACCATGTCTCTCCAGGCAGTCACCAACTGAGGCCCAGGTTCTGCACAAACACTCATACAGCCTGTATCAAGGCCACAAAGTCAGAAAACTACCTTTTCATGACTTTTCTCACATATTGATTGCCTCCAAGTGGTTCCCCAAGGAGCCCAGCAAGGCTAGGCCAGTGGGGTCTTCAAATTGGTGGAGAAATCCAGGACTGTCCTCACAGCTCACTTACACAAGGAGTGTACTAGGAGACCCACCAGAAGGATCTCCGGGACCACTGTATCTTCTAGGTGTCCACTCTTGGAGTACATGTCTCCTCGGATGCCTTGTAATTATACAGTTGTTCACACTACCCTGCTCCTTTGGGAACCTGCTGCGAGATCATCAATGACCCCTCACTAGCTCAGCCCCCTCCATTTCCTGAGCTGGGATCCCCCGCATTAGTTTCCTGTTCTGGAGGGACTTTTCCAACTTGGAGCAGAAAATAAGGACTCCAGGGCAAGGACTTAGGGACTTGTTGGACCCCGGGAGGCGAAACTCCTGGGATGTGCACAGTATTTGGCCCGCGCTACCGCGTGTGGGGAAATATTATCACACTCAGAAGGAATCACGACTCCTGGCCGGGCCATTACTGAGGCTCTAGGCACGCGCAGGTTTTGGCCTGGCTTTCAGTGACTCCCCCTTCTCGCTAACCACTCTCTCGTAATTTGTGGGCCGCAGCAGAGCTGCGCCCGGGGCTGAAGCCCCTGAATTACAGCACTTCTGCAGCCCAGACACCCAGAGAATTGCCTCCGCGCCCTCCAGGCCCGAACCTACCTCCGCCCAGTTCCCCAGCTGCTGAAAAGGATGGGATTCCACCACGCACAGCCAGTGCGCACACACTCACATGCACTCACGCACACTCACTCGCAGTCCCCCTGCAAGGCCACCTGCACACGTGCACAAGCCTGGCCGTTTTCCTTTTGTGCTCGCTTCACAGGCCGGTGTTCCTGCCCCTGGTCCCATCCTTCCTCACTTTCCTCCTGGGCTCCCCGGGCCTGGCTCCTTTCCCTTTGGCCCCTCTGCCCGAGGGTTGTACCCTCGCCCTTTCTACCCGGGAGGGGTCAATGCGCCCCGCCTGGGCTGAGTTCTGGGAGAGGCTGGAACTGCAGGGCTGGCCTCCGGCCTGCGCCCTGTTTGTTTTCCCTTCGCCCCCTGAATGCTAGATTAAGACGTAAAGATTACCCGGGCCGAATAATGCCGGGAGTCAACACTCGAGCAAACAAAAGTGCTTGCACAACTCGCCAACCCCGCTGGGACCCGGGCCGCAGGCTGGGGGAGAGAACGCACTCCTCGCTGCTAATTACAAATAAATGATGATGTGCTCACTAAGTAATTGATTTAATGAAGTTCCTATGAAACTATTAAACCCGGGTGGAGGTCAGGCTGGAGGCGCCCCAGAGCGCCCATTGTGGGCTGTTTAACTCCACCAGGCTCCTCGGAAAGACATCGGGGCTAATAGGTGAAGTCACAGCTGCTCGCGCTGACTTCTCAGAGCGCCCGGCCGGCCGCGGGCACCCTCGCACCCTCCTCCTGTCGCGCCCTGGTGTCCCGCCGCCCGCGCCCCGCGCCGGCCAGCTTACCCACGCCACTCCCAGCCCCGCCGCCAGCTCCCGAGGGCCTCTCCAAAGGGATCCCGGGTCTTGTTAAGAGCGGGAAGTTGAGCACTGAACTTGTGCGCACCGCCAGCAGTCGGCGGCGTGCACCGCGGCCCACCCCTCCCTCCTCACCCCACCCCCGCCACTTCGTGCAGGAGCTTCAGCCAGTGTGCCACGCAGGGTGCTCGCGCGCTCTTGGCAAGGTGCCTGGAGCCCGGACGTATGCCCAGTGCATTGGTTGGGGCGGGGCTGGGGGGTGTGAGTTGTGCACGACTGTGTGTGGATGTGTTTGGGTGTGCAAGCGCGCCTGCATGCCTTCCGGGCCCAAAGGCCACTTTTCTGCATCCACTACCTGGCCAGAGGCCTGTTCGGGCGAGAAAGTAGAAGTAGGGGGAGAACAGAGAAAGGGAAAGTGGCCAAAAAGGGTCACTCAGGTGGGCGGTTGGGCCTGGGAGCTCCAGTCCTAGGCGGAGACCTAACGCGGGAGTAGGGTGTTCTAGTGTGGCCCCTTTTCCGCTCCTTGCTGCCCACCTCTGGACAACCTCAGGCGGTCCCCAGCCCTAGAGCGACGCCTCCAGGTCTTAAAGGGGGCGGAGGGCCCCAGGCCTGCATCTGCCGGCTGAAGTATAAAAGTTCCCTCTCCTCCTCCTCCCCCTTCAGGGAAGATGGGGACTACTCCCCCAGCATGGCTCATGGTGGGAAATGTGATCACCCCTTATCCAAAAAGACAGAGGGAGCCTGAGGTGACACATCCCAAGATGGAGAATCAGACATTGCAGATGAATCTAGAGTTAAGGATGCGAACCAGCAGCAAGGGTCCAAATCATTCACACCCATAGAGGAAAGAGCATTTGACTGCATCTCCCAGCCCCCTACCCCCATGCACACCTGCAAGGGGCCTTGTGGTAAAAGAGAAGGCCTATATCCCGCTGGAAATCCACACAGGGGGAAACGGGGTGCCCACGGGGCTTCTGGATGTAGAAATCAATCTGCCAGCATGCCCTGCCCCCTCCACCCCACCCGGCCAAGTCTTGTCTCTTCTCATCTAGAATTGCTAGTTAACAGAGTTTCTTAAAGCATGCATTTGATTTATGCCACAGTTAGTTGGCAGTAAGTTTATTGTTGTTGTGTTTTGTGCACATTTTTTTAAAAATTTCTAACTGCTGAATTCAATTTCCATTTGATTTTGAATCAAACACTTGGAATGGGGGGTGTGTGGGTGGAAAGGATAGTTTTGGCCTGGTTGTGGGTTGACCTGCCTGGGTCTTTGGTCTCAACCTTTGAATCCTCAGGAAATATTGGCAAAATCTTTCTTGGAGGGGCTGGGAATATGGTTCAGATGGTAGAGTGCTTGCCTTGCATGCACAAGGCCCTGGGTTCAATCCCCAGCACCACAATAGATAAATAAATAAGTAAATCTTTTTTGAGACTTGCTCAAAGTCTCAGTTTCGCCATCTGTAAAATTGGACCTGGACCTGGAGATCCTTGGCTGCCGTCCTTTAGGCTCTATTTGTTTGTGATCTGTGAAGAGGCCACCATAGGGAGGAGGAAGTCAGCAAAGAAGCCTGTTTGCGGCGAGCTTTTGTCTTCTCTGTAGAAGCGAGTCCCTTTGTAAAATAACGCCCTGCCAGACTGCCTAATGGATTTCTGCAAGGCTGGGGTCTTAGTTTTCCCCACGCAGGAGCAACGAAAGAGAGGGGGACGCCCAAACCCGGCGAGTGCAGCCTGGCTGTTATTTGCAAAGAGGTGTTCACCAAAACGTGCCAGAAGCCGTGCGCGCGGGCGCGCTCTCCTCCTCGGCCCAGGGCAGCTGTTCGCATTTTGTTTCCGCCTCCTCTCAATCTAGTCCCTCGTATCCCTTTAACGCCTGCTGCCGACTGCATCCCTGCTGCCCTCAGTGTAGGATGGGCACTTCTCTTCAGCCTGCAAATGAGAAGTGACATTTGCACTCGGCTCAGCCAACGCGTGAGCAGAGCGGCGGGACACAGGCCCATTGACCGAGAGCGGTCTAGGGGCCGGCCGGCTCGGCGGCATCAGAAGCTGCCTTAATTAATACCATCTTAAATAGTCCAGCAGCCACCGAAGACAAAGTTGAAGAAAGACTTTAAGGCTGAGTGCCCCTCGACAAGCTCTTTTTCCCGTGTCATTCAATATTTAATGCGCCCGCTTGTAATTCTACTACTGGTGTTCCTTTCTCAGCGAGGACATTATTTTTTCACGGTGCCCATAGCCAGGGAAAGCCCTTTAGGCAAAGAAAATCAAAATGTTTGTTGTTTTGGATGACTTATAACTCTTGTTTAACACAAGTACTTTCAGGAAAGTATAACAGGCGCAGCCTCCAAAGCAAACAACACAATCCTTGTGACAGAGTCGGACACAAAAAGCACATTGTCTTGCGGACTACCCTTTCTCTGGTGCTGGATGGGGGCCTGTCTCCAGTGAACACCACGATGCCATTTCACTTTTGAACTATTGTTTTTGAGTTATGCCATGTGGTCAAAAGGAGCGAGAAGGGGGTTGTTTCCAGGCTCCTAAGACAAACGAGTTGCCTTTTCAATGAAATCCCCCTCGATCCTTGAAAACCGAGTTTAAATGTCACTTCGCCTTTCTAATGGGCACAGGGCTGGAGGCGACCCTTCAAAGAGCCTCGGTGATAAACGACCCTTATTAAATATGGCCCAGACTGCTGGGAAAGTCCGAGCTCGGCCTGGGTGCTCAAGAGCGCCCCTCGCTGGAGGGCCCTGGAGGAGCCCGGGCCTCCCCGCCACGGCCGAGGCCACAGCCCCGGGCTCGGGCTCGGGTGAGAGAGAGGGAGCTGGGGTGGGGAGCGCGGGTGAGGGGGGCCAGTTGTAATACAACTTCTTATCTGCCGCCCCCCACACGCCCGTGCGCCCCATCCCCAACGACTCGGCGTGAAAGGTTGGTGCGTTTCCCCCCTGACTTCTTTTTGTCCGTGGCCGAGTGGCGTCTGCAAGTCTGAGCTGCAAAGTTACTGATTTGCAGGCTGCATGTTAAGGCAGCCCATGTAAGTAATTTCTCCGGGCACCCCAGCAAAGGAGAACAAATCGCTGACAAAGGCGAGCGCTTTCGATTCAGCGGCGTCGTTAAGGCAACCCCAAAGTATTCCTCCTATAATAAGTTCCACTTCAAAGGGTTTCTCATTCAGCGGTGACTGCCTCGCACTTTTATTAAGTCCGGGCTTTTTCACTCGGAGGAATCATCTGTTTGGTTATTTTTCATCATGTTTATTTTTCACCATTCACACAGTACTTGTATTAAATAAACAAAGAACAATCGCTCTGCAAATAAAAGTACTTAGGTGGGGAGAGAAGGAAGAGGAACTGGGGCTCTGGCGCCCCTGCCCCTCTCCCCCCACCCTCTGACATCACCCGCCCCCCACCCCCACTCGGTTTTCTCTCCTCTCTCCATTCTTTCCCTCTCCTTTCTCCCAAGCTAGGAGGTTCTAGGAGGGATTCCACCAAAGAGCGAATAGATATAAGTATGTGCATGTGCGTGTGTATGTATTTCTGATGAGATGAAAATTGACTGGACTAACTTGGCATGAAAGTAAAGGTCACTGCAACTGTATCTTAATAGAGTGTCTCGAATCGCCGTGGACCGACTGCCAGCGACTCCCCTGGCCCTGCCCATTGCCATAGCAATCCTGATGCTCTGCGCCCATGGACCATAAAAGCAGTAGTTTGAATTTCAAAGAACATGCCTTTGAGCTTCTCCCCGCCTGATTAGGCACTTGCTGTTGTATGCGAATGTGTGCTCGGGAGTGTTTGTGCGTGGCCGTGGGTGGATGTGGGCATTTCTGAGAGTTTTGTTCACGGAGGAAATGTGCTGGTAACAACGGGAGCTTTCCGCTATGGGTCTCCTTCACCGTGCTTCCCGACCTGGAAGGCTTCCATGGTCATGGGTCAGGTGTTTTGGTACACGATGGGTGGATGGGCAAGCCCCTAGTACCGCCATGGGGTGACAGGATGGAAATATTAATAAGCGGGATTGTTTTGTTTACCTTGTGATCTGCCTTCCTTTCCTGATGTAAGGTGATCCTTTGGGAGATCAGATTGTCTCCCCAGCAGTTGTACTTCCTAACCAAACTGGGATTTTCAAGTATTGATGTCCAGTATCTCTCCTACTTCAAGTCTAGATAGAGATGATAGGAAAAAAACCACAGTGGTCTCCAAAAGCTTCCACAAAATGAAAGATATCAGGACAAATATGATGTCTGCAGACAGCTGGGCTCAGCTTTTGAGGAGAGTGGGCCTCTTTTCCTCCAGTCCCCAATATGACCACACTTGTATGGCCATCTACTGCTCAAGAGTATAGAATTTCCACCCTTGAGGTCTTCCTAAGTACCTTAGATTTTAGGAGCATTAGCTTTCTGCAAGAACATCTGAATGGGGGGAAATATGTACACAAGCAACAAATAATCATGTGATTGAAGATTCTTCTAACCAGCAAAACAAAGGTATATGATTTAAACAGTGTTTGCGGGAGCCACATCTTGCCTAGGGAAGATGAAGTCTTTGATGATAGCCAACTTAGTGTCAATAAGTGGCTTTCTTTGAGACATATTCAGATGGGAACGTCTTGCTTGCCAATTGCCATAGAAATCTTAACACACCATGAAGATTGTCCAAGCGCCAAGCCTTCCGTTCTGGACTAAATTACTTTGAAGTGGCGCAGGACGAGCAGTGGTCAATTTTAACTCTATAGACTGGACAGAGAACGCTGGGAGTGGGAGATTGTGCGTTTTAAAGCAGAAAATAAGAAGGGGAAACTTGTTTTATACACTCTATACAAGGTTCTGCTCATTGTCAGATATCTTTTATCTTTTATATTTCCCATGAATGATTCATGTCTTGGTGGCTTTGTGTCACCCTTCTTTTCACAAGAAACTTCATTAGAGAGCTATAAGTTTTCCCATTGATAGGAGCCCTCATTTACCAGTGTTTTTCTCCTTCGTGTGCTGGTTATTGTCATCTGGCTTAAACAGCTCTTGGCAACCTGTTTCACCTTTACTACATTTAACAAACCTGACTTTTAAAAGCCACTATAACCTTTTGGAGAAATGCTTATTGACATTACTGATTGTTTTTAACTACTTGCCTTTTATCAGTTTTGTATCAGCTAGCATAATAACAAAACTCCAGGCTTGTTAAGGTACATAGGCAAATACATTAATTTAAGCTACTTGAATATTTTGTTGCCATGAGAAAATCCAATTTCTCCTTAACACCTGCCCCCAATGCTGAGCGTAAGTTACTCCATTTCCAAAATGAATGACAATAAAGTCCTATTTTGAGGCCCCCATGACCTATGAGAGAACTCCTTAGCCACTACTCAGATTCATCCCACATCCATAGCATCTCCTAGACTGTCTTACTTTATCTTCCTTTGTGTGTGGAAGCTTCTCACTGTCCTTCCCTCTTTTTCATTAGGTTTCCCCCTTTAGAAGGTAGGCACCAAAGAAATGCTAAAATGCACTTTTCAGCTTTTCACTGAGTTGAATCACCGTGTATATTACTAACTTTAACAAATTAATGCAGTAACCCCTGAGGTGTGTGTGCAACTGAAGGTACAACCTGCAGGGATTAGTTTCCATAAATATCTGGTATTTTCTAAATTAAACTGTAAGTTAAACCAAGCTGTAAAAACATATTTGGGGGTGAGGGAGGCTAAGAGATCAAAGGAGGAAAACTATAATGTTCACTATCTCAGCAACTGTTCTGTTTGAAAATGACAGAGATATGCCATTAGGTAAAATGTAGCAATACATAGGAAGAATACCTTTATTACATTTCTTACTTCATAGTCATTCTTGCTTTCTTTCTATTGGAGGTACACATTTTAAGCTTTTATTTTAGGTGTATCAGGAACCAATAAATCTGTGGCAGAGTTAACCTATGCATGGCAAAATACATAAAATACATATTCCTTTGTTTCATAATAAATAAACCTGTAGCATAATAAAGAATAGTGCAAACTACCATTGAAAAAGTTGTATAAATAAAACAACTCATTATACATCAGGAATATTTTGTCCTAATAATTTTACAATACATAAATTATCCCCCCAAAATCCATACCTTATTTTTCTATTTGAAAGGACTTTGAAAGTGGTTAATATGAAAATCAAATAAACTTTTAAAATGTAGAATTATTTTATATTCAAGTTTTATGGTCTTTTTCTTTATAAAGGAGGGTCTGCATGATTCATAATTACTGTAACAATCTGAGGACAACATTGAAAGGCTTTCCAAGTGACAGCACCATGCACTGTACTAGTAATATATCTATAAACTATATATAATCTCATCAACACAATGCAAAAAAGACATGCAGGAAGAGTCTTGGTTTTCACATTACGTTGTTCATTCAAGTAAGCTCAAAAATATATTTTTCCATTTCCTTTCCTTTTTTTTAAATAAACCATGAATCATAAATGATAATCTTTCACCAAAATGTATAATATAATTCTTTGGTGTGCTTTGAACTCTTCCGGGGAGTGGGAGGGAAGGGGGGAAACAATGTCTGAAAATAAATTAATTCAACTGTACAAATAAAAGTGTTCACATACAAGTTATTAACAATGACAAGACTACATCAACCACTCACAGCACACAAATTTCTACAAACCCTGGGGAGGGGGTGTCTTCAGGGTCTCTGAGGATAAATTAGTGCTCTTTAGTATATTTGTATGATGTTTCTGATGGACTACATTTTGCACAGGAGATGTGTTGTACCAACCGAAAATAAATTGACTAAGAGTTATTGTCCTAGGTCCTTGACCTTTTTTATCCTAGCTTGACAGCTCTGGCAAAGGTCACACATTCATCAATGTTTGGTAGTAACTATAAACCTTTTAAAAATTTTAATATGTATAGCAACTCCCTCCCCTCTTTCAATGTAAGTCATGTATTTCACATTATCATTTTCAAGAAGAGAGTTTGGGTGCTCAGTACTCAGGTGGAATAAAATGCACTCAAATAAATGCATTTAGGCAGTAAAAAATAGAGACTTTTTTTTTTTAAGGTTGACACAATAGTATAAAAGAGGAGTTGGCCCGTTTCAAAAACAACAGCTTTCAAAAAAAAAAAAAAAAGGCATCACACCTCCTCAGACTTGACTGTCAGTGTTGGCATCCCAAAGAATTTATGCTCAAAAACAATCTCTCTATTACACAAGAAGTTTGGACACAGTAAGAAGGCAGCATCTGAGATTTCAGATTTTAAAAAAACAAAACAAAACAAAAACAAAAGAAAAAAAAAACTCCAGAGAGGAAAAAGAAAGCACTTGAATTTCTTCTATTTTATAAAAGATCACAGTTTCACAGTTGTCTCTTGCAGCAGCTTTTCTTCTCTCCACTTTTGCTTGAACAATCACAGTAGCACAATACATGGAGATAGATTAAGGTTGCTGCACTTTTTTTTTTTTTAAATCACACAAGGAAGGGTTCTGAAGAAATAATCCTGTATAAAAATATCATGTTAAGATGAGATCAGTAATAAAAGCATGAAAATTAAAAATTATAAATATTAGAACTTAAAGGGCTTTTACAAATACTTTTGGACACAGGCACAGTCCAAGATCTGTTGGCGATGCAGCAAGTGTGTGGTTTACAATCAAGAGGCCTTTGCAGAATTAGGGCTTGACAAGGAGGCTCAAAAGCAGCCTACGTTACGGTGTCAAAGGCATTCAAGAGGCACTCCGGGAAACGCAGAGGGCCTGGTTGCTGTGTGAAGTTCTGACTTAATGCTCATCTTCTCCCCCCTTTAAATATATACACATACATGCATATATGTGTGTGATATATATACACACGTATGCACACACATATATATGTATCGGCAGTGTGTATCTCGGTTAATGTCTCCATTCATTTTCCTTGGTACAATTCGCCCTCAGCCCTGTCTCCCTGCAATGTACAAGTCCAGCTTGGTTGTTTTTTGTTTGCTTTTTTAAGAAGAAAGAAAAAAAAAGCCCAAATATCTTAATTAAATTAATTAAATGTACAAACACCATAGGGTTTCATACTGAATAAATAGGGCTAATTAGACCAGTAGCAAGTCTGAGTCACACGTTTGTCTCAGGCTCGGCATTGTCTCAGGTTAGGATATGGTCCAAGGACTCCCACTTATTAATAATGATAAATTCTAATGTATCGTCCGCACAACTTCAGGGTTCCCATACATTTCCTCATCTTCAGACTCAGAGGTGGTTCCGTTGCTGGAAGGTGTGTGGAGGTGGCTGGGGGCCCCACTGGCCTGGCAAACATACCACTCATTGAGGTTGGTCACCTGAGGGGACAGAGTGCTAGAGCGACTCCTGGCTGGGTCCAGCACAGGGGACAAGGGGGCACCCACCGGAGTCCCCACTGATGAGTAACCAAGGGCTCCTGGAGAAGGTGGGGGGGACTTGCAGTGAATCTTCATGTGCTTCCTCAGAGAACTCGGGTGAGTGTAGGATTTGTCACAGCCTCGGATCTTGCAGTAGTAGGGCTTGTCACTGGTATGGACATGGGAATGTTTCTTTCGATCACTGCTATTGGCAAACTTCCTATCACAACCATCGAATTCACATTTGAAAGGCTTTTCCCCTGCAAGGAAACACAGGAAAGGTTAACAATGGCTTTCCAGAGACTAGCTTGAAAGAAATCTTGGAGCAGAACTGGGGATGGAGTTTCCCATTCTCCTAAAGACC
The DNA here is from genome assembly GCF_045843805.1 of Urocitellus parryii. Lineage (NCBI taxonomy): Eukaryota > Metazoa > Chordata > Mammalia > Rodentia > Sciuridae > Urocitellus > Urocitellus parryii. The sequence continues at coordinate 11,153,579 of NC_135532.1, read as the reverse complement.
AACACCCAGCCTTATTTCTATTCCTAATTCCTATATTCCAAGATGCAAAGGAGAAGAGATGCTGCAAGGACTGGCCTGGGCCCACTTGCCTGGAGGTTCTGCTTGGATCTGGATTTTGAGAGGCCAGATGCCAGCCCCCTAGGTACTACAGGGGTCAGGGTGAAATGCCCATGGTTGAAGCAAGGCCCAGAATGTACCACTGAAGCCCACCTGGGCCCTCATAACAACCTCATTCATCTCAGGGTCGGGACACTCAAATATACAAGTAGAAAATCCTCTATCAAGATAAACACTGATAAAAAGATATTCTCAGAGTCACGGGTGGAGGTGAGAACAAGAAAAATGGAAGAAAGATAAACATATAACATTAAAAGTAAGCTGGGGATACAATAAAATGATGATAATGGCACTTTGTTCCAGAGTGTTCCCAGAATTTCATTGCTGTGAAGGAGCAGCAGGAGAGGATGTGGAGTTAGGAAAGGAAAGGAAATAATCCAACATTCTCCCTTTAGAAATAAAGGCACCTGTGAAACACAATCCCACCACCAGCTTTTGCAGGGCTGGCTGGGCAGAGAATAAGCTGCTGGTCTCCGCATTCTGCCAGCTTCCCCCACAACTTGCAGGGTGCTGGACAGTGTGGCAGAACAGAATCTGATCACATGTGGGCAAAGACCACAGCCTCAGCACACAATCTGTCATTTACCTTAGGCCTTTAGTACACTTATTCTAACAGCTTTCTCCATCACTTATTCATTAAAACCACTTAAAAAAAAAATCAAGGTCTTTGGCCTGTCACCCCTAAGCTGGTCTGACCATACCAGGCACACTATGACTTAAACACGAGGCCACTAGTCCAAAAAGCAGAGATGCTTAATAACACAACCAGAAAAATTTAACCACTGCTCCTGGGGGTTGAAAAACAAAAGGGAAGACGTCACTGACAACATAGCTGGGCTCTCTCTCTCACCTTAGTATCTATGAACTTATAAATTTGAATCCATAATTGAACAAGTCATCACATATTCTTTTATAATATTTTCCTTTGACATTCAGATGATCTAAAAAGATCACCAGCTACTTTGGTGACATACGAGGTAGGGCATCTTTCTTTATTTTGGATAACTTATTTTTAAAAAGAAAAACCATTAAGAATCGGTTTAATGCACATACATTTCTGTGGTGAATCTTATTCCCTCCACACAAATATGTGTTTGTTGTTTTAAAAAATATTTCACTAATGGCCACTGCTTCAATGCCAGAATATGTTAACACATCTGAAAATATCCAGAAGACTGAAATATAACTTTCCCTACCTATCCTTGTTTAAAAATGAAATTAGACATTATTGGAATACAACTCTTAACCTATAAATAGCAGGAAAACAGAGAACTCACAAAAATAATCACAACCTTTAAAAATTCTTTGGAGATGAGCCACAGCAAAAACAAAGCTAATTCCTTTCTACCAAAACATCAGTGCCTTGTCCTGATTTTTGTATTACATTTTAAGTTGGAGATAATACTAATTTAAAATAGCAGTCTTTTTTTTTTTTTTTTTTTTTTTACAAAACAAACAAAATAAGATAATCAACCTTCTTCAATAGGGAGGCTTATGTGGTTTTATTCATTCTATGCACATGTCAATGTTGTTTAGAATTCTTAGGTTTCTGCCCAACTTACATAACCCGGATTGTGAAAAGTAAAGCTTTGAACATTGCTAGTCCCTCCACTACTCACAAGAAAGAGAAGCAGTAAAAGTCAGTAAAGGGAGAGAGGAAGTGGAAAGAAAGTTGGAAATTAGGGATAAAGGAAAGGTGGAGGGACAAAGCAGAAGAAAAAGGAAATGTATTAGAAGGGCCTGGTGTTGTTCAGGGGGCCCACAGGAGCTCTGAGTAAATTCCCCCTAAATAGAAAGACTGAGAGACCTCAGTGTTTACATTCCAGATTCTGACAGAGGCGTCACATCAGAATTTAACTATTTACAGAGTTTTGGAGATTTGGTGCCTGTGGGATGGTAACCAAAAGGAAATCGAGTTGTGAATATCACTCAGGGCTTGTCAGCTTCCTCTAGGATTGGGCTGGGAGGCAGATCATAAACCCAATTGAAGGCTAACAGGTCAGGACAGAAGACTTCAGGAGTGACCTGGGGATTAGTCCGTTTGACCAATCTGTTCTGGGGTCCTGATAACCCCTCAATAGGAGAGAAGTCTATACTAGGGAGAGAAAGAAGTCCACAACTGCCGGACGGGACACACAACTGTCCCTCTCTGGACACAATGTCCAATGGCTGAGGACCCAAGGACAGCCAAAACACCAGGCCAGGCGCGGGTTTGAGTTGGACTGGGAGTCGCCAGCATCCCAGGTTGGGGTGTGTGTGGAATCCCTGCATGCTTTTCCTGGTGGGGTTCACGCTAGCAGCAGGAGTGGGGAGCAGGAAATTCTATCATTCTCACAACTTGGAACCAGAAAACCAGCCACCGGTCCCCTGCCCCCCACCCCCCACTCTCTTATGGAGCAAAATCTGTTCAGTGTTGTGGGGTCCCGGCAGAGGGGCAGGGAAGGAAGGTCCACTCCCCTCCAGAGGCCAGGGAAGGAGAGGGGCGGAGGCCACATGCGCCTCATTTAGGGCCTCCTTTTGGGAACTCGGTTAGGGCGGGGACTTCCCAGTGCTGGGCACCGAGCAAGCAGATGGCTTAGTGGGCCATGGCGTTTTTATAAGAGCCTCGTGGGAAGTTCCCTTTTGGAAAAGCCATTAAGGTGGATTGATCTGGATTAGAAAAACACAAGGCTCAAGGGACAACGTGCTCCCTGCCGGTCTTCTGCAGGTCCACATGGGAGGCCTGTGAGGTGTCAGTCCATAGGAGCAAGGCCTGGAGCGCCAGCCTGGGGCCACCTGGACGCGGCTGCTCCTGGACACATAGAATAAGCTGTACACACCCCTAACACCCGCGGACTGCCGCTGGCCGGGTCGCGGCCCACGCCCCCGGGCTGCCTCCTCGTCGCCGCCACCACCGCACCGATAAATCAGCCAAGTGATCACTGAATGTAAACTCCAGTTACTTAAGTGTCCTCCGAGGGGTAATATTGTCTGTCCCTATAAATCCCGGCTATGCTCGCGCTCAGCAGCTCTACCGCCCGAGGAACTCCTTGGTTCAAAGAGGGCACACGACACTAAGGGGCTAAACCGCCGCCCCATGCTGCAGCCACCCTCACCGGGCCAAGGCAGCCCCAAAGGCAGAGCTTGGAGTAGGGTGGGAGGGTCCCCACGGCGCTGGGGACTCCGCACTCCCATGTTCCACGGCGGGTTAGGCCTCATCTTCCTCCAACTAGAACCTTCCTTAAAAGGACAAAAACCAATTCTCCAGCATCCAGCACACTCGAGGGTGCGTGGGAAGTCTATGTGTGTGATCGCTGTGTGACAGCGCGTGTGTGACTGCGGGTGTGTAAATGAAGTGAGGGCGCATATGAAGTACGAGGGCGTGTGGGTGTCGCAGAAATGGGGTGCAGGAGGCGGGCAGGAGTGTGTGTGAACTGGTCTCGGACCATGTATGTGGAGGTGTTAGGAGTGGGGTGTGACTGAGCGGAGGTCTCGGGGGCCAGAGGGCGGGCTCCTCTTGACATCCGCACCCATCCCGGGAGGCACTAGACCCCCGCCCTCCGACGGGCCACAACTCGCGGCCCCAACACCGTAGCAGATCCCACGCGCCCTTCCCACCCCCCCGCTTTCCGTGGTGCAGCTACCGCGCAGGGTCTGCGACCTGTAGGAAGGGAGGCACCGCAGGGGAGACTCCGGCCCTGGCCCTGATTCCCCGTGGCCCTCCCCGACCTCCCGGGGCCGGGCGGATGGGGGCTGCCGACCGTCCTGGGCGCCTTCCTGCTCCTGCTGCTGCTGCTTCTGCTCCGGGGAGGCGGCGGCGGCGGCGGCTGGAGCGCGTTGCCGGTCCCGGCCGAGGGGCTGAGGGCGCGCTGGAGACTCCGCCGTGTGGGAAGCCTGCGCGGGGCCTGTGTGTGCTATCGAATTACTTATTCATAGAAAAAAGGGGGAGAGAAAAAAAAGAAGTCACATGTCCGGGTTATACGTATGCGAAGAGAAGCAGCAGAAGGAGGGAAAAATTAAGGCGAGCAGGAGCAGGAGGAGAAGCAGCGGCGGAAGCGGCGGCGGCGCAGGAGGAGGCGGCGGCGGCGCGGCCGGGGACAGACACCCACCTGTATGAGTGCGCTTGTGGATCTTGAGGTTTTCAGAGCGTGCAAAGACCTTGCCGCAGCCCGGGAAGGGGCAGGGGAAGGGCTTCTCGCCAGTGTGCACGCGGATGTGGTTGATGAGCTTGTATTTGGCCTTGAAGGGCTTGCCTTCGCGTGGACAGTCCTCCCAGAAGCAGACGTGGCTGCTTTGCTCCGGGCCGCCCACGTGCTCCACCGTGACGTGGTTCACCAGCTCGTGCATGGTGCCGAAAGTTTTGGAGCAGGGCTTGGCGCCGCCGGCCGGGGGCGGTGGCGGTGGCGGCCCGGCCAGCTCGTCGGGGTCGATCCACTTGCAGATGAGCTCCTGCTTGATTGGCTGCCGCATGTAGCGCAGGAAGGCCCCGGCTGCCCCTGGGAGGTGGGGGTGGTGCTGGTGCGGGTGCTGCGCGGGCGCTGGCGGCGGCGGCGGCGCCGGGGGCGGCGCGTGGTGCTGCAGGTGGGGCCCAGGCCCAGCTGCCGCTGCGGCCGCCGCTGCAGCCAGGTTCAGGTTTAAGTTCACGGCTCCATAGCCGTGCAGGGCGGCGGCCGCAGCGGCAGCCACCGCCCCGTAGTGCGCGTCCCCAGAGCGAGGAGCGAAGGGCGGCTCTGCTCGGCCATACAGCTCAGCCGCCGCGGCTGCTGCCGCCGCCGCCAGCCCCAGACGCATTTGGCCGTTGAGCGGGTGTGGGTGACCGCCGGGAGCCCCTGGAGTGTCGTGCAGCGCGGGGAAGAGCGCCGGGCCACCGCCGCTGTCCGGGCCCGCGTAGGTGCCGCTGGCAGAGATGAACATGCTGGCCGAGTGGGGAGGCGGGGCCGGGTGCTGGGGGGAGCTGGTGCCGGACCTCTGCTCCCCTCCGAGCGGGGCCCCGTGCATGGCCGCCGCGGGGGCCGTGGCGGAAAGGTCCCTCCGGAGGACGAAGTCCCTGCTGTGGCCTTTGCCGCTGCTGCCGCCGCCGCCACTGTTGGTGGTGGTGTAGCCCGAGAGGGCAGAAGGAGGAGGCGGGGGAGGGGAAGGAGGAGGGGGTGAAGGGGAGGGAGGAAGAGGAGGGGCTGGGGGCGGGGGCGCGGAGGACTGCGCGCCACTGCTGCCCCCGCCGCCGGGGTAGGTGCCGGAGCCTGGGTGCGCGACTACGGCCACAGGGCGGGCAGCAGCCGCTGGAGCCTCGGACTGCGCCGGGAGCACCTGGGAAGGAGGGCTGAGGCTCTGAGCGCTCGCCTGAGCCATGTGCTCGGGTCCAAGCGCAGTGACGGCCACGCCGGGGTCAGTACCCAGGTCCCGCGGGTGGAGGTGCGCGGTAGCAGCGCGGAGTTGGGAGTGGGCGGGCGGGCTGGCCAGCGCCGGGAAGCCTGTCATATTCTGATGCGGCTGGGCCTGAGCCGTTGCCAAATCCGCTAATCTCAGCTCTGGCGGGTTCCTCTTGCTCAAAGGGGGCTCCATCAGAACTACACAATCAGGCTCATAGACCCTCACTGGGGGGACCTTTTTCCCTCTGCCCGCCTTCAAAAACATGTATATATTAGGCGCTCTTTAACTTCTTTTGTCCTGGCCTCCTAACTCTGCTTATTCCTGTTCCCACTCTGTCCTCCAGCGATTGGCAGAGTGAGCACCACATTTGAGCTGCACAGTGGGACTGAGATTTTTGGAAATGGCACGGGTGGGATTGGAGGGAGCCGCGTGATTGGCAGCAGACTCGGCTGCCCGATTGGCTCGCGTTCAGACCCTAGGCCCAGCGGGGAACCGCCCCTGTGCTCGCGACCGCCTGCGCTTTCACTTCGCGCCCCCTCCTCCCCTGGAGCCCTCGGTCCCCGCCTCCCCAGGGATGCCCAAGTTGCACTTGCAGAAAGTTTGTGCTTGGCCTGCGCGCGCAGCGCTCTGCGCTCTGTTGACACGCCTATGGAGAGCGTGTGCACGCAGTCAGAGTACACCGGGTGGTAAGGGACTGGGGACCCCCAAGGGGCAAAGGGAGGGGCGGGAATCCCTAACTTCAAAAACCTACGCCTCACTGCTCGCAGTTTACCCTTCCAGTATCCACTTTCTACTCCTACTTTGGAAGATGCCTGAGCTGCCCTCTGCAGGAGGGTGAACATCCCGTCTTCATACCTGTAGTGGTGATGCCAGAAACGTTTGGACACCCAATCTGCCCAGCTCTCACGTAGGGAGCAGACAGGAGACCGACCAAGGAAGGTTATTAAAGTCTATTGATTGCAAAACAACTGGAGTGATTTGGCTCCTCAAAACGCCAGGTGAAGTCAAAATAAATCTTTTCCCAAAGGAACGGTTTTATTTCTGCTTTTTAGCTCATGGAGTCCCTTTCAACATGGTTCAAAGGAGTTGGCTCAAAGTGTAATCTCACTACTCATCGGTTCTAGATCTGCCACTTCCAATTAGATCTACCGGAGGGGCGGGGCCGCGTGGATATCCGGCAGCAATGCTAACTTTTGCCTTTCGGAGATACAGTGACAGGGCAGGCCAAACCTCATCTCTCCTGAGCGAAGCAGTGCTAAGCAATGTCCTTTAAGCAGAATTTCTCTTTCTTGTCCAGAACGCACTTAACGTGTGTGCCTCATTTCTTTTAAAGGACCACAAATTCAAATAGATACAATAAAATTTATCTTAGTTATTTATTTACAATAAAATATAGTCTCACCTTATCATTTTCAAGTAAACTGAGATGTCTTATTTGAAAACCATAAAAGCTGGACCTCATTGCTGTTCTTAGTGAACACCATCCCTTCCCAGCAGTTTGCTACCAAATCAGTTTTTAAAAAACAACGTGAAGTCCCTATATCACTTGGGAGGGGGGGCAGAAAATTCCAAAGTAGGTTATAGTGTACCAAATTGTCACTTCAGGTTTTTAAAAGGAAACATTTTAAAAAATGTGTTAGTCCAAAATGTTCTAAAACTAATATCAGGATTAAAAATTTGCTTTCCTCCATAAAATTATTTGTTAGAGGTCATAATAAATAAAATGTGTTCCCCCTCCCCTTTGGGGATACAATAAAACATGTTCCTAGCTTAATTCGTTTACCGTTCAAGTAAAAGTAGACCACACAAAGCCATCCTCAGGAAATGGTCCTGGGAAGAAGTAAGGAATATTTTTCAAAAGAGTTGATTCCATAGCCCCATTGACATGGGTGTGAACAATGCTAAGTGAGAGCTTCCCCATAAGCCATGGGAATGTCATTTCTCTTATAAAACTGACAAGCAAACAAAGACAATAATACTATCAAATTTCAAATGAGCTTTTTTTTTTTTTTTTAAAAAAGCTTCAGTGAAGTTCAGATATAGGGAAATTAAAAAGGCACGAGTGAAGCACAATGAAAATTTTAATAGGCAGGAGTGACAAAATCCACATCTGTATTTTAAGAGACCATGTCCTTCCATGATTTTGTTCCAAAATCTTAAAACATCTGAAGCCAATCACAGGAATGTGGATTGAGAACTGTGCCATCTCTATGGATGGTTTATAAAGAAAGCATCATATTGGGAATTATCACCACTTTCTTTCTTTCCTCTCAAAACATTTCAAGTGAATTTCCTTTATGTGAATTTCTTGGCAGTGAATGTCCATATTTGCAATAATGGCAGCTTTGAGTTCCATCCTGCAGGTTATAAGTAAAAACAAAACAAAACCAAGAAAAGGAATGAATAAAGAAAAAGAAAATAAATACAGCCTCGCCTATAATATGGACTGTTGAGCATTTTTATTGTGCAATAAAATGGGTACCTCCACCCCCCTCAAAATAGCTTTTCGTCAAAATTATAACTGCTTTGTTTTATTGAATTGCTGAAATTTAATGGTTTAATGGGTGGAGGCATGAAGGAAGGGCTGTAAAAATGTGAATGATGCTGCAGCAGAGCCGTGCGGAATCTGGAACCCGCCTCCTTGTACAGCTCTTGTTAAACACAGCGTGATATGTATCTGTCATCGATTTAATATGTCTTAATTCAAATATAGCTCCCTGATCAATTTCTTTTTATGGAAGCCTTAAAAAAGAAAAGAGTTTCTTAGGAAATAACAGAGATTTGGGTAGTGACTGGAAAAACGGATATTTACAAAGTGAGTTTAATGAATATTTGCAAATTTATGACCAAATCCAGACCCTAAAAAGATAATTGACTCAGGTAAATCGACTTGAGCTGCTAATTCTTAAGAGAAAGGACTGGGAGCAAAATTTCAATCAACACCAATAAGGCGCCAATAAACCTCCTGCCAATTAAAGCTGAGAATAGGCCTAGCTAGATGGTCATCAGGAAGGCTTGCAGTGGATTTCCGGGATTGCCTTTCTTTATAAAAAGAGCTTTTTTGTTATTTTGTTAGACGCGCTTTTTTGTTATTGTGATGACCTGCCTGACCCCAGGTGCGCTGTTTCTTTTTCAAGCTATTTGGGAGCCAAGTAAAATCTCTTTAAATTCCAAGTTTCTAAGGGCCCAATAACTGTGTCACTCTTCTTAAATAAACACCAACAACTTCCAGGGCGTTGAAGAAAATAATGTATTAATTTTAAAAGCAGGGGGCTATAGAGGCAGCTATGCCAGTTCTCCTTCCGTGGATTTAGCCCCATATTTCCACGGTGGTGCTGATCCTCAGGGCCAAATCCTCAAAACGTATGTCCTTGCAGCAGAGGTGCTTGTGTGGAGGCAGCAATGTGGCAAGTCATTGAAATGCCCTTTGGGGGCTTTTTAAGGCCGTTGGTTTCCAGACCTTTTGGTTGCACCCCGAACCCCAACCTCCTTCAGGTCCTGAACAAAGGCACGGAGAGTCTGAGGGGGTGAGAGGCACAGTAAGTGCCCCGCTGGCGGGAACCTGACCGCCAAGCCGCAGCTCAGCTGCCTATAGAGGCCACTGAACGGGTCTCTGGGGATGCTCACGGGGCGCTTACGGCTGGCTTCCCGCTGCGTGGAGTGAGGAACGCGGCTCCTAGGCTCCCTCACTGAACACTGCCAAGTTTCCTGCGATGGGTGTGGGTAATAATAAGCTCTAGGGAAGTGAATTGGACATTTCCTGGCTTTTGAGCCTTTGATTGTTTCTGCAGGCTAGGGAAGAGGGACACTTGGGGACTGTGGGGTGAACAAGAGAGGAGCTGGGGGACCCACCAAGCCTCCTTTTATTGCCCCTGCAATTGCTTTATGACTCGCTGATCCCGCGTGGTTTCTGAGAGAACGACCTCGTCGTAGAAGGGCTGGGTCCGGGCGGATTTGGAGAGTCTAGGGGCATTTGGGCCGCGTGGGAGGCGGGTTCAAGGGCGAATGAGACACCTCAAGTTAGTTACTGGAGAAATCGAAGGACCTTTGAAGCCTAGCCCAAGGATGCCCTTGGGTGCTTAGCGGACGGGGTGCCGCGGGTGGGGGATTAGCAAGCAGACCCTGGGAAGGTGGTGATGGTTCACTGGAAACTCCACAAGCCAGGGCCAGATGGGCAAAGGGGACGGCAAAGCTGCATTTTGTAGAGCTTTGTCAGGGCTGGAAGTGGGAATTTTCGATGCAAGGACATCGCCACCCATCTAGGCAGCAAGGTCCATGGGCCACCTCCCCAGGCCCTACCCGCAGTGGGTAGGGACTAGATCCTCTACCTTCCCACCCTCACCACTAGCGATCTGCCTTGGGTGGGGGGCTGCTGTGAGGGCCTTATTGCTCCTAACTGCCCCCCCCCATTCGCTGCCCTCTGAATGGCTCTAAGAGGATTGCCTCTCTTTTCTGTCCTCCTAAATTCCCGCAGAATTCTCAGGCTCCTATGTGCGGGGCTAAGAGTGTCCAAACATGTGCTTTGTGGTAAAGTTTATGATCCCTGTCACATGCGCATGAACACAATGAAAATAAGGTGGAAGTCACTGGCTGTGTGGCCAGTGACTGAGATGTTGAATTCCGTTGGGTTTTGTTTTGTTGTTAATTTCAGGTTTGATGGACCTTCTCATGTCCACTTAACCTTTATGGTTAAAAGCTGCAGAAACATTATCTCTCTACTTCCCCACTACTAAATATCCCTCTACTTCCCCACTATAAATTGTATAAAACTGACCTTTCCTCAAATGCTTTCATTTGGTTATCAAATTTTAAAAACTCACAGATAGTGGTTGTTGGAGAAAGATCTTTGACTTTGGCCTACATTTGACCCTCAGGTTTGGTAATTTCCTGGGAGACACTCCTGTGTTCTAAAATAAACTCAGAAAGTGAAAACAAGAAAAACAAAACAGAACCCTCCCTACATGTTCACAATTCATATAACCACTTAATAATCATACTGTCCCCAGGATTTGCTTCTCCCCCACTTCATCCCTCATCCTTTAGAATGTTTTTGGATGCAAGATTTAAAAAAAAAAAAAAAAAAGGAGCAAACAGAGGATATGTAGTTTTTTAAAAATCTCAGAGTTGTGGGGTGGTTACCCCCACTCAACACCCTTTCAGTATCTATGCTTCAATATTTGAAGAAGCTGTTAAGATAAATCAAATAGTGACACGTTGATGGATTTACTTGTGTAAGCAATATGGTTGACATATGGCATTGTTATTTATGAATGACAGCATAAATTGTATTACAAAGTCTATTGCAATAATACTGCAGTTTATTGGAAAGCTGCTCGCCTGTCATCTGTATTCAGCCTCCCTGGATGTGGTTCGCCTGGGAGCCCAAAGGATAACGGTCCTCAGGATAATTAAACATGTTCACATAAACTAATGCCTTCTGGTTTTTGTTTGTTTGTTTTTGTTTTATTTTGCAGCAGTGGAAAAATTCCCATCAGGAAAGAGGAGATGAAGTAGGAACAATTAGTTCCCTTCCTTTCACAAAACCACAGCCACTATCACCAGGGGTAAAGACAGGTGTGATGGATCCCTTCTATTTTTCCCAGAGTCCTTTTTTGACAAATATACAAGTACATACCCGTATCACTAAACTGCTGGTGAGTACATATTTTTATACATATTTTAAATAAGCCCAGTTAGAAAACCGAAATTTTAACTGTAGGTGGAAAAGAAGTTCTTTTAGCAGACTGGAGAGGGCCTTATGCTATGACACCTCCTCTCACCCCTGCCCTTTTAAAAATGTTATTTAAAAGTTACAATATTGGCTGAGATTTTTCACAATTTCCCCTTCTTTTACATTACACTTTTCTAAAGTTCTCACAAAGAACATTTGTTCTAGGTGGGTTTTGCAGAGGTAGCTTCCCTACCACACATGTAGTCCTTTCATGGGTCAGGGGTCACCCAGCCCAGGAGTGGCTGAGACAGATGAATCAAAGGTGACCTGCAACTTAATATCCTGTTGATGATCTTGTTGAATTTATGAGTCTGTGATATAAACGATGGTGCTAAAATCCTGAAAAATTCTCCTTTTTATCCAGGTTACGCAGTGTATTCCATACTTGTTTCTCTCATCTCTTCTCTCTGCTTCTCTCCCCCACCCCCTCTTTCCTTCAGAGGAAAATTAAAAGTTTCAATAATAAAGTGGCTTTCCAATTTAACAATTGGCTTTGTTTGTTTGTTTTTTAGCTTCTCCTCTGGAACAATGTATATGTGAGAGCGACAGAGTGTGCACTGTTTGTGTATATGTACACAAAATGCACATCATACTACAAAAGAATTTAAACAACATTGTTTCCAGAGGCCCAGAAACCAAAAGGAGGTTCTCAGTTGATAAGTGTCGGTGTGTGTGGTGGGATTTTCTAAGTTTTGAATATACCACACATTCCAGATCCTGCTGTGATTCCCTCTCTTTGCCAGGAAATGAACGCACCACCGCACTCCCAAGGTTTTCCAGATCTTCACCAGCCCTAGGCTCAGGTTTTGCCTGGTTCAGGCTTCTTCAGGATTTCAGAAGGACAATTTTGGGAAACTCACAATGAGGGAACATGGAACTAGTTGTGGGTCCCTCCAGTCTGACAACGCTGCACAAGTGTCCTTCCAGAAACCTGTTGAGAAACTGAGTTCATGCACACAGTTTATAAGAAAGCTTGACCGGGTTTTTTCCCCCCGCTTTTCCTTTCCCTTTCTTCTTCTTTTCTCCCCCCACCCCCTTCCTGCCAAGGAACAGGAGTCCACTTTTGAGGCGATAACTCTGAAAGCCTTTGCAGTTTTTTTTTTTTTTTCCTTCTTGTTCTCTCTCGCTCTTCCCTCTACTTCCTTAAAAAAAAAAAATACTGTCATTGAAGGAAAGGGGTTTTGCGGTTTGCAGAGAAATAAAGCATTTCTGAGAGGGGATGGAGACGTGACTTTGAACTTGGCTCAGCTCCTCTGTGTCCTGCAGAGAGAGGAGAACTGGAGCAGGGAAAGAATAGCCAGGAGGGCCCAGCCCGCGGGGTCTCCGGCGGGAATTAAGGCGTCTGCCCCACTGCCCGGCAGCGAGCAGCCCCCGGAACCTAGCGCAAGTAAGCGCCCAGCCGCGCTACCCCGAAACGCGGGCGCAGCAAAAGAGGAATCAAAGCGAAAAGAGAGAATGGGTCAAAGAGGAGAGGGAGGGAGGATTGGGGAGGGGTGAGAAAGTGGTAAAGGAAGAAAACTTGGAAGTCTGATGCCTTGAAAGAAGGAAAGGAAGTGAGTTCTTTGGATATGCAAGATTGCTTTCTCACAATCTCTAGAAAGGATTTTTTTTTTTTTGTAATGTTTGGAATAAGCCATTCCAGGTACTCTCCCTTCATCTCCCCCATATAAATTCATCAATTTATACAGTAAACAAACGTGAAAGACTGCATTGGGCAATTTTAAAGGGCTCAACGTGGCAGGGCAGCCTTTCTGCCAGGAGAAATTCATTCTCTCCCTTTTTTCTTCCCCCCACCCCCTCCTCTCTCGGGGGCCAACTTGGCAATTGCCCTCTGCCCCTTTTAGAAAAGACCTAGGGAAAGACGAGTGCCTCCAGCTTCCAAACTCCTAAGCTTTAGCCATGTGTCCCAGTCCCCTTCCTTTTTGCCCCCCTCCCCCATGGCAGGGAAGAGGGGAGGACAGAAGGAGGGCACAGGGCCCTTTATGGAAGGGGCTACAGCCAGTTCCAACACAGAGAGAGACCCGCTTCTGCGGGCAGAGGCCGTCTGAGCCCGCACAAGAAAGCTCGGGTTATGCTAGCAATAGTGAGAAGATTCTTCCCGCGTTTTGGATGATTTCATTTTAAGATTAAAAATTGGAAGAGCATGGTGATTATTTTCTTGCTTGAATTTTTATTTCAACTCCCAGCGATTTGTAAATAAAAGCAGTTTTCCAGGCCAGCCAGGCAGAGAAAGGCGCTGGTCTTACACTGTCCCTTCACACCTCCACAGCCTGGGAATCCGCGGTTCCCTCTCTGGTTACCTCGAGAGCACGAGCTTCGGGCGTTGGGACAGAAAATGTCCTCAGCGACTCAGGGTGCAGCGTAGGCCTCAGGGCCAAGGGGGCTGGCCAGGGGCCGCACCGGGAGTAGCTTCGTGGCCAGCTCACGCCCGAGAAGGGGCACACTCTTCACTCCCAGAGAAGTGATATTTACCTTATGGAGGGGTTAAGTCTGGCGGTTTCCTCTCCCCAGGCCCTGAGCCTTACCCTCAGCCAAATTCTGGCCTAAGCCTTGCTTGGCTGCTAGCGTCCCCATCCTTCTCAATTCATCGTGGCAGCAGCCCCAGACTACTGGACATCTACCCCTAGGGTGACACTGTCTTTAAACGACTTCCAGACAACCCCCTCCTACGTGGAGGGGGGGCACTGCCCAATGTTTATTGCTGTAATCGGAGCAGGAGGCGAGCGGCGGGGGAACTAAGCGCGCCCAGGGGCCGGTAGGGACCACCGCCCGGCGTGGGGGCGGTGTCTGGGTGAGAATCCAGAGAATCCAAGGAACCGGTAAGACTGTATGCCCACCGTCCTTCACCAGTTTTCAATACCATAAAGCAGGTTCACCAAGGGAGGGGAAGGAATAGGGAGCGTGCCAAATCGGCAAGAGATGGGCCCCCAGGCCGCTCCCTGCTCCGCGCTCCCGGCCGGGCTATCGGCCTGAAATGTCCCAGGGCGCAGGACCTCCGGAGTGACTACCCGGTTGCCAGCCACGTCTCGGGCGGCAGGAACCCGGGCCCGCAGTTCCTGGGATTTAAAGTTGCTGGGAGTGGCTCGGATCCCTGGGGAGTCGGTGGCCTGTGTGGGTACTGTCCCGCTTCTGGCCAGCGACTAGCTGAGGGCGACATAACCCGGCGGCCTGGGCCCTCGCAAAGCTGGTTGCGCGATTCCCAGGGGCGACGCTGCCGGCCAAGCCGAGGAGCCGTAGCACCGAGCGCGCCGGCGAAGCGCCTGAGGCTGGCAGGCACGGCCCGCGGGCACAGTCGGCGGATGCCTGAGCCGCTTGGAGCTCCTGGGGCGCGGGGGAGGCGGGGCTGGCCGGCCTAGGGGCGGGAGCGCCGGATTGACGAGGCCGAAGCGACCAATGGTGGCGTCAGGAGGGCGGGCGGGGCGGGAGCCGCTGTTAAAGGGGCGGTGTGACCGAGAGGCCGGCCCTGGAGCGGGAGATAGAGAACCCGGGGCGGGAGACTAAGGGGGACGCGGGGGAGGGGAAAGGAAAAGGAGGAGACAAAAAAAAAAAAAAAGAAGAAGAAGAAGAAGAAATAAAAAATAAAAGGCTGCAGCTGCGGCCTTTTAAACAGGCGGTGGCGAATGCAGCCCCTTGCAGCCTAGAGGGGGAAGCCGCTTTGGCCTTCTCTCACTTGCTGGGACCTGGGACTCCCTTCTGTCCTTGCGGGTGCGGCCATCCGCTCCCGGTCCAGCATCCAGGGCCGACCTGCCTGAGGAAGGGGGCGAGCGAGAGATCACTTTTTTATTGTTGTTATTGTTTTTCCGCCCAGCCCCCCTTCTCCCCTCCCCCTCCCTGCCTACTCCCCTCCCACAGCCTCCTTCTCCCCCCACCCCGCCCGCCTCCTCCTCCGGCACAACTTAAAGAAAGAGGGAGCCGCGCGGTTGCTTCCTTCATCTGGGGGAATTCGTGGCCACTGCAAGTTTACTACTCGAAGCGCAGCCAATGCCAAGCGCGGAGGACCAGGAGGGCTGAACACCGCAGCCGCGGAGCGGAACAATACCCGCAGCGCGCGGGGCGGCGCGACCAGGGCCGCGGGGGAGGGAACGGCCGCCAGACCGTGCGGCGGACCCAGCGCCTGGCCTCCTCCTGTTGTCCCGGAGCCCCAGCCGCGGTCAGGTGGAGCCGCGGGTACATTGAGCTCGAGCGCCGGACGCTGAGAGCGAAGCTAGCCTCCGTCCTTTTCTTGCTCGCCTGACGGGCCTGAGGACAGTCGCCGCCCTCGGGCATCCATCCTGGCCCTGCAGCTGCAGTGATTTCATTCTGTGGGCGCAGCTAGGCGCAGCCGGGCCCGGGGTCTGCGGGGCGAGCGAGCGAGTGAGTGTGTTCGTGCGCGCGCGGGTGCGCGCAGGGGTGGGGGCCGCGGAGCTGCGCTCGCCCCCCGGTGGCCCCCCTCTCCGCTCTGCTCCCCACACCTCCCTCTCGCTCCCTCCTCCCGCCCGCCCTCCCTTGCCCTGCCCGCCCGCCCCCGCCGCAGCTCCTTTAATACACTTTGGTTCTCCGCCTGGCTTTGGACTCTTCTCCTCCTCCACCTCCTCCTCCTCCCGCGCCTCCTCCGCCGCCGCCTCCTCCTCTTCCTCTCCGCGCCTTCGCTCTGTGCCCGGCCGCCGGAGGCAGATCCAGGCGGTGGCGGAGGCGGCAGTCACAGGATCGCGGCTGCCCGGGCTGAAGCCGCCTCTACCACCGCCGCCTGCTCCCGGAGCCCAGCGGCCACTGGACGCACCGCGCGAATTGGGAGTGGGAGCCGAGGCGGCGCGAAAGCGCAAGGCTCGCCGGGGCCGACAGGGCGGGCGGGCGCACTGGCCATGCTTCTGGACGCGGGGCCGCAGTTCCCGGCCATCGGGGTGGGCAGCTTTGCGCGCCACCATCACCATTCGGCAGCCGCGGCAGCCGCGGCGGCCGCGGAGATGCAAGACCGTGAACTGAGCCTGGCTGCAGCGCAGAATGGCTTCGTAGACTCGGCCGCTGCGCACATGGGAGCCTTTAAGCTCAACCCGGGCGCACACGAGCTGTCCCCTGGCCAGAGCTCGGCGTTCACGTCGCAGGGCCCCGGCGCCTACCCTGGCTCCGCGGCGGCCGCCGCCGCAGCCGCCGCGCTCGGGCCCCACGCTGCGCATGTTGGCTCTTACTCCGGGCCTCCCTTCAACTCCACTCGGGACTTCCTGTTCCGCAGCCGCGGCTTCGGGGACTCGGCGCCGGGCGGAGGGCAGCATGGGCTATTCGGGCCGGGTGCGGGTGGCCTTCATCACGCGCACTCGGACGCGCAGGGCCACCTCCTCTTCCCTGGCCTCCCGGAGCAGCATGGGCCGCACAGCTCGCAGAATGTGCTCAATGGGCAGATGCGCCTCGGGCTGCCTGGAGAAGTGTTCGGGCGCTCGGAGCAATATCGCCAGGTGGCCAGCCCGCGGACCGACCCGTACTCGGCGGCGCAGCTCCACAATCAGTACGGCCCCATGAATATGAACATGGGTATGAACATGGCAGCGGCCGCGGCCCACCACCACCACCACCACCACCACCCCGGTGCCTTTTTCCGCTACATGCGGCAGCAGTGCATCAAGCAGGAGCTCATCTGCAAGTGGATCGACCCCGAACAGCTCAGCAACCCCAAGAAGAGCTGCAACAAAACTTTCAGCACCATGCACGAGCTGGTGACCCACGTCTCGGTGGAGCATGTCGGAGGCCCGGAACAGAGCAACCATGTCTGCTTCTGGGAGGAGTGTCCTCGCGAAGGCAAGCCCTTCAAGGCCAAATACAAACTGGTCAACCACATCCGCGTGCATACAGGCGAGAAACCCTTTCCCTGCCCCTTCCCGGGCTGCGGCAAGGTCTTCGCGCGCTCCGAGAACCTCAAGATCCACAAAAGGACCCACACAGGTAACCGCAGGCAAGGACCGGGACGAAGTGCGGAAGGGAGACTTGGGGAGAAATGCACAAGCTGAAGTGTGTGTGTGTGTGTGTGTGTGTGTGTGTGTGTGTGTGTATACGCGCTCGAGCGCGCGGTCGGAGGGCGCCAACCGCTAGCCCGGGCCCTGGGACGGGAGATGTTTTTTTGTGTGTGAAAGAGCGAGCGGTTTGTTTTTGTTGGATGATGAAAGACTATTATTGGCCTGGGTTTTTCCATGTGCGGAAATTGAATTTTAAATGACCAGTATAATATCAAATGTACGTGTGGGGTGATGCAACTGCTTCGTTTGCTCAGCCCTGGTTAATAATTTGCGTTCTAAATAGAACGCACAAAATAAAACTGCTCTGTAACTCGGTGCCCGGGAAGCGAGCCTAGAGAGGATTTTGCCAGCTTGTCTGAATGTGCTTTTCTGCTCCGGGTGCGTGTCTGTGTTTGAGTGGCTTGTGTATTTTCCCACGTCTTTTACTCGTGGTCCAAACGCCCTTCCCGGGACTGTTTCCCATTAAATAAGCCTGGTGTGAGCCGGAGCTGTAAAGCATTTCTCATTTTTAAAGTTTTTTTTTTTTTTTTTTTTTTTAAGCCCATCTCGGGGTGGGTCGCGGGGGCTTTACGGTGGTTTTGCAGCAGTTTGTGAAAATCTCTAATGGGCACCACAGGGTTTGCGATTCCAAACTTGGACCCACAATCGGTCAGCGAGAGCCCCAGGCAGCGCGTCCCCACGGGGGATCGCGTGAGAAGAGAGAGCCGCAAAAGAGCGCGCCTCCCGCCTCATAGATTATTCATCTATGACCAGGTCTCAGTCAAAATCGTGCCAGACGATTTCCTAAAAGAAAGCCAAATGTTTTAGCAACTTCCCTCGTCAATATTTACTCCGAAGTGGGGATGCGCCAGAGGCCTATTGTTCTCTTTTGGGAAGGGAGGGAGCAGAGGTGCGAGACAAGCTTTTAACAAGGTTTAAAATTTGAGAAATTTATTTGCATGAAAAGCTAGCTTTCGAGTCCTGTCTCTGAGCGGATGTCTTTAAAAAACAATTTAGGTGCTAATGGAATTTAACGTTAAACGATCCCCTTTCCAAGTGGAACGACGTTTGAGTTCTCACACCTCTAAATGACTCCAAGCATTTGGAATTCTGGCAACAGGATGCTGGGACCACCAGAAAATTAAACGGGGAGATTTTGAAAGGTTTTCCTGACTCTGTTCCCCACCCCACCCCCCAGCTTAGCCCCTCGGCAATCATTATAAGACTACCTTATCACTACTATTAACCCCCCCCCCCTTTTTCAAACTTATTTTTAAAAGACTGGTGAAACTAGAATTACAGTTAATTCAATATGCAGAATTTTGGATGAAAAATACTGGCTCAGTTAATATCCACAGCCCGTCCCCCAAACAACACATAGCTTCTCCAAATGTAATTGCCTACTGGCGGCAGAGAGAAACCGACAGCAGCCCAGCAGCCTGTGTGATTTTGATAATGCCCCAAATATTTTGTCATAATAACAGCTTCTCCATGGCGAGACCAACTTGTTAGAAGCTGCGCATCCAAGAAGTCCTATAGAAAAGCGGGCAGGGCCAGGATTGACCCCAAACTTGTTAGAAATTTGAGGAGATGGGCTTCAGTGTAGGAGAAAGTAAAAGAGGAAATAAGTGATCAGGACTGTCAGGTGGAAAAGGGGTTAATTTCATCTTGGTCTGCCACAGAGGGGATCCGACCTGTTTAAGGAATTCAGCCCTTCTACCCCCAAGT
Source organism: Urocitellus parryii (assembly GCF_045843805.1). Classification (NCBI taxonomy): domain Eukaryota; kingdom Metazoa; phylum Chordata; class Mammalia; order Rodentia; family Sciuridae; genus Urocitellus; species Urocitellus parryii. Next base: position 11,134,691 of record NC_135532.1, on the reverse strand, counting down.
CGTCGCCTTGCCTGCCCCCTAACCACCTGGTGTTCCGGGACTCTGTGTGTCTCAACCAGCGACCCTGTTTGCCGCCCACAGGGGAGAAGCCTTTCCAGTGTGAGTTTGAGGGCTGCGACCGGCGCTTTGCCAACAGTAGCGACCGGAAGAAGCACATGCACGTCCACACCTCCGATAAGCCCTATCTCTGCAAGATGTGTGACAAGTCCTACACGCACCCCAGTTCCCTGCGGAAGCACATGAAGGTACCCCCGCGGTAGCAGGGAGGAGGGCGAGGCCGGCCTGCCGGGCCGGCTCGGAGGGGCCTGGGAAACCGCAGCGCGCCCGGGAAGGCCCCCAGGGAGCCGGGTGGAGAGGGACACTGGTGGGGTGCTCCCCCTCGGGGGCCCCGGCCTCACAGCAGCTGCACTCACATCCAGTCCCCTCTGGTCCCCCCTCCCGGCTTTTGTCTTGCAGGTCCATGAGTCCTCCCCTCAGGGCTCCGAGTCCTCCCCGGCCGCCAGCTCGGGCTACGAGTCCTCCACGCCCCCGGGGCTGGTGTCCCCCAGCTCCGAGCCGCAGAGCAGCTCCAATCTGTCTCCCGCGGCGGCGGCGGCGGCGGCGGCAGCGGCGGCGGCGGCCGCGGTGTCCGCCGTGCACCGGAGCGGAGGCTCGGGCAGCGGCGGCTCGGGAGGCGGCTCCGGCGGCGGCAGCGGTGGGGGCGGCGGCGGGGCGGGCGGCGGGGGCGGCGGCAGCTCTGGTGGGGGCAGTGCGACGGCCGGGGGCCACAGCGGCCTCTCCTCCAACTTCAATGAATGGTACGTGTGAGGGCCGGGGCCTCCCTTCCTCCCCCTGTTCCCCGCGCCGCTGCCCTCCCCGCAGCGAGAGGCCAGGGCGCCTTGGGATCTCGTATTGTTAAAATTATAAATCTGATTTTTATGATGATGAAAACGATTTTACCAGCAGAAGGATTTTTTAAAAGTTTTTTTTTTTTTTTAAGAAAAAAAAATTAGGCATGAAAAGCAAGGAAAAAAAAAAACACCCTTCCGGAGTCTCTGAAGCTGAAAACATAAAATAAGAAATAAAAAATTAAAAAATAAAAACCCACAAAAATATTGAATCAAACCTCCCTGCCATCACCCCTCATGCCCCCTTTCCTTCCCACCCTGTTCTTCAGACAAACTGTACATAGCAGACTCTTTCCTTTCCTTCTCTGAGTGATTTTAACGGCTTCTTGGTGTATAGAAGTTTTGTCCATTTGTAAACTCTGGGTTGCGTTCCTTCCTGCCTTCCTTTCCTTCCCCAAGTGATGGGCTTTTTCTTTTCTCTTTAGTTTACCTGGTTTCTTTTTTAAGTAATGTGGAAGAAAATGGTTTATTTTGTATTGTGGTATTGAATATTGTGTTCCTTTTTATGAGGCAACTTGATTGTAAACTTCATGCAACTATAGACTGGAGGAAAAAAAATTGAGCCGTGCCAAAGTCTCCCTTCTGTTTCTTCGACACACCGACCCATAGCACACACACCACCACCAACAACAACGCTTGTGAATGTATTTTTCTGTTAGTTGGGTTTACATGTGATGTTTTAGTGCTTTTGCAAGTTCAATTTGTTAGTTCCTGTATGAAAGATTGTGGGGGGAAAATAAACGTTGTGCCGTTAGCTTTTTCCGTAATAACACCCTCCCTTCTGTAAATACCCGTTACCATATTTATCCATTTGTAATTAAATTATGGTATTAACTTGCTACAGAGGAAACAATATTTATAAAGAATGTTTCTTAACTATAAATATGTACAATTGTGGGCATAAACTGTTTCAGATTTTTTATTTGAAGGTTTTAAGTGGTTTGATCATTTCTTGTGATATGTTTTGAGAGTAATGCATACAGAAATATAATAAAATGTGTTGAAACTGCATGAACATACTGTTTTTTTTTTTTTTTTTCCTAATGAGAAGGAAGCAGCTTGAGGGTTGACATGGGTCTGGATCAGGGTACCAGGTGTTGGGAAGCATCATCCTGCATTCTGGAGAGGAAGGTGTATGTATGCAGAGGAAGGAGGCCAAACTGCCCCTTTGGCAGAAAGTCTCAAAATTATTTTCTACATCCTTTGTTTAGTAGCTGAGAGTGAATTAAATTTTTGGAAATCCCCTGTGAGGAATGGCGGCAGGAACCTTCAGAGTTTCTAATGGCTCCATTATCTGAGGGAATGCCTTTCTTTCTTTCAGCTATTTGGACTGGATTTAAGAGCACTAAACATTTCCTTATTCTTTGTTTTCCCCCTTCCCTGCCCCCTTCCTCTCCCTCCCTCTGAAAAGCTGAGGTACAGTTATTTTTAATTGCACGTTTAAAACTGAGCTGAGTACTTTGTTTTTGAACTTGGCCCAATGATTATAGTTTAAAAGGGCCTGTTTCTTCCAAAAGTTTTTTTTTTTTCATGAAATTTTAAGCAGAGAGCTTGCTCAAGAAATCCTACTTATCTTAAGCAAAGCTGCTCTGCACCAATAATCAGGATGTTCAAGAGAAAGTGATGGACTACATTTTAATTTTCTTTTGAGAGAATAGAGAAGCAACAAACCGTTGGCTCCAAACGAAAGAACCTTTGCAAAGAATTGACAAATAAAGTGCAAAGGCTAAAATTGCCAGGTGGAAATGAGCTGAAGCACCTTACTGAAAGGTTTTGCAGCCTCATTCGCCCCTCCCCCCCACGGGAATCGATGAGTTTCCAAACACGCTGCTCTAAGGAAGAAAGGAAAAATAATTTTAATAACCAAAGGGATGAATGGGGGAAATTATTTTTAAGCCCCTGGACTATCAAGACATCTCCATCTTCCTCTCCCTGGGTGTCCTGCAGCTCGGAGAAGCCCCCCAGAAGCCACGGAGCTATCTCCCCAGCAGTAAAAAGCCTCGGGGGCGGCACGGACAGCGACACCTCCGTGGGATCGCCCAGCGCGGCGCTGGACGGCGCCAGCGGAGGCTGAGAGCGCTGGGGACTGCGGTGGCAACCGCTGCTTTCTCCTCCTCCGGCCTTTGGCTGAGTCGCGGGGCCAGGCAGTGCAGGCCCAAAGGGCCTTAGTGGAGAGGAGGACAATGCTGACCTCCCTGAGGCCATGCTACCTGTTATATGCGGAGGAAAGGATTTCAGTTTGGGTTATGCGTGCGGGTAAGACTCAGGGTGACAAATGCCAGACTTTCCCTCCCCAGCGGCCCTGGGAACTGCCTAAGCGCCAATTCCTGAAGCAATCAACCCTCTATTAAAAACAAATTTATAACCCCTAATAATATTAAGCAAAATTATTAAAATAATTGGCATGTGTTACTGAACCTTGGGAGAGTTCATTGAGCACATTATAAGCTGTGAGGAAAATCGTTTAGGGTTTTCCAAAGCCCCTCACTCCCGGGGGTGGGCGGGGGGGGGAGGAGAAGGATCAAATTAAATATTCATCATAATTTGGGCAAGAATGAAACTGCCTATGGCACGGCTTTAACTTTTTGATTTTGGGAAAGGAAGTTGTTGGTTTTGAGACACCTCCCAAATCTAAGAAGGATGAAATGGGGTGTGTGGGCAACTTTCACATCAGCTCAAGCCTTAGGGGTTTTCTCTCATTGGGGGGAAGAAGCAAGAGGAGAATGATCTCACAGCATTGAGGTGGTTCAATCACTCTTCAGATCGGAATGTTGGAGAGTTACCGGAGGTCCTTCGAGGTTGGGGGCGCTGATCTTAGTTTTCAGCAGGAAAATAAAACGACAAGGGACAAGGCAAAGAGGAACCAGCCTGGAAGTGGTTTCCTAGTCCTAGATGTACGGAGCTCGTGGGAGCAGCTTTCCTGCAAAATGGCTCCCTGTTCCTCCCTCGGCTTTGTCCAAACGAGTCTCCAACCCCGGGAGGTGGCCCCGTCTCCCTCTCTTGCCCTCCTCTTCGGCCTTGGAGTCTCAGGGACTGGGCGAAGGGAGAGGGAGATGGCAAAAGTGTTAAAAGTATTAAAGATGTCATCCTAGCTCCACTCAGAAGGCGTGCGGGGGGCTTGCGGCCCAAGAGCCAGGCAGCAATCTGTCGCCCAGGCCTGGGGGTCCGGCAGGGGTGCGCGAGTTCCCCCGTCCTCACCCCGCCCCCACGTCTAAGCCGAAGGCTAACCTGCCTTTGCCGTGACTCCGGAGTCACAAAACTGAAGCCCATCCTCGCCTCCCTCAGGGACCCAGAGCTGCGCTGGGAGGTCGGACTGCGGCGGCTGGAGGACGCTTTCGGTCCGCCACCGCCGTCAACTTGAACTTCAGGGCGCCCAGGCTCGCTCCATTAGCGCTCCGCTCCATCCACCACCGAATAACTCCCCTCGAAGCGAGAGTCGCTTTATCCGGAGGCAGCTGGAACCCCCTCGGGAGGCCCATCATTATTATTATTAATTATCGTGATCCTCACTGCATTATTAATGACCACAATGATAACTGGCATCGGTATCAGCTTCTCCCAGTTCAGTGATGTCCTCCCAAGTCCCTGGCGGGGAGGAGGTGACTACCACAGCGGAGGCCGCGTGGGTTCTGCTCTGGCGGTGGGCAAGGGGAAGCTGCTGGGGCTAAGCCCTGGCGGAGCGCAAATAAAGGAAACACGTACTAGGCCCTGTACACCCATCCAGCCCTGCCTCGGCCCTTTCCTCTCTGCCCGCACCTTCTTCGCCCTTCCACTACCCCATCCCCCAACCCCTTTGTCTCTTTTTCAGACGGATGTTTTCAGTCTGAAGTGGTTCTATCTTCCGCACAAAACCCTGAGATCAAGGGCAGATCACAGGCTGGACCGGAGGCTTGGATTTCCCTGTACCCTGCTATTTGTTCTCCCTCATCTCAGGGTTGGTTAGGATAGCCTGACCCCTCAAAATGAGGACTCGCTTGCCTAGGTCGGCAGGAGAGGGGGAGGTGTGTCCCGGTTGGTGAGCTCATTGGTAGCACAGGGGACTCATCCAGCACCCACCGGGAACTCAGGTCCTTTCCTTTCCTACATCACCTCCCACCCCCAAATCCAAGGGGCGGGCTAGGCCTACTTCCAGGGACTGATAAATAAACGCCTCAAAATAACACCCCATCAAGACTGGGTTGAAGTTTTGGATGTGTTATTTATTTATTTATTATACTTAAATAGACATGTGCCTCGGAAAGCAAACTTTGGAATCCGAAGTAGGGATTCAATAAATACTTGTGAATTGATGGATTATAGTCTGATATAAAACTTGGATATAAACAAAAACTTGGAGCCCTCAGCCCACAGCTATCCCCAGCAGATCTCAATGAACAGTTTCTATTTTTAATTGGCAGCTCAGAACCTGGCCCAGAGAAATGTCATTTTTCCTTGCCCTCCCCACACCCACCCCAGCTCCCAGCTGATTGTTACTGGGTTTTTATTTTAGGAAAAAAACAAAAAACAAAAACAAAAAAACAAAAAATCTCTCTTTCCAAACTGGATCAAGAGGTAGAACATTAAACCCTTAGGCCAGTCTTGCTGGACTCCTCTGAACGAAAAGGCAGATGTAGTGGTTTGAACCACCGGGAGTTACAAATAAGAACTTGTGTAAACCATAACTAGGACAGCCCCAGGGTCCGAGTTCAAGGTCAAGGATGTGGGATGACTGAGGCCAGAGCATCCAGGCCCTGCCCTGCCCCTGAATCGCCAAGGCCCAGACCTCTGCCGGGGATCTTCGGGCCAGGGTCCTCCCACTGCTGCTCCGCCCCTTCAAAACGCAGTCCGGGAATCTTAGGTGCTTTGGCTACCTCGTCACCCTCCACGGTTTTTTTGTTTGTTTCCAGGGGCCCACAAGCATTTGAAGAGGTGACATCTGGTTTCTTCTTCTCCTGCTCTGTGCCCTGCCCTCTTCCAGTATCCCTCCTGCCTGGTCCAGTGTGTGGTCAAGCGGGGGCTGGGTCCAGCTCAGCCGCCAGGCAGGGACTGGGGGAGCCCCAGCACTTGCGTGATCGCGGACACACACACACACACACACACACACACACACACACACACACACCATGCACTCACACATGATCACCTCCTGTGGCTTCCCAAACTCTCAGCCCCCGGCTGGTATGGATGAGAAGGGACTGAGGCCAAAGGGGTGACGGAAGGATCCAGCAACTGAAGCCCCCTTCACCTTGCGCTCATTCCCCTCTCTCTCAGCCCTTTAGGTTCAGGATCCAAACGGGCCGGGCCTACCCTGCACTCTCACCCCGTGGCGCTCGAGAGGCCGCGCCTGAGCCTCCAGTGTGGGAATGTGATGGGGCAGGGGGCGGGTATGCCTAAACTTGGGGTCCCCCAAGCCCACTCCCAGGAGGTGACGGACCTACCTGAGCTCCCTCCGTCCCTTGGTGCGTGAGTATGAAATAGCTAATTCTGGAAGGAAGAGCTCACTACTCTCCCATTCACACACCTCCTGGACTCTGCCCCAACCTCCTAAGCCCTCCCCCAGCCCCAGCCAGGTTTTCTCAGTCCCCAGGCTGAGTCGGTGGCCCTGGGGAGCAGACGCAGCGGAGAGCCGCTAGGGAACGTGGGGGGTAGAAATAATAATAATGTTAATAATGTCAAAGGTAATCATCGCAGTTAATGCTCCGAGACTGGGTTGCTGCTCCGAGGTTGGTGGAGGCCTGGGGAGGCTCTTGACTGGGTAGAACTGGGAGTGGGCGTGGGGTTCCTTTTTCGGGAGAACTCTGGCTTCCCTCAGCCAAAAAACCAAAACCTCTGGTCTGGAATCAGGCCGAGCCAGCAAGGGCCTGCCAGCAGCCAGGCTGGAGACTTGCTGAAGACAGCCCCGGGATTTTTTTTTTTTTTTTTTTCATTTTTCTTCTTCCTTTCTTTCTCTTGGGCCCATAGCGGTTAATGTGGCCGAATGTGGTTTCCCAAAACTCTTTGGAGTCAGTTGGTACTGCTTGCCCGCTGCCCCCACTCCCTACCCCCGGCCTGTACCCCCCGCTTCTCTCAGCCCGCCTATGAATGGTGGATTTAATGAGCGCGGGTGAGGCGCTGGCCGGGTGGTTCAGAAGATGCTCTGACCTGTAGGGAGGGCGCGAAAGGTCAGGCTCACGCAGGGCCCGACTTGGGTTCCTCCCAGGCCCACGCTGCTCAGATATTGATCCTGGGAGAAAGATAAACAGAAAGGCTGGACATTCAGTCATGAATACTAATGAGCCGATGCAGGGGTTTTAATTGCTGTGGACTTCTTTTTTCTAGTTAATCTTTATTGCAAACTTCTCTAGTCAACCTCCTCGAGCTTCGTTCTGTCTATTTTCTCCCCTCCCCTCTCCTTATATTTTAATGTGAAATGCCCAGGAGAAAGAGACCCGTGTCAATCTTGACTCTCAGTGCTCCTGTGATCGTAAGAATCCACAGCCCTCGTTTCTAGAGTGGGTCTGGTCACTAATTCTGGAAATGTAGGAGATCCTATAAAATAAATTGTTTCAATGTGGTTTTGGTGAGTCTGCTTCTTGACTTCCTCACCCTCATTGTGTCCTTGGCCTTTAAACTTCCTCCTTATATCTGCATCTTTCTACTGGTCCGGAGCTCCTTTCTACTCCAAAACCTGTGGGTGCATTCTAGTCCCAAACGGTTCCCGTGTCTCATGTTTCCAGGATTTGGCACTGGCTTTACCAACCGCAGCGTGTAAAGATTTCAATCTAACATTGAATTTTTAGGCAAGCTAATTCATCAGTTCACATCAATTTAACGTTTTCTTTGGTATCTACAAGCGACACTGAAATATGGGGCAAGAACCTAAGGAAATTTTCAGAAAGATTTCTGCCTCCGTCCTTGATGTATATTTGATAATTTAGCTATAATTACTTTTCTAAAGTGATGCCATTGTTGCACTGAGTTTTTTTGTTTGTTTGTTCCCTCAAAACTGTACAAATACACAGTTAAGTCCCATACAGCAATTCCAGCCATGTTATCAGGAGAGGGGAAAAAATTGCTAGCCCATTTCTTCAACAGACTGGAAATGTGTTGAGACCCATGCAGTGTGTGTGTGGGGGAACCCTGCTAAAATAACTTCCAGTATTATTTTGATCCTTAAAATTTTGGACAAAATAAGCCCATATTTCACATCATTGCCAATAGGTCCCAGCACTGAAGTCTCCTGAGGGTTCTGTTTCACTTACACTTTTCAGTCCAAACTTTTTTTTTTTCTTCCCACAATGATTTATTATGTAGGTAATTTTAGGGGATACAGTTTACAGCTTGAATTATTAGACTGAACACCTCTGGCTGACACCACGACGCCTTTTTTTTTTTCCCTGCCTGCAGCTGTGAGTCACAACCCCATTTTCATATCCAGCCTCTGCACATTCCTTCACAATGTATACTTCCTTCTTGCAAAGATCAAACATGCTTTGGTCAAAGTGTTTATTTTAAAATACAGGAAAATTAAAACTAAACACAGCACTACCGATAAAATCCCCAAATGTATCATATTTTTCTCCTTTTGTGCCCACAAAAGAAGTAACAAATTGCACCTCTTTCTGGAATAAAATTTTGAATTGCAGGAGAACACACAGTCACATACAGACACCATTCTCATTTTATTATTGTAACACACCAGAAAACTCCCACTTTTGTTCATATTTGGATTCCTGTTTGAATGTCTTTAGTCCTTACCATTAAAACATCACAAGTCAGCAAATAACAGCATATAATTAAGAAGATTCTGGCAGATGTCTACTTTATTCACCAACCTACACACTTTGTCCCAGTTCATTTTTTTCATCTTAGTCTTTTCCTTTTAATTGTATCTTCTAGAATGTAACTTTAGGGGGAGAAGGATATTTTGAAGTATTTGCCAAATGGAAAACAAAAGATCTCTCAGTAACTCAGAAACAAGTTAACAATTTCCAAGCATCTGTATGTTCTTGGTGTATGCACGTTTTCTTTTTCCTTTCAAATTAAGGCGAACATTTACAAGGTAGAATCCTTTTCAGTACCTAAATCTTGTAGAGTGGATTTTAACTGTGGGTTTTGGTGGACAAGCTGCCTTTTTGTAGCCCACTCACTCTCTGCTTTCTTCAAACTTCCCTCTATCCCCTTGTGAAAGAGACATAGACCTCAGCCGGCTCCTCTCTAAGGCAATTTACTCAGCTTCTCCAGCCACACAGTTCTTTAACGGGGCAGAAACTGTTGGGCTGTTTTTAATCAAGTTTGGAAGCTGAATCTTTTCCCTCCCATGACTGTGCCCAGGGGTGGATCTGGCTCAATGTCTGGCTCTGTGGGCAGCGGGCTCAGCCACCGGCTTTTCAGACACAACACCAGAGAATGGCATTGAAATAATCTCGTATGGCAGAAATGTTTAAAACATATTAACCTCTTTTACTTCCCATACTTCCAAGCTAAAAGGAAAAAAAAAAAAAAGTCAAAAGGAATCTGAAATGATGCTTGTTCACCTACTCAAGGCAGACCAAGGGATAGTAAAGAAGTTTGGTGCTTTGAAAATGTACCCTACAAAATTTTTTGAATCGGATGCTACTTAGGATTAGTGGTAATTAAGATTCTTATAATTTGTTTGAGAATTTTTTAGAAATTAATGATTAACAGATCAAAAACTTCTTTTTAGGAAAAATTGGAGTGTATACAGAAAATCATCCTAATGTGATCCTCTTCTTTATTCTTTAAGGGGAGACAAATTCAATGCATATTATTTGGATGTTTTTTATTTTAAAGAAAGAAAATAAAGGTATTTAGCTTTCATACACTATTGAAGATTCTTTGCAAAGAAGAATCAATGATTTTCAAGACTGAGAACAAAACAAAGAATCAGATTACAATCTTCCTGTGAAATACATTTCTTCCTTCTTTGTTTATTTGAACAACCTCTTCAAATTAAAATGCATTGAATTTTTCTCCCTAGATAACTTAACTTTAAACATCAAAATATTTCTAAAAGTTATAAATGGAAATCAAAGACTTTTAATAAAGCTTTAGCTAACATTTCATATCATGATCCAACCAGTGCATTTGACCTTCCTTTTATATCTGGTTGATTATGAGTTACAAAAAAAATTCTCACCTTGAAAATATCAAATCTTCTGTTGATCTTATTCATTTGAGAAACTAATTTTATGGCATACAATTTGGGGTATATGATTTCATTTCCACTGAATTAATCTAAAAACTAGATTTGGGCTAGAGGTGAGATGCTAGCAAGAAGTCTAAGTATTAATCAAATACATCTCAGCTACCTTCCTGTATTCTCTCCATACACATCCTTCTTGAGAAAATGGTTTAACTGAAGAGAGCAGTCATATCAGCTATGTGACTTTAAATTGTCCTGTAGAAGGTTCTAATATAGCTATTTTGTAATATGGCAAAACTATCATCTCAAGTTTTGGGTAACATTTTTTTTCCCAAATCCTCATGTGATAAAATTTACTAATTCAGAAATGGAATAAATCATACACATTGTTGGGCAAAATATTGCTTCATCTATTTAGATGAGGCACATAGGGTGCTATTGCAATTTATATAAATTGTCTTTTTTATACAATTAAGCTTACTTGTAGGCAATCTACTATTCTCTAATGCATTTTAAACTCAGTGCCTTGTGTGGGAGCAAAAGATGTTTTCCTTTGATATATGCTACTTGGAGTGCCCTTTCTGCTAAGCCATCTCAGAGCTAGGTTTCATCATTTGCCTTTTTTCTCTCAGGTCTGTGGTCCAAGTGACAACCTTTCCTGCAACAGACTATATAGTCTCTGTCCCATAGTGGAAATATCACCTATTTCTTTGCTTGCAGTTTCTCTTTGTGTTTAAAATGTCAAAAAATAAGTTTTAAAATCATTTTAGAGAGAGCACTCTCAAGAAGCACTTCCTTTCCTACTGCCAGACAGCGCTGCTCCCCAACCTCTTGGCTGGAACCCTTGCTTTCGATTTGTTTGTTTCAAGCATTTCCCTAAAGAATCGGGCTCTTTGCTCGCTGTTTAATTCTGCTTTAAAAATGCATCATTTCTGTACTGAATCCTCCTCTGAATCAAATTACTAACGAAAATGTATCCGATTCGTTCCAAATATGGAATTTGCATCAATATTCCCATGCTACAAATTGTTTTTGTCGCAGAAATCCATACTTTTGCAGTGTATTTTCAATTGAAGTAGGACTGTCTGCATTTCTCATAATAAACAAAAAATAGTGATCACCATCTGCTTGGAGCTTCCTTTATTATTATTTTTAGCGCGTGTATCATTACCTAACTGGTATGTGTTCTTCTGTCCAGCTCTTGATGATCTAGTTGAATTCTAGACATTGTGCCAAGAAGTGTATTTGAAGCAGATAAGTATGTATAATACAAATGCGTTTTGTTAGACCTGATGGATGCTATTTTTCTTTTAATAGGTTTGTAGCAAACTAACACAATAACACAATGTATTCCTTTTCAAGGTACATTGTTGAAACAGGTCTATTAAGAGCGCGTTGAGCTATTTCTCGCTTCTATTGAACAGTCTGTTGCTCAAACACAACAGCCAACAAACGCCAGCTGCCTCAACAAAAGTAGAAACCTAACCCTTTTATGTAATGTTTTAACAGAAAGGGTAGCTCTGTTTAATTAAAAACATTGATGATTCAGTGAAACAATGGAAACTCAAGTTCAAGTGGTGCTCTATTGATTTAAGATGATTTTTACTAGCAATGGGTATAATTCAATACTCCTCCCCCCCTTGTGTAAAGGGGTTCCTTCTTGGGGCATTATTTGGGTGAATAGGAAAAGACAGAGATGGCTATTGCCTTAGAAACCTGATTAACGCACATTGCTTTGAGGGTAAGGTGTTTAATTTATAAGTGCACCCCATATTTTTTGTCAGTTTATTCGCGGTGGGGAAGCTTTGAAAGTAGCTCTTCTCAGCAGGTTAAAAAGTGAAGTCTGCGTCCTGGCATTTAAATGTCTTTGTTATTGTGTCAAGCAAGTTGTTGAAAACTACATGCCCGGAATACTAAGGTTGGGCAGCTAGAGGAGGCAAGTTGTGTGTGTGCGTGTGTGTCCACACGCGCGCCCCTGGACGCAGGGCCGTGTGTACGAGGACAATTATTTCCATCAGCTGCTCGCTAGCCTGCGCCCAACCGCTCCTCCGTGCAGAACCGACGGCCTCGGGGCTTTCAACTCTGGAAGTGAAGCAGGACGAATTCCTCCATGGAGACTCCCTCCTTGGGAGCGTCGAAGTCTCGGCCCTGGGACAGGGGCTCGATCAAGGGTATCCCGGTCGCCCTCCCCCCCCCCGCAGGGGAGCACCCGAGGGCCACGAGGTTCACGGCTCCGCGATCGCGAGACCTCCGCGGGGCGGGCCGGGAGGGGCGCCTGGGGCTCGTTCGCCGTGGCCTCCCGGTCAATATGGGCGGGGGCAGGTGCCTCCCTCGGCCGCCCCCCGCGGCTGTGCCGTCCGGGCCGCCGGCCGACCTCACGGGTCGGGCTTCGTGCTTCCCGCAACCTCGGGAGCGCCAGGGGCCCGAGAGGCCGCGGCCCCCAGAACGCGTGCGAGTGCGCCCCCGACGGGAGCTCCCGACGCCGGCGAGAGGCCGCCGGGGGGCTGGCGGGCCCCTGGGCCTAGGGCGCCCTCCTCCGCCCGCCCACGGGGCGCGGGACACCGGTCTCGCCAGACGCCTCCCCGGCGGCCCCACACGTGCCGCTCCTTCCCACCGCGGCGGCCCCGGCCTGACCCGCTCCGTCGGGGTGAGGTGAAAGGGCGCTGCCACCCGTCTGGAGGGCCGCACTTCCGCCCACCGTCAACGTCCGGCGCGCGGAGGTGAAAGGGCGCGGCCGCCCGCCGGCTTCCGGGGTCCGCGCGGCGCGGGGCGCGCGAGGCACAGGTGGGCCCGGCCTGCAGCCCGCCCGCGTGGCCGCGGCGCCCGTCGGGCCCGGCGTCGCGGTGGGAGCCGGGGAGGACGTCCGCGCGGGCCCTGAGGCCCAGAGCGAATTATTTAAGCTGTTCCTGGTGTTTAAAGAGGTTTTTCAGTTTTTAAAGAATGTTGTAAAAAAATATCAGCCCTTGTTAACTCCCTCATTACATGCCCCCCCTCCGCTGAACAAGCCCCGTTTCCTGAGGCCGCGGAGCTGTGAGTGTTTCAACATGTGTCAAGTGTCTTATAAATAATACAAATTCATCCACAAGAGGAGGGGACTCGGCTGATACCTGAGTGCCGGGCACAGCTACACTGCACTTCCAGGTTATTTTTGGCTGTGGAATCGTAGGGAGAAAACTGCCCCGAGACGTGGCACCTGACACTGGGCCGGCTCCCTCCCCGCCTGCGGGTGGGCGTCCTAACCCGAGCCTGGGAGGAGCCTCGGTCGGAGTGCACGAGCTCTGAGCAGTCCGTGAGGCTGGGGGTTTCTGCCTAGGGCTTCGGGGTCGCCTGTCCTTTGCTGTTAACTCCTATGCCGCTCCCTGTTTGTCCGGTTTTGCTCTTTCTCGAAGTTAATCTGTTGCTGGGACGTTGCTGGGACATCTTCTCCCCTCCTTGTTAGAATGAGGGTGAGTGGCTATCAAGAGTAGGAAACATGAGGTTTGGGCTTTCATTTGGGATCTGCACCACCAAACGACTTAAGTTTTGGTATTCATTCTGTTTCCTAGAAAAGCTTTTAAAAACGTGTTTTCCCCAGGTATTTTGAGAACTGAGGAAGGTAAGTACAAAGTATTTTGTGATGAAATGGCGTCTGTTGTGCGGAAATTAGATGGAACGCTAGTATTTTGTCCCTTCTCTCTCATAGAAAGAAAAAATTAGTGTCAACTCCACTTTTAATTCGTTAGATGACCTTTCCCCTATTGGTTTTCATCCTGAGGAAGATGTCTGTGGGCATTCAATTTCTAGTTGTTTTAAAATTTCTAAACTAGAGGGAAGTATAGAAATTTTCAGTTAAAATAATCGAATGTTCTCATAAAGTCAAAAGTATTTGATTTAAAAAACATAGTATAATTTTCTTCAATACACTAGATTAACAAAAATTGACTATTATAGATTAGAGGAATAGGTTACAAGTTCATGTTTTTAAATCATATTCTCTGAATAGTCTTTGATGCCTCTGTCTCATACCTTGAGTATGTTGTTAAGTTAGCCCTGATCCTTGTGCAGCACGCATCACCAATGTTCCTACCCCATTTCTTAAAATGGCACCCCAGCTGCTGGTAGTATTCCGTCTGGGTATTTCTAGTGTGCTCAAGAGATGTCTTAGGTACCTCTCCCAACAAGTTTAGTAAACTTCCTGACTTAGTATACAAGAGTATATCACATTTTAAATTTCTTCTCCAACCAATTACCCGTTTGTAAGTTTTGCCAGGCCCTATGTTGTTTGCCTCTTCTGTATATACTGTTGACAGTCTTGCTTAATGTTGTTCCTATTGCCAGGCATCTCTCCTGCTGCTTTTTCTGGATACAGCTGGTGATGACAGTACTGGTAATATGGAAATCCCAAAGCTTTGTGATGTTCATTGTTGATTATCTGTGATGTACTCACTCTGTCTGAGGTGTACTATAATGTACTCTCTCACTGATTTTAATATAAATAGATATTTTTATTTTTACTTATAGTCATTTCTCTCCTTAGAACCCATATTTGAATACAAGGTAGTCTGAGGTAGAGATAATTCCTAGTCCAGGAACTGGTACATTCAAAGTTACTCCTTTCCTCTAAGCATGAAGACTCCTTGTTTCTAGGTCATATATTAGGTACCTAGTATATGCAAGGTACCTGATCTCCTCTTTGCTTAAGATGATATGTGTACTCCCAGGAAATTTTTCATTCTGTCATCTAAGTAGAATTCAGATGTTTGTTCCTGTTCTTTCAGATATGCTCAGATATGTATGAACTCCAGTGATGGAAACAGCCAAGACTGTATATTTGGAGCATAGTTCTTTTTTCTCACTATGCTTACTCAGTCACAGATCTGTATACACTCAAATTGGTAGATAAAAACTTTGCTGAGTTTAAAAAACACCTTTTTTTTTTTTTTTTGTACTGGGGATTAAGCTTTTACCAGGAGTACACTAAACTACATCCCCATCCCTTTTTATTTTTGTTTCCTGATACAGGGTCTTGCTGAGTTACAGAGGTTGACCTCAAACTTGTGATCCTCCTGCCTCAACCTCCCAAGTAGCTGGAATTACAAATGTGCACCATAGTGTCCGGATCATGGCGCCTCTTCATAGGAAAAGATGTGAAGCATTTAGTATAGCAGCAGGTTGTTTATTCTTTATGGTGCTGGTAAGGCAAGTATGGAAAAATGATTAAATAATACAAAGTAAGTAATATTAAAGTATGACAAGTGGCTAAGTAATATAGTGTAAGTACCTTAAAAGAAATATCAATCAATCTTTATAGGGTGTTCAAAGATGGACAAGATATCATTAGAAACTGTAGAAAGATTATATACAAAGAAACAGCATTTAGGCTAGCAGCATACTTCTCAGCAGACATGATGAAGACAAAGGAATGATATTTGGAAAGGACTTAAAGAACATAACTGTAACCCAAAAGGACACGCCAAATTGAATTATTATTTAAAATGAGGGCTAAACAAAAACAATTTCAGACAAAAAAAGTGGGAATTTATTTTTCACATACCTCTGATAATCATTACCGGAAGTATAGGATGTGTAGGAGGAAGAAACACATTAAACACAAGAGGAGAGAGTGGACCCTAAGAAGAAGTGCTACACAAAGAAGTTAGTCACAATGTGGTAATAATTATTACATATGTAAAATAATAATGACTAATTTAGTGTGGTTAAGAACATATTGTGGATATGGTTCAGTGGTAGCCGCTAGCCTAGTATATGCAAGGTTCTTTATTTGATCCCCAGCACTGGAAAAATACTGGGAACACAACTTAGCAAAACTGAGAGAAGATGAAATAGTAAATATAAATATGATATAGAAAATAAATATAGGGCTGGGGCTCAGTAGTAGGGTGCTCGCCTAGCATGCATGAGGCACTGGGTTCAATGCTCAGCACCACATAAATGTAAAATAAAGATATTGTGTCCACCTAAAACTAAAAAAAATTAAAAAAGAAAAGAAATATAAATATATAGAATACACATACAATATTTTAAAATTTTTTTATATTTATTCTTAAGTTTTAGGCAGATACAACATCTTTATTTTACATTTATGTGGTGCCAAGGATTGAACCCAGTGCCTCGTGCATGCTAGGCGATCACTCTACCACTGAGCCACAACCCCAGACCCCTAAAATATTTTTAAAATGTCAATGGACCTTTATTTTATTTCTTTATATGTGGTGCTGAGAATCGAACCCAGTGCCTCACACATGCTAAGTAAGCGCTTTACCACTGAGCCACAACCCCAGCCCCCATACAAATAATCTTGTTATTTATTTTATTTTATTTTTTTAGTACCAGAGATTGAACTCAGGGCACTTGGCCACTGAGCCACATCCCCAGCCCTATTTTGTATTTTATTTAGAGACAGGGTCTCACTGAATTGCCACTCTGCTGCTGAGGCTGGCTTTGAACTCACATTATCCTGTCTTAACCTCTGAACTGCTGGGATTACAGGTCACGTGCCTGGCTACACAATCTATTATTAAAAAATTGTTGAAGCCTGTCATGGTGATCCATTGTTGGAATTTTAGCTCCTTTTTTTTAAAAATAGCACTAAGTTTATTAAATAAGTTCAATTTGTAATTTTTTTTTTTAAATAGTGAATTTTAGCTCCTTGGAAGGCCAAGGCAGGAGGATCTTTAGTTCAAGGATTGCCTCAGAAATATAGGGAGACCCCCATCTCAAAAATAAATGACAACAAAACATTGTGAAATAGTCACTCCTGCTTCTAGCAAAGATGGAATATCTAGTGCAAGAGTATAAACCACTATACACTGGAAAAAATACATAAAACAACTTTTTGTATATTTTTTTTGTTATTGGAAAAACAGAGTGCAGAAAACAAGTTGAGCTTCATAATTTCTTTGATAATATCTGTGGAGGCACTTTATGATCTGTGGTGCAAGGATGTGGAATGCTTATAGAACATGGTAGAACATGGTGGTCTTCAGGAGTTGAAAGATTGGAGATATTGTTTGGGTCTGTTGATAATTGTAATTGATAGGTTACGGTACCAGAGCAAATCAGCCCCCAAAATTTACATAAAGACCTCATCAGTGTTTGGCAAAATATAAGCTGTGTGTCTACTAGGAAAAACTCAGCAAGATCTGGTAGGTAATAGTGACAATGGTCAGCTGAATGGAGATTTTGGAGATCACATTTGTGCTGGGTATTGTTGGAGATCTCTCATTAAATATTCCTGTTAACAGTTTAGGAATGGCTATTCCAGTGTTAGAGTAATATGTCTTTAAGATCCATGAACAGAGTTCAGATGTGGTGTCCCCTTCCTGTAATCCCAGTGATTTTGGAGGCTGAGGCAGGAGAATCATAAATTCAAGATGTACCTCAGCAATTTACCAAGAACCTATCTCAAAATAAAAAAGGCCTGGGGGTGTAGCTTGGTGGTAACCCTTGGGTTAAATTTAGCCCTTGGGTTAAATGCCCAGGATGGATGGATGGATTTGGGGAGGAAGGAAAGCAGGAAAGAAAGAAAGCATCTGAGAACCTAGCTTGCATGAGCTCTGGGTTCAATATCCAGCACAGAGGGGAAAAAGAGACTGAGAGTTGATAGAAGTATTGGAATAAACAGATAAGGACTTAATATGACCTTTATAAATGTTTTATGAATTATAAGAAGGACCTAATGAATAGATAGGGAATCAGAGAAATGGGATCTATTTAATGAGAACTAAATAGAAATTCAATAACTGAAAAAATATATCTGAAGGGCAAATTATACATAATGGGCTTGACAATTTTGACATTAAAAAAAGAAAAAGAAAAAGCAGTGAATTTGAATACAAGGCAGGAAAGACTATGGTTTGAGTGAGTCCCCCAAAAGTCCATCCATGTGTTGGAAGCCTGGTCTTCAGTATGTGATATTAAGAGATGGTGGGACCATTAAAAGTTAGAGCCTAGTAGGGGGTTATTAGATCACTGGGGGTGCGGCATTTAGAAGAGATTAACATAATTATTATGGGAATCCTGTTCTTGAGAGGGTTGTGAGGAAAGAGTGAGACTGCACTCTTTCTGGTGTCTCTTGCTATGTGATTTCCCACCTTGGACAAGTTCCCACCATGATGTCATCTGCAATGTTGTGACCCAGACAAGGGAGCCCTCATCAAAAACCAAATTGATGGAGCTAAAATCGTGAGCTAACTTGGCAGAGCAGTTGCCTGGCATGTGTGAGGCACCGGGTTCAATTCTCAACACCACATATAAATAAATTTATAAAAGGCCATCAATAACTAAAAAAATATTTTTTTAGTTGTAAATGGACCTTTTATTTTATTTATTTACTTATATGTGGTACTGAGGATTAAGCCCAGGGCCTCATACAAGCCAGGCAAGTGGTCTACTACTGAGACACACTCCAGCCACCACTAAAAAATATTTTTAAAAAAGTTAATTAATTAACCTCTTTTATTCATAAAGTGTCCAGCTACCGGTGTTTTGTTACAGCAACAGAACATGTACTCATATACTATCCAAACTGAAGTGGAGAGAGTGAAAGGGCTGGGTACAAAGTGAATGAAGTTTCAGTAGCCTGTGGACAAGAATTATGAAACTAGAACCTTATACGTATAGGAGAGAATAAGGAAGAAAAAAAATTTGAAGCAACAGTGGTTGAGGAAAACCATAAACCCACAGACCCAGCACAGAGGGGAAAAACCCACAGACCCAAGATATTTAAGAAATCCTAAGTAGGATAAAAAAATGAAAACATACCTCAGCACATGATTTTTAATTTTGTGTGTGAGTGTGCATTTGTGTGTGAGTGCATGCATATTTATGACGCTAAGGATCAAAGCCCAGGGTCTTTGATATGCTGGGCAAGTGTTCCACCATTGAGTGGCATCCCCAGCCCCACAGTTAAATTTTTAAATTTTCAAGCAACTATAATTTTTTAAAAAATATTTTTATTTGTAGATGGAACAATACCTTTATTTTGTTTATTTAGTTTTTTGTGGTGCTGGGGATCGAACCCAGGATCTCATACATGATAAACAATCGCTCTCTCACTGAGCTACAACCCCAGCCCCAGGAACTATAATTTTTTTTTTTTTAATTGAAGACAACAAGAAAAAATTATAGGTGGTGCGGGGCATGGTGACGCATACCTGTAATCCCAGCAGCTCTGGAGGCTGAGACAGGAGGATCGTGAGTTCAAAGTCAGCCTCAGCAATGAGGAGGTACTAAGCAACTAAGTGAGATCCTGTCTCTAATAATACAAAATTGGGCTGGGGATGTGGCTCAGTGGTTGAGTGCTCCTAGCAAAAAAAAATTACAGGTAGCAATGAGAAAAATGACTTTTCATCAGGAACGATGAGAGCCAAAAAATAAGGGGATGATATCTTTAAAGTGCAGGGTGAAGAAAATGTCAGTGTAGTTTTTTTTTTTTTTTTGGTGTGTGTGTGAAGTACTGGGGATTGTATCCAGGGCCTTGTTAATGCTAGTGTTCTACCACTAAGCTACATCACCAGTGTTTTTTTTAACTTTATTTTGAGTCAGGATCTAAGTTTCTGATGCTAGCCTGGAACTTGTATCCTTCTGCCTCAACCTTTAGAGTAGTTGGGATTATAGGAAGACAGCAATGCACTTGGCTTCTATGTAGAACCTTTTATTTTCTGGTACTGGAGATTGAATCCAGGGGAGTGTAACCACTGAGTCACATCCCCAGCCCCCTTTTATATTTTATTTAGACGCAGGCTTTCACTGAGTTGCTTATGATCCTGGATACATTTCTGAGGCTGACTTCCTCCTGCTTCAGCTTCTGCAGCTGCTGGGATTACAGGCATTACAATGGGATTACAATGTGGGATCCTATGACCAATGAGTATATCCTTGTAAAATGAAAAAAAAAAAAAGATATTTTTAGATAAATAGAAGCATCAAGAATTAGTCACTGGCAGACCTGCATTACAAGAAATGTTGAAGGCTAGGGCTGGGGATGTGGCTCAAGCGGTAGCGCGCTTGCCTGGCATGCGTGCGGCCCGGGTTCGATCCTCAGCACCACATACCAACAAAGATGTTGTGTCCGCCGAGAACTAAAAAATAAAATATTAAAAATAAAAAATAAAAAAATAAAAAAATAAATGTTGAAGGCTAAAGGAAGCTGAGTTTTTTTTTTTTTTTTTTTTTTTTTTTAATATTTTCCCAACTACTAGGGAGGCTGAGCCAAAGAAGATTGCAAGTTCTAGGGCAAACTGGGCAACTTAGCAAGACTTTTTCTCAAAATAAAATAGAAAAGTGTTGGGCGTATAGCTCAATGGTAGTGTATCTGCCTAGCACATGAAAGGTCTTGGGTTCAATATCCAGTGGCACAAAAAAAATGAAGAAAAATGATACCTGGTGGAAATTCATATCTACAAGAAGAAATGAAGAATACTTGAGAATGTTTGAGTAAGTAGAAAAAACTTTTTTCATTTTTAAATTTCTTTAAAATATAGGCATTTAAAACAAACAAACAAAAAAAAATGGTTGTGGAGAGCAGTGCCTGAAATTGGAACCTCTGATGACCTCATGGTTGTGGCAAGCTTGGTGCCTGGGAAATTTTCTGTGCAAAGGTACAGGATGCCTAGCTGCTGTGGTAATGCCCTTCATGAGGAGATTCTGTGCTAAAGTTTTACCAGCTTTGACCTTGATCTCAGGCACACAGCTCCTAGGAATAGAGGAAATTTCTTGCTAGACAACCTCAATGTTTCACCAGCTCTGCTGTTCCTGAACCTGCCCACCTAATAGTAACTGTAAATAATGGACTTTCTTGAGAGCTACACAAAGCTCCTAACATTGGACATTGTAAGTGTAGAATGCAACTGCTGGGGTGCTGAGGTGGTGTAGCTCAGTGGTAGAGTGCTTGCCTTGCACACGTGAGGCACTGGGTTTGATCCTCAGCACCACATAAAAGTAAAGATATTGTGTCCGTCTACCACTAAAAAATATTAAAAAACAAACAAACAAAAATGTATCTGTGGAATAAGCTGCGTAATGTTGCTAACTCTGTAACTTTCATGAATACAAAGAATAATGCTTGCATAGTCTTTAATCTGATAATGAGACATATATAAATAAAGGTTGCTGGCTGGTAATTCTTTAGATCTGCTTCTCTATCACAGAGCAGCATTCCACCTGACCCCAGCTTTTATTTTCAAAATCTGTATCCATCAGTCTTTATTTTTCTTATCTCCCTTCATCCCTTGCTGGAACTGCTAGATTGGCTGCACTAGTTAGGGCAGATGGTAATAATTGATTGTGAGGTTTAAACCACATAGAAGTAAAATGTAATGGACACAATAGCCCAATGCACACCGAGGGGAAAATGGAAGTGTACTATTTTATTAATTCATGGTAGATTATAATAAAAATATGTGTCATTACCAGGTGCATACTCGTAATCTAGTGACTTGGGGAGCTGAGGTAGGAGGATTACAAGTTCAAGGCCAGACTTAGCAACTTGGCAAGATCCTGTCTCAAAATAAAAAGGGCTAGGGATGTGACTCAGTGGTTAAGCACCTCTGGTATAGGAAGGGAGGGAGGGAAAAGAAGAATAAGTATTATTATCCCTGAAGAACTCAGTAAAATGTACTGCAAAGAAGTACAACTGAAAGCTAATAAAGAACATAAAGTGAGAGGACTAGGACTCAGTGGCAGAGCACTTGCCTATCGTGTGAGGCACTGGGTTTGATCCTTAGCACCACATATAAATGAACAAATAAAAGGCATTCTGTCCATCTACAGCTACAGAAAAAAAAATAAAAAAAGAACAAAAAGTAGAAAATAAAAATAATGGAAATCAAGGCAGGGAAAAGAAAAAGGAACAGAAAACCAAAATAGCACCAATAAACAAATATATAACCTAAAACTCAACAATGTCAATAGTTGCACTAAGTTTAACCAGACCAAACACTCAAAGCAGGAGTACCAGTCTAGATTAAAAAACAAATCAAGACTCAACTTATCTACAAGAGATTTTAACAATGAAGACACAGGAAGGGTGAAAGGAAAAGAATAGAAAGAGTTATAAGCTATGTAAACACTTATCAGCCAGGCGCTGCTGCGCATGCTTGT
The DNA here is from genome assembly GCF_045843805.1 of Urocitellus parryii. Lineage (NCBI taxonomy): Eukaryota > Metazoa > Chordata > Mammalia > Rodentia > Sciuridae > Urocitellus > Urocitellus parryii. The sequence continues at coordinate 11,112,578 of NC_135532.1, read as the reverse complement.
AATCTCAGTGGCTCAGGAGGCTGAGATAGAGAATTGCAAGATCAAAGCCAGCCTCAGTAATGGTGAGGTGCTAAGCAACTCACTGAGAACCTGTGTCTAAATAGAACACAAAATAGGGCTGGGAATGTGGCTCATTGGTCGAGTACCCCTGAGTTCAATCCCTGGTACCAAAACAAACGAACAAAAGAGAAATACTAATCATTAATTTTTTTTTTCGGTGCTGGGGATTGAGCTAGGGCCTTGCACACACTGGGCTAGCACGCTACATTGAGCTATATCCCTAGCCCGAAAGTGGCTATTTAATATCAAAAAAGTAAATTTTAAGGAGGGAATATTAGAAAAAAAAATAGAAGGATATTTCATAACATTGGGAAAGGCAGTCATATATAAGTCTGCTTACCTTTGAGAGGTTGTGTAAGATTGCGCCCTGAGCCCTTACAGGTTTGGATGGCTTTATAACCATGCTGGGGACTATCTTTCTTTTCCTTTTCTGAGCTTGATGTATATTTCTTTGTTCTTCTTAATGCAAATACATCATATAGCTGGCTGACTCTGCTACTCTCCTTCTTCCTAGTGGAGAGGGATGGAGTCCTTCATTTGCATTACAAGAGGGGTTCCTTAAGATCATCTCCCTGCTTTCCTTGCATGATGGAACTCACTAGTGGTAAGGGACCAGTGCTAACTATTAAAGCTGACCTTGCTGTGTCTCTCCTCTATGTGAGGAAAGCATTGTTCTTCTGGTATCTGTATGAGTTGTGTCTTTCTTGAAAACCAAGACACCTGTAAACAATGCAGAAGGTTGACATCTGGGATTGCTACTCCTTATGTAGGCGACAAGTGTCACTAACCCAAAATATGACAATAAAATTCATGAAGAGAATGTGAAACTGGCAGAGCTAAAGGGAACAAGGTACAATTCAATTATATTTGGTGAATTTAGTACTTCTCAATTAGAGGAGAGGATCTGTGGTTCTTTGTTTTAGATCTATAGACATGAAGGATGGGAGCAAAGTAACCGTATGAAAGCAATAGAAAGCAGAGCTTCCACAGGGGGAGGGATCCCAAAGAGGGTTTTTGACAGGTGATTATTGTATAGGGTTTATATTATCAGGTTAGAGGGCAGTTAGAAGACCAAAGGCTAGAGATTTTAAAGAAATGGGTCTTTGGAGATGGGGCTGTGGCTCAGTGGTAGAGCGCTTGCCTAGCATGTATGAGGTATTGGGTTTGATTCTTAGCACCACGTATAAATAAATGAGCAAAAGAAAGGTTCATTGACATCTAGAAAATATTTTGAAAACCAGGTGGGTCTTTGGGTCCAGTCACATCAGGGTACCTGGTATTTATGTGCCTCTGTCCAACCAGGATGTTGATCACGTGCTGCTGCATCTCATGGACTGGCTCTGGGTTCTGGTGCATATCTTCTGGCTTCAATGGAGTCACTGGTCATGAGCTGTCTACTTAATTTTTAAACTCCTGGGAAGAGGAGGTCTTAACCTTGTCTGCCTAACACATTTCTATCTCCTGCTCTCATTAATTGATAGAACAAATAGAGAAAAAGTTAATAATTATATAGAAAATTTCAACAACTCTATCACCTTGGCCTAGTTAACATTTGTGTAACATTACACCCAAGAATTGGTTTAAATGTTATCAACCACTTTGACCTTACTGGCATTTATATAACACTATACACAATAATAATATGTATTCTTTTCAATTATGAATTTGAACTTTTGCCAGAATAGACCATATGTCAGGTCATAAAACTAGTCTCAAGATCCTGAAGATTAAAGTCATGTATTCTGTGACCTAAATTAAATTAGGATTTGAAAATAGAAACTTGGAAAATGATCAAATATTTGAAAATTAAGCAACACAAAAAAATCCATTTAACCTATGGATCAAAAAAGAAATAACATAGGAGTTTAGAAAATATTTTAATATTTTGAACTGAGTGATAATGAAAACATAGAAATTTGGGGATGCAGCCAAAGAGAGAAATTTATAGCTTTAATGCTTTACTAAAAAATTAAAAATATCCTGAGTTCAATTTCTAGCATAAATCAATTGTTTAAAATTCAGGGCTAGTATGTGACTTTCCTAGCATGTATGAGTCCCTGGGTTTGATCCCCAGTAACACACACAAATTAATTAATTATATAATGAATTAATTAATTTGGGGGACTATGAATGAGTCCGGAGATATTGCATAATTTTGCATCCCCAGTTCTTTTTTTAAAAAAATAACTTTATTTTACTTATATGATGCCAAGGATTGAACCCAGTGTCTCACATGTGTTAGACAAATGATCAGCCACTGAGTCACAACCTCAGCCCTCCAGTTCTTTTTATTTATTTTTTATTTTGAGACATTTTATTTTTAAAATGTTTATTTTGTAGTATAGGTGAACACAATGTCTTTATTTTACTTTATGTGGTGCTGAGACTGAACCCAGTGCTTCACGCCTGCTAGGTGAGCACTCCACCTCTGAGCCACAACCTCACCCCCCGCCACTGCCCCCCAGACAGATTCTCACTAAATTGCTGAGACTGGTCTCAAACTTGGGATCCTCAGCCTCCTGAATTGCTGGAATTACAATGGTACCACATCTGGCCAAAATCTCTTATAAGAAGCTAAAAAATGAGCAAATTTTGTTCAAAATTAGCAGAAAAAAAAAAGGTAATAGTAAAAATTAAGAAAATAGGAAATGGACAAATTGATAGAGAAAATCAACAAAATGAAAAGCTATTTCTTTTTCTTTTCAAAAGCCACCATGAGCTGGGTGTGGTGATCCCTGTAATCCCAGGTGGCTGAGACAGGAGGATCACACCAGCCTTCATAATTGAGACCCTGTCTCAAAAAATAAAGAAGGCTGGGTGTGTAAGTTCAATGGTAAAGCATCCCTGGGTTCAATTCCAGTACCAAACAAACTAACAAACAAAAAGCAGACTATGATTATATTTCAGTATATCACTGAAATGTAATCTGTACAACTGTAATCCTTCTTTCCTGGTTTTATTGTTTGTTTGACATGGGGTCTCTCTGTGTTGCCCAAGCTGGCCTTGAATTTGTGATCCTCCTGCTTCAGCCTCCTGAACAGCTAGGATTATAGGTGTGCACCAACATGCTCAACCAGAAGTCATTTCATTAAAAGATATTATTTATTTAGGTACTGGGGATTGAACCCAGGGTGGTCAACCACTGAGCTACATCCCCAGCCCTTTAAAAAATATTTTATTTAGAGACAGGGTCTCACTGAGTTGCTTAGTGCCTGGCTAAATTGCTGAGATCTTGAACTTTCGATCCTCCTGCGTGAGCCTCCTGAGCCACTGAGATTACAGGTGTATTCCACCATGCTCAACTCATTAAAAGATTTTATAAACTTTAAGAAACTTATAGTAAACAGAACAAGGAGAGAGAGCAAGAGAGATCCTGCAACAAATTACCAATATCAGAAATGAAAGACATCAAAATAATAATCAATTGCCAATAGTTTTTGGTTTTTGGTTTGTTTTTGATGCTGGTGATTGAACCCAGGGCCTCAAGCATGCTAAGCATATGCTTTACCACTGAGCCACACCTCTAGGCCCAAGTTTCCAGTAAATTTAACAACTCGGATGATATGCGCACATTTGTTGAAGAAAGAAAAAATGACAGATCTAATAGCTTTATATCTAGTAAAGAATTTAAATCTATAAATATAGACCTTTCCATTTCAATATTGGAAGAAAAAGCAGCTGACAAAAGTCAATCCTTATTCATGGTAGAAAATGTCATAAAACTAAAATAGAGCATGTTTTTCAACAAGTTAAAGAACATTTATCGGCTGAGTATGGTGCATACCTCTTATCCCAGCAACTTGGGAGGCAAGGCAGGAAGATTGCAAGTTCGATCGAGGCCAGCCTCACCAACTTAGTAAGGCATTAAGTAACTTAGTGAGACCCTGTCTTAAAATAAAAAAAAACTGGGGATGTGGACCAGTGATAAAGTGCTTCTGAGTTCAATCCCTAGTACAAGAACAAAATAAAATCAAGAACATCTACAAAATTCTGCAGCTACCATAATATTCAATACTTTCTAACACTGGGAACCATCGTAGAGACAAGTTGGACAAGTTGGGTAGCTTAGTTATACTCAGTATGTAGCTTGTAAGGTAATTCTGGATTATGACATTTAACATGCTTATGTGAAAGAAGATAGCAATAAAGTAGGTGATTGATACCTGATGGCCTATACTCAGAAGCAGCATATGTTACTTCCAGGTATATTCTATCGCTGGTGAGTTGGAAGTAGAATACCATGCAACACTATGAATCCTGAGGAGGCCAACAACATGTACTGGTTACCAATCCTAGCAGAGGACTCTAAAACACCTCACCATTTTTTTTTTTAAAACAAAGAGGAAGCAGAGCTCTCATAAGGGAGGGTCCCTAGTGGGTTGTCCACCTCACTAATTTCTGCTAAGATTCCGGCAGATTCCTGAGTCTGACAGAAGGCTTTACACAAATCCAACTTCCAGAGTTCAAGTCTGGTGAGAAAGAATATTTGCACAACAAGTCAAACAAAGTAGATTTATTATTCATTGATAGGCAACAAAGATAAATAAAGTTTAGGGTTTATAGTGAGCTGGTCTTCCAAGCCTCAGGAAAGTTGCCCAGGGTGGATGAAGTCTTTATATGTGCCTCACTTATCCACTCTGTGACTGAGGGAACCCCAAAGCACTCTGCTCTGCATTTTATACCCCAGGGGAAATAGGGATCACTGTTGTAGGACATCCTGGGTTAAGAGCGATAAGAACAAAGCATGGTCTATTCTGGACAGCTCCTCTTCATCTCAAGGCTTGCATTCTTGGTAAGTTGTGCCTGAGAACTGTAAGAGGAGAAAAGATGGGTCAGCCAAATCCTTCAGGGATCTGTCCTTTTAAAGCAATTTAGTCACCAGGCTGCAAGTGAGACTGGGAGAGGTACCTGGCTGACTAGCCATATGTTTAGCTTTAATTTTTATTGTGGAAAGGGGACAGGTTTGGTGGACAACTACTAGTCTCTGCAATAACTACATTAAAATTAAACATTTCTTCATGATATAATATCACCAAAAAACTGAATACTCAACCCAAAATCAAGTAGAAATTATTTTCAAGGTCTACTGATAACGATAATATATGCACACTTTTATATGTGCCTCACTTATCAAATGAACTGACAACCAAATAGAAACATAATAAAATAGTAATTTTAAAAATGAGGAAACTTAAATGGTTAATGACACTTATCTGTGGTAATAATCAGGGGAATGCTAATTAAAATGTACAGAAAAGTTTTTTCACACCCATCAGACCAGTAAAATTAATATTCTTGGTAGCCTGTGTTATTGGAAAATGTGGAGAAATTGGAACTCTTCTTTAATGTTGATAAAAATTTAAGTTGGAATTACTTCTTTGGAATTTTCAAAGAGATTTGGAAATACATAAAATGGCAGCAACCTCTGGTTGCTAGCTGCTTACCACAATACCAGAAATAGAATCCTCATTTTTTTTTAGCCATATATGTGGCCATCCAGAATAAAGACTACATCTTTTATTCTTTCTTACAAGTCTGTATAGCCATCTGACCAAGTTCTAGCCAACTTTTGGTACCCAATGACTGATCTAAAGAAATTCTTGGGGCTGGGATATAACTTCGTGGTAGAGTGCTTGCCTAATATGCACAAAGTTCTGGGTTCAATTCCTGCACTAAAAAAAAAAAAAAAAGGAAGAAAGAAAGAAAGAAATTCTTACATATTTGCACCAGGAGGTGTGATTTAGGATTTACAGAATCACTATTTCATATTTTGCTATTTGTCATAATAGTGGAAACCATTGTCACTCAACAGGGAAATTAATATGTATTCATACAGTGGCACACTATACAGCATTTAAAAATTAAACTGTATCTACATGACTAGCATGGATCTTAAACATAATACATGAAAAAAGTAAGTTTCAAAATGATTTATGCAGTATGAATTTATGTAAAAATGTAAAGTAACAGTAGGCATCTTGTAAAAATACAAAACAGTTATGATAATAACACTAACTTTAGGATAGTTATCTCTTTGGAGGTAAGGCGAGTACAGTTAATGTATAGCTTTAAGTTGTATCTATAATATTTTCTTTCTCCCTGTGCCCTTCCCTCCCATTTGAAAAATTGAACTCAGAAGTACCCTACCTATGAGATATATCTTCTTTTTAACATTTTTTAGATTTGAGACAGGATCTTGTTAGTTGGTAAGGCTGTCCTGAAACTTGCCATCTTCCTGCCACAGCCTCCCCTAGTAGCAAGGATTCCAGGCATATGCCACCTCATCCAGCTTTTTTTTTTCCCCTTTATTTCTCTTTCCTCTGTGGAACTGGGAATTGAACCCAGGAATGTTCTGTCTCTGAACTACATCCCCAGCTCCTTTTATTTTTTGAGATAGGGTCTCACTAAGTGGCCCAGACTGGCCTTGAACTTGAGATCCTGCTGCCTGGACCTCCTGAGTAGTTAGGATCCCTCTCTCCCTCCTTCCCTTCCTTCCCTTCCTTCCCTTCTGCCCTTTCCTTTCTCCCCTTCTGCCCTTTCCTTCCTCCCCTCCCCTCCCCTCCCTTCTCCATTGATCATCATCTCCTCCTCCTTCTCCTCCTCCTTCTTCTCCTCTCCCTGTCTTTCTTTTTTGAGGTGCTGGGGATGGAACCAGAGTCTTGTGCTTACTAGGCAAGTTCTCTACCCATGAGCTACATCCCCAGCCCTCTCCTTTTTTAAAAAAGTGACATAAAGTAAATATGGCAACATGTTTATATCTTTGGGTGTCACTTAGTTTTCTGATATATTCTACATATTTGAAAAAATTCATAATTAAAATATTAAAGTATTAAAGAGTCCAGTAATTGGGCTGGGGTTGTGGCTCAACAGTAGAGTGCTCGTCTAGCATGTACAAGGCCCTAGGTTCGATCCTCAGCACTACATAAAAATAAATAAATAAAATAAAGGTATTGTGTCCAAGTACAACTAAGAAATAGTTTTAAAAAAGAGTACAGTAATTGTTAAAACTATTAAGTTCTGAGAATATTTCATAGGATGCCTCATAGAGAATGCTTAACAGCCAAGTGTTTATTTTATTTTTTGGGTGGAGGACACTGGGGATTGAACCTAGAGGCTTTTTTACCATGGAGGCATATTCCCAGTCCTTTTTATTCATTTATTTATTTTTAAATTTTGAGACAGGATCTCACTAAGTTGTTTAGAGCCTTGCTTAGGTGCTGAGGCTGACTTTGAACTTACGACCCTCCTGCCTCCGTCTCCTAGCCACTGGGATTATAGGCTTGTGCCACCACTCCAGGCAACAGCTAATTTATTTTAAATTTAAAAAGAACTTTAGGCTTGGGGTGTAGCTCCATGGTAGAACATTTGCCTAGCATGGGTGGAAGTCTTGACTTTGATCCCTGGCACTCTTCCTACTTTCTGTCCAAAAAAGGAAAAAAAAAAAAAAACATTTTAGTTAAACAGTTTTAATTGAGTTAATAAGTAGTAAAACACAATTGCATTAAAACCATGCTACTTTATAAGTTTAAACTGTTTCATGAGATGTCTGAATCTTTTTTCTTTCTTTTTTTTTTTTAATATTTATTTAGTTTTCGGCGGACACAACATCTTTGTTTGTATGTGGTGCTGAGGATCGAACCCGGGCCACATGCATGCCAGGCGAGCGCGGTACCGCTTGAGCCACATCCCCAGCCCCCTGAATCTTTTTTCTAGTTATGGAATAAGTTCATATTGTTCTGAAATGTCAATCACTTTGAATTTATGGTTTGTCCAAATGAATTTGAGAGCAATAGGTGATTTTGATGTTTGAGGATCTGTGGGTTTGTACAGTGAAGCCAACAGTGCTGTTCTGGAGGCACCATGAAAGCAATTTTGCTTGTTGTCTTCACCTTATTGATTTTTCTACTTGCCTTCCTCCACTAACATACCACACCTTGCATGATCTGCTCTGAAGGAAATCATAGCTACATACCAAGGCTGCTGTGGCCTGGATCTGCTGAAGACCCACCTGTAGAATGCATAGGAACTCCGTCTTCTCTGATGGAACCCACCTTCTGGATAAGTGAGCACTAATTTAGTGATATAGTATCAAAAAGAAGAACCAAATAAGGTAATATATTGATGAGACACAGATAGATAGACACAGATAGGTTATTAATCAAAATAGAAATTTCAGAAGGAGCCATGGATTTTGGGAGAGATGGTGTATTTGGCTTTTTTATTAAAATCCACGTTCTCTAGCCAGGCATGGTAGCTTTTGTATCCCAGACTTGGGAGGCTGAGTCAGGAGGGCCACAATTCTAGGTCAGCTTGGGAAACTTAGTGAGACCCTGTCTCAAAATAAAAAATTAAAAGTGTGGGTATAAAGCTCAGTGGTAAAGTGCACCTGGCTTCAAACCCTAGTATTACAAAAAATAACAAACTGAAAAAAAAAAAAAAACCTCAAAACAAAACAAAGCAATATTTTCCCACTGCCAATTTTATTTTATTTTTCTTTTGTCTGTAGAATTGAACCCAGGTGCATTCTACCACTGAGATACATCCTCAGTTGTTTTTACTATTTTGAGACAAGGTCTCACCAAGTTGCTGAGGCTGGCCTCAAACTCTTGATACTTCTGAGTCACCGGGATTACAGGCATATGTCACTGCTCCCAGCAACCCCCAATTTTAAAACAGTTTTGAGATGATTCAAGATTATCTGTTATGCAACTCTTGTACTTACATTTCTTTCTTTCCTTCTCTCCCTCCACCCCCCTCAGTGCTGGGAATTGAACCCAAGTGTGCTAAGTTTCTGAAACTAACTTCAAAGTTGTGAGATTCCTGCCTCAGCCTCTGGAGTTGCTTAGATTACAGAGGTGTGTCAACATATCTGGCTATATTTTTATCTTAATTAACAGTAACTCATTTAAATGTAGTTGCCTCTTGTGATCCAGAAACAATTTTTTTGAGATGGGATTTCAGGCTCGCATCAGACTTTGGGACTCAAGTGAGCCACCTGCCTCAGCCTCTGGATCAGGGACTACAGGCCAGACATGATTCTTAAATTTATTTCAATTAGGAAAAAGAATGTCTTGCTATATATACAGAGATGAAGTTATCAAAAATAAAATTTAAAAGAAGAGGTTTGGGGTAAAAGTGCTCTCAGTAATTTTTATGGTGATTCTTAACAAGTATATTGGCTATTTTATTCTTTTCAGTTTAATAAAGTCATAATTGTATTGCTAAACATTGTTTTAGATTACTAGAAATTTTCTGTTGCTATCTCCTGTATTTCTCACTCTTGAATTTTCTTCCATTTGAAATATCTCTGCAGAAATAAGCAGTGGAAAATAAGTTGCCACTACACTTGGCTTTGAAGATTTTGCTTGAAATTAGCAAGCAAGCATACTGAATTATTGGAACACTAAAACAGGCCATACAAAAATCTTTTAAATATGTAAAATATATGTGGGAAATTTTAAGGAAAAATAAAAATATACATGGTGGCAATAAATACCAACAAGTAACAATGATTAGGTGGGAAAATATTTGTAAATCAATTTATAAAGAGATTGTGTTTGATCCCCAATTCTGCAAAAAAGAGGTAAGATTCCTTAATATAAAAAGAGATTTTAGGAATAAATCAAGAAGAAATAGTACAACAAACTAGGGAGAAATATAGAAAGTATTTAACAGTTTCAGAAAAAGAAATTTTATAAGTATGTGGAAAGATATTCAAGCTTATTCATGGATTAAAACCATACTGAGATAAACTATTTGTCACCTATAACATTGGTAGAACTTGGAAAGTTTACTAGTATACTTTGTTGTGGGAAAATAAACGCATTGCTGGTGAAAGTACAAAAAAAAGTGTTTTTTTTTTTTTGTACCAGGGATTGAATGCAGGGGAGCTTAACCACTGAGCCACATCCCTACCTTTTAAAAAATATTTTATTAGAGACAGGGTCTAGCTAAGTTACTTAGAATCTTGCTAAGTTGCTGAGGCTGGGTTTGAGCTCGCTATTCTTCTTTTTCAGCCTCCTTTGCAAGTCACTGGGATTACAGGCCTGTGCCACCATGCCTGGCTAAGGCTCAAACTTTATGGAAAGGAATTTGTTAATGTATAGAACCTTTACATTTGTATTTGCCCTTTGTATTAATTTCCTAATATTGCTACAGCAAATTGCCACAAACTTAGTGGTTTAAAATCAGTACACATTATCTTAAATTCTGGAGGTCAAAGTCTAAAATGAGTCTTTAGGGATGTGTTCCTTCTGGTGACTCTAGTGGCAGAAATTATTTCTTAATCACTTTTAGTGTCTGCCTGCATTCCTTGGGTCATGTCCCCTTCCTGTCTTCAGAGACGGTAATGTAGAAGCTTCTCTCCTCTCTGACCTGCATCCCTTTTAGAAGCACACTTGTGATGACACCCATTTACATTGAGGGCAGATGTGAAGAGCTCCTTAATTCAGTCACATTTGCAGCATTCCTTTTACATGTAATTCAACAAAATCACAGGTTCCTAGGATTGGGAAATGGATATCTTTCAATGGTGATGGTAATGGTGGATTATTCTGTCTACCACACCCTAGCATTTCTCTTTTAAAAATCTGTCCCACATATATTTTCTGCATACATAAGGATATTGTGTGGCATTGCTTATAATCGTCAAAGATTGGAAACAATTCAAGTGTTCAGCAATAGGAAACTTGTTAAATAAGCAATAATACATCCACAAAACATAGTGTTATGTGGCTATGAAAGATAATGCATAAGATTTTTAGGTCCTGATATATATACACAGATATTTTTAGTATATACTGAAAAGTGCAGAAAACAAGGAGGTATATTTGAGGAAAATACATTTTTCTTCTGTCGAATAAAGAAATACTGGAATTACAAACAGCAAGTGAATAAAAAGGCTTATCTTTCTAGATTGAGAGAGGCTAGAGAGGTAGCAAAAGTTTCTCTTTTTGCAGTGCTGGGGATTGAGCCCAGGGTCTTACGCATGCTAGGCCAGTACTGTGTTTAGCTACATCCCTAGCCCAGCAGCTGAAGCTTATTGTGAATATTTGATTTCTGAATCATGAAAATATATTATAGTAAAAAATAAGACCTCATGAAGCAGATAGTTTATTTTCCTCCTCCTCCTCCGTTTTTTTTTTTTTTTTTAAAAAACATTTTTTATTTTTTGGAAGTGGTTGGAAACAATATTTATTTATTTATTTATTTATTTATTTATTTATTTATTTTTAATATATTTATTTTTTAGTTATTGGCGGACACAACATCTTTGTTTGTATGTGGTGCTGAGGATTGAACCCGGGCCGCACGCATGCCAGGCGAGCGCGCTACCGCTTGAGCCACATCCCCAGCCCCATGGAAACAATATTTTATTTATTTATTTTTATGTGGTGCTGAGGATTGAACCCAGGGCCTCACATGTGCTAGATGAGTGCTCTACTGCTGAGCCACAACCCCAGCCCCTCCTTCTTCTCCTTCTCCTTCTCCTTCTCCTTCTCCTTCTCCTCCTTCTCCTTCTCCTTCTCCTTCTCCTTCTCTTTCTCCCTCTCCTTCTCCTCCTCCTCCTCCTCCTCTTCTTCTTCTTCTTCTCCTCCCCCTCCCCTCCCCCTCCCCTCCCCCTCCCCTCCCCTCCCCTCCCCTCCCCTGCCCTCCCCTCCCCTCCCCTGCCCTCCCCTGCCCTCCCCTGCCCTCCCCTCCCCCCTCCCCCTCCCCTCCCCCTCCTCCTCCTCCTCCTCCTCCTCCTCCTCTCCAGACAACTTTATATAAGACTTAATTGAGGGGCTGGGGGCTGGGGATGTGGCTCAAGCGGTAGCGCGCTCACCTGGCATGCGTGCGGCCCGGGTTCGATCCTCAGCACCACAGACAAGCAAAGATGTTGTGTCCACCGAGAACTAAAAAATAAATAAATAAATATTAAAAAAAAAAAAAAAAAATTAATTGAGGGGCTGGGGATGTGGCTCAGCGGTAGTGCGCTCGCCTGGCATGCGTGCGGCCCGGGTTCGATCCTCAGCACCATATACCAAGGAAGATGTTGTGTCTGCCGAGAACTAAAAAAAAATAAATAAATATTAAAAAATTCTCTCTAAAAAAAAAAAAAAAAAAAAAAAGACTTAATTGAAAGAAGCTCTGAGCCACTGGCTTGCTATCAAAGTGTGTATATTTTATAATTTGAATCTTTGACTTTAGTTAAGGTCCTGTGTTCAGTGGGCCTCAGTTAAAATGCAAATGTGTTATATGCTAACCCAGATGATAGTCTGTTCATAATTTAATATGCTTTAGAATTTAGGTAGGGCATGCTGGTGCACACCTGTAATCCCAGTGACTTGGGAAGGTGAGGCAGGAGGAATGCAAGTTTGAGGCCAGTCACAGCAACTTAGGCTCTAAATGACTTAGAGAGACCCTGTCATTCATATATATATATATATATATATATATATATATATATATATATATATATATATATACATATATAAAATTTATACGTATTTACTCTCATATATATAAAATTTATACATATATAAATTTATGTATATATACATTTATACATATATACATATATGTATATAAATTATATATGTATAATTTGGCTGTGGATGTGGCTCAGTGATTAAGAACCCTTGGGTTCAGTCCTCAGTACAAAAAAAAAAAATTAAAGTTTAGGTCAATAGCCAAACTAACCAAAAGGAAAAGAGAGAAGATTCAAGTTAATAAAATTAGAGATGAAAAAGGAGAAATCTCTACAGACATCACAAAAATTCAGAGGCTCATTGGGATTTTTTGAACTTTATACTCAAATTTATACTCAAATAAACTGGAAAATTTAGAAGAAATGGAACATTTTCAGACACATATAACCTGCCAAAATTGAATTGAGAGGACATAGAAAACCTAAACAGATCAAAATTTGTAACGAGATAGAAGCAGTAATAAAAAGTCTTCCAACAAAGAAAAGCCCAGGACCAGATGGATTGTCAGTGAATTTTACCAGACCTTTAAAGAAGAACTAATGCAAATAATCCTCATATTACTCCATGAAATAGAGGTGGAAAACTTCAAAATTCATTCAATGAAACCAGTGTCACTCTCATACCAAAACCAGATAAGAAAACATCAAGGAAAGAACTGCAGACCAATATTCCTGATGAAGTTAGATGTTAAAACACTTAATAAAATATTAGCAAATTCTATTCAATTCTATTAAGAAGATTCTACATCATGACCAAGTTGGTTTTCTCCCAGAGATCCAAGGATGATTTAACATAAGCAAAGCAGGAATGTAATTAATCACATAAAGAGAATTAAGGACAAAAATTTGTATTCGATTTGCCAGAATTTTATTGAGCATTTTTGTATCTATGTTCATTAGAGATATTGGTCTGAAGTTTTCTTTCTTTGATATGTCTTTTGCCTGGTTTGGAAATCAGGATGATATTGGCCTCGTAGAATGAGTTTGGAATTACTGCCTCTTTTTCTATTTCCTGAAATAAATTGAAGAATATTGGTATTAGTTCTTCTTTAAAGGTCTTGTAGAACTTGGCTGTGTATCCATCCAGTCCTGGGCTTTTCTTGGTTGGTAAGGTTTAGATGGCTTCTTCTATTTCCTCATTTGATGTTGGTCTGTTTAAATTGTGTATCTCTTCTTTACTCAATCTGGGAAAATCATATGACTTGAGGAAATTTGTCAATGCCTTTGATGTCTTCTATTTTATTGTAGTATAAGATTTCAAAATAATTTCTAATTATCCTCTGTATTTCTATAGTGTCTGTTGTGATGTTACTTTTTTCATCACGTATGCTGGTAATTTGAGTTCTCACTCTCCTTCTCTTCTTTAGTGTGGCTAAGGGTCTGTCAATTTTATTTATTTTTTCAAAGAACCAACTTTTTGTCTGTCAATTTTTCAGTTGTTTCTTTTGTTTCAATTTCATTGATTTCAGCTCTAATTTTAATAATTTTTTTGTCTTCTACTGTTTTTGCTGCTGGTTTGTTCTTTTTCTAGGGCTTTGAGATATAGTGTGAGGTCATTTATTTGTTGACTTTTTCTCCTTTTAAGGAACAAACTCCATGCAATGAATTTTCCTGTTAGTACTGCTTTCATAGTGTCCCAGAGATTTCGATATGTTGTGTCTATGTTCTCATTTACCTCTAAGAATTTTTTAATCTCCTCCTTGATGTCTTCTGGGACCCATTGTTCATTCAGTAACATATTGTTTAGTCTCCAGGTGATGGAGAAATTTTTATTCTTTATTTTGTCATTGATTTCCAATTTCATTCCATTATGATCTGATAAAATGCATGGTATTATCTCTACTTTTTTTGCTAAGAGTTGCCCTGTGGCATAGTATATGATCTATTTTAGAGAAGGATTCATGTGCTGCTGAGAAGAAAGTGTATTCACTTGATGCAGGTTGACATATTCTATATATGTCAGTTAAGTCTAAGTTTTTGATTATGTTATTGAGTTACATAGTTTCTTTATTCAACTTTTGTTTGGAAGATCTATCCAGTGGTGAGAGAGGTGTGTTAAAGTCACCCAAGATTATTGTGTTGTGGTCAGTTTGACTCTTGAATTTGAGAAGAGTTTTTTTGATGAACATAGCTGCACAGTTGTTTGGGGCATATATATTTATGATTGTTTTGTCTTGTTGGTGTATGGTTCCCTTGAGCAGTATATAATGTTCATCTTTATCCCTTTTGATTAACCTTGGCTTGGAGTCTACTTTATTTGATATGAGTATGGAAACCTCTGCTTGCTTCTGCAGTCCAAGTGAGTATTTTTCCCAACCTTTCACCATCAGTCTGTGTATGTCTTTTCCTATCAGATGAGTCTCCATACAAAAACACTTCAAAAAGATTGTGCACCATGATCAAGTGGGATTCATCCCAGGGATGCAAGGTTGGTTCAATATACGGAAATCAATAAATGTAATTCATCACAGCAATAGAGTTAAAGATAAGAATCATATGATCATCTCAATAGATGCAGAAAAAGCATTTGACAAAATACAATACCCCTTTATGTTCAAAACTCTAGAAAAACTAGGAATAACAGGAAAATATCTCAACATTGTAAAGGCTATCTATGCTAAGCCTCAGGCCAACATCATTCTAAATGGAGAAAAATTGAAGGCATTTCCTTTAAAAACTGGAACAAGACAGGGATGCCCTCTTTCACCACTTCTATTCAACATAGTTCTTGAACCACTGGCCAGAGCAATTAGATGAAAGAAATCAAAGGGATATGTATAGGAAAAGAAGGACTTAAATTAGCACTATTTGCTGATGATATGATTCTATACCTAGAAGACCCAAAAAACCCCAACAGAAAACTTCTAGAACTAGTAAATGAATTCAGTAAAGTAGCAGGATATAAAATCAACACCAATAAATCAAAGGCATTTCTGTATATCAGTGACCAAGGCTCTGAGAAGGAAATGAGAAAAACTATCTCATTCACAATAACCTCAAAAAAAAAAAAAAAGATACTTGGGAATCAACGAAAGAGGTGAAAGATCTATACAATGAAAACTACAGAACCCTAAAGAGAGAAATCAAAGAAGACCTTAGAAGGTGGAAAGATCTACCTTACTCTTGGATAGGCAGAATTAATATTATCAAAATGACCATACTACCAAAAGCACTATACAGATTTAATGCAATTCCGACCAAAATCCCAATGGCATTCTTTATAGAAATAGAAAAAGCAATCATGAAATTTGTCTGAAAAAATAAGAGACCCAGAATAGCTAAAGCAATCCTTAGCAGGAAGAGCAAAGCAGATGGCATCACTATACCAGACCTTAAACTATACTACAGAGCAATAGTAATAAAAACAGCATGATATTGGCACCAAACAGACTGGTAGACCAATGGTATAGAATAGAGGACACAGAGATTAACCCACAAAATTACAGTTATCTTATATTAGACAAAGGTGCCAAAAACATGCACTGGAGAAAAGATAGTATCTTCAACAAATGATGCTGGGAAAACTGGAAATCCATATGCAACAAAATGAAATTAAACCCATATCTCTCACCATGCACAAAACTTAACTCAAATGGATCAAGGACCTAGGAATTAAACCAGAGACTCTGCATCTAATAGAAGAAAAAGTAGGCTCTATTCTTCATCATGTAGGATTAGGCCCCAACTTCCTTAATAAGACCCCTATAGTGCAAGAATTAAAACCAAGAATCAATAAATGGGATGGAATCAAACTAAAAAGTTTTTTTCTCATCAAAAGAAACAATCTGTGAGGTGAACAGAGAGTCTACATCTCGGGAGCAAATCTTTGCCCCTCACACATAAGAGCACTAATCTTTAAGGTATATAAAGAACTCAAAAGGCTAAGCACCGAAAAAACAAATAACCCAATAAACAAATGGGCCAAGGACCTGAACAGACACTTATCAGAAGGGGATATACAATCAATCAACAAATATATGAAAAAATGCTCATCATCTTTAGCAATCAGAGAAATGCAAATCAAAACTACTCTAAGACATCATCTCACTCCAGTCAGAATGGAAGCTATTATGAAGACAAACAATAAGTGTTGGTGAGGATATGGGGAAAAAGGTACACTCATACATTGCTGGTGGGACTGCAAATTGGTGCAGCCAATATGGAAAGCAGTATGGAGATTCCTTGGAATTCTGGGAATGGAACCACCATTTGACCCGGTTATCCCTCTCCTAGGACTATACCCAAAGGACTTAAAAACAGCATATTTCAGGGACACAGCCACATCAATGTTTATAGCAGCACAGTTCACAATAGCTAAACTGTACAGCCAACCTAGATGCCCTTCAGTGGATGAATGGATAAAAAAATGTGGCATATATATACAATGGAATTTTACTCAGCAATAAAAGAATAAAATCATGGCATTTGCAGGTAAATGGATGGCATTGGAGAAGATAATACTAAGTGAAGTTAGCCAATCCCAAAAAAACAAATGCAGAATGTTTTCTGTGATACAAGGAGGCTGACTCAGTGGGGTAGGGAGGGGGAATAAGGGAGGAAGAGATGAATTCTAGATAGGAAAGAGGAGAGGGAGGGAAAAGGAAGAGGCAGGGGATTAGCAAGGATGGTGGAATGTGATGGACATCAATATCCAAAGTACATGTATGAAGACATGAATTGGGTTCAACCTACTTTATCTACAAACAGAGATAGGAAAAATTGTGGTACATGTGTGTAATAAGAATTGTAATGCAAAAAAACTACATGTATAAAGACATGAATCGGCATGAATATACTTTATATACAAAGATATGAAAAATATGTGTAATAAGAATTGTAATGCATTCTGCTGTCATGCATTTAAAAAAATAAAATTAAAAAAATGAAATAAAAAGGGCAAAAATTACTTATTTTAATAGATGAATGAAGACCTTTGACAAAATTTAGCACCTGTTCATTATAAAAGCAGTGAGGAAACTAGGGATAGAGGGAACCCACCTTCACATCATGAAGGCTACATATGAAAAATCTGAACCCAATCTCATAGTAAATGTGAAAAGCTGAAAGCATTTCCTTTAAAATATAGAACAAGACAAGGATGTTCACTCTCTCCACACCTATTTAATATAGTGTTGGAAATCCTAGCCAGAGCAATTAGGAAGTAAAGGAAATAGAAGGCTAAAAATAGGAAAGGAAGAAGTCAAACTATCACTATTTAAAGATGTTATAATCCTATACTTAGAAAAGCCTATATAGTCCTATACTTAGAAGAAAAGACTGCTAGAGCTAATAAGCAAATTCAGTAAAGAAGTTGGTTACAGGGGCTGGGAATGTGGCTCAGGCGGTAGCGCGCTCGTCTGGCATGCATGCGGCCAGGGTTCAATCCTCAGCACCACATACCAACAAAGATGTTGTGTCCACCGAGAACTAAAAAAAAAATAAAATATTAAAAATTGTCTCTCTCTCTCTCTCCTCTCTCACTCTCTCTTTAAAAAATAAGAAATAAAAATAAATTAAAAAAAAAGAAGTTGGTTACAAAATCAACATATCAAATACCCATAGCTTTTTAGCCAAGGTGAAAAGACCTCTATAATGAAAATTACAGAAAATTGAAGAAAAATATTGAAGACAAAATAAGATGGAGATCTCCTATGTTTATGTATTGGCAGAATTAATATTGTTAACTACCAAAAGCAATATACAGATTCAGTGCAATCCCCACTAAAATACCAATGACTTTCTTTACAGAACTAAAAACAACAGTTCTAAAATTTATTTGGAAAAATGAAAGACTCAGAATAGCCAAAGCACTTCTAAGCCAAAAAAGCAATACTATAGACATCACAATACCTGACTTCAAATTACACTACAGAACTATAGTAACAAAAATTGCATGGTACTGGCATAAGAATATACTCATAGACTATGGTACAGAATAGAAGACAGAGGGACAGACTCACGTACCTATAGAGATCTGATCCTTGACACAGGTGTCAAATACACATTAGAGAACAGATAGTCTTTTTTTAAAAAAAATGTGTGTGTATGTGTGTGTGTGTGTGTACCAGGGATTGAACCCAGGGTGCTTAACCACTGCACCACATCCCCAGTCCTTTTTATGTTTAATTTTGAGATAGGGTCTGGCCTGGTTGCTCTGGACCTTGTTAAGTTACTAATCCTGGCTTTGAAAACTTGCAATTCACCTTCTCAGCCTCCCCAACTGCTGGAATTACAAGTGTGCACCACTCACTTGGCCAGATAATTTTTCCAACAAATGGTGCTGGGAAAACTGGTAATCTATAGGTAGAAGTATGAAATTAGACTCTTGTCTCTTACTCTGTACAAAAATCATCTCAAAATGTATCAAAGACCTAGAAATTAGACCAGAAACTATGCAACTCCTAGAAGAAATGTAGTCCAGAATATAGACACAGATTATGACTTTCTTTTTGTTTGGTTTTTTTAGGTGCTGGGGATTGAACCCAGGACCTTGTGCATACAAGGCAAGCACTCTACCAACTGAGCTATATCCCCAACCTAGCCAATGACTTTCTTGATAGGAACACTAAAGCTTAGGAAATAATACCAAGAATTAATAAATGGGATGTCATCCACTTAAAAAGCTTCTGCACAGCAAAGCAAACAATTAAGAACGTGAAGAGAGGGTTGGGATTGTGGCTCAGCGGTAGAGTGCTCGTCTAGCATGTGCAAGGCCCTGGGTTTGATGCTCAGCACCACAAAAAAATAAATAAACAAAGATATAAAAAAAGAAAGTTAAAAAAACCCTGAACTTAAAAAAAAAAAAGAATGTGATGAGAAGACCTACAGAATGGGAGAGAGATTTGCTAACACTATTCTGACAGATAATTAATATTGAGAATATTTAACTAACTCAAAAAATTTAACCTCCCCTAAGTACCCCAGCTAATAAATGGGCTAATAAACTAAATGGACATGTCTCAAAAGAAGACATACAAATGGCCAAAAAATACATAAAAAAATGTTTTATCATCATTAGCAATTAGGGAAGTGCAAATCAAAACTATCCTGAGATTTCATCTCACTGTAGTCAGAACTTTTACACTGTTGGCAGTCATGAAGAATAAAACTATAACAAATGCTGGAGAGGATATGATGAAAAAGGAATACTTTTACACTGTTGGTAGAATTGTAATTTAGTACAACCACTATGGAAATCATTATGGAGGTTTCTCAAAAAACTAAGCATAGAGGGCTGGGGATGTGGCTCAAGCAGTAACACGCTCACCTGGCATGCACGGGGCGCTGGGTTCGATCCTCAGCACCACATACAAGTAGAATAAAGATGTTGTGTCCACCGAAAACTGAAAAATAAATACTAAAAAAAAAACTAGGCATAAAACCACCATATTTCCCAGCTATTCCACTCCTGGTATTTATCCTGAAGAATGAAAGTCCTCATAATATAGTGATACATGCATATCCATGTTTATAGCAGCATAGTTCACAATACTCAAGCTATGGAACTAGCCTAGGTGCCCATCAACAGATGAATGTATAAAGAAAATGTCTCGGATATACACAATGGAGTTTCATTCAGCCATGAAGAAAAATGAAATTATGTCATTTGCAAGCAAATGAATGGAACTTGAAACCATTGTTAAGTGAAATAAGCCAAACTCAGAAATTCGAGGGTCATATGTTTTCTTACATATGTGGAAATTAGAGAGGAAAAAGGAGAAGAAAAGTGAGGGAATCTCATGAAAACTGAAGGAAGAGCAGTAGGATATAGGAAAGGAACCAGGGGAAGGGAGAAAGGAAGAGAAAGGAAAAACACTGGGTAATGATGTTGGCAAAATTTTCTTGTTATGTTGTGTGCATGTACAAATATGTAACAACAAATTCCATCGGTGTGTACAACTATAATACACCATTAAAAATATGGGGGAAAATAATTTAAAGTTTAGATCATTAATTTCATGAAACACAATGAAAGTCTAATGGAAGTCAAGAGATTGGGAAATATCACAGTAAAGGGCTCTAATGTGTTCTAGGGGTGGGCCCTTGGCACTTGCGTGCTTAGGGTTTGGTGGTAGGAGGAAGAGTTTCAAATACAAGTGTCGGCTAAGAGATTCTCTTTTTTTTGTTTGTTTGTTTTGTTTTTAGGTTTTTTTTTTTTTGAGAATTTTTAATATTTATTTTTTAGTTCTCAGCGGACACAACATCTTTGTTGGTATGTGGTGCTGAGGATCGAACCCGGGCCGCAGGCATGCCAGGCGAGCGCGCTACAGCTTGAGCCACATCCCCAGCCCTTGTTTTTAATTTTTTTTTCTTTTCTTTTTTGATACCAGGGATTGAACCCAGAGAGCCACATCCCCAGTTCTTTTTATTTTCTATTTTGAGATAGAGTCTGGCTAAGTTGCTTAAGGTTTTGCTAAATCAGTGAGTCTGGCCTCAAATTTGCTTTCCTCCTTCCAAAGCTAGTCAAGCTGCTGGGATTACAGGTGTTCTCCACTATGTGTGGCCCCTCTTTAACTTAGTTTTAGTTTAGTTTTGCCTAAAAAAACCCATGCTTGGGCTGGGTTGTAACTCAGTGGTAGAGCGTTTGCCTAGCATGTGTGAGGCCCTGGGTTCAATCCTTATCACCACATAAAAATAAATAAAATAAAGGTATTGTGTCCAATTGCAACTAAAAAATAAAATATTAAAAAAACCATGCTTTCTTGGCCTGGGGTTGTGGCTCAGCGGTAGAGCGCTCGCCTAGCTCCTGCGAGGCCCTGGGTTTGATCCTCAGCACCACATAAAAACAAATTAACAAAATAAAGGTATTGAGTACAACTAAAAATTAAATATTAAAAAAAACATGCTTTCTCTCCTATGCCATATAGCTTTGATTTTTCTTCCTTAAGTAGCACATTTCAGCAGAACAACAGAAGATTCAGGCTTGAGTCTTAGCACCCAAGTAAATTTAGACAAGTTACTATACCTCTGTGAGCCTCACGGTTTTTTTTTTTTTTTTTTTTTTGTTTTTAGTACTGAGGCTTGAACCCAGGGATGCTTAACCACTGAGTCACATCTCCCAGCCCTTTTTAATATTTTATTTAGAGACAGGGTCTCACTGAATTGCTATCTGCCTCACTCACTAAATTGCAGAGGCTGGCAATTGAACTCACTATTCTGCCTCAGCCTCTCCAGCCACTGGGATTACAGGTGTGCACCACTGTGCCTAGCAAGCCTCTGTTTTATCATTTATGAAATGGGGCCAAAATACAAGGGTAGTTGTATATTAAAATAACTACCAAATTAAAACCAAATAAACTACAATGAAAATATGGGCTAAGCCCTGGACAAGGAAAGTTGTGTCTGCCTTTTTAGAGAGATGAGCTATCAAGTCACCTTTGAACTGTTGAGGCTCAAATCAGGAAAGGTATAAGTCCTGGATAGGAAACTCTGAAGAAGAAAGAGAGCAGGGATAGGTAGCAGATTGGCAGAGTCAGGGTGAGGCATAGCTGTAGGAAGGGCCTGACTCATGAGGACACTTGGGAGTTTATGGTTAGTCTAGTGGGCCACTGTTAGGCCAATACACACATACACTGAATGGATAATTTAAAAAATTATTAACAGTTTTCTTAATTATTTATTCAGATCAGGTTCTAAGCCATGTAGTTTTGCCATATTTTTTCAGAGCCTTCTTTATTTCCTTGATTTTGATAAAGGATTGCTTTTCCCATCTTGGTCATTGATTGTATGCTGATATATCTTTGAATCATTCATGGTACTTTATCCTCAGTAAATAATTTTTATGGTTGATGATATAAATTTTTTGAACTAAATTATAAACAACTATATTTTCATTCTTCCTTATTTCTAAAATTTTATTTATTTTTAATTTTAAAAAATATATGATAGTGGAATGTATTACAATTCTTATTACACATATACAGCAGAATTTTTCATATCTCTGGTTGTATATAAAGTATGTTCACACCAATTAGTGTCTTCATACATGTACTTTGGATAATGATGTCCATCACATTCCACCATCCTTGCTAACCACCTTCCCTCTCTCTTCCCCTCCCACCCCTCTACCGTATTTAGAGTTTGTCTATTCCTCCATACCCCACTATGAATCAGCCTCCTTATATCAGAGAAAACATTCTGCATTTGTTTTTTTGGGATTGGCTAACTTCACTTAGCATTATCTTCTCCAATGCCATCCATTTACCTGCAAATGCCATGATTTTATTCTCTTTTATTTCTGAGTAATATTCCATTGTGTAATATGCCACATTTTTTATCCATTCGTTTACTGAAGGGCATCTAGGTTGGTTCCATAGTTTAGCTATTGTGAATTGTGCTGCTATAAACATTGATGTGGCTGTGTCCCTGTAGTATGCTGTTTTATTTTTTAAATTTTGTATAATAACAAAAATGCTGGAAAAAATAGTACAGTGGACATCTTCATTTAAATTCAACAATTGTTAACATTTTGCCACATTTGCTTTAGCCTTTACTCTGTACAATAATTTAAATACACATACTTATAACTATAATATATGTGCATATGTATTTATAAAGTATTTGATAGCATGACACTTAATCCATAAAACTTCAGCATGTATCATTAAGAATAAGGACATCCTCCAATATAAGTATTATTACTACTTTTTTTTTTCCTCCTGGTACTGAAGATTGAACCCAGGGGCACTTTGCCACTGAGTTATATCCCCAGCCCTTTTTGTTTGTTATTTTGAGATCTCACTATGTTGCTTAGGGTCTCACTAAATTGCTGAGGCTAGCTTTGAATTTTCAATCCTCCTGCCTCAGCCTCCTGAGTTGCTAGGATCACAGTGTGTACCACCATGCCCAGATACGTTATTACTACTTCTTTTTTGAAAAATATTGTTTAGTTTTCAATGGACCTTTATTTTATTTATTTTTATGTGGTGCTGAGAATTGAACGCAGTGCCTCACACATGCTAGGCAAGTGAATGGGTGATTTTGGCCTTTCATGGACATTTGATGATGACAAAAGACATTTTTGGTTGTTATAACTCCGGGGCTCTACCACTGAGCCCCAGCCCCATTGTTACTACTTCTAATATCTGTACAATATTCAAATTTCTCCAATTGGTTCAACAAATATCTTTTATAGTTTTGAAGATCTAGTCAAAGTTTTCATATTGTTGTGTCTCTTTTGTCTTTTTGATTCTAAATAGTTTTTCACCTTTTATTTTCTTTTTATTACTTTAACTTTTTGTAGGTTTCAGGCTATTTTTCTTATGTTCTACATTGTGGGGTTTTTTGTTTGTTTCCTCATGGTGTCCCTTAACTTGCTAGATTCCTTTTCTTTTATAAATTTGATGTTAGCATACAGATGCAATTATACACAGGTTAAGGTTTTTTAAAAAAAATATTTTATTCTCTAGTTTTTTTAGTTGGACACAATATCTTTTTTTTTTTTTTTTTGGTGCTGGGGATTGAACCCAGGGCCTTGAGCATGTGAGGCAAGCACTCTACCAACTGAGCTATATCCCCAGCCCCAGGTGAACACAATATCTTTATTTTATTTTTATGTGGTGCTAAGGATTGAACCCAGTGCCTCATGCATGTCAGGCAAGTATTCTACCACTGAGCCACAACCCCAGCCCTACAGGTAAAGTTTATGATGTCATTCTGTCCCATTAATAATGATGTTACATTTGGTCACATGGTTAAGTTAGTGATTTTCTATCATAAGATACATTTTCCCATTTGTGGTTACAAATAATCTGTTCAGTGATACTTTAATATTATGTAGATATTCTTCACTCAATAATGACATATATTTATTTGTCTTACTTGGTTTTCCCTAATGTATCATTGATTAATATTCATAGGTTAAAATCAGAAGACATCTCTATGTAGATTAGTAGGTCTCCAGTGTGGGTGGTTTTGGCCTTTCATGGACACTTGATGATGACAGAAGACATTTTTGGTTGTTACAACTCCGGGGTAGTGGGCAGATGAGCTACTGATATCTTGTGGGTAGAAGCCAGGGATACTGTTAGGCATCCTATAGCACCCAGGGCCACCCCACATAGGGAAGAATCACTCAGCCAAGAAGGTCAATAATTCTGCTGTTGAGAAAATTTAACCTAGGTGCTTCTTTCTCACACATAGTTCATTGACCTTTTGAAGGTTTTATTAAAGTTTTAGAGTCTATCTTCAGCCATGGTAGAATCCAAGCAGATGTTAGAATCTATTGACACTTACCCAAGATTCAAACCAAGCAGATTTTTACTACCTACCTGTTCTTTTTATTTATTTATTTATTTGGTTATCAATGGACTTTATTTATATGCGGTGCTGAGAATCGAACTCATTGCCTCACACACGCTAGGCAAGAACTCTACCACTGAGCTACAACCACTGAGCTATTTTATAATAGCTACAATTTGCTATTATAAAATAAGCAAATTCTAAGCTACAGAATTTGCTTATTTTATATCTTCTTAAGAAGGATTTAGGGGCTGGGGATGTGGCTCAAGCGGTAGCGCGCTTGCCTGGCATGCATGCGGCCCGGGTTCGATCCTCAGCACCACATACCAACAAAGATGTTGTGTCCACCGAGAACTAAAAAATAAATATTAAAAAAATTCTCTGTCACTCTCTCTCCTCTCTCACTCTCTCTTTAAAAAAAAAAAAAGGATTTAAATTGCTTTCTCTATTCTCAGTAAACTAATATAAGGATAAAAATGTCAAAACAAAACTCAGAATGAACATGTCAAAGCATTTGGTCTGCTTTTGTTTTTTCTAGATGAGTTTGGAATGTCATCTTAAAAGCCTAAGAGCCAGAGAAGAGAAAATGGAGAAATACCAAGCCAAGTTAAGAATTCACTGTTACTAAAATGGCTCAGAGAGAATGACCAGAGTTCAAGAAGGGGCAGGGGAGTGCAGAGGGCATTTCCACTCTCACACCTGTAAGTTATTAATGACCTTTGAAGTGATTGTTGATGGAAGAACTTGTACATTTGAGCTGCTTCACATGTATACTGAGTGTATTCAGAGGACTGTCTAGCTTCTGGAGCTTTGGAATATCTTCAAGCTGAATCAGAGATCAAACAGCAAAACCCATGACTTGGGAATATCATGTAGCCATGTGACATGTGGAAGGACCCAGAGTACGAGAACCAATGCCTAAATGGCTATGCTGTATATTTTTAACTCTGAGAAATGTAACATTGCTCACAACTTTTAAAATAGCAACCTCAGAGAATAATGTCCCAGAGTTCCAAGATAATTTAGTAGGAGGTATGTTTTTATACATTGTTTGCATTCATAAACCTGTTCATTGAATATTAGAACCCAAGTACCTTATTTTTCTCTGAATTTTCATTGGCCAGCTTTTACAGAATTTGCTTATTTTATATTTTGTACTCATGCACGTTACATTTCCTGTTGAGATCTGAGTCAACAATTGTCTTTGCATTTTATGAAGACTGAATGTCTGTACTAGAGAGCTAGCCCATGAATATACTCAATATTACTATATTTCACTTTTAAAAGGAAGCAGCGAAATACATAGGTCAGTATCTTTATTTTTGTCCCCCTCCCCTTTTTTTCAGTACTGTGAATTGAACTTTCAAGGGAGCTTTACCACTGAGCTACATCCCTAGCCCTTTTTATTTTTATTTTTTGAGGTATTGGAGATTGAACCGAGAGGTGCTTTATCACTAAGCTGAAGTCCCCAGACTTTTTTGTTTTTTATTTTGAGACAGGGTCTAAGTTGCTTAGACCCTTGCTAAGTTGCTGAGGCTGGCCTTGAACTCGCAATCTTCCTGTTTAGCCTCCTGAGCTGCTGTGATCACAAGTGTGTGCTACAGTGCCTGGCTCCCTGCCCTTTTTATTTTGAGACAGAATCTTGCTAAATTACTCAGGCTGGCTTGGAACCTTCAATCCTCTTGCCTCCACCTCCTAGTTGTTGGGATTTCAGCAGGCACCACCACACCTCACTCAATAATTTAATTCTATTGATAATTATTTGTTATTTCCTATATTTGCTCAATTTCTACAAAATATGAATGATGGAATAAAAATCTGTGACATGGTATAGATCATTAATCATCTCCATAAATGGGATGAGAGAATAAGGAAAGAAGAATGGAAAGATGATGATCTCAATTATTCTAATATCTGGGGTCCTATCATTTCTGTCAGCAATTTTTTTATCTTTGAAATTCTCTTTATTCTTTGTGAAAGAGATTAATTTAGAGCAGTATCAAAAGCTAACAAGGATAGTATAAGAAATGTATAGGATCATCTTATTCATGAATCACAAGTAAAATCTAAGCAAACTAAATCTAGTGATACAGTCATTCAAAATGACCAAATTGGATTCATCCCAGGATTGCAAGTTAGTTTATCATTGGAAAGTTGACTTTACCATAATTAATATATGTAATTTATAAGGTTAAGAAAATAATTAAAAATTTTTAAAAATTTTAATTTAAAATTTTACATGATAGTAGAATATATTTTGACATATTAGACAAATAAGAAATATAACTTTAAAGCCATATTACCATCTTAATGTAGAAAGGAAAAAAAAACCTACTCTAAATAAGCTAGGAATATGAAGAAACTTCCACAACCCAATATAGTCCATCTCTGAGAAAACCACAGCAAATATACTTTACTCTTCTTTGTTTGAGATAGTCTTATAGTGTTGCCCAGGTTGGTCTTGAACTTGTGGGCTCAAGGGATTCTTCTCCAGCCTCCACCTACCATGTTTCCCAAATATACTTAATGGCGAAATGTTGGTGACATTCCTTTTATGCAGTATAGACAAGGATGGTCCACATTTTTATTTTAGAGTTATTCTCAAATATTATGAAAAGAAAAAAAAGGTATAATATTTGTGAAGAAGGAAACAACGTTATTTATAAATGATATGGTTGTCACTCTATAAAAGCTTAATGATCAGTAAAAGAATTATTAGGATGAATAGGATTATTTAACAAGATATTGCTGGATATGAAAGAAGTATTAAACACTCAAGTACATTTAAATACCAGGGACAAGTTGTTAGAAATGTAAGTTTAAAAAAGATTCTGTTTATTATAGTACCAAAATTCATAAAGTACCTTAGAAAATGTAGCAAAAAAAAGTTTGTTCAAGAGATCTAAATAAATAGAGATAGTCTATGTGGATGATCAAAACCCAGTGTTTTAAGAACACTAATTCTACCAAGAAAGTCATTAAAATTCATGCCTCCAACAGTTTTTCCTTTACTTAGAAGTTGAATCTATAATTGATATGAAGGAGGAGCCAAGGTCTAAGATTATCCAAGACACTCCTGAAGAAAAACAGTGAGGTTGTATTAGATCTTAGAATGTACTGTACAGGTATAGTAACTGGTACAATGTTTAATTGGCGCAAAGAGAGAAGTAGACCAGGGAAGCAAAATAGAGAACCCAGTGTCAGACCCCAACACACACACACACACACACACACACACACACACACACACACACACTTATAAAGGGGGGGGGTGGAGAGAAAGAGTAAGGGCATGCACATCAGCAGGTATGAAAGATAGTTGTTCAAAATATGGTGCAAGTACAGTTAACTATCCGAATGGAAGAAAAGCAAAGGTCCCTACCTCCAAACATATACAAAAATCAACTCCCAATTAAAGATTTAAACAGGAAAGGCAAAGCCATAAAACTTTTATAAAGACAATCTGTCTGTAGAACTTCAGGATAAGGAAGGATTCTGTTAACAGAAAACAAAAAGTTGAAACCCAAAATGAAAGATTAGTTAACCTGATGTTAACAACAAAAGTGAATTTGTTTTTGTTTGGAGAAAAAATAAAGACATCATCTAAAATTTAGAGTGAAAAATATAACTTAAAGCTGGGAGAATATAGTTGTAACACACATAACTGACAAATAATTAACATCCAGAATATATGGAAAAGTCTTACAGATCAATAAACAAATAAGCAAAAAGAACAAAAGACATGAGCATCATTTCATAAAAGAAAAATACAAACAACTCGTAAGTATGTGCAACTCACTAGGCAAATTCATTAGTAGTGGGCGATGTGCAAATTAAAGCATAATAAGATAACATTCATATTTATCAGAATGTGAAAACTTTAAAGTTGGATAGTACCATATACTGACAAGGATTAGGGAGTAAAAGAATTTCTTATATGTGAGATGGCCCACTCTGTAATCCCAGTTACTGAGAAGGATAGGGCAGGGGAATACCATGTTCAAGGTCAGTGTTGGCAATTTAGCAAGACTCTGTCTCAAAATGAAAAAATGGGCTGGGGATGTAACTGATAGGGCACTTGCCTAAATCTTGCATGAGGCCCTGGGTTCCATATCGAGAATTTAAAAAATGAAACAATAAAAAAACTCATATGCATTTGGTAAGAATATACATTATTATTTTGTGGTACTGGGGATTGAACCCAGGGGTGCTCTATCAAGTAGCTGACATACAAGTCACCACTGCACCAGCTGAGAATATAAATCATTACAATGACTTCAAAAAATATTTTGGCATTGTCTAGCAATTGTTGACAGTACTAGTCAATAGTAAAATTGAGCTCTGGTGCCATGCCAGCTATGCTATCCCCAGGAATGTATCCTGGGGAAAGTTGATGTGTATATTCATCAAGAACAAGTGCAAGAATGTTAATGGCAACTTTGTTTAATAAAGACATGGGAACAGAGCAACATGAATCACCAATGATAGTAACCTGGATAAATAAATTATAGTATAGTTGTACAAATTGATCTATATTATAACAATGAAAACTAATGAGTCTTAGTTTGAATGAATCTCAAAAAAAATGTAGTATTGAGTAAATAAAAAAGAATCACAGAGAAGTAAATATCATTCTGTTTATATAAAATGTAAAATAAACACATTATATTGTTAAGTTCTGCATACATTTATGATAAATAAACCATGGACAAAATGATTAAACAATGATTATGAAATTTGGGGTAATGATTACCTGGAGTGGAAAGATGATTCTGGGCCTTGAGTTATTGACAGTGTTCCCTTCATAAGCTACATCCTAGGTGCACAAAAAAATGTGCGTGTGATTATTCCTAAACCATATGCTCATAATTTTCAGTTCATTTGTGTGCTAATTTTCACATTAAAATACTTAAAAAGAAGAATTCATTAAAAATTATGACTCTTGGGGCCGGGGTTGTGGCTCAGTGGTAGAGCACTTGCCTAGCATGTGTGAGGCACTGGGTTGGATCCCTGGCATTGCTTAAAAACAAACAAATAAAATAAAGGTATTGTGTCCATCTACAACTAAAAAAAGTTTAAAAAATTACATGACTCTTGGTCTTTTTACAAATTTACAAATAAGTCATCTTCTTGGAGACTTAAGAGAGAGAATAACTTTTTACTTCAAAATAATTCCAAACTCACAGAAAAATTGCAAGGATGGTACTTGAAACCCTTGCTTATTTTTTTCCTAGATTCACTTTATGTTAATATTTTATCTTACTTGCTTTATTGTTAGATTTATTGCCTCTTAACACATACACATTTATGTCTAAACTATTCAAGAAGAAGCTGTATACATTATGCCCCTTTCCCTCTAGGTACTTCATTATATATTTCCTCAGAAAAAGGACATTCTATTATGGAGTCACAGTACAGTTGTCAATGTCAGGAAATTAAACATTGAAAAAATACTTTAGAAAAAAATCTACCATCCACATTCCACTTCATCAACTGCCCTCATAATGTCTTTGATAGCATTTGATTTTTCCTCCACTAGAGGTTGCAGTGCACGTATCAGTTATGTTCTTTAGTCTCTTTCATCTGGAACAGTTTCTCAGCCTTTGTTTATCCTTTATGACAATGATACTTTTGAAGAATACTGATTTTCTAAGACAATGATTTCATTTTGAGTTTGGTGTTTTCTCATGATTATACTCAGGTTAAGGATTCCTAATCAAAATGCTATATAAATAACATTCATCTCAGAATATCACATCTTAAGGTGTGCAATATCTACTTGACTGTGGTGATATTAATTTTGATAATTTAGCCATGATGTGTATTTTCTCTACTCTAAGGGCGAGGATTTCTTTGGAGAAAAATTCTGGGGGGGGGGGACTGAACCCTGCTCTCTTCTAATGGAGAGAAGTAGGTGATTTCCCCCCTCATCTCAAGTCAAAAGAGAAAAGCTTCAATGAGAATAATTCAGCAATCTTCCAGTGTTATCTTCTAAATTTATTAGGTCACAGTTCACTGATGTCTGATTCCTTGTCAGGGAATCTGGAGAGAGCAGGGGGCTGTCTTGGTGCTTGGAGGTGAAGCAGAGGAGAGTTACTAATAGAAAAGAATTAGCTTGTTCTTTCGGAATTTGTTAGGCAACAATGGACTGGATGTGAAGGACAGCTATTTAGGGTCATTTCATTATCTGAATTACAGACCACCTAAAGGACAGAAGCTGGCAGAGGCCCACTGAATTTCCTTACCTCTTTGCAAAGTACACTCTTGCAGGTCAAGGGTACTGCAGGAGATTTGGGATGGGGGTATCTCCTAAGAACCCATGGAGGGCTCCAAATGGGAGTCAGCTTTCAATATCTGCAAACCCAGAAGGCATGAAGCCATCTTAGGACTTACCTGTAGAATAAGAACATTGCTCTGCCTCTCCACTGGGTGAAAGAGAAGTTAGTAAAAACCACAGGAGGAAGGTGGCAGCTGAGGGACAGAGAGCCATGCTTCCCTCTGGCACTGCAAGATATTAGCCCACTGCAGGCCCCATTGGGGAGAGGACAGGGTCTAACATGCAATTAACTTTGAAGCTTTCATCATTTCATAGGATCAAACATGAAACTGTTTGTGATTTAAAGCAACTATAGGACTTTTAATTAAGTAAGAATGGTCAGAAAAGTCATGTCACTGCTTGAGTTTTTATTTGGGGGATGGGGAGAACTTACTGGAATAAATTTCATTTATTGTTTGAAAAATATTTTTTGAATAGGTACACTGAGAAATTTCTCCTCACATCTGTTTTATTTTATTTATTTATTTTTTTTGAGAGTGAGAGAGGAGAGAGAGAGAATTTTTAATATTTATTTTTTAGTTGGCAGACACAACATCTTTGTTGGTATGTGGTGCTGAGGATCGAACCCGGGCCGCACGCATGCCAGGCGAGCGCGCTACCGATTGAGCCACATCCCCAGCCCCCTCACATCTGTTTTAAAAGGTAGACATTTTTATGTGCTTATTATTTGTTGTTCTAATATTCATTTTTCTTTCTTTCTTTCTTTCTTTCTTTCTTTCTTTCTTTCTTTCTTTCTTTCTTTCTTTCTTTCTTTCTTTCTTCCTTTCTTTCTTTCTTTCTATTTTTGTAGTACTACAGATAAAATTCAGGGCCTCTCACATGCTAGGCAAGTGCTCTGTCACTGAGCCATGTCCCTAGCTCTCTGATATTCCTTTATACAAATACAAGAAAATATGAATATGTAATCTATGCTCTTGTTTCTCACAGAAAGGAACATACTGTTTAAAACCTGATCTTTTTTTAAATTTTTAATTGTGGTAAAATGTGCATAACATTAAAAGCTTATTTTTTTTTGTATGGCAATACTGGGGATTGAACCCAGGGGTTCTCTGCCACTGAAGACCCCAGTCCTTTTTATTTTTTTCAAATTTTTATATTTTTATTGTTTGTTATTTTTATTTAAACTTTCCCAGAAGAAAAGAGTGGAAGAAAAAGAGGTTTGATCCCATGGGAAGATTCGATTCTCTGGGACTCACTCTTTCTATTCCATCTTTTCCTTAAAGATCCTTTAGAGATCCTCTACTTAAAGACAGATAGACATGTCCTACTTCAGGTTTGACAGCTGTCCAGGAGAAAAACATTCCCATTCTCCAGACCTGTAACATATCATGTCACACCACCAGATATATTATTTGCAAATATTTTCCTTTATCCTATGGGTTATTTTACTCTTTTGATAATATATTTTGATGAAATTTTTTTGTTTTTAGTATTGGGGATTGAACCCAGGGCACTTAACCACTAAGCCACATTACCAGCCCTTTTAATTTTCTTTTTCGAGATAGGGTCTTGCTAAATTGTCCAGGCTAGGCTCAAACTTGAAATAATTCTGTCTTAGCCTCCCAAATCTCTGAGATTACAGGTGTGTGTCACTATGCCCAGCTATTTTGAGACAGGGTTTTGCTTAATCAAAAATGTTAAATTATGTCTTTTTTTTTTCTTTTGTTGTCTATACTTTTGGTATCATATCCAAGAAAAAATGCCCTACTTAATGTCATGAGAATTTTCTCTGGAATATGGGTTGCTATCCCTATGGCTGACTGCTGGGAGGATAATGGTCAGTAGCCACTATGTCAAAGGTCAAGTTTTATAAGGCTCTTTGTAGAGCTTGGCCTTGGATGTTGCAAGTGTTTGGACTATAAAATTCTAAAGTAGTTACTTCAGACAGTTCTGCCAATTGCGTGCTTGTTCAGGTGGAAGGATGGATTCCTGGAGTCTCCTGGATGTGTAAATTCTGGATATGCTTTAAAAAACAAACTTGACAATATATCCTGGAGATCTATTTATGTATCAGTTCATTCAGATCTTTCTTATTCTGTTTAATAGCTACATATATTCTGTAAAATGGGTACACCATGGTTTATTCAACACATTATCCAATCATTCTTTTTTTTATATATGACAGTGGAATACATTACAATTCTTATTACATATATAGAGCATAAGTTTTCATATCTCTGGTTGTATACATAGTATATTCACACCAATTCGTGTCTTCATAACCGTACTTTGGATAATAATGATCATCACGTTCCACCATCAATAATTACCCCATGCCCTCTCCCTTCCCCTCCCATCCCTCTGCCCTATCTAGAGTTAGACTATTCCTCCCATGCTCCCTCTCCCTATCCCACTATGAATCAGCCTCCTTATATCAAAGAAAACATTATTTTTTTTTTTTTTGGCGGGGATTAGCTAACTTCACTTAGCATTATCTTCTCTAACTCCATCCATTTACTTGCAAATACCATGATTTTATTCTCTTTTATTGCTGAGTAATATTCCATTTTTATATGCCACATTTTTTTTTTACCCATTCATCTATTGAAGGGCATCTAGGTTGGTTCCATAGTTTAGCTATTGTGAATTGTGCTGCTATAAACATTGATGTGGCTGTGTCCCTGTAGTATGCTATTTTTAAGTCCTTTGGGTACACACCGAGGAGAAGAATAGCTGAGTCAAATGGTGGTTCCATTCCCAATTTTCCAAGAAATCTCCATACTGTTTTCCATATTGGCTGCACCAATTTGCAGTCCCACCAGTAGTGTATGAGTGTACCTTTTCCCCCATATCCTCACCAACACTTATTGTTGTTTGTCTTCATAATAGCTGCCATTTTGACTGGACTGAGGTGAAATCTTAGAGTGGTTTTGATTTGCATTTCTCTAATTGCTAGTGATGATGTGATTTAAAAAATCTTGTGTGTAGATGTGTATATATGTGTGTGTATAAACATATTACCTATACAGGTATGTCTGTAGGGACTTATTTCTGAAATCAGAAATGCTAGGTCAGAGTAAATGCACTTTCAGTTGTAAATATTGCTAAAAGATCATTCATGGGAGTTGTATCCTCAAAATACCATGAGCAATGTATGAGAGAGCCTGTTTCCCCAAATTTGTAATTTAAAAGTTTCAATTTTAAACTTCTGAAATTTTGCCAATTTGGTAGGTGAGAAATGTCATCTGAATGTAATTTTACTTTGCATCTTTCTTATGAGTGAAGGTGTGTATGTTTTCAGATGTTGCAGAAGTGAGTTCCTTAGAAAAATTGAAGAGGACACAATGAACAGCAATTAAATGATCTTCTTTGGTCTTGCTTGTTCAGGGTAGTGCTTGTGATCCTAACTGGGGAAGTTGTTGCTGGGAGTGGAATTTGCTGCTGCTTCACAGGAGAAGACAGAGCAGGAGTGAGAAGAGTGGAGAACTAACTTGCAAGCTGGGGCAGGAGAAACTTTCTTTAAAAAAAAAATTCAGAATGAATTGAAATTATCATAACTTCAACTGTCCTCACATTCTTGATTGTTTCCTTTGTTGTGAAGAAACTTTATGGTTTGATACCATCCATTTATTGATTCTTGATTTTACTTCTTGCGCTTTAGGAGTTTTGTTGAGGAATTTGGTTGAGGAATTTGGTTTCTCAATGGAATGGTGTTTCTCAGTTTCCCCATCTTTAATTTTTTTTAAAAAACTTGTAAACTGACAAATTTTAGTTGTATATATTTTTAGAGTACAAAGTGCTATTATGACAATGTAGAATAATTAATCTAATTAACTTAGAAATCACCCCTAAACTTACCATTTTTGTGATAAGAACATTTGAAATTCACTGTCAGTAATTTTGAAATTTACAGTTCATTATCATGTACTATATTCTCTATATTGTGCATATATCTCAAAGAAATAAACCCCTTACTGCTCCTAATTGAGGTTTGTACCTCTATTTTTTGTACCTCTATTTTTTCTCCCAGTATTGGGGATTGAATTAAGTGTTATGCTACCACTGATCCACATCCCCAGCCCTTAAAATTTTTTGGGGGGGTGTACCAGGGATTCATCAGGGGTACTTGAACACTGAACCACATCGATAGTCCTAATTTGTATTTTATTTAAGGACAGGGTCTCACTAAGTTGCTTAGCACCTCACTTTTGCTGAGGTTGAACTCGTAATCCTCCTTCCTCAGCCTCCCAAGACTCTGGGATTACAGGCATGAACCACTGAGCCCAGCACAATTTTTTGTTTTGAGACAGGCTCTCACTAAGTTGAGTAGGATGAGATCCTCCTGCCTCAGTCTCCTGAGTTGCTGAGAGTAGAGACATCTGCTACCACACCCAGCATATATTCCATCCTTTTAATGGCTTTGAGGGAAAGCTAAGTATGACTATTGTAGGATATGAATTAAAGTAGCTACAGAATTTTTTCATTTTGCAAAGTTGAAACTCTATACCCATTAAACTTAACTTCCCATTTCGCCTTCTCAGTTCCTGGCAACAACCATTCTATTTTTTTTATTTCTATGAATTTGACTACTTTAGATATTACATATAAGGAAAATTATACAATATTTTCTTTTTGTAACTGGTTTATTTCACATAGCACAATGACTTTAAGGTTCATGCACATTGTAGGATATGGCAGCATTTTCTTCCTTTGTATATATGCACCACATTTTGTTTGTCCATCTCTTGACTGCTGTTTGAGTTACTTCTACCTCTTGGCTATTGAGAGTAATGTTTCTGTAAACTTGGTGTGCAAATATATCTTTGACATCTTGCTTTCAATTCTTCTGCATGTATATCCAGAAATGGAATTGATGGATCATATGGTAATGCAATTTTTAAGTTTTTGAGGAACCTCCACACCACTTTCCATAGCTATTGTACCATTTTATCTTATTTTGTTCTTTGTGAACAAAGAAGACATGACAATAGAATGTATTTTATTTTATTAAAAAATTTTTTTAGTTGTAGATGGACACAATATCTTTATTTTATTTTTATGTGGTGTTGAGGATCGAACCCAGTGCCTCATGCATGCTGGGCGAGCATTCTACCACTGAGCCACAACCCCAGCCCCTAGAATGTATTTTTAAAAAATTTTTTGTAGTTGTAGATAGACAGCATGCCTTTATTTTGTTTGCTTATTTTTTTTGAAGGCCACTGTCTTTATTGATCTAAAAAACTTTACAAGGACAGTGACTGTTATGCCAAAAAAAGTGCTAAATGGCATCAAACAGACCAGAGGTGAAGGTGGGGGTGAGGGAAGGGGCCAGGAATCCAATCAGAAAAGCTGGTTAATGATTTCCATGGAACTGGCAGGGGAAAGAGAAAGGGAGTTGCATGCAAGAGCAAAAATTCCAAAAAAGATTGAAATGGTGAAGGGAGAGAACTCCCAAAGACCCTGGAGTACAACAACAGCAATCTTTTCCTTTGTAGAGGACAAGGAGCCCCCACTCAGCTGCAAACTCTGGAGACTTGATAATGGGGCTAGGGATTGAGGGCTCCCCAGAGAACATCACAAGAAGGCGTCACACCATTCTCGAAGACACCCAAAGCAGTCCCGGGACTGCTTGGCATTGGCACCACATGTGTCCTTCAGCCATTCTCGGAAGAGGTCTTCATCTTTCTTTAGCACCAGAAACTGACCGAGGACGACATATGCCTTGTCAAAGCCCCTTTCCTCAAGCTTCTTGCCCAGGACTTCACCAATCCCAGCCAGGCTCCCCACTGGCTTTTCCCCCATAGGCTCTGCCACGAAGTCTCGATGCTTTTGGGAGGTTGTCATCTTGATCGAGCTTAATAGGCAGCTCCGGCTCCAGTAACGGTTCTGTTTGCTTATTTTTGTATACAGTGCTAAGTATCAAACTCAGTGCCTCACATGTGCTAGGCAAGTGCTCTGCCACTGAGCCCCAGCCCCAACCCAGAATGTATTTTGACGTATCATACATACATGGAGCATAACTTCCCATTTTAGTGGTTATGCATGATGTGAAGTTACATTAGTCATGAATTCTTATATGGACATAGAAATGTTGTATCTGATTCATTCTACTATCTTTCCCGTCTCCATCCTCTCTCCTTTTCCCCCACTCTGCCCTGTCCAGTCTGGTGAATCTGCTATTCTCCACCCCCTACCTATTATGAGTCATCATTCAAATATCAGAGAGAACATTTGGCCATTGGTTTTATGGGATTGGCTTATTTCACTTAGTGTGATAGTCTCCAGTTCATCCATTTACCAGCAATGCCATCCTTTCATTCTTCTTTATGTCTGAGTAATATTCTATTGTGTATATATAACACATTTTCTTTATCTGTTGAAGGGCACTTAGGTTGATTCCATAGCTTAGCTATTGTGAGTTGAGCTGCTATAGACATTGATGTGGCTGTGTCACTCTAATATGCTGATTTTAAGTTCTCTAGGTATATGCTAAGGAGTGGGGTAAGTGGGTCAAATGGTTGTTCCATTCTGAGTTTTCTGAGGAATCTCCATACTGATTTTCATAGTGGTTGCATCAATTTGCAGTCCTACCAGCAACGTATGAATGTACCTTTTCCCCAACACCCTTGCCAATACTCATTGTTGCTTGTATTCTTGATAATTGCCATTCTGACTGGAGTGATATTAAATATCAGTGTAGTTTAATTTGCATTTCTCCAATTGCTAGTGATGTTGAGCAGTTTTTCATGTATTTGTTGATTCATCATATTTCTTCTGTGAAGTGTCTGTTCAATTACTTTGCCCATTTATAGATTGGGTTATTTGGGTTTTTTTTTTTTGAGTTCTTTATATATCCTGGAGATTAATGCTCTGAGATGCAGATGGCAAATATTTTCTGCCATTTAGTAGGTGCTGTCCTCACATTCTTGATTGTTTCCTTTGTTGTGAAGAAACTTGATGGTTTGATACCATCCCATTTATTGATTCTTGATTTTACTTCTTGCGCTTTAGGAGTTTTGTTGAGGAATTTGGTTCCTAAGCTGACATGATGTAGATTTGGGCCTACTTTTTCTTCTAGT
Organism: Urocitellus parryii; assembly: GCF_045843805.1. NCBI lineage: Eukaryota > Metazoa > Chordata > Mammalia > Rodentia > Sciuridae > Urocitellus > Urocitellus parryii. Next base: position 11,074,453 of record NC_135532.1, on the reverse strand, counting down.
GAAGGGTCTCTTGTCTAATACCTAGGTCCTTGATCCACTTTGAGTTGATTTTTATGCAGGGTAAGAGCGGTTTAATTTTATTTTGCTACATATGGATTTTTAGTTTTCCTAATACCATTTGTTGAAGAGGTGATCTTTTATCAATGTTTATTTATATTCCTTTGTCTAGTATGAGATAACTGTATTTATGTGAGTTTATCTCTGTGTCTTCTATTCTGTACCATTGGTCTTCATGTATGTTTTGATGCCAATCCTATGTCATTTTTGTTACTACAACTCTGTTGGATAATGTAAGGTCTGGTATTGTGTTGCCTCCTGATTCACTTTTTCTTGCTGAGGATTGCTTTGGCTCTTCTGGGCCTCTTGTTTTTCCAAATAAATTTTATCACTGCCTTTTCTATTTCTATGAAGAGCAGCATTGGAATTTTAATAAGAATTGCATTAATTCTGTATAGTCCTTTTGGTAGTGTGGCCATTTTGACAGTTTTAATTCTTCCTATTAAAGAACATGGGAGATCTTTCCATCTTCTAAGGTCTTCTTCAATATCTTTCTTTAGTGTTCTGTAGTTTTCATTGTAAACGTCTCCACCTCTTTTGTTAAATTGATTCCCAAGTATTTTACTTAATTTTTTTGAGGCTATTGTAAATAGAGTAGTTTTCCTATTTTTTTTTCAGTTGATCCATTACTAATGTATAGGAATGCAATTGATTTATGGGTGTTAATTTTATATCCTGCTACTTTGCTGAATTAATTTATAAGTTCTAGAAATTTTCTGGTGGGTTTTTTGGGGGGGTCTTCTAAATATAGAATCATGTTTTTGGCAAATAGAGATAGCCTGAGTTCTTTTCTTTTCCTATTCATATCCCTTTAATTTCTTTCTTCTGACTAATTTCTCTGGCTGGAGTTTCAAAGACTATGTTGAGTAGAAGTGATGAAAGAGGGCATCTCTATCTTGTTCTAGTTTTTAGAGGGAGTGCTTTCAATTTTTCTTCATTTGGAATGATGCTTGCCTTGGGCTTAGCATAAATAGCTTTTACAATGTTGAGGTGTATCCCTACTATCCCTAGTGTTTCTAATTTGTCAAATGCTTTTTCTGCATCATAAAGATACTGAGATAACCATGTAATTCTTTAAGTCTATTGATATGATGAATTACATTTATTGATTTCCATATTTTGAACTATCCATGCATCCTTGGGATGAACCCCACTTTATCATGGTGCACTATCTTTTTAATATGTTTTTGTATGTAATTTGACATTATTTTATTAAGAATTTTTTGCATTCATGTTCATCAGGGATATTGGTCTGAAGTTATTTTTTTCTTGATGTGTCTTTGCCTGGTTTTGGTTTCAGGTGATACTAGCTTCATGGGAATGAGTTTGGAAGGGTTTCCTCCTTTTTTATTTCATGGAATAATTTGAGGAAGATTGGTGTTAGTTCTTTGAAGGCCTGGTAGAACTCAGCTGAGAATACATCTGGTCCTGTGGTTTTCTTTCTTGGTAGGCTTTTGATGGTGTCTTCCATTTCATTGCTTGAAATTGATCTCTTTAGATCTTCTGTGTCTTCCTGATTCAATTTGGGTAGGTCATATGTCTGTAGAAATTTGTTATGTCTTCAAGATTTTCTATTAGAGTATAAATTTTCAAAATAGTTTCTGATTATTGTCTGTATTTCAGTAGTGTTTGTCATGATATTTCCTTTTTCATCATAAATTTTAGTAATTTGCGTTTTCTCTCTGTTTCTGCTTGTTAGCTTTCTACTGCTTTTGGTGTTGGTTTGTTCTCCTTTTTCTAGGGCTTGAGATGTAATGTTAGTTTATTTATTTCTTGATTTTCTTTTCTTTTAATGAATGAGTTCAATGCAATGAACTTTCCGCTTAGAACTGCCTTCATAGTATCCCAGAGATTTTAATATATTGTTTTGCAGGGCTGAGGTTGTAGCTCAGTGGTAAAGCACTTGGCTAGAACATGTTAGGCACTGGGTTCAATCCTCAGCACCACATAAAAATATAGAAATAAAATAATAAAGGTATTGTGTCCATCAACAACTAAAAATATTTTTTAAATGTGTTTTGCTATTATTGTTTACCTCTAAGTTTTTTTTTTCCATCCCTGATTTCTTCTGGAATCCTTTGTTAATTCAGTAGTGTACTATTTAGTTTCCAAGTGTTAGAGTACCTTCTATTTTTAATTTTATCATTGATTTCTAATTCCATTCCATTGTGATCTAATAGAATACAAGGTATTATTATCTTTGTTTTTTTTTTTTTTTTCGTATTTGCTAAGAGTTTCTTTGTGGCCTCAGATATAGATTATTTTAGAAAAGGATATGTGTGCTACTGAGACGAAAGTGTATTCAGTCATTGATAGATGAAATCTTTTATATAGGTGTGCTAAGCCTAAATTATTAATTGTATTTTTTATTTCTATAGCTTATTTATTTAGTTTTATTTGGAGGATCTATCCAGTAGTGATAGAGATGTGTTCAAATACTCAGTATTATTGTGTTGTGGTCTATTTGATTCTTGAAATTGAAAAGGGTTGTTTGACTTATGTAGATACTCCATTATTTGGGACATAAATATATATGATTGTTATATTTTTTTGATGTATAATTTCCTTAAGCAGTATGAAATATCTTTCTTTGTCCCTTCTGATTAACTCTGGTTAATCAGAAGGCTGCTTTATCTGATATGAGGATAGAAACTCCTGCTTGTTTATGAACAATGTATATTCCATTCTTCAGTGTATGGATGTCTTTGCCTATGAGGTAAGTCTCTTGGAGATTTTGCTGGGTCTTGGTTTTTAATCCAATCTGCCAGTCTATGTCTTTCAATTGATGAGTTTAGGCCATTTACATTTAATGTTATTATTGAGAAATTATTCTTATTCCCTACAATTTTGATTTATTTTTGTTTTTAATTTGAAGTAGTTTCTCCTTTGATTATTGTAGCATAGTTCCCCCCTTTGTTGTTTTTCACTTTTATTTTTCATTTCTTTTTCATCAAATATTTTATTAAGTATATATATTGTAGAACATGCTTTCTAGTTGTGAATTCTTTTTACTTTTGTTTATCATGGAAGGTTTTTATTTCATGAATTCTGAAACTTAATTTTGCTGGATATAGTATTCTTGGCTGGCATCCATTTTCTTTCAGAGCTTGGTATATGTTATTCCATGACCTCCTAGCTTTGAGGATCTGTGTTGAGAAATCAGCTGAGATACGGATTGGTTTCCTTCTAAAGATGATCAGTCATTTTTCTCTGACAGCCTTTAAAATTCTATCCTTATTCTGTATGTTAGACATTTTCAGAATAATGTGCCCTGGAGTAGGTCTGTTGTAATTTTGTATGCTTGGCGTCCTATAAGCCTTCTGTATTTGATTTTCCATTTTGTTCTTTATGTTTGGGAAATTTTCTGATGTTATTTCATCGAAAAGATTGTGCTTTCCAAGTCTTCACCTATCCCAACAAATCTTAAATTTGGTATTTTCATGTTATCCCATATTTCTTGGAGTTCTGTTCATGGTCTGTTAACATTTCTTTTCTATGGTCAACTTCATTTTCAAATTATATATTTAGTTTTCATTGCCTGAAGCTTTGTCTTCTAAGTGGTCTAGTCTGTTGGTGATGCTTTCCATTGAATTTTTATTTAGTTTATTAATTTCTTCATTTTGGGGATTTCTACTTGATTCTTTTTTTCTTTTTAAATCTCTCTCTTTATTGAAGTAATATTTCACTTTCTATAATTTCTCTCTGATTTTACTCCTTACATTGTCCTTTACCTTGCAAATCAGCTTAACTGTGTACATTCTAAACTCCTTCTTTGACATTTCTTCTACTATATTGTCAATTGATTCTGTTATTCAAGTATATAGGTTTGTCTGGGGCAATTTTTTCCCTTGACTTTTCATATTGTTTGTGTGTCTACCCATCTAACAGTATGAATCTACAACTGTGGAGTTTCTACCCTGTTGACTAACAGTGTCCCTGAATGTTTCCACTACCTCACTGTTTGGGGAGAGAAAAATAATAACAACCAATGCAAACAATATGCAGCATTAAACCAAATAGTTCCTGCTATGATGTCTACAATTTTAATTGTCACAATAAATAGAAATGACATGATCTTACTGCCTACAATAAAAATAGTAAGTTTGCAAAAGGGTTTGCTATTTTGAATGGTGGACATGGAGAGAACGGAAGTGATGTAGGATGGGATGATTATGTGGGAGGAAGAGAGGAGAGAAGACAGGAGTGAAAAATTAAAGAAAGACTGCAAGAGAAAACAATAGAGATTGGCTGTTATCAGAAGAAATGAGAGAAAGAGAATCAAGAGAAACAGAGAAGTGAGAGAAAAAATATATATAAAGTAAAAATTTTAAAAATTAAAAATTAAAATAAAAAATACAAAAGAAATATACTAATCAAATATCCTAGTCCTCAAAATACTGATCCATGAAACATAACTGACTTCAAAAATGCTAGAAATTGGGCTGGAGATGTGGCTCAGCGGTAGCGTGCTCGCCTGGCATGCGTGCGGCCCGGGTTCGATCCTCAGCACCACATACCAACAAAGATGTTGTGTCCGCCGAGAACTAAAAAATAAATATTTAAAAAAAATAAAAAAAAAAAAATGCTAGAAATGAGAAAAAATACAAATATGAGTATTTATAAATGTCTATGAAACTTTAAGTTCACAATTATACAGAGAAAAGGAAAAAGAAATCTTGATGAAAAATTAAAGAGTTGTTTCCATTGGAGTTGAAAAGATTCTCGGCTTCCCTACTCAGCTGTGCTACATGGAGTCAGTGAAGTGTGCTGCTTGCTGCACCCATGGCGGGCTTGCTGGAATGAGAGAGGTGATTCTGTAGGTGGAACTCCTGGAGTGTTAGGATTAGGTAGGCTCCAGGTTCTCTGCTGAGTGTCAACTGGTCTGAAGATTTAAGATCAGCACACCTCTAGGGCCCAGCAATTGCCAGGCCATGCTGGAAGACTGTTCTGCAGGAATCTCCCCTGTGTTTCACTTGTGTGATAGAGTAGCCAGTTCTTAGTCCACTCATCATGTGTGGACACCATGTTTCCTGGTCTCTGGGTCAGTTTCCAAATTCAATTTTTTCTGCCCCTACCCTAATGAATTTCTGGCCAGGCATGTTTCTCCTAGCTGGTCCTGCAAGCAGCTGATTGGAAGGGGAAGAGGAGAGCTGGATGCATTTCCACGACCAGTATTCCCCCATATAAACCCTTCTCCATCTTTATTTTTCTCTTGGTCACTTAGGCACACTCTATGTTGTGCAGTATGAGTTTGCCAGGAATTGGCTCCCCCAGCTGCTGGCCTCTGTACTGTGGCTGAAAAATGACTCCTTCCTCTGTCCTCTGCAGGCAGTCAGGAGAGATGTGGCTTCTTTCTCACACAAGGATATTGTGTAGAATGCCTTTCCTTTTAGTTGGGCAGTGTCTTTGATCTCTAAACTCTCCATACCTAGACACACCTCAGGCCTTCTAAAATGCAGGTTCCTTTAATTGACTTATCCCTTCACTTTGCTTATGGGGGAACTGCTCTGGCTGGTTCCTCTGGCCTCGGCAGTGGCTATGGTGCTGTGGATTTCTTCCTTATTTTATTATATCCAATCTCCTTAGTCCCTGATATCCTTTGAATGACACGAATTAAATTCCAATAAAGTTCCTTCCCCCCCTTTCTTTTTCACCCACCTTGCTTCTTTCTTTCTTTCTTTCTTTCTTTCTTTCTTTCTTTCTTTCTTTCTTTCTTTCTTTCTTGTACTGGGGATTTAACTCAGGAGCACTCAACCACTGAGCCACATCCCCAGCCCTATTTTGTATTTTATTTAGAGACAGGGACTCATTGAGTTGCTTAGAGCCTCACAGTTGCTGAAGCTGACTTTGAACTCTTGATCCTCCTGTCTCAGCTTCCCCAGCCTCTGGGATTACAGGTGTGCACCATCACACCTTACTGCCTGTCTGCTTTCTTGGTTTCATGCCATGGAGCAGCCAGGAAAATGGACTTCTCTACTCCCCCATCTTGCTGATATCCCTTATTGTCCTTTTGATTTGAATTTCTCTGCTGATCATTGGGTAGCATCTTTTCATAGAATTGTTACCCATTTGTGTATCATCTTTGGAACAATGTCTATTCAGGTTCTTTGCCCATATTTGTTTCTGCATTATAAGAGTTCTATACATGTCCCACATATAGCCCCTTATGATATATATGATTGGCAAATATTTTCTTCCATCCCATAGGTGCCTTTTATTCTGTGTTCTTTGATGTTCAAAAGTGTTAAGGTTTGATGCTGTCTCATTTGTCTAACGCCGCTTTTGTTGCTGTACTTTGGTGTCATATCTAAGGTATTATTGCCAACTCCAATGTCAGGAAGCTTTTCCCCTGTTTTCTTCTAGTTTTATACTTTTAGGTATTATGTTTTGTTCTTTAATGCTTTTGAATTGAAAACATCTTTTTTTCCACCTTCATTTTTGATGATACTGAATTCTTTTTTCTTTTAACATATCATAACTGCCATTTCATTGTCCTCCAATGTCTTTAATTTTTTTAAAGAAATTAGTTTTCAAACATTGTTGCTTCTTTGAAGGTAATATGTCATATTTTCCTTCCTTCCTTTCTTTTCCTTTTTTCTTTTTTGGTAGTGTTCTGGACTGAGCCCAGGGTCTCACACACATCTCTATTTATTTATTTATTTATTGAGACAGGGTCTGGCTAAGTTGTTGAAGGCCTCGCCAAATTGCTGAGACTGGCTTTGAAATCGGGATTCTTCTGCCTCAGCCTCTTGGGTTGCGGGATTATAGGCATGTTCTACCTTTTCAGGCTAATATTCATTTTTAAGGTTTTCCTCTTTATATTTCTTTTCTTCAGTTTGACAATCATATACCTAGGTATAGTTTTCTCTGTATATATCTCACTTGTGATTTATAAAGAATATTGAATATGTGGCTTAATAACTAGTCATCAATTTTGGAAAATTTTTGCCTATTATTTCTTCCAACATCACTCTCTTTGGGGATAGAGATTGGACCCAGGGCCTTGTATGTGCTAGGCAAGCTCTCTACCACTGAGCTCTACCTCTGGGTCCCCATGCTGTTTCTATGCCAATTTTTCTCTCCTTTGCTTCTTCAACTCCAATTTCATGGATGTTAGACCTTGTTATCATGTTCCATATAACTCTGTGTTTCTTTTCTTTGTTTTCCATGTTTTTGTACTCTCTGTGCTTTGATGTGGTTATTTCATACTATTCTGTTCTTCAATTCACTAATCCTGTGTTTTCTTGTGTCTAATCTAGTATTAACCCATCAAATGAATTATGAATTTCAAATATACTCACTTTCTGTTATAGAATTTTCATTTGCTTTTATAAAATATTTAGATCCTTGTTCTTTAATGAAATGCAACTTTTTTTTGTGTGTGGGTGAGTGTGTGGCACTAGGGATTGAATCCAGAACCTCTGGTATGCTAGGCAAGCACTCCACTTCAGAGCTACATCTCCATCCCTTCCAGACCCACCCACATTTTGTGTGTTTGAACCCAGGGTCATTCTACCAGGGACACACGCATACTAGGGAAGTGCTCTGCCATTGTGCTACATCTCTAGATTATGAAATATTTTTAATAATCTCTGCCTTAATGTATTTTTTATTTGTTTTTCAATTTTTTGCCTCTGTTTCTGTGTGTGTGTGTATGTGTGTGTGTGGTGTGTGTGTGTGTGTGTTATTGGGGATTGAACCTGGGGTGCTCTATCACTAAACTACAACCCTAGCTCTTTTTATTTTTCATTTTGAGGTAGGGTCTTGTTAAGTTGCTGAGGCTGGCCTTGATCTTCCTGCCTCAAACTCCCCAGTGCTTGACATTACAGACATGTGCCACTGAGCTCTGCTTGTTTATTTGTTTTAACTTGTTTGAATTATTAGTTTATGGGTTTCTTTTGTTTTGTGTGCATGTTTTTAACTTCTCTTTCATTACCTTTAGGTATGTTATTGAGGATATTTCTATTCTTTTTTAAAATATTTTTTTCAGTTGTAGATGGACATAATATCTTTATTTATTTATTATCATTTTTTTAATGTGGTGCTGAGGATCGAATCCAGAGCCTGACGTGTGTAAGGCAAACGATCTACAACTGAGTCACAACCGCAGCCTGATATTTCTATTCTTTACTTGCTTTTTTCTCATAATAACTGAGTCTTTCTTCTTCCACTAAGCTGTGTTCTCACTTCCTCAAGGAAAATATTTTATAGCACTCCCTTGAAATAAAGCTCTTGTCTTATTCATGACAATATTTATCTTTAGTAAATAATCCATATTGATCTTATTTCCTCATAATCATATATAAATGTAAATATATCTATCAGAAGCCAGTGGGGGTGGGTAGTACATTAAAAAGAGTAAGTTAATGGGCTGGGGCTGTAGTTCAGTGGTAGAGCACTTGCCTCACATGTTTGAGGCACTGGGTTTGATCCTTTGCACCACGTAAAAACAAATAAATGGAGATATTGTGTTCATCTATAACTAAAAAAATATATTTTTTCTAAAAAGTAAGTTAAGCCTAGAGTGGTGGCACACACCTGTAATTCCAGCTATTTGGAAGACTGAGTCAGGAGGATTGCAAGTTTTGGAGATATAGCTCAGTGGCAGAGAACCCCTCGGTTCAGTTTCAGTAAGGCAAAGTAAAATCAACCAACCAACCAAACAAAACAAAAACTACACATACACACATATACACACACAAACTCCAAAACAACAACAACAATAACAAAACAGTAAATCAAGAATGATTTAAAAAGATGGGTAGATGAAGAGAAGCCAATAAAGGATAGAGAGAGGTAAAATCAGAGACTTTTAAAGTAGACCAGAAGAGAAGGTCTCAGAAAAGCCAAAATGGAAGAGAATGTCACACTGTGCTAGTGTTCAATAATGCCAGATTATACAGAGAAGTTGATTATATTCTGAAGCAAAGCCATTGCATTTAGTAGATAGGTGGCCACTAAAGATTTTTAGTGATTTTGTTTTGTTTTTGATACTTAGTGATTGCTAACAGTTAATTATTTTAGAACTATTTAAAACATTTATGGCACAGTGGTGTGTGCCTGAAACCTCAAGGCTGAGACAGGAGGATAACCTGATCCCTTGTCTCAACCCCTGTTGAGGTCATTCTGAGCAACATAGTAAGATCCCCATATCTAAAAGACAAAGAAAGTAACCATTTACATGACGCCAAAGCCAAATATACAAAACATACCTAACTTCATATCTAGTCCTTCCTCCACTCCATTAGTAACCATTTCATTTCATTTCTTCTCTTTGGGGGTGGTTATGGTTACTGGGATTGAAGTCAGGAGCAATCAACCACTGAGCTACATCCCCAGTCCTTTTTAATATTTTATTTAGAGACAGGGTCTAAGTTCCTTAGGCCCTTGCTAAGTTGTTGAGGTTGCCTTTGAACTCATGACCTCTTGCCTCAGTCTCCAGAGCAGTAACCATTTCTTTTTCTTCCTTTTTTTTAAACATTTTTAATTTGTTTTAATTAGTTATAGTTATACATGACATTAGAATGCATGTATGCACTTTGATATATCATACATAGATGGGGTATAATTTCTCATTTTTCTGAGTGTACATGTTTCAGAATCATATTGGTCATACACACACACACACACACACACACACACACATAAAGTAATAATGTCTGTTTCATTCTACTATCTTTTCTATCCCCACATCTCCTCCCCTCCCCTCCCATCATTTCCCTCTATTTAATCTAAGGTAATGCTGTTCTTCTCTAGTGCCCCCTGCCTTATTGTGAATTAACATCTACATATTAGAGAAAAAATTGGGCCTTTTGTTATGTGGGATTGGCTTATTTTGCTTAGCAAGATATTCTCCAGCTGCATCCATTTACTGGCAAATGCCATAATTTCATCTTCTTTAAAGCTGAGCAATATTCCATTGAGTATATATACCACATTTTTTTTTACCATTCTTCTATTGAGGGACACCTAGGTTGGTTCCATAGTTCAGCTATTGTGAATTGAGCTGCTATAAACATTGACAGGAGGGCTGGGAATATGGCTCAAGTGGTAGCACGCTCGCCTGGCATGCGTGCTGCCTAGGTTCGATCCTCAGCACCACATACAAACAAAGATGTTGTATGTGCCCAAAACTAAAAAATAAATAAATATTAAAATTCTGTCTCTCTCTCTTAAAAACAAACAAACAAAAAAACATTGACGTGGCTGTATTACTGTAGTATGCTGATTTTAAGTCCTCTGGGTATAAACCGAGGAGTGTGATAGCTGGGTTAAATGCTGATTCCATTCCCAGTTTTCTGAGAAATCTCCATGCTGCTTTCAATAGTGGTTGCACCAATTTATAGTTCCACCAGCAATGAATGAGTGTACCTTTATCCCCCACATCCTTGCCAACATTTATTGTTGCCTGTATTCTTGATGATTGCCATTCTGACAGGAGAGAGATGAAATCTTAGGGTAGTTTTGATTTGCATTTCTCTAATTCATCTAATTGCTAGAGATGTTGAACACTTTTTCATATATTTGTTGATAGATTGTATTTCTTCTTCTGTGAAATGTTTATTTAGTTCCTTAGCTCATGTTTTGATTGGGTTATTTGTTTTTTTGATGTTACGTTTTTTGAGTTCTTTATATATCCTAGAGATTAATGCTTTATTGGGGGTGCACATGGTAAAGATTTTCCCCAATTTATAGGCTCCCTCCTCATGTCATTGATTTAAAGCATTTTAATTTGAATCCATTTATTGATTTTTGATTTTTAATTTATTGATTCTTAATTTTACTTCTTGTGCTTTAGGAGTCTTGTTAAGGAAGTCAGATCTTAGGCCTAATGGTGGAGATTTGAACCTATTTTTTCTTCTATAAGGTACAGGGTCTCTGTTCTAGAGCCTAAGTCTTTGATCCACTTTGAGTTGATTTTTATGCAGGGTGAGAGAGGTTTAATTTCATTTTGCTACATATGGATTTCCAGTTTTGCCAGCCCCATTTGTTGAACAGGGTATCTTTTCTCCAGTAAATATTTTTGGCACCTTTGTCTAGTATGACATAATTTTATTTATGTGGGTTTGTCTCTGTGTCCTCTATTCTGTACCATTGGTCTACAAGTCTATTTGGGTGCCAATACCATGCTGTTTTTGTTACTGTAGCTCTATAGTATAGTTTAAGGTCTGGTATTGTGATGCCTTCTGCTTCACTTTTCTTCCTAAGGATTGCTTTAGCAATTCTGGGTCTCTTATTTTTCCAAATAAATTTAATGATTGCCTTTTCTATTTCTATGAAGAATGTCATTCGGATTTTAATAGGAATTATATTAAATCTGTATTACACTTTTGGTAGTATGGCCATTTTGACAATCTTAATTCTGCCTGTCCAGGAACATGGGAGATCTGTCCATCTTCTGAGGTCTTCTTCAATTTATTTCTTTAGTGTTCTGTAGTTTTCATTGTAGAAGTCTTTCACCTCTTTTGTTAGATTCATTCCCAGTTTTTTTTTTCCTCCTAATTTTTCTTTCAGTGGATTCATTGCTGATGCATAAGAATGCATTTGAGGGCTGGGGATGTGGCTCAAGCGGTAGCGCGCTCGCCTGGCATGCATGCGAGCGACCTGGGTTCAATCCTCAGCACCACATACCAACAAAGATGTTGTGTCCGCCAAGAACTAAAAAATAAATATTAAAAAAATTCTCTCTCTCTCTCTCTCTCTCTCTCTCTCTCTCTCTCTCTCTCTCCCTCTCTCCTCTCTCACTCTCTTTAAAAAAAAAAAAAAGCTTAAGAAACAGCACGCATATTCATGAAAAAAGATGTGCATGAAATGTGTGAAATTTGTCCAAAAGGCAAAGTATTATTTAAAAAAAAAAAAAGAATGCATTTGATTTATGGGTGTTGATTTTACATTCTGCTACTTTGCTGAATTCATTTATAAGTTCTAGAAGTTTTCTGGTGGAATTTTTTGGATCTTCTAGATATAGAATCATGTCATCAGCATATAGTGATAGTATGAGTTCTTCTTTACCTATTTGTATCCCTTTAATTTTTTTTCCTTTGTCTAATTGCTTGGCTAGATTTTCAAGGATGATGTTGAATAGAAGTGGTGAAAGAGGACATCCTTGATCCAGCTTTTAGAGGGAATGCTTTCAATTTTTCTCCATTTAGAGTGATACTGGCCTTGAGTTTAGCATATATAGCTTTTACAATGTTGAGGTATGTCCCCACTATCCCTAGTTTTTCTAGTGTTTTGAACATGAAGGGGTGCTATATTTTGTCAAATGCTTTTATTGCATCTATTGAGATGATCATATGATTCTTGTTTTTTAAGTCTATTAATACAGTGAATTACGTTTATTGATCTCTGTATGCATCCCTGGGATGAATCCCACTTGATCATGGTGCACTATCTTTTTAATATGTTTTGTCAGAATTTTACTGAGAATTTTTGCATCGATGTTCATCAGGGATATTGGTCTGAAGTTTTCTTTCCTTGATGTGTCTTTGTCTGTTTTGGTATCAGGGTGATATTAGCCTCACAGAATGAGTTTGGAAGGGTTCCCTCCTTTTTTTTTTTATTTCATGGAATACTTTGAGGAGTATTGGTGTTAATTCTTCTTTTAAAGTCTTGTAGAACTCGGCTGAGAATTCATCTGGTCCTGGGCTTTTCTTGGTTGGTAGGCTTTTGATCTCATTTCATTTCATTACTTGAAATTATCTGTTTAAATTGTATGACCTCTTCATTCAGTTTGGATAGGTCATATGTGTCTAGAAATTTGTTGATGTCTTTGATATTTTCTATTTTATTGGGGTATAAATTTTCAAAATAGCTTCTAATTATCTTCTGTATTTCAGACATGTTCATTGTGATATTTCCTATTCATCTTGTATTTTAGTAACTTGAGTTTTCTCTTCATTAGCATGGCTAGGGATTTATCTATTTTATTTATTTTTTCAAAGAACCAACTTTTTGTTTTGTCAATTTTTCAATTGTTTCTTTTGTTTTCATTGATTTCAGCTCTTATTTTAATTATTTTCTTTTTTTTAAAGATTTTATTTATTTATTTATTTTTTTAGTTCTCAGCAGACACAACATCTTTGTTTGTATGTGGTGCTGAGGATCGAACCCTCGAGATCGCATTACTGCTTGAGCCACACCCCTAGCCCCCTTTTCATTCTTTTAATGAATGCACTCAATGCAATAAACTTTCCTCTTAGTACTGCCTTCATAGTATCCCAGACATTTTGATATGTTGAATCAGTGTTCTCATTTACCCCTAATAATTTTTTTATTTCATCCTTGATTTCTTCTACTATCCATTCATCATTCAACAGTGTATCATTTAGTCTCCAAGTGTTAGAGTAGCTTCTATTTTTAATTTTATCATTGATTTCTAATTTCATTCCAATGTGGTCTGATAGTATGCAGTGTATTATCTCTGTTTTGTTTTGTTTTGTTTTAAATTTACTGAGAGTTTCTTTGTGGCATAAGATATGGTCTAATTTAGAGAAGGAGCCATGTGCTGCTGAGAAAAAAGTATATTTGCTCATTTATGGATGAAATATTCTATATATGTCTGTTAAGTCTAAATTATTGATTGTATTATTTAGTTCTATAGCTTCCTTATTTAGTTTTTGCTTGGAAGATCTGTCTACTAGTGAGAGAGGTGTGTTAAAGTCACCCAGTATTATTGTATTTTGGTCTATTTGACTCTTAAAATTGAGAAGGATTTGTTTGATGTACATAGATGCTCCATTGTTTGGGGCATAAATATTTATAATTGTTATGTCCTACTTATATATACTTCCCTTAAGAAGTATGAAATGTCCTTCTTTGTCTTTTCTGATTAACTTTGGTTTGAAGCCTACTTTATTTGAGAATGGAAACTCTTACTTATTTACACAATCCATATGAGTGATAAGTTTTTTCCTATCCTTTCACCTTCAGCCTGTGGATGTCTTTGCCAATGAGGTGAGTCTCTTGAAGATAGCATGTTGTTGGGCCTTGCTTTTTAATCCAATCTGACAATCTGTCTTTTGATTGATGAATTTAGGCTATTAACTTTCAAGGTTATTATTGAGATATGATCTGTATTCCCTATCATTTTGATTTATTTATGGTTTTTGATTTGTCTTAGTTTCTCATTTGGATGAATGTTCCTTTAGTGTAGATCCTCCCTTTGCTGGTTTTTACTTTTTTTTTTTCACTTCATCCTCATGGAATGTTTGTTGAGAATGCTCTGCAGTGTAGGCTTTCTAGTTGTGAATTCTTTTAATTTTTGTTTATCATGGAAGATTTTAATTTGATCTTCAAATCTGAAACTTAAATTTTGATGGATATAAAGTTCTTGGTTGGCATCTGTTTTCTTTCAGAGAACTTCACCTTTATTCATAGGTAGAAAGAACCAATCAAATATAATTAAATATACAAGTGAAAGGAAGTCTAATAGAATAGAGGAAGGAAAATGGGAGTGGGTAGGGAAGACAGGAAGAAAAAGGGGGAGGAACGGGGAAGATCATGAACTGAATGGAATTGCATGCATGAATGATTTGTCATGATGAACCCAACAACTATGTATAACTATACAGCTTTAATAATAATAATAAAAGAAACATATTCCCTGTTCTTGGATAGGACCACTCAACATAATAAATATTCAAATCTCCTCAGTTAATGTGTAAATTTAATCTCATGCCAATAAAATATCGCCAGCAAAGTTTTTCTTGGAACTCAAGCTTGGATTTCATATAGAAAAATAAGTAAGCTAGAAATCTAAGAATATCCTGAAAAGCAAGAGAGGACTGACTTTAGCAGATATAAAAATTACTATAAAGATAAAAATTATTATAATTAAGACACTGTGATATTGGTAATTGGCTAGACAGACTAACCAAGTCATGTAGTTCCAAATATGTATGGAAATTTAGCCTATGACAAAGAGAGCCTTCTCAGTCATTGAGAAAAGGTGAACTTTTATTTTGTGATGGGTGGGGGGGTCTTGCTTTGTTGCCCAAGCTGGTCTTTAATGCCTGGGCTCAAGTGATCTTGTTACCTCAGCCTTCTGAGTAGCTGGGACATTATTTTGGTTTTGAGAAGCTGAGGATGGAACCTGAGGCCTCTTGCATAATAGGCAAGCACTCATAGAAGAGCTGCCAGCATGAGTGTGCCCTAAAACCTCCAGATGAAGTGTCCCCCAGTCCTTGGGAATGTCTTTGTATGTCACTTCCTCTACTCAGCTAGGGCAGAAATCACCTTGCGTTGTTCTGAGCTGGTTGCCATGGGAATATCTCGACTTAGTTTCAGTTTTCCTACAACTTAAAAATTGTTGGTAGTGGGAAAATATTGTGCTTTTGCTTGTTCTTGCACCAAACTGGGGATTGAATCTAGGGTTGCTCTAATGGGCTACATCCTCAGGCCCCCTCTGTTTTAATCAAACTTTTTTTTTTTTTTTTTTTTTGTACTGGGAATTGAACCTAGAGGGACTTTACCACTGAGCTATAACCCCAGTTCTTTCTATTTTTTAAATTTTGGGACAGGATCTCCCTAAATTGCTCAGGTTGGCCTTGAACTTGCAATCCTTCTGCCTCAGCTTTGGGAGTAGCTGGGATTACAGGCTTGAGTCACCATGCCCAATGGCCATACAGAATATGAATCCCCTGGGTGTAAAGCTATGAATGAACAGGGTGCAGTGGCATACAGTTGTAATCCCAGCCACTTGGGACGCTGAGTTCCAGGCTCAGCCTTGGCAAAGTACTGAGGGCCTGTCTGAAACAAACAAAAAAGAAAGAAAGGTGAATGGGTTGTTTTGAGAATGTTTTAGCAAAACTATTTATGTCTTTTGATAAAACTGAGTATACCACTGGACTTGGTAGTGCATACCTATGTTCCCAGGGGCTTGGGAGGCTGAAATAGGAGTATTGAAAGTTCAAGCTGCCTCAGCAACTATGTGAGGCCCTAAGCAACTTAGTGAGACCATGTCTCAAAATAAAAAAAAATAATAAAAAGGGCTGGAGATGTGCTTCAAAGATTAAGTGCCCCTGGGTCCAACCCCTTACACAAAACAAACAAACAAAACTGAGTATAATAATCCCACTGATATGTGATATCTAGAATAGTCCAACTTAGAATGATAGATGCCTGATGCTGGGTGAGGGGAAAGAGGGAGTTAACATTTAATAGGTATAGGTATAATAGGTTTGAAAAAGTTTCTGGGGGTAATGGTGGTATTGGTAGCACAATAGTATGGATATACTTACCACCACTGCATTGTACACTTAAAAATAGTTAAAATGTGCTAGATGCAGTAACCTGTGCATATAATCCTAGTGACTCAGTTGCCTGAGGCGGAGAATTGCAAGTTTGAGGTCAGCCTCAGCAATTTAGTGAGACACTGTCTCAAAAAATAAAAGAGATAGGGATGTGGCTCAGTGATAAAGCACTTGCCCAGCATGGGCAAGGGCCTGGGTTTCATTACCAGAACCACAAGACCAACCAAACAAATAAAATACGAATACAATCATTTCACATCCTGGATTAAGAAAGAACAGGGATAACAACACAAGCATCTAAACTGGACTAAAGCTCTGGGTGTGGCAAACTGAACTGTCCTTTTCATGTGAGAAGTCTTTTGATTTCCCAAAAGAAGTGGAGAATTTGGATTTTTTTGGTGAAAGCTGTCACATTTTGGATATAGCTAATTAAGTTTAAACATACATGCACATGCGTACACACATAAGGGGCCATAACCAAATGTAGCTTCATGTCACAGGTGTCCCACTTTCTTCCATAGTGTGATCTCTGGCTTCTATGATAACCTAAGACTCCTTAGAATAATATTTACTTTCTTTTGGGATCTGGTCCTTGCTCATTCCCAAAAACTGGCCTCTAATCCCTCTAATTGCTTTCTTCAAGTCCTGTCATTTGCAATTCAGGAAAGCATGCTGTGGAACTCACATCTCAGTTTAAGGCACTTGGTTTTCTCTCTTCATGGATATCCTTTATCCAGAATGGCTATCTTCTTTTTAATTATTATTATTATTTTTTTGGTACCAGGGATTGAACTATGGGAGTACTGGACCACTGAGCCATATCCTTAGCCCTTTTTTGTATTTTATTTAGATACGCTTTTGCTGAGGCTGGCTTTAAATTCCTGATCCTCTTGATAGCCTCCCAAGCCTCTGGTATTACTGGTGAGTGCCACTACAGCTGGCTATTTTTTTAAGACCCAGCCCAAGTGTCTTCTGTTCATTAAAGGTCTGCTCTGATCCACAAATGCAGACTGATTATCTATTTTGTTGCTGCTAAAATGGCACAATTTTATCTTCACTTAAATTGTTTCAATATTATGAACTATACAAAGAGAAAAATAATATACTAAGTAATTATGTGACTACAAACTATTTTATTACTCTTAAACAGGGAACACTTTTATTTTCATTTAAATTGTTTTAATATTATGAAATATGTAAATGTAGAAAAAGAGAATAATGTACTAAGTAACTCTGTATCTAATATCAACCTCCATTAATCGTGACACTTTTCTATTCTCACTTTTTTCTCTGTCTTTGTTACTGGGGGTTGAACACAGGGGGCAGTTTCCACTGAGACACATCCCAGATCTTTTTGCTTTTTGAGACAGGGTCTCACTAAGTTGCTTAGGGCCTGGATAAATTGCTGAGGCTGGTCTTGAACTTGAGATCCTCATGCCTCAGCTTCCTCAGTGGCTGGGATTACAGGCATGGACCACCACACCTGGCTCTTGCTTTCCTTTTTTTTTTTTTTTTTTTTTTTTTTTTTTTTTATGCAGCCACCTGTATAGAGAGGCATTGAGCACAGAGAGTATAGATGCTCTGGACTCACACAGCCTAGATTCATTATCCCTGATCTGTCTAACCAGTTATTTACCTTCAGTCAATTGTTTAACTGGCTCATCTGGAAAAGTGGGTTAAGGGTTATCAGGATTAAAAATATATTCAGACCACTTAGAGCAGACAGTTTCTTGCATAAAGTGAGCATTCAATAGATATTATTAATATTTTATCTACTCTTTATCTGAAGCAGAAATTGACTCTTTGTACCTTTTTAATTTTTTTAGAACATAAAGAGTAAAGTTTATCATTAATCCATACCCATCAGAAAGAAGAAACCAGCAAGTTTCCTAAATAATACTATTTACAAATGTTATCTGTTCTCTTGGTAAAAATATGAGTTAGGGGATCTTGATGTACTTTCCTTAAGGACAGTGGTCATAAACTATTATTGATCTGTTCCTGTGAGAATAAATAATTGTCATACAGAGGTTCTGGTAGTCTCAACCATATCTGAGATGTCCCAGAGATCTTCCATAGTAGTTGGGCTCACATTCTTGGGTCTATAGATTGTGGCAAAGATGGGAAAGCCACTTGACACAAAGCATTGCTACTTAAGAGCATCAGGGAACTCCTGTGGTTGCTCTGCTGGGACAAAGGTGTCCACATGGCAGGGACTTTACGGGCTGTTTGGAAGTGGGCTTGTGTGGAGTGGTGCACAATTGAATGCCTTGTCTTTAGTGTGCTACTTTGCATTCTCCAGATACACTTTAAACTCCTTTAGGAAAGACACCCCTCTTCTGTATTTTTGTCACACTGATTGGAATAGAACTCAATAATTTGTATCCAATGAGGACAGTTCTATGGTCTATGTAGCACAAGTTTACTGTTTAATTTGGGGGTGATGAAATAATTTAGTAGTTGGAATCTGTTAAACAAAAGAGGAGTTTGGTTTGAGTAGAAATGAAATCTATTAAAAAAAAAAAAAAGATTGACTTACAAGATCTTCCAGGGGCCACAGAATTAACTTGGAGGACACTGAGCCAGGAAACAAGAGCCCTACTGCTCCTACAGACCACAGGAATGATTCCACTGCCATCTAGCTTGGCACTGCCAACATAGCTGAGAATGCGATGCCAGAACCTCTGCCCCTGGTGCCTCCACAGCTGCCCTGATCAGGAAGTAGCCTCTGTGCCATCTTGAATCGAGGCCTCTTTAGGCTGTGGCAACTGGTGCAGCCAGGTCAGCTGCTTGCACTGAACTGCAAGGGAGGAGGACAGAGCAAATTCCAGTTCTTGAAAAGAGAAATTCCAGTTCTCTTTAAAGAAAACATCATGGGGTGCTGGGGACATAGCTCAGTTGGTAGAATGCTTGCCTCACATTCACAAGGCCCCAGCACCAAAAAAAAAAAAAAAAAAAGTTGGAAAATCTGCCAAATGATGGTGGGTGCTCAGAGAATGCCACACATCTTTTACAGCAGCATTTGTCAATGCTCAAAGCGCAGTAGTAAAGGTCTCTGTGGGAACCATTTCAGAAACTGTGGGTAGCATTTATATTTTCTTTCAATTAATTAAGAATTTATATAGCTCTATATGTTTATACGTATATAAAAGCTTTATCTATTTTTTTTAAAGACTTGCTGTGTTGCCCATGCTAGTATTTTTTAAAAAAATATTTTTAGTTATAGATGGACACAATAACTTTATTTTATTTTTTATGTGGTACTGAGGATCAAACCCAGTTCCTCACACATGCAAGGCAAGCACTGTACCTTATAGCCACAACCCCAGCCCCCCAGGCTAGTCTTGAACTCATGGGCTCAAGTGATTCTCCTGCCTGAACCTCTTGAGCAGCTGTGACTACAGGGACACACCACTCTGACTGGCTAATATATATATTTGTTTGTTTGTTGGGCTGGGATCCAACAGAGGATCTTTCCCATGCTAGGCTAATGTTCTACTACTGTACTATACTTCACTGTGTATCTTTTTTATTGCTGAGAATGGTGGCGCATACCTATAATCCCAGTGATCTGGGAGGCTATGGCACAAGGATCTCCAACTTTGAGGCCAATCTGGGCAATTTAGCAAGACCCTAACTCAAAATAAAATAAAAAGAGCTGGGGAGCTGGGCTAGTGGAGCATACCTGTAATCCCAGTGACTCAGGAAGCTAAGGCAGGAGGATTGCAAGTTCAAAGCCAGCTTCAGCAATTTAGTAAGGCTCTAAGCAACTTAGCAAGACCCTATCTCAAAATGAAAAAAAGAAGGGGGGGTGCTGGGTGCTGGATATATAACTCTAAGTAAAGCACCCGAACTCAGTGGTAAAGTACCCCTGGGTTCATTCTTCAATGTTGAAAAAATACACACACATACACACATATATATGTATATATGTATAAGTGTATAAAATTGACACATAGTAATTGTACATATTTATGGAGTAGAGTGGGCATGTGAATACATGTATAACAATTAGATCAAGGATATTGGAATATCCATCATTTTTTGTGTGTTTTGGGAATATTCAAAATACTGTTGGCTATTTTGAAATATTATCAATTACTGTTTTCAATAATTGTATTTATACTAGTATTTAACTTATCACAGCCTTGTTGGAAATAGGAGACAGGTGTTCGTATTTCATCATAGAAATATTACGAAAGTATCACAAGAGTATGCAGATAGGCACTATTTCCTGGATTACATTTAGAGTAATTCTACTCCAGTTAAGAGACTGTCAAACTATACCTTAGGCCAAATCTGGGCCAAATCCAGCCTGCCTGTCTTTTTTTTTTCTTTTAACATTTTAGTTAATTAATTTTTTTGCTGTGCTGGTGATGGAACCCAGGATCTCATGCATGCCAGGTAAGTATGCTACCACTGAGCTATATCCCCAAACACTGATAAAGAATTGTTAAAGGTGGGCATGGTGGTGCATGCCTGTAATCCCAGCAACTCTGGAGGCTGAGGCAGGAGGATCTTATGGTCTCAGCAACTTAAAGAGACACTTAGCAACTTAGTAAGACCCTGTTTCAAAATAAAAAGTAAAAAGGATCAGGGATGTAGTTCTGTGGTAAAGTGTCCCTGTGTTCAATCTCTATTATTGAAAGAAAAAAAAAAAGGAAAAAGAAATAAAAGGCATGTTTTCTACTTATGTCACATTGCAATGTAGGGAGGTTAAGAAGGATCCACCCTCCTTACTTACTTTGAGACCAAGGCCCTTAGATCTAGTCCTGCAGGGGTTTTGGCAGCAGGAAGAACAGAGAACATGGAGGATTGCTTGGAGAGTTCTAGGAACCAGACCTGAAGGGTGGTGTACTTCGTGTTCACACATACTCTGTCAGTCAGAACTCATTGCTAATCTAACTGCAGAGGAGGGCTGGAAACTGTACCACAGGATGCTCAGAAGAACTCATTCTGAAGAGTAAACAGGTTTGGAGAGCTTGTCCCCGCCTGTCCTCTCTCTATTCTTCTAGATATCTTACAATTTATGATTTTATTTTTATATATTTATTTATTCATTTTCTTGCTCTATTTGTGGTCTGGGGATGTAACCAAGGGCCTTGTGCTTGCTAGGCAAGTGCTCTACCATTGAGCTACACCTCCAGCCCCCAAACCACTTTAAATAGAGCAAAGATACATAGTAGTGCTCTATTACTTAGGATACAAATTTAGTTGTGTAACAAAGGCAAAACAAAACATAGTAAGGAGACACTGTTTTTCTGTTTTGCAGAAAAATCTGAGTCATATGTTCCTGGTGAGTTGATGGACAGCTCCATTATGCCAGGGACTTAAAGGCTTCTTGCATATTGTTTTGCCTTTCTCAACACCTGTCTGACTGCCCTAGCATCTGGGGTGACAACTTTGCCCCCACCATCCACATTCTGGCAAGGTAGAAGGCAGAGCAGGGAAAATAGAAGGCATGTCCCTTCCCTTCAAGGACATAACCCCAAAGTTGCCATGTTGCTTCTGTTTACATCCCATTGACTGAAACTTAGTAATCTGGCTGCAGAGG
Organism: Urocitellus parryii; assembly: GCF_045843805.1. Lineage (NCBI taxonomy): Eukaryota > Metazoa > Chordata > Mammalia > Rodentia > Sciuridae > Urocitellus > Urocitellus parryii. Next base: position 11,052,589 of record NC_135532.1, on the reverse strand, counting down.
AATGTGGGACATGTAGTTCTCACCTGTGGGCTATGTTCCCAGCAGAAGTGTGAAAGTTCCTTTAGGAAGGAGTGAGAATCTGGGCTGTAATCCCCATGACTCAGGAGCCTGAGGCAAGAGAAGTGCAAATTCAAGGTCAGCCCTACCTCAAACAATTGGAGGCTGCTAAGATGGCTTCCTGGTGTTAGGAGCCTGGGCTCTACATATTGCTCCATCTTCATAGTGGGGGTTGCACCTCCCCTCTCCTCCCCTCCCCCCTTTCCTTTTTTTTTTTTTTTTGCAGTGGTGGGGATTACACTGAGGGCCCCATGACTCAAGCTCTACCACTAAGCTACACCCCCAAGGGCCCCTTTCTTGTAGGTTAAGATGGCTGGTCCACTACCCTCCAACATGTTTTCATTTAGGAAGAAAAAAAGGGGATGTGGAAGACACACACACACACACACACACACACCTCTCTCTCTCTCTCTCTCTCTCTGTATATATATATATACACACACACACACACACGATGGACTTTTATTTATTTATATGTGGTGCTGAGAATTGAACCCAGTGCCTCAAACATGCTAGACAAGTGTGTGCTCTACCACTAAGCCACAATCCCAACCCCTCACCCCTCATTTTTCATTGCACAGACTGCTGCAGTCTGGCTGGGCACAAAATCATGAGCCACTCACAGCTTTGTAGATTCAAACAGCAATTCTTTATTCCCCAACTCACACCGGCCCTCTACAATCACGTTCTGGGGAAAATTCACGTTCTGGGCAAAGCCACGTTCTGAATCCCAAACACTCTGGGAGCCCCAAACACTCTGGGAGTGGGCATGCCTGAGGCAGCAGGATATTCCCTATTCCCAGCAGGATACACCCTAAACCTGGATCCGCCCTAATCCAGTAGGATCCTCCTTAAACCCGGATCCACCCTGGTCCTTGAGCAGGGTCACCTTACTCAAGCATACATGCAATGTCACTGCAAATGACCTGAGTCTAAGACAAGCCCATTTCCACAATGGAGAGTCTTTCCTCTAAGCAACATGGGGTAGGCTGACAAGAAAATTTCGATGCGTCATTCCTACTTGGCAATGGCTCTCAGCACCTGACAGGCCTTACATGCCACGGGCCAACCCTAAGTGATATGATTACATATTCTTGTAAAGAAGCCTGGATTTTGTAGGTTCTAGCTGCATGGTTATGGGCCCAGCTAAAACTCAGTAGTTCTCTTATCAGAATTGAGATAGTTTTTTTTAACAATTGACATTCATGGAAAGAACTTCTATAAGTAAAACAGAACCTAAAGTGAACTAACCCAAAGAATAAAAAATGGAGGAGTGGAGACAGAGGAAAAGAAAAGCAGATTTTCTGGACAGGAAATTAGTTCAGTCTTAGGTACCTCAGGTACATAAATGAGAAATCCTGTAAAGATGTTATTTGTTTTCATTTTGTCATGAAAATTCCTATTTACATTTAAAAATTGCACTCAATATTACCTTTCTTATATCTCCAAACATCTTGTTTATTGCTTTTGGCATTAACATGCTGTGATGTGTTCTAAGTCATTCCTAGTTTTGTAACTCTCTCAAGGTGATTTTGTAAGAGAGTCAAAATAGTTAAGAGAAGAAATCAGGGTACTGAGGTATTTATAGGTGAGATTATTTGCTGATATTTGCTTTAAAATACCCCAGTAAACCGGGCCCTGTGGCACACGCCTGTGATCCCAGGGCTGGGGAGGCTGAGGCAGGAGGATCGCTAGTTCAAAGCCAGCCTCAGCAATTTAGCAAGGCACTTAGCAACTCAAGGGCTGACTTTGAACTTGTGACCTGCCTGCCTTAACCTGCCAAACCACTGCATTACAGGTGCGCACCATTACACAGGCCCGTTTGTTCTTGAATCCTTACCTTTCTGTAATCTTTTAATCTTCACTGGCCACATCAGTTCAGTTGCAATTGTAAGACGTGTACATTTATGAAGGAGGCAGTTTGGGAAAGGTGTGTGCATGAGGTTCAGTGTGTTGCTCAGGTCACTTCATTGGGCCTTAGCTTCTTTTCAGGTCTTGTTTCTAAACATCTCTAAATAAAATATAAAAAAGCTTGGAGATGGGGCTGGGATTGTGGCTCAGTGGCAGAACGCTTGCCTCACATGTGTGAGGCACTGGGTTCGATCCTCAGCACCACATAAAAATAAATAAATAAATAATAAAGGTATTGTGTCCATCTACAACTAAAAAAAATATTAAAAAAAAAAAAAAGCTTGGAGATGTGGCTCAGTGATTGAGCACGCCTGGCCCAAACAAACAACAACAACAACAACAACAACAAAAACCCTAGCAAAAATGAAAAAGGGGAATAGATGAAACAAGACTGGTAAAATGTTGATTTGTTGAAGTTGTGTTATGGGAAACTGGATGATTATTAATACAATTTAATATTTTTTTTGAGTTCGTTAAAACATTCCTATAACATTCTCTATTCTTTGTTTCTTAAGATTGGTTCAATGTATAAGATTCTTGAATAGTTTATAAGAGAGAATCTGAGGCATCTGGCAGCAGCTTTCCAGCTCCTGCTGGAAAGTGACAGAAACCCATTCGGGTTAGGGCTCAATTCCCCTGACACGCTGATGTGAAGTGGCAGAAGTGGGAGCTGAGTTCGGGCTTGTGATTTCTAGGCCTGGAGCTTTTCCTGTTACCACAAGCCTGGAGTTTAGGACCCTGGGATTCCAGGGTGACTCAAAGACCTAACCGGCACGACCGAGCGCCGCCAGCGAAGCTGAGCCGGCAGAGTTCACGGTCGCTGCAGGCGAGCCGCAGCTACCCGCGCGCGTCCGGGGTCTCTCTCCCGGGGGTCGGCTCGGGCGCGTGGCCTCCCGCTAGGCTCGCGGCGGGACGCGCCGGCAGCCGGCTCCCGGAGGGTCCTAGAAAGCTCCCCTCGCGGCGCGGCTCCCGGCCCGGGCGGTTAGAGCAGACCCCCTCCCACCCCTCCCCGGGCGACTGGGGTGGGGCTTCGGACTTCTGGCTCGTGATTGGCCGGGGCTCGGACGCTCCCCTTCCGCCCCCTTCCGCGGGGTGAGAGGTCAGCTGAGCTCTGATCGCCGGGGGCGACAATGGCGGGGCTCTTGGTGGGGACAGTCGCGCTGGTCGCAGCCGGACGGCGGGGGCGGTGGCCCCCTCATCAGCTGATGTGGAACGCGGCGCTGTGGACCCTGAAGGTGAGACTCAGTGGGGCTTCTGGGCCTGGGCTCCCAGCCGGCCTCTCTCCTGGGGGCCGGTGCCCCGGGCCAGACGTGTCCTCTCCGGACCTGGGTTCCCGGCTTCTGCGCCCCTCGCTCCTCCTCCTCCATCCCCGAGTTCGCCGTGGAGCCGGATCGGGAGGGATTCCTCGTAGCAGGGATCTCCCCAGGGTCCCGAGGACAGAGGCCTACGGAGGCAGGCGGCTGGGCATTTTCTGCTCTCCCAGGCGGTTGCTGGCCCTAGGGCAGTGAAGTACCTGCACAGTCTGAGGACAGGTTCCAGTGCCTCTAGGGTACTGGCTTCGTGTTATGCTTTCCAGTATGTGTTTTTAAGAGTCCCTGCCCCTTTTGAGAGTTCTTACGAATGGCTGCTCAAGTTAGGGTTGTGAGTTTATCCTAACTTTTAGAGTAATATATGATAGGATTGCTAAATAGATTTCAGGTTTGAGTTGACAGCCTGCCCAAATTGTAGGGCATCACACTGGTACCGTATGTGAAAAAGTCTGTGCATTTCTTTCTTTCTTTCTTTTTTTTTTTTTTGCTGTGTAGTAGATTGGTTTGAAACATTTCAGCATTGTTCACCCTATGGTGTTACCGCGGCAATTTCATCTACAGGTTGGCGTGTTGATTCTTTTCCCCTTTCACTTGGAGTCTTTCACTTGGAGTCTGGGCTTAGTGTATGTAATAAAACCCTATTAAGTCATTTGAACCAATTCTTTAAGATGAAGGCCGCTGAAAACCATTTGTCCGCAGGTTTAGTGTGCTTGTTAAACGTTTTTTTTTTTTTTTTTTTCCTCCACCGGGGGTTGAACTCAGGAGCTCTTAGCCACTGAGCCGCATCCCCAGCCCTATTCAGTATTTTATTTACAGACGTGGTCTGAGTTGCTTAGTTCCTCCCTACTGCGAGGCTGGCTTTGAACTCTTCCTCCTGTCTCAGCCTCAGGAGCCGCTGGGATTACAGGTGTGCGTCAACGTGCCTGGCCCCCCCTTTTTTTTTCCAATGAAAAATCTTTAAAAAGTTTCTACATAATTTGATTTATAGTTATTGAAATTTAGATTTGGAAGACACTTCAGAGATGATCTGCCCTCTCTTACTCTTTTTGAAGGTGAGCGAATTGAGGTCCAGTTGGGCAGTGTGAGAGAGCTGGAAGTAACCTTGGCACCTATATTTGCCTAGTGTCAGTTGCAGAATGTCCACTCTGGCTGTTCTTTGTGTTGCTATATGCTGGCTGTTATTTATTTTTTTGGTGTCTGGGATTGAACGCAGGGGTGCTTAACCACTGAGCCGTATCCCCAGTCTCTTTAAAAAAGTATTTAGAAACAGGGTCTCACTAAGTTATTTAGTGCCTTCCTGGGGCTGACTTTGAACTTGTGATCTGCCTGCCTTAACCTGCCAAACCACTGCATTACAGGTGCGCACCATTACACAGGCCCGTTTGTTCTTGAATCCTTACCTTTCTGTAATCTTTTAATCTTCACTGGTTACATCAATTCAATTGCAGTTGTAAGACTTGTGTACATTTATGAAGGAGGCAGTTTGGGAAAGGTGTGTGCATGAGGTTCAGTGTGTTGCTCAGGTCACTTCATTGGGCCTTAGCTTCTTTTCAGGTCTTGTTTCTAAACATCTCTATTGAATAACTCCTGTGTTCCAATTCTAGGGCATGAATATGATTTGTTTTCTTAGAAAATTTGGTCTATTAGTAAGAGAGAAAATGCTATTGGGAAGGGGGTTTGATGTTGTAATAAAATATAGGGATTTGACCAAGTCAATACTTTCAAGTTCTCTGTCCCAAGGTACTATTCTGGTGCTTTACTTGAGTTAATGTATGTAATCTTCACAACAGCCATGTAATTCCCACTTTTAGAAGAGGAAATCAGGGCACAAAGTGTTATGTGACTCGCTCAAAGTCAGAACTAGTAAGCGGCAGACCTAGTTCTGGATTTAGAACTCCAGAGGCAGTGCTCTTTTAGAAAATTATTTATTATTATTACTATTATTATTATTTTGTGGTGCTGGGGATGGAACCCAGAGCCTTGCATGTGCTAGGCAAATACTTTTACCATGTGTCACACCCATATCCCTCAGAGCCAGTGCTCTTAATCATATTGTAAGGGAGTACTTACTTACTTATAAATATTGAAGGGTGAAGTGAACTTGTAAAAAATTAATTAATTAAAAATTTGTTTTTTGTGGTGGTGGGGATTGAACCTAAGGCCTTGTCCATGTGAGGCAAGCCCTGTACCAACTGAGCTATCTCCCCAGCCTGACTTTTTCCCCCTAGGTTAAAGAGAAGTGGTAGTGTTATACATGGGAGAACAGCAAATGGAAGGGTCCAGTGGCCAGAGATATACAGATCTTAGAAAAGCCTATTGGGGGTGTGGTGCAGGGACGTCCTGGTGCTAGAGAAGTAGGCAGGCATCAGACTGTGGTGGGCCTTGTTGATGCTGTTACAGAAAATTAGTGTTTATCTTAGAGCAGTGGGAAGCCATTGGTGCTGAAGGTGGGAGGGATGACATTGACATTTTAGATTGAAGATGCTTAGAGGAGAAAGTTGTTACTGTATAGTTACTGTTAGACACTGTATAATATGTAAGCTTTGATTTTTCTTACCTGGTTTCTTCCTTTTAATGTGTCAGCAGAGTCTGCATCTTGTCTATTTTTATGGTCTTAACACAAAATTTGACACAATAGGTGCTGCATGTCTGACAGTGGAGTAGCATTATGTTTGTGCCAGCAGAGAATTCCTTGTTGAAATAAGAAGCATCTCTGAAGTTCACTATCAGTTTAGGGAACTTGAGCTGCTGCTTAGTTCCTCTCCATGATTCTTTTCTATGAACCTGAAATATGCTCCACTGAGTCTGTTTGAAGCCGAATCTTTTGAAGATTTTAATCCTTCCCACCACTTCTGCAAACCTTTGGGTTGGATGAAAAGCAGGCAGCTAACTTTAGACTAGTCTAGAGAATTCAGACCATTCTTTTAATCAGCTAACAGGATTTGTTTATTTTTAGGTATATGTAGAGTTAACCTTTTAAATTTTATTTGTTATAGATATCAACTTTTAAAACATATTCTGTTAAATACCTAATTGTTGCCACTGCCTAAATTCAGTGGCTGGAAAATATTGGTTTTATAGGAATTCCTACAGTTTATTGAACTTTTATATGCCTTAAGTGTTTTTCATATATTATCTATGTAGCAACTACATAAAAAAATCCCAATTTCATAGAAAAGAAAACAAAGCTCAGAGCAGTTAAATAATTTAAGGACACTATTGGTTGAAGTAGAATTTGAACCTTGGACAGTATGATTCCAAGGCCTGGCTTTTCTGATTACAAATTGTCTCTCATTTGAATGATAGTCTCACTGTATGGTACATTTACAAAGTTTGAATGCTTAGGTTCTCTATGTTCCTCAAAACCTATGATTCATTTCTAATCCATAAACATGGGAAAAAATGTTTTAGGCTTTAGAATAGCCTCAGGAAAATCTTTGTAACATGTTGATACATTTCTGACAGATCATTTGAGAAAATTTTTTTCCATGACTATTACAGAAACCGGTGTAATCAGATGTTTATAGACATTTGTGTATCTACATATCTACTATTTGGATTTCTTCCTGGTCTTAAGAGGTTTAGAACAGAGGTAAAAGCTGTGATAGCCTCTTTCTAAATAAGGTGGAAAATTGGTGACATTTTTGATAAACAGTGAAGGAAAAGGAGTTATTCCAAAACTTTTTGTTGTTTTTGTTTGTTTTTAAATGTGGGTAAGTCAGGAAATAGAAATGAAAGGGGGATTTGGGAAGAAAAAACTTTTTTTTTTAAATACAGAAACATGGTGTTTCATCTTCAGTATTTGGTGTTACAAGCCTGTAAGAATTATGTTGAGGTGCTGGGAAGACAGGAGAATCAGTGGCTCGTTTTTGGGTCAATGATTGGAGGCAAAAGTTACAGTTGGAACATGAGCTCTGAGGCATACAGTGGGTAAATAATATTTAATTGAGTAAACACTCCATCTTACAACACTAAATTAGGATTTGGAAGAAGGAGGAAGAGGTAATAGGATTTTGAGGAATGGGTTGAGAGGAGGTAGAGCTATTAAATGAGGGAAGAACTTTTTTTTTTTTTAATATTTTTTGGTTGTAGTTGGATGCAATATCTTTATTTTATTTTTATGTGGGTCTGGCGCGTGCTACGGGAGCCACAATTCCAGCCCCCGAGGGAAGAACTTTTTTAAGAAATTGGAATTATTTATTTTAATTAGGTATATATGACAGCAGAATGCAGTTTGATTCATTGTACAGAATTATAGCACGACTTTTCATTTCTCTGGTTGTACATGATGTAGCATCACACCATATATGCAGTCATACATGTACTTAGAGTAACGATGTCCATGTCATTCCACCGTCTTTCCTGCCCCTATGCCCCCTTCCCACCCCACCCTTCCTTTGCCCTACAAGTTCCTCCATTCTCCCATGGCCTTCCTTCTCAACCCCCATTATGGATCAGCATCAACTTATTAGAGAAAACATTTGGCCTTTGATTTTTTGGGATTGGCTTATTTTGCTTAGCATGATATTCTCCAACTCCATCCATTTACCTACAAATGCCATAATTTTATCTCTCTTAATGCTATTATTCTGTTGTGTATATATACCACAGTTTCTTTATCTATTCATCAATTGAAGGGCATCTCGGTTGCTTTCACAGTTTAGCTATTGTGAATTGAGCTGCTATAAACATTGATGTGGTAGATTTACATTTTGAAAATGTAAAATGGCTTAATGTGAGTATGTGGGGTGGGGAAGATGGATGCAGGGAGACAAGTCATGAGGCTGTTGGAGAAGTTCAAGTTAGAGATCATGGTAACCTGTGCTAGTGTATAGCACTGGAGGTGGTGAGAACTTTGGTAAGAACTTTGGTAAGAACTGGTCAGATGTGGGATGTATTTTGAAGCTACAGTAGTAAATGAGATAGCACTACACATTGCTTTGAACTCCTCCTGCATAGGAGTGGGGGCAGACCTGAATGGACTAATCAATAGCACTGGCACTGGTACTTTTCCAAGTCCTTTTTAGCATAAAGTTTGACCAATAGCATTAGTACTTTTCCAAGACCAGATTTATATAATTTTTAACCAATAGCTATATAAACCTCTAGACTAATGCACTTAAAGCAAGCCCTACTTGGTCCCTTCTTGCCCTGCAGAAAGCTCTGTTTCTTTTTTTCTCACTTGAATAAATCCTACTCCTTTCACTCTTGCCTTCTGTTTATTGTCCATGGATTTCATTCCGCAAATTTCCAAGACAAGAACCTGGAAAGAAATTGGCAGTGAGCTGCTGGGGTCTTCTGCAAATTTGAAGGGCATAGCCTGCAATTCAGAGCCTCAACTCCCCAATTGATAGTAGTGGAGAAGAATCTGGGTTTGCAGGCTGCCACCCCAGAGCTTATGCCAGCAGTCATCCCCTGCTGTGAATAGCTGGTAAAATTGAAATGGGCTTTCTTGGCTGCACAGGCCTGCAACTTACCAAACCCACCTGCTAGCAGAAGTGGAGAATCTAGTTTCATCTCAAACTTCAGTTTCAGTAGCACTTGCTTTGGGTTAGGAGGGAGATATTTGGGAAGAGAAAAACCAAGAATGACTCTTCAAAGACACAAAGGGCACATGTTATATAATTTCACTAGGTGTCAAGACCTAGGAAGAGAGAGGATAGGAATGAGTGTTAAGTTAAGGTTTTCTTTCTGGGGTGATGAAGAATGTTGTGGAATGGATAGAGATGATGGTTTCACACCTTGTGAATATATTAAAAAGCACTGAATTGTATACTTTAAAAGGGTAATTTCTATGGTATGTAAATTACATCACACTAAATAAGAATGACTCAAGTCAATTTCCTGAGATCCTGGGTTTGATAATGTCTTAGAGATAGGAAGGCTGATGCTTGGGAAAGAGGGAAGATCAAAATAATAGTTATGGCTGGCCATTGGGGCACACCTATAATCCCAGCTACTTGGGAGGCTGAGGTAGGAGGATCCCAAGTTCTAGGCCAGCTGGGCATTTTAGCTAGACTTTGTCCCAAAGTTAAAAATAAAAAGGGATGGGTATGTAGCTTGGTGATAGAGTACTCCTGGTTTCAATTTCCAGTACTGTACACACATACACAAAGACTATAGTTTATATTAAAATAATTGTTTTGAAGCACTGTACAGATTTAATGCAATTCCAATCAAAATCCCAATGACATTCCTCATAGAAATGGAAAAAGCAGTCATGAAATTCATCTGGGAAAATAAGAGATCCAGAATTGCTAAAGCAATCCTTAGCAAGAAGAGTGAAGCAGGTGGCATCATTATACCAGACCTTAACTATACTACAGAGCAATAGTAACAAAAATAGCATAGTATTGGCACCAAAACAGACTGGTTGACCAATGGTACAGAATAGAGGACACAGAGACAAACCCACACAAATACAGTTATCTCGTATTAGACAAAGGAGCCAAAAAAACATACATTGGAGAAAGAATAGCCTCTTCAACAAATGGTGCTGGGAAAACTGGAAATCCATATGCAACAAAATGAAATTAAGCCCCATTCTCTCACCATGCACAAAACTTAACTCAAAATGGATCAAGGACCTAGGAATTAAACCAGAAACCCTGCCCCAATGGAAGAAAAAGTAGGCCCAAATCTTCATCATGTTCAATTAGGTCCAATTTCCCTTAATAAGACTCTTATAGCACAAGAAATAAAATCAAGAATCAATAAATGGGATGGACTCAAACTAAAAAGCTTCTTTTCAGCAAAAGAAACAATCAGTGAGATGAAGAGAGAGCCTATAGAATGGGAGCAAATTTTTATCAAACACATAGAGCACTAGTCTCTAAGATGTATAAAGAACTCAAAACTCTAACACCAAAAAAATAAATAACCCAATCAATAAATGGGCCAAGGAACTGAACAGATACTTCTCAGAAGATGATGTACAATCAATCAACAAATATATGAAAAAATGTTCAACATCTCTAGCAATTAGAGAAATGCAAATCAGTGAGAATGGCAGCTATTAAGAAAACAAAAAACAATAAGTGTTGGTGAGAATGTGGGGAGAAAGGCACACTCATACATTGCTGATGGGACTGCAAATTGGTGCAACCACTATGGAAAGCAGAATGGAGATTCCTTGGAAAACTTGGAATGGAAACCCCATTTAACCCAGCTGCCCCACTTCTCAGTTTATACCCAAAGCACTTAAAAACAGCATACTATAGAAATGCAGCCACATCAGTGTTTATAGCAGCACAATTCACAATAACTAAATTGTGGAACCAACCTGGATGCTCTTCAGTAGATGAATGGATAATGAAACTGTGATATATATATATATAAAATGGAATATTACTCAACATTAAAATAGAATAAAAATCATGGCATTGCATGTCAATACATGGAGTTGGATAATATTATGCTAAGTTAGGTAAGCCAATCCCCAAAAACCAAATGCTGAATGTTTTCTCTGATATGAGGATGCTGATCCATAATGGGGGTTGGTGGGGAGCATGGGAGGAATGGAGGAACTTTAGATAGGGCAAAGGGAAGGGAGAGGAAGGGAGCGGGCAGGTGGTAGGAAAGATGGCGGAATGAGATGGACATTATTACCCCAAGTACATATATGAAGAAGTGAATGGTGTGACTCTACTTTGTGTATAACCAGAGATATGAAAAATTGTGCTCTATATGTGTACTATGAATTGAAATGTATTCTGCTATTATATATAACAAATTAGAATAAATAAATAAATTTAAAATAATAATTGGATTGCATTTATGAAACACAGAAAGTTGTATTTTTCTTATTTGTTGTATGTCTGATCACATAATTGGTGCAGAACAGGGCAAATGGTGAGAACTCAACATTCTCAGGTTGATGGAGGATTTTGGGTTGTTGAAAATGAAAACTGTTCTGGGGAGGTGGGGTGGTCAGGTACCTGGCTTTTGTGAAGGTGGCCTCAAGAGGAGTGAAGGGGGTGGGAAGCTAAGCCAGGAGGGCTTCCCAGCTGGAGATCACTGTTCTGTTGCAGGGGTGCTCTAGGGTCGAGGTTCTCAAAGCATGGTATCCCAGCCAGCAGCACCAGCACCAGAACTTCTTAGAAATGCCCCTTCTTTAGCCCCATTGGAAGACCCACAGAATCAGAAGATCTAGGGTGGAACCCAGCAATCTGTTTCCCAAGCCCTCCAGGTGATTCTAGTTTAAAAAAATACTGTATAAGGTGAGCTGCACATGTAATTAGATTTCTTCTAGCATTCATATTGAAAAGTCAAAAGAGATAAAATTAACAGTATATTTAACTTAACATATTCAGATTTTTATTTCAACATGTAAAAATTTACATATGAGGTCTTTTACATTTTTTTTTTTTTAGTGTCAAAGGAAAAGAAATACAGAACTTTAAAGATATGAATTGGTAGCTGGTTGCAGTGGCACACGCCTATAATCCCAGCAGCTTGCGAGGCTGAGGCAGGAGCATCTTGAGCTCAAATCCAGCATCAGCATCTTAGGGCAGCCCTATGCAACTTAGTGAGAACCTGTCTCAAAATAAAACATAAGGATTGGGGTTGTGGCTCACTGGTAAAGCACTTGCCTAGCACGTGTGAGGCACTGGGTTTGATTCTCAGCACCGCATATAAATAAATGAAGAAAATACAGGTCCATCAACATTAAAAATATATATATAAAACATAAAAAGGGTTGGGATGTGGGTTACTGGTAAAGTGCCCCTGGGTTAAATCCCCAGCACCCCACCCCAAATAAATGAAAATAATAAATAAATACATAAATAAATAAAATAAAAAATAAAGATTTTAATTGGTTTTATTTTCCATTCTAGAACTGGGCAACACTTCATGCCATAAAATAAAAAAAAGTGTTTGAAGGAACTGAGGAGAGGAAGTTGGTTTTAGAGAAAGAAAAGGGGTGGAGAAAGAACAAGCAGGAATGAAAAAGAAATTGGTCATTTCAAAGTTGTAAGGCATAAACTGCCCGGCCCCGGGCCGGCTGAGTCCCGCTCCTGCTGCCGAGCACTGCCTGCGGCACCCCTGCTGAGCGATCCCCTGCTGAGCTGTCAGTGCACGCGGGCTTGCAATCTTGCAACCCGGTTGGGCACAAAAACACAAGCCAGTCAAACTGAGACAAAGTTTTATTTAGAGAGAGGCCGTGTGCGTCCCCTAACAGGTGGGTCTGCCACGTGTGTGTTCTACCTGAGCCGGGGGATTTCCCCTTCCCCCGGAACACCCTCCTACCATCCTTTCCCAACCAATGGGAACTCTCCCATTACAAGAGTGACATGAGTAACCTGAGTCCTGAAAATGGGCCCAGCTAGACAGCATGAGTCCAATTACCATATGAATGTGAATTGCTGGCTGGCAGTCATAAAATCCAAAGGTGCCTGTATCAATATTTTTGCTGTGGCTCCTAACATCTGCCCCCTTCTGTTTAAATAAACAATAGGCAAATGTGGCTAGGGACCGTGCCTGTTAGGTATGTCCAATTCACATATGGTTCTTACCCGTCATGGGAAAACTGACTTTATTGCGTCAGTCTCCTGGCTTAGGTTGATACCACTGTAACCGAATCATACCCGTCACTGACTACCGGTCCAGTATATAGCCATACCTGTGTAATAGGCCTATGCACCAGTGGGGGGGTGAGGTTCTTGCCTCACCTCTGTTGGCCCCCAAATTTAACCTTGGTGCCAGTGGGGGGGTGAGGTTCTTGCCTCACCTCTGTTGGCCCCCAAAATCAGACCATCACTAGCAGAAGGGAGAAAGACGCAGAATTGCCACGACACCAAGCCAATTGACGGCTCCTTTGGAAACACTGGTGACACATCGGCTAAGATATAGCACTACCAGTTCGCTGTATCAACAAATAGAGCACAATGCATACAGGTGATACATAGTCCAGGCAAGTTGTGTAAGCAGTTCAAAGTGGAGGAGTCTATCAATATGTCCATTTCCTCCCAAGGTAAATTAAGTCCTTGATTGAGCAGTTCAAATTGGAGGAGTCTATCAATATGTCCATTTCCTCCCAAAGTAAATTAAGTCCTTGATTGAGCAGTCTTATTGAGTTATTTTGATTGATGTATCAATTTATACAGTTTATAGTGATAGCTATCATAAAAGTTGTAGTTTGGTCTTAGTCTTCACCGGCACTGGGATGGAGATGGGAATTATGGCCATGTTGCTAAAGAGACATTATCCTGAACAGAATTATGAAATATAATGAAAAGGAAAGGTGAAAGTAAACAAACATATCTGTTAACCACCTTTAAAAACAAAATTTAATAACAGCTGTTTACCTAAAGTAAATTAAACCATATAAGTCACGTGACTAAATTTTTTTTTTTGAATACTTGTATCTATATATACATGAGCGCTCCTTATAAATGAAATATGGACATACACACATACAGACATACAACACAAAACAGCATACATAACATAGAACATATAAGACAATAGTAAATAAAGGCCTTGTAGCTATAGCTAGGTGAAATCTCCATTGCAATGTTTAAAAACTTTACAGTTAAAAAAAAATAAATAAATAAAACACAGTCAAAAAAATAAAACTGATCAGAAAAACATTAACCTAGGTTTGTATGAGCTTAAAAAATAAGGTAAAATAAAATAAAATAAAATAGAACTTTATGATATGGGAAAAATGCAAATAATAAAATAGATTTGAAAAAGGCACCGTGGTAAATCACTGTCGCAGATGCAAGAATAGCCAGGCTGGAACTCTGGATATCAGCTGTTATGGATTTGAGTCAAATCATCTTCTTTTTCTGTAGAAATTGTTTTAGTTAATCTCTCTGGAATCCAAATTGGTTGCTGTTCCTCCTGTGGAAAAACACAGACGGAGCCCCGACTCCAGACTATTACTGGGTCTGGACCTTTCCATTGTCCTGTTAGAATATCTTTCCAAAGTACCTTAGGCTTATGTACATTTTTCGGATACATATGTCTTTCCGCAGCACTAAGTCCTGATGAATCCAAATTTAGAAAGTTTAGAGTAAAAAGGGTTATTTTAAGTTTATCTTTGGGGGATATATACCCCTTACTAATTCCCTCCCTTTGCTTTAATAAGTACATTTTTATAGTTTGATGAGCTCTTTCAACTATGCCTTGTCCCTGTGGGTTGTATGGGATTCCTGTTATATGAGTAATGCCAAATGATGAGCAAAATTGTTTAAAAGACTTGGAGATGTAACCAGGACCGTTATCGGTTTTTAACTGTTTAGGAACACCCACAGTGGCAAAATTTTGTAAGCAATGAGCTATAACATCTTTAGTTTTTTCTCCGGGATGAAGGGAGCCCATCAAAAATCCAGAAGAAGTATCAACTGTAACATGTAAATATTTTAATTTTCCAAATTCTGGCAAGTGTGTGACGTCCATCTGCCAAATATGGTTAGGTATCAGTCCTCTAGGATTGACTCCAAGATTAACTTGTGGCAAAAATGTCACACAATTTTGACATTGTTTTATTATATGTCTGGCTTGTTCTTTAGTTATTTTAAAACGTTTTTGTAAAGTATTAGCATTGACATGGAACCTTTTATGAAAATTTATAGCTTCTTCTATTGTGGAGAAAATATGTATGTCATGTGTAGATTTATCTGCTAGTTCATTACCCAAACTAAGGGCTCCAGGCAATCCTGTATGTGCTCTGATATGTCCTATAAAGAATGGATCCTTTCTATCCCAGATTAGACTTTGTATAGCAGAAAACAAAGAGAAAACAGTAGAGGAAGGAGAAATCCTACCAGCATCTTCAAGAGACACGATAGCATTAACTACATACTGACTATCAGAAAATAAATTAAATGTAGAATCTTTGAACATCATAAAAGCTTGCAATACTGCATTGAGCTCTACCTTTTGAGCTGATTGTTTGGGTACTAAAAATGTAAAAGTTTGATCAGGAGTAACTACTGCTGCTGTACCATTATTTGACCCATCAGTGAATATATTTGGAGCATTTATGATAGGGGTTTTTCTTGTCATTTTTGGAAAAACTACAGGATGCTTAGACCAAAAGGACAACAAAGGATTAGATGGCAAGTGATTATCAAATGCAACACTAGATTTACACATGATTATTGCCCAAGTATTTAACTCATTAGCTAACTCATCAATTTGATCCATAGTATATGGAGTAATAATTTTATTGGGAGAAATCCCAAACACTCCTTTTGCTGCTTTTATTCCTTTGAGTATTAATTGCCCTACAGCCTCAGGATATCTAGTAAGAATAGTATTAGGAGAATAAGATAAATGTATCCATAATAATGGACCTTCTTGCCAAAATACCCCTGTAGGAATATTTTTTGTCGGTAATACAATAAATAATAAAGGCAAACTTATATCAATTCTATCCAAATGCATATTTTCCATATATGTTTCAATGATTTTTAATGCCTTTCTAGCTTCAGGCGTTAACATGCGGGGTGAATTTGGATCTGATGGACCTTTTAAAATATCAAATAAAGGTCCTAATTCTCCTGTTGGTATGCCTAGATAAGGCCTTATCCAATTTATATCTCCCAATAACTTTTGAAAGTCATTAAGTGATTTGAGTTGATCTACTCGTATTTGAATTTTTGGTGGACGGACCATGGTTGAGGATAATAGAACTCCTAAATAATTAATTGGAAGATTTAATTGTGCTTTATCTATTGCTATCTCTAGATTATAATTTTTTAATAAGTTTGTAAGCGTGGCATAACATTCTAGCAATGTGTTTTTATCTTTATGTGCCATTAACACATCATCCATATAGTGAAATATCTGTAGTTCAGGGTTTTGATTTCTAAGTGGCTGGATTGCTTTATCAACATAAATTTGGCACAAAGTTGGGCTGTTAGCCATCCCTTGAGGGAGTACTTTCCATTCATATCTCTGATCAGGACCTTCATGATTCAGTGCAGGGATAGTAAATGCAAAATGTGGACTATCCTCGGGGTGAATTGGAATTGAGAAGAAACAATCTTTAATATCTATAGCTAGAACATGCCACGTTTTTGGTAAAGCAGACAGTTGGGGAATCCCTGATTGAGCAGGTCCCATAATAACCATCTCATTATTAATGGCTCTTAAATCTTGTAATAATCTCCATTTACCAGATTTCTTTTTAATAACAAAAATGGGAGTATTATGGGGAGATACGGAAGGTTGTATATGTCCTTCCGCTAATTGCTGTTTGACCAGATCATGGGCTACTTGTATCTTTTCTTTAGTTAGGGGCCACTGAGGAACCCACACTGGTCTTTCTGATTTCCAAGTAATTTTGATTGTCTCAGTGGCCCTTTTTGAAAACCCAATCCATGTTTATCTATCTCTTGATCTACTTGAATTGGTGCTGTTATATCTTGTTCTTGATTTTTTAATCTCTTTTCTTTTCTAAAGCCTTGTTTTGCCCTAGTAGTGGGCGCGTTAGGATTGACGTTATTTGTTAATGTCAATCCTAATTGATCTAGGACGTCTCGTCCCCATAAATTTATGGGGAGATGGTCCAATACATAGGGCTGTATAGTTCCTTCACATCCTTCAGGATCCCTCCAATCTAATTCCATTGCACTTCTATGGGGATTAGTTGCCACTCCTAGGCCTCTAAGCGTTTGGGTCGCTTGCTGTAATGGCCAATGTTTAGGCCATTCCTGGCGAGATATGATGCTGAGGTCAGCGCCTGTGTCCAGCAGTCCATTAAAATCATGCCCTTGAATATTTAATTTTAGCATAGGGCGAGAATCTAAATTTAAAGATAGCATAGCCCAATCTACACCTGTGGAGCCTAATCCCTTGGAACCTCTTTCTACATTACAACTGGAAAATTTATCATGTAGGCTTGGTATTATTAATAACTGTGCTATTCTATCTCCTGATGAAATTACTGATATACCTCTTGGAGAACTAGCTATGATTTTTATTTCACCCTCATAATCGGGATCAATTACCCCAGGACTTATCATAAGTCCTTTAAGTGTAGAAGAACTGCGTCCTAATAATAAGCCTACTGTTCCCTGGGGAAGAGGTCCTTTTATTCCTGTGGGAATGATTTGAACTCCCATCTCTGGAGTTAATACTGCTCTGGCAGAGGCACAGATGTCCAACCCTGCGCTCCCTCTAGTCTGTCTGATGAGGGATCTGATGGATAATGCGTCCTGGGCACCACCTTGATGGTGCTGCTGGGTTCCTCCATTGCCCCTTATATTTGTGGTTTTGGGCCCCGGGGCATTGGGCCCTCCAATTCGTTTTTTGACAACGGGGCCTGATGCCTTTCTCCACGATATCGTGGGTAGACACTTGGTCTTTGTCCATTTTTTGATAACGGAATACCCTCTATGGTGGTTTGAGAATGGCATTCATTAGCCCAATGTCTCCCTCTATGGCATCGTGGGCAAATACCCGGGATTCTACTCTTTTGATACCTAGCTTTGTTAAACCCTCCTCCTATGGGGCAATTTCTTTTAAAATGCCCTTCTTGATTGCAATTATAGCATGTTTTTGGCTTGGTACTTAAAGCCTGTTTTACTTCAGCTGCCATGACTTGTCCTTGTTCATTAATGTCTCTACATAATTTAATATATGTGTTTAAATCTTCCTGTTTCCATGGTCTAATGACCTCTTTGCAGCAACGATTTGCTTGATCGTAAGCCAGCTGTTTTATAAATGGCATTGCCTGTTCTGTATTTTCAAATGTCTCAGAGGCTGCTTCAATAAGTCTAGCTACAAAGTCAGCGTAGGGCTCATTAACTCCTTGTATTATCTTAGATAGTTGACCTTGAAAATCCCCTTGTCCCTTTAAAGTTTTCCATGCCTTAATTGCATTTATAGCGACCTGAGCGTATACGCCAGGATCATATCTGAGCTGTTGCATTTGCTCTTGAAACTCCTCTTTTCCCAGTAACATTTTCAGGTCTCGTTCAGGGTAACCTGCTTCTGCATTTCGCCTAGCTGTCTCCTTGCAAAATTCCTCATTGGCAATTTTCCATAATAAATACTGTCCTCTATTTAGCACAGAATTACACACGTTAGCCCAATCTGCTGGTGTTAAGTTCCAGCCGGTAATAGATTCGACCATACTGACTGTGAAGGGAGCGGCCGGGCCGTAGGCTGCTACAGCTTCCTTTAATTGCTTTATTATTTTGAAATCTAAGGCACGGTAAACTCGTTCTTTTTCTTCTCCCTGCTCAACTACAGGGCATGCTAGTTTTTGGGGTCCCGCCTCAGGATTCCGTTCATCATCTATGGAGGCAGGTAAAGCTGTTGGTTGAACTATGCCCTCTGGTGGTGGAACGGAGTTAGTAGCAGCCTCCCTATCTGACGACCGTTTTTTCCCTGAGCTTGCCTTGTTCAAATTTTCTTCTATCTGACTAGCTTGAGAGACCTTTTGTTTTGCTTGACCTAATATGTTTTCTGCCATGGCTTGGACCTCTAACAATTTACTTAACAGTTTTTCAGTTTGTTTTTTACTAGATTCTAATCTACTATAAAGGTAACGTAACCCAATAAGATAGGATAGAAGAAAGCCAAAACAGAATGAAACAGAAACGGAGAGGAGGAAAATGATTATGTCAATTTTCTCTCTCTCAGGGCCGAATAACTTCAAACCTTGAGTTAACCATTTATCCCAACTCGTCTGAAAAAATTGTAAGGCTAGAGAGCCTGAAATAAGAGCAGAATAAATCAAAACAGAAATACCCATTCTGTCGCCTTTCCTTAGGGGCGAGCGATATTACTCACCTTTAAATTTTGGGCGTTCCCCGTACGGGCCACCAAAATGCCGCAAACTGCCCGGCCCCGGGCCGGCTGAGTCCCGCTCCTGCTGCCGAGCACTGCCTGCGGCACCCCTGCTGAGCGATCCCCTGCTGAGCTGTCAGTGCACGCGGGCTTGCAATCTTGCAACCCGGTTGGGCACAAAAACACAAGCCAGTCAAACTGAGACAAAGTTTTATTTAGAGAGAGGCCGTGTGCGTCCCCTAACAGGTGGGTCTGCCACGTGTGTGTTCTACCTGAGCCGGGGGATTTCCCCTTCCCCCGGAACACCCTCCTACCATCCTTTCCCAACCAATGGGAACTCTCCCATTACAAGAGTGACATGAGTAACCTGAGTCCTGAAAATGGGCCCAGCTAGACAGCATGAGTCCAATTACCATATGAATGTGAATTGCTGGCTGGCAGTCATAAAATCCAAAGGTGCCTGTATCAATATTTTTGCTGTGGCTCCTAACAATTTCAAAGTTGTAAGGCATAGATTGGGAGAAAGAACAATGGAAAATGACTAATCAGTTAACATCGGGTTACTTCAGGTCCTTTTTTTTTTTTTTTTTGAGAAAGGATTAATTCCAGAGACTTATCACGTCAATTAAAACTGGCCTATTTGTGAAACTCAACTGTTCTCTCTCTAATGCTGATCTCTGTAAAGATCGGATAAACAGCTTAGTTGAGTGCAAACCTTTGGCATGAGTGTCTCTTTTAGTCTGCTCCATGGGGCCTAGTGTAGGAACTTAGTCCAGAACAATGGCCTCTGAGTTTTTTCTTTTCTTTTATTTTTTTGGTATTGGAGATTGACTCCAAGGGGGCTTAACCATTGAGCAACATCCCTGGGCCCCATTTTTTAAAAAATGTTTTTTTATTTGTAGATGGACACGATACCTTTATTTAAATTATTTATTTTTATGTGGTGCTGAGGATCGAACCCAGGACTTCCCACATGTAAGGGGAGCGCTCTGCCACTGAGTCACAACCCCAGCCTTTTTATTTTTTTGAGACAGAGTTGATTAGGACCTTGTTAAGTTGCTGAGGCTGGCCTGGAACTTGAGGTCCTCCTGCCTCAGCCTCCTGAATTGCTTGGATTACAGGTATGCACAACCGTGTCTGGCTAACCTGTGGTTTTCATTTAACACCTACAAAATCTGGTGTGGCATTTACTCTTATAGCCCATTTGAATTTGGACTATTTCGAATTAGTCCCTTTTCAAGTGCTTAGGAGCCAGAAGTGGCCAGTGACTGCCGAATTGCAGTTCTAGAGCACAGATTGTGCTGTGGAGTTGGTTCCACCTTGGAGTGAAGGCACTGACCTTTTGAACCCTGTGCTAGTTCTTTGAAGTAGGCTGGGAGAGGGTTTTCAGTCTTGATGGAGAACTCCTATGTAGTAGAGGAAAATGGTCTTAGTCAGGGAGCAGTGTGAGCCATTTGTCCTCAGCAGAGCAGCAGGGAGATGCCATACTACTGTGTGAGGGGTCTGCATGGGCAGCCACAGTGTCTGCTAGGAGGAGTGGCCAGGCTGGGAGGCAGAGCCTGGACAGTCTTGGGATTTGACTGTCCTGAAGGTGGTGTTCCCTATGGCTTTGGCAGCCAGTGAAGACCAGTCAACGTCTGTTTAAAAGACAAACTATACTGTAGTGACAACCTCACTCCCTCCTGTGTCTTTAGAGGGCATTCCCTTAAAAGGTCCCTTTGGTCTGTTCAAATGCTGAAATCAATATTCAACCGAAGGTTTTGAGCATGGAAGCCAGGACCTTCCTTCATCTGGAAGCTTAGAGCTGCAGTGTTAGCTTGTGGTCACCTTGGTAAGGTCATCTTATGGCTCCATTAACTTGCAGTTTTGAGGACAGGTTCCTTCTTGGAATTGACGTGTCCATAGAATTGTTTTAGTGTCATTCACCTGAAGGCTACTGTGGCTATGTCAAGAGCTATAGTAGTTTGGGTTTTGGCAGAACTAATGCTTCAATTGTTCTTTAAGATAACTGCAAGTGGATTTACCAGTTTTGCCTGTGATATGGCCACATGTTGAATGTGGGACATCCTGGGTCCAGATGCTGTTTTATCATATCAAAGAATGTTTGTTTCCCTGCTTGCAGTGACTAGAAGACATGGATCCATTTTGTCTAAAAGTTGTACCATTTCTCTCATCTTTTGGTTAACAGTTATTGAATGATGACTATAACACACATGCACCTGTGCTAGGCATTTTATACATTCTTTTTTTTTTTTTTTTTTAGAATTTTTAATATTTACTTTTTAGTTCTCGGCGGACACAACATCTTTGTTGGTATGTGGTGCTGAGGATTGAACCCGGGCCGCACGCATGCCAGGCGAGCGCGCTACTGCTTGAGCCACATCCCCAGCCCATTTTATACATTCTTATTTAGTCCTCATAATGGCATTATGACCTAGGTAAGTGCTATTACTATCCCCATTTGCAAATGGGTTAATTTTCCTGTATACCTAAGAAGTGCCAGAATCAAGATTCTAATTCAGACTAGAATTTGAGTCTAGGCCAGAGTTTTTTTTTTTTTTTTTTTTAATTTTTTAGTTGTAGGTGGACACACAATATCTTTATTTCATTTCTATGTGGTGCTGAGGATAGAACTCAGTGCCTCACATATGCTAGGTGAGCATTCTACCACTGAGCCACCACCCAGTCCTAGGCCAGAGTTCTTGATGTCTCCTTTCTGCTAATGGTAACTCACCAATGGCTGTGATATAATTTTAAGAAAGAAGGGGAAGGCTGACTACTCCTGTTTGATTTTTGTGTATATCTTACCTTCCTACACTGCCCTCCCCAACTTTGTTTGTAAAAAGACTCATTTGATCCTTTTAACAGCCTTTCTTGTGAAACAGGTGGAGGCTGGGGCCCAGAGGAGTGATTTGCTGCTTGTCTCTCAGCTATGAAGCTGTGGAACTGAGACAGCCCAGGTCTTGAGATGGGGGTCTTGCCACTTTCATTGCCATCCTGTTTGCAGGCCTTTCCACTAAGTGTGGAAAATACAGGAGATTGTCCAAGGCAGGAATCCTTGGCAGTATGTTTTTGGGAGAACAGTTTCCACACCTTGGCATTTCTCCTCTATGACAGGCTTACAGGTTGTTATAAACAGAGTTGATTTAAGTTTTTTTCTCAGAACTTTGTTGCTAGGAATTAAATGAATTTTGGACTGGGCTTGTAACCAGTTTCTTACATACTTAACAAAAACAACAAATGTTTAAAATTCTGTGTAGAGGTCCAGATCAACAGATTTTTACTAACTTGTTCCTTGCATTTTAAAAATAAAACTTTATGTTCTGGTTTTACCAGAATTATCTAATTTTTGACCCATCATTTTTTTCTTCTCCTTCCCTTTCACTGGCGATTGAACCCATGGGTTTTCTACCTCCCAGCTACATCCCTAGCCAGCTATTTATTTATTTATTTAGAGATAGGGTCTTGCTAAGTTGCTGAGGCTGGCCTCAAACTTGTATGGATTCTCCTTTTTAAACTTCCATTAAGATCAGCCTGGAGTAAACAAAAGAAAGAGCATTTATGGGGCTGACTCTAGGTAGTTCTGACTCTGGTGAGGGCTCAAACTCTTGCTAATAAGAAGCATCCATTCCTTTTAAAACTTTGGGCCACATAATTGCAAATTCACGTGTACATGGGCTATATACTTCCTTTTTTGATAATGGCAGCAAAATGTGTTGTGTATTAGATCTTCAGAATCAAATATTTTCAAATAGTAATAAAAAGATTCCAAAAACATTTTTGCTCAATTAGGGATACTGGTACATCGTCTTCTGTGTTTTGGCCAGGTATGACTTGGAATAGATTTGATTGCATTTTAAGAACTGTGTGGTATAGAAACTTTTCAGTCTAGTTTTACATTATTGACACTTTTCTATAAGTAAATATATACTTAGATTCAGCTAACCCAAATATTCCTCAGAATTTGGTTACTTAAAAAATTCTGAATTGTTTTGGGTTAGAAACTCTTCTGTGGCCAAGGTTTAATTTAATTTAGTTCATTCTTTGTGAACTAAAGAGCCTATACAACCTGAGGTGTTTATTCTGCATGTTATGTGGAAACTGAATGTGAAATTTATACTTATCAAAATTAATGATATTAGCTCTATTTCTGCATTTTTTCTTTCATATTTCCGAATAGTTCAGCAATGAGATCAGTGTTAAATTATCTTGGCCCCCAGTAAGTCCTCCAATGCTCTTGTATAGGTGTGCTAAGGTCTTGGTTTTTGAATAAAAGTGGTTTAGGTCCGTAAGGGACCTTGGAGAAAAGCCATTTGAGCTTTTACTTAGCAGAGAGCAGAGAGTTCCAAGTGGGTTGCTTGCTCAAGTCACAGGGGTAGTGAGGTTGAACCTGGTGAGTGTGATTCCTCTCTGAAGTTCTTTCTTACATGGCGATCTGCTTTCCTGGTTGTTCCTTCACCCAAGCAAAGGCGTCACTGTTTATTTTCATTTTCCATAGAGAATTAGAATACTGAAAATGTCCAGATTGTATTTTCTCTCTTGAAGACTCACATTTGGTTTCTGCCATCAGGAATCAGTTATACCCTTTGTTAGTGATTAAACACATATGTATGAGTTTGCTTTTTGTAAAAGAATATGTTGACATGTTACTGAATAGACCATTTTGTGGCTACAATATTAGGGTGAATTAGTGAGAGTGCAAAACTCTTGCTGTCCCATCTTACAAAACTGATAGAAAGCTGGCGAGTTATTAACTTGTGAAACTTTCCTAGTGCTGCTTTATAGCAGCACAAGTGTTGAAAAATTCCCAGGTAGTTTTTGCTTCTCATTATTCCTAGGGTTTGTTTTTGGCATTGGTTGAAGCTATAAACACATAATTTTTTTTGGGGGGGGGGGAAAGACTGTTATCTTTATGTTATTAAGTTTGCTGTAACAGTCAAGTTTCTAAATTATGCCTATTCTGTAGTGGGCAGAAGATTGAATTTTTAGTTGAAAATACAGAGAGTGGTGAGGCCCTTTTGGTGGTCAATTTTATAAAACTCCATATCTTCCAATAGACATTAATGTCAATGTGGGAGGTGCCATTATTTTTATTATCATGTAAGAGAAAATACTTCCAGAAGCTTTTAACAAATCATGTTAAATCTTGTAACCATTAAAGCCCATCCCTGTGATCTTTGAAAAAACTGAAGTGTTTGGGATTCAATTTCCTCATGAAATTAGGGATAGCACTCTTTTAGCTCATGGGGATGCTTGAAGGAATATATGAGACAATCTTGATCTTTAATAGGGACCAATTAACAGTGAACAGTTAATTTTCTTCCCATTCTAAGTTCATTATTATTCCTTTTTACTTGGTAGTGTAAAGGCTTTATTTTATACACTGTATCTTTCATGTCTATTACCTTTACTTTTGTATAGAGATTATATTTTGCAAAAAATGAAAAATAAAATGAAAAGAAAAAAGAAGAGATTATATTGTGCAATTTCAGTCTTAATATTCTTTAAAAATAATTGTATATATCTTTGGTGTTCATTTAAAAATGTTACTATAAGAACATTTTGTTTCTTATTTGAGTGATTTCCCTTGTAGAAAGTTGTAAGAGGTAATACTTGTTGGCTTTTCCTGATTTTTTTTTTTTTTTTTTAATTTCCAATAGCAGGGATTGAACCCAGTGCATGCTAGGCAAGTGCTCTGCCATTGAGCTACACATCTGGTCCTCTTTATTTTGAGACAGAGTCTTGCTAAGTTGGCCAGGCTGGCCTAAAACTTGAGATTGTCCTTCCTCAGCCTTCTGAGTAGCTGAGATTACAGACATGCACCAACATGCCTGGCTTTTTTTTTTTTTTTTTTTTCATTCTGGGGTTTGGCTTTCAAAGTGATTACTGGCTAATCAATTTTTTTAAACCTTGATTACAATTTTTTTTGGGGGGGTACAGGGGATTGAACTCAGGGGCACTCGATCACTGAGCCATATTTTGTATTTTATTTAGAGACAGGGTCTCACTGAGTTGCTTAGTGCCTCAGTTTTGGTGAGGCTGGCTTTGAATTAGTGATCCTCCTGCCTTAGCCTCCCAAGCCCTTGGGATAACAGGCATGTGCCACTGCCCCCAGTCCTTGATTACAATTTTTATTAGTCATTTTTTAAGGCTGAAAGCATTAAGATATGCTTTCTCCGCAAACAATAAATTAGAAGTAAATTAGTATTACTTTTATATTTTTATCAATAAAATCACTTTTGTGTAAGAAAAAACAATAAGAAGTCATGCTAAAGACATTGGCATATTAAAAACATTTTATTACTTTCTGGTCACTGATGAACTTCGTGAAGCTCCTTGAAGCCAAGACTGGTATTTTGTAAAGTTCTTTATGGTATGTGACATTTCTCACCTTGCTCTGTGAGTCCATGTTTGGAAAGACCTTTCTTCAGATTTGCTTAGTTCATTGGCTTATATACTTCTTTGGAGTTTTTTTTTTTTTTTTTTTAATACTAGGGATTGACCACAGAGGTGTTTTACCACTAAGCCACATCTCCAGCCCTTTTTGTTTTTTATTTATTATATTTTATTTTTTTGTGGTGCTGGGGATTGAATCCAGGGCCTTGTGTATGCAAGGCAAGCATTCTACCAACTGAGCTATATCCCCAGCCCCTGTTTTTTATTTTGAGACAGAGTCTCACTGAGTTGTTTAGGGCCTCACTAAGTTGCTGAGACTGGCCTCAAACCTGTTATCCTCCTGCCTCAACCTCCTGAGTCACTGGGCTTACACATGTACAGCGCCATGCCTAACTTTTGATGCCTTTGGTTTCATTTGTGTAAAGGGGATGATTCTGTAGTTACAATTTCCCTTCTATAATTATGTTGTACTGCTAATAATTACATATAGTGGCTGATAAAACATTGTTGCTAGAAGCAAACTGAAAGAAGTACTCTGAAAGAAATATTTCAAAACCCATTTAAGCATCTAATTTATTTCATTTTCTTTCTTTTTTCAATAGCATGCTCCACACTATTCAGAACGGTGCTTACTAGTGTCCCGTTGTCTCAGTTCAGTGGGATATGATCCTAATGAAAAAGTAAGTATTTAAAAACTAATGTTAACAGCTAAGTTTTTCTATGTTCAGTGGGGCAGATTAAACTTTATTAATACTGTACAATTATTTATTTCTTTATCATCATAAGTTTTACAGATTCTCAATCTGTGTTCTTCTTTTCATTGTGGTCCACAGCCTGAGTCCTTTAATTTTGTCTTTGTATCTATACCAAAACTTGAATACATTGGTAATATATTTCCTTTGTTTTTTAGGAGAATAAGTAGATATTATTCTTTGTTAAAGACTGGGCACTTGCAAGATTTTGTTCAAATTATTGAAGTTTTTGTTTCAATTATTAATATTTATGACTCATTTGGATTGAGGGCAATTAGGCATATTGAAAATTTTGGGACAGGGTAATTCCAACTAAAATCTTGATATATGATAATGTTTGAGCCTTGTAATAGGAGAGAGAAAGAGATTTAGAAGTGGTGATGGGAAATAAAACATCTTTTAGTCGTGATGTAGTCTTCAAAGAGGCAGAAAATTTTGGTCAAGAAGAGATTTTTCAAGATAAATGTCATTGAAGTGTAACTGCTGTGAATGATTAATCAAGAGTACCATATTACTGAATTGCACAGAACTACTTTGCAGATTCTTTTGAATCTGAAGATTTGAAAAAAGAGGAGTCTACATTTTTGCCATTCAATAGAAATATAACGCAGGGGTGGGGTGTGGTGTGGTGTGTAGCTCAGTGGTAGAGTGTTTGCCTTGGGTTGTATGCACAAGGTCCCGGGTTCAATCCCCAACGCCACAAAACTGACAAAAAAGAAACAGAATTTGAGATACAGTGGCAGGAAAAATATAAATTCAAATTTTCTATTTGCTATATTATGAAAATAAACAGGTAAAATTAATTTTAATATATTTATTTAACACCTAAAATCTTATCTCAACATATAACCAATATAAAAAGAATTAATGAACTGGGTATGCATGCCCATGATCCCAGCAACTTGATCCCAGGCTGAGGCAGGAGGATGGCAAGTTTGAGGCCAGACGTGGCAACTTAGCAAGACCCTGTCTCAAAAAATAAAAAGGGCTGGAGATGTAGCTCAGTGTTAAAGAATCCCTAGATTCAATCCCAATTAACGCTGCCCCCCCAATAAACTAAAAAAAACACTTTAGATTTTGTTTTTGAATGAAATCTTCTAAATCTAGTGAATCTTTTTGTACTTTTCTGGAACATCTCAGTTTGGCAACATTTAAAGATCTCTAGTTCATGTGGACAGTACAGGTTTTCATAGATTAGCTATGAGTGAAATTTACTGTTATGAAATCTATAGTTTGATCTAAAAACTTTACCACAGACAATTTGCTTTGGAGTTCATGTGTACATATGTTTGTGCACACAGTGGACCACCTCCTCCAGCCACTCCCTGTCTGCCTATAGTTTTCCCATTTGTAAAATGGGGATATTATCAAAACTGACTTCATAGACTTTTTTTTATCTTTTAGATTAATGAATAACTTTTTTTAAATACAATATAAAGAGAATAAATAACCATTATCTGATAAGTGAAATAATTCACAGAAGGGTTTGCCACAGTGGCTGCTTTATAGAAAGCACACGGCCTAAATGTTGCTGCTTAATATTACCCTTAACAATTCAGTTTTGCACATTTGAATTCTGAGGCTCCAAACCCCTTGATAGGAAGCGAAAACTGGTGCATTCTCAAGCCTCTCTTTCCCAGAGCTGGTGGGCTTGCCCATTGCGCTGTGGCCTTTCTCAGAAGTATCCAGCAAGTGACTCGGGGTCTGGAGTTCTGCTGTCACTCCTTCCCCAAGTACCCAATGGAGCAGGCCAGCTCAGTCCTTCTCCAGGTTTCTGGATGAAGTGCCAGCTGTGCATTTAGACCCCAGCAATGAGGATCTAAGCACAGGGAAGGAAGAAAAAGAAGTGGGGGTGGGTACAAGACACTGCATGAAAAAGCTCTCAAGAAATCTCAGGAGACTTTGCACCACATTTGTACAGTGAAGAGCAGCTGCTGTGGGTTCCCCTGCATCTCTTCCTATACCCAGAAGCCCCTCTGTCTTTAGGGACTTAGACTTCTGGTTTATACTTGTGGTTTTCATTTTCTTTTTCCTCAGAGTGTCTTTGGGGTGTCTTCATGTAACTCCACATGTAGAATGAAGTCCTGGCTTTTAAGTGGAATTTTTGTCCATCATCTGCCTTTTTGTCCCCCAGGTTTATCTGGACAGTTCCCCATACATGTTGTGTTTTGAGCTGTAGAAAAATGCCTTGTAGTTATTTGTTGTCGTCTTCTTCCTTCAATGTCACTTTCTTCACACATCCCGCCCATGCTCTCCCTTCTCTGTACCCAGCATCCTGGGCACAGCTTTAATGTAGCACTTAACATGATTTGTTGTGATTGTGTCATATTGTCCACTGACGTCATCAAGCATAGTTGATATTTACTTGTAACTGACGCGGAGGGGGAGTTTTAAAGTTGATGTAACTTGATCAGCATGTATGTTCTTGGATATGCGTGGTCCATCTGGAAGAATATACAAGAGACTAGTAAGAGCAGGAAACTGGAGTGCTTTTAAAATTCTGAACCATATGTTTCTTGACTTATTTAAAAGAAAATTTTTATGTAGAGAAGATTAATATGTGTTTGAGTTTGTACACTAATTGGTAATATATTAATAGCCTTGAGTAGAGATGATGTGTCAGGTGCAAACATATATTTTTGTTACTGGGAATTGAACTCAGTGGCACTTTGCTACTCATCCAGTTCTTTTTATTTTTTATTTTGAGACAGGGTCTTGCTAAGTTACTTGCTAAGTTGCACAGGCTGGCCTTGAACTGTGATCTTTCTGTTTCAGCCTCCTGAGTTGCTAGGATTACAAATGTGTACCACCATGCCCAGCCAAATATTTGCTTTGATACAATTTTTCCTGATTAGTCAGGGGCATACTCCTAGATTCCTAACAGTCTGGCATGTGGTTCCGTGCAGTAGAATAACAATAGTTGTAGCTAATGCTTGTTGAGTATATATTATGTGCTAGGCACTGTCCTGGGTACTTTCAGGGTGTTAATTCGTATAATTCTCATGACCTCTTATGGCAGATACTCTTATCCTCATTGGTATATCAAATGAGGGACAAGAAGTAGATAACTTGCCCACGGAAGAACATTCAAGAAGAACACGTGGGAGTTCTGAGGTTTTTCAGACTGGATAGTTTGGCTCCGACTGACTCCTAACCACTAGTTCTGCCTTCTGTACAGAAAGCAGAATGGGATTCTTCCTTAATCCTTGTAATTGGTCATACATATTTGCTTTAATGGTTGCTTAACGTGTAATTTACAGGAATGCTGTCTGCGGTGCTCTTCTCAGATGTAGTTGTTTAATGCTTCATAAAATTTCACAGTTTTAAATGCGGTTCGAGGAAGTGTAACCATTGTTTTCTAGAACTGTGCCTCCTGCTTAACAGGGATTTACTGTGACCACTTGGATAGGAAGTTTTACAGAAGTCTTAGGCCTGAGGTGAAAGCAGGTTATTTTAAGGGTCTCTGTGGTTCCGGGTTTTGTCACATTGAGAGCTTGCTAGTTTACAATAGCAGCTAGTCTCAGGTTGGTGAAATGAACCGTGTATGAGGTGAAGGTCAGACCAAGAGTTTGAAAGCCTTTTCCATTCTGAGATTCTGGACTTTCCCTGTGGTTTAACATGGTGCTTTAAGTTATAGAAGAGTAATATTTTAGAAGATCACGTAGAACTTTAACTCTTCTTTTAGAAATATAAAACATTTTTATGGTTCTGTCTACTAAACTTAAAACATTTCACTGACCCATGAATAATTGTGTACATATGTGCATTGCATCCATATTACTCCCAATTGTGTGTTTTCTTCCCTTCTTCCTTCCTTCCTTCCGTTTTTTTCTCTATGTTAAGGATTGGGGATTGAATCCAGGCCTTGCTCATGGTAGGCAAGTGCTCTACTATTGAGCTATATTCCTTGCCAATTGTGTGTTTTCTAAAAAAGAGATTAGTCAGCACAATTTTAGAGTTGGAAGAAAGCCTTATGGAATACTTATTCATTAGTGTACTATCAGTTTATGTATATGGAAGTTAAGAAATTGCTTAAGCCAAGGTTATCAGTAGCAAAGCTGGGCTTGAGACTTAGGTCTCCGGATACACACCAGAAGCATTTTTCTTATCATTTGATTTTAGCTGCTTCAAAATGTGATGATTATTCAGACTTAACACTGAATTCAAATGGTATGACCTACTTGGTCTGGACATCTTTGGATATAAGCACAAAACAACTCAGGATGCTTAGGACTTCCCAGACTTTAAAAAATAAAATTTAAAATAAAAATTTTAAGCATTTTTGAGTTAAAAGTTTTTTAGTTTTTTAAAGTATCATTTGAAGATTTGCTTTTGTTAAGAAAATTTATTTCCACTTAAAAATAAAGTAACCTAGTCAAGTCATGCTATAACAAAGTAATTAAGGTCAGATGATTTTAGTTATTTCTTGGTTTTAAGTGCACATATTATCCTAGAAAGTCGATGTTTCCTAGAATAATGTCCATTGTTGATTATGGAAAAAACTTGATGTTTTCTGGTCTCAAACAATTTTACCTTTTTTTCCTTCTTTTTCAGACTTTTGATAAAATACTTATTGCTAATAGAGGAGAAATTGCATGTAGGGTGAGTAGAATTTGAATTCTCTTTTCTATTTTACTCAATGAAATTTATTATTATTAAATCCCTTTAAATATGAATTACTATAAATAGATAACATTCATGTATTTTAAATAGGTTATTAAAACTTGTAAGAAGATGGGCATTAAGACGGTTGCCATCCACAGTGATGTTGATGCTAGTTCTGTAAGTATATTTTAGTTTAAATCTGAACTTAATTTTGAGTTACATACAACAAAAATGAAAGCTATTTTATTTTTTCTTGGCCTCAAAAATGCATATTAATTTTTAAAACTTAATTTTTCACTGTTATATTAAGTAAAATGGAAGTGTCATAATGTCATCTCTATGTGTCCTAATTCTTTGTTTTTAAAGCTTAAAAACCAAGAATAGACTAAAAAATTGCAAAGCTATTGCTGGTCAGCAAGTAGATTTAAGCAAAGCATGAGAAAGTTAGATGGAAGATTAATGAACTGTTTACACAATGCTCCCTTATGAAAGCACGTTTCCCCAGCATAACTCCAGTGTCACTAAGGGAATGCTGTGGTTGTTTAACCTTTCCTAAATGGCTGATGTGTTCAGCTGAAAGTTGATAAATGAGAGATAGGCTGATGCTAATTGGACATGAACAAAAGAAGGTATAGCATAAAGCAATGAATGATATATAATTTTATCTGGCATTTTTAACACAGCAGGCATTTTTTAGCTGTAATGAACTATGAATGAATAGAAAAAAAATCCCATGGGAAAAGAATGTAAATTATTGGAACTTTATGGAATGAAATATAAGTAGTTGTACTTTAATGTAAGTTGCTATTTTTCAAAAGTGTGCTTTTGATAACCAGACCTTTTGTTAATGTTAGCTTTTATAATATAGTAATTTAATACAGTTTTCAAGTTTTGTGATCTTTAAATTTTTGTTTTATCCAGAATTATGTTGTTGATTTTTGTCTTATTGTAATTCTCCTCCTTTTTAAGAAATAAAATGGAAATAACTAAAAACTAATTTCCCGAAAATAAATGCTAAGTATATAATTTATTTGGCACCTGCATTTAAAATATCTATCTTTTAATGAAAAGTAATGGAATATTTTGCATATGTATTGTTTGATATTCTTTTTTTTTTAACATTTGATTGTGGCTTCTTTGCAAAAAATCATTTAAACTATAATGGCTTTAATGGTAATTTATGTTCCTCAGATGTTCATCAAATAATGAGAAAAATGTTACTTTCATTAATCTGTTTCTTGATTGGTAAATTAAGGCATTTATTAACAGCAAATTCCTATAGGGAAAAATTTTGTTAAAGTCAACATCAAGCTAGTAATAGATTTAAAATTCATATGTCTCCTCTTATGTTTATTGTCAGTGTGTTAGCTTATGGGATATTTTCATCTATGGATAAACTGAGAGAAAAAAATGTTTGAATTGTAGGCACTGTTTTATTTCAAGACTAACAGGGACCTTTTGTTTATTACTTTTCCATATTAAAATGTAGTTAATTCTCTATGCTATGTTCTCTTGGAAGTGACTATTGTATGGATAGTTAAAAATCATTGACTTTTTTTTTTCTTTCACACTTACATTTCAGTGTTGGTGCTGTAGAATAATCTGTAATCTGTAGCATCTTCTGCAAAGTGTTGTCCCAAATAGCATTGCCAACTCTCCCATTCTTACATTTCTAGTTTTACATTCTGATTTAGACAAATTATTTTTCAGATTCTGTAAAAGCTAGTTTCAAAAGAGTTACTGTAAGTTTTTTATCTTTCTTATGCATGCCTTTCCCAAAGCAGATGTGAGAATTTTCTATTTTAAAGAAATTTGAGGCTGAAACTGATAGTAGATACATCAAGAATTATAATATATGATTTAGAATATGATTTCCCAGGCTCCATAGTAGAAGTACTGCATTCTCAGTCAAAACTCAACAGTATGAACAAATCAGAGAAAGGCATTTGGTTTCTGCTTCAGTGGCAAGAAGGCAGAAAAGGTGAATTTCTTTAATAATATTTTTCCTTCTTCAACACTTGATCACGAAGGTTTCCATCATATCTAATCAGCTTTACAAGATTAGTAATATGAACAAGCCAAGCTGTTCAAATGTTATCATTAGGATGTTTGTCATTAAGAAGTGAGAATTTAAATGTAACTTGGAGTTAAAAAGTTACATACTTTATATGTTGACTTCATAAATTGAAATGTAATTATTTATTGTAGTAGGGAAATACTACAAAACTTGACTGTGAAAGTTATTAATTTTTTGTTAAAGCAACTAATTTTTAGTTAACCAGGGAAAAATGTTAAGCTACTACTCAAGTAATACATCATACAAACAGGTAAAGCCAGTTGCAGAAATTGGTGTTTAATGGAAAAGTCATCTTGAAAATGATTATGTAGTTCTTCTGTCAGACCCTCCCTTCAGTGGATTCTTCAAAATTGTCTTTAGGATTCTTGGCTCTTTGTTCTTCCATGTGATTTTAGAATTAGCTCCCAGCGTTATCCCATCCCAACTGAATTTTTAGTGTCTTTTTTTAAATTTATTTTTTAAATTTTAATTTGTTATACATGACAGCAGAATGCATTACAATTCATATTACATACATACAGCACAATTTTTCATATCTAGTTGTATACAAAGTAAAGTCACAGCATTTGTGTCTTTATACATGTACTTTGGGTAGTGATATCCATCTCATTCCACCGTCTTTCCTACTCCCATGCCCTATTCCTTCTCCTCCCCTTCCCTCCGCCCTATCTGGAGTTCATGTAATCCTCCCATGCCCCCCTCCCCAACCCCATTATGAATCAGTATCCTTAAATCAGAGAAAACATTTGGCATTCCGTATTTTTAGTTTCTATGAACACAATTTCTATAAATGTACAAATGTTTTTGTGAAAATAGACTTTTATTTTTCTTGGTTAAATACCTAGGAGAGGGGGCTGGGATTTGTAACTCAGTGGTAGAGCACTTGCCTAGCATCTATGAGTCCCAGCCCTGCAAAACAAAAACAAAATTAAAACACCTAGGAAGGAATTTCTGGGTCATTCAGTAGATGAGGGGTTGGCAGCTTTTTTTTTTTTTTCCCTTTCTTTCTTTTGTTTGGATGGTAAATATATTTGTTTGGAGAATAAATATATTTTAGACTTTGAGCAGCTGCTGCTGCTGCTGCTGCTTCTGCTTCTCCTCCTCCTTCTCCCCTGACCCTCCATTTTTTTATGATATCTTTGGTATCAGAATGATCCTGGCCTCATGAGTTGGAAAGTTTTCTCATCTATTTTTTTGGCAAGAGTTTGTGAAGAATTGGTATTAATTCCTCTTTGAAGCCATCTTGGATGTATATTTCCAAGATGTAGTTTTTTCTTAAATACTAATTCTTTTGTTATAGATTTATTCATATTTTCTTTAGAGAGTAATTGTAGTTTGGTTCTTTCTAGGAATTAATCATTTCCATCTAATTTATCTAGTTTATTGGTATAAAGTTGTTTATAGTATTTCCTTATTATTTTTATTTCTATAAAGTTGTAGTATTTTCTCCCTTTTCATTCCTGGTTTTAGACATGTGAGTCTTCTTCTTCTTTTTTTTTCTTGGTCATTTGTCTGTTCAGGTTGTTATAACAGAACATCACAGACTGGGTGGCCTATACCCAGTAGAAATTTATTTCTTACAGTTCTGGAGGCTGGGAAGTCAAGATCAGGCAACAGCAGATTTGGTTTCCAGTGAGGGCCCCTTCCTGGATCACAGATGAAGCTATCTAGCTGTATTTTCCCATGGTGGAAGGGCCAAGATCTTTCTGGCATCTTCTGTGAGATCATTAATCTCACTCATGAGTTCTCCACTACTATTTAACAGTATTCTTAGACGTAATAGCACTTAGTCAAGAGCTATAAAATGGTGGACAGCAGGGCAAAATAAGAAGGTATTACTGAGTTCCGACTTGTACAGTTAACTGAATGACTCACTAGAAACAGAAAAATCTTATGGGAACTGGTTAAAGAATTATAAAGAAGCTGGACGAAGCTGGACGTGGTGGTGCATGATGTGGTGGTGCATGAATAGCTGAATCACAGTATGGACAATTTAGCAAGAATCTGTCTCAAAATTAAGTAAAGGAAGGGCTGGGGATGTGGCTCAGTGGCAGAGCACTGGCTTAGCATGCATGAAACCCTGGATTTAATCCCCAAAAGAAGGAAGAAAGAAATCTCTATCTTTAACTCATATATGAAAAAAATGTATATAATTTAAAACTAAAAAAAATCTAAATGAGATAAGAAATAGAACTTTAAAAAATAAAACTGGCTGGCCATAGTGTCATATGCCTGTAATCCCAATGATTTGAAAGGCAGATGCAGAAGGATTGTGAGTTCAAAGCTAGCCTCAACAACTCAGCAAGGCCCACAGCAACTTAGTGAAACCCTGTCTCAAAAAATGAAAATAAATAAATAAAGGGCTTGGGATATGGCTCAGTTAAGTGCCTCTAGGTTCAATCCCTGATACTAGTATGGAAACAATGCATATTTAAGACACAATTTTTAGAACACACATGAAGACTTCTACTTTTATATAGGAAGACCATGTATTTTAAATGCTAGTTATTACTGAATTAATCTATACATTTAAAAAATATTTATTTTTTTAATTATAGGTGGACACAATATCTTTTTTTGAGGGGGGGTGTGGAGTTGTTGAAGTCTGTTTATTTGTGTTAATGTAAAGCCTAGCAGCAATTAGAGTACAACCAAGAAAAATAGTTCAGACACTGTGATTTGTCTGGAGAAGGCAGCACTGGTGTTATTATTTTAACTTAAAAATTCAGCAGTATTTCAAATGTTCTTTTATAAGCAAAGATGCCATTCTGCCTCCTTAAAGTACTATAACTGATTCTTTCCCATAAAAGTCATTTACATAGTTTTAGCAGTTTTTGCATGAAATTATACTGTGTGATAAGCAGATAAACTTACTGATGGTCACAGTATCTTTGTTTTGTTTTTATGTGGTGCTGAGGATCGAACCTGGTGCCTCATGCATGGTAGGCGAGCACTCTGGCTCTGAGCCACAACCCCAGCCCCCACATTATTTATTTATTTATTTAAAAAATATTTTTAGTTGTTGATGGACACAATACCTTTATTTTATTTTTTATTTTTATGTGGTGCTGAGAATCAAGCCCAGTGCCTCACACATACTAGGCAAGTGCTTTGTCACTGAGCTACAACCCCAGCCCCTGTACATTTTCTTAAGTATGAATAATACAACAAAAGTTTTCTTTGGAAACTGACAGAAGATTAAATATGCAAGAATGTATTTTCCCCTTAGTTTATTCTGAGAAAAATTGGCAAGGAGAATAGCATAACATATTAAAATATAAAGTGGGAACATTCATAAAATGTTGGAGTGAGGAGACACACAATGTGTCAAAATGCATTCTACTGTCATGTATAACTAATTGGAACAAATTAAAAATACAAAAAAAAAAAGACAAGAGCGAGACACCGATCTATGGAATAAATTTATTGAATTTTAGGCAGAGAGCTAATATGGGAGATTTCTTGATTGCTTAAAGGGCTGTATCAGAAGGCAGAGGAGTAGCATCCTAGGGCTGCTTGCCTATGATTTTGGGTAGTTCCAGAGAAGAAAAGAAACATAAGGAATGAGAGCTGTTTAATGACTAGAAGTTTCTTGTGCCCGTAGGTACTACAACATTAATTTGATGAGTAGTGAGAGCAAAGAATTTGAGAATTTAGATTTATTAAACTTGTACTCTTCAAAGTGCACCTAGATAACATTCATATTTTAAGTAAAAAGACCAGAACATTTCTCTATTAAAAAGTAGCAAAATATTACATATACAAACTGTTAGAATTAGGGCTTCAATTTTTTTTTTAATTTAAAATGACATTTCATTAGGTTAAGTGAAAAGTGTCGAGAGTCTTCATTTCAAATGAGAAAAATGATTCTGTACTTTAACCTTTGACCATGTTTTCTGTCTGTACTCCTAAATTGAACTTATCAATATTTGGTTGCTTTGTCTGTGTATAATCATGTTGAATTTAAATGTGAAATATCTGATATTTACCATGTTGAAACAAGAACCTAAAATCAGAGAAGTATTCACTGTGACTCACTTCTTATGCGGGCAGCCTGCTGTTTAAAGTGTGATTCCTGGTGTGTTCTGGAGTCTCAGCCTTAGGATTCCATAATGAGATTGAGTGGGGTTTCCTGTGAGCACTCTGGGATGATTGACAGTAAGGTGAGGGCAATCATCACTTTTCATGCCTACCCTTGATAATATTTCCCTGCTGTCTGGGGAGGGACTGAGAACAAATAGGACTTCGTGATGTCTAAGTAATTAGTGTATGTTGGTTCCAGCTGAACAAACTGGAGGGTAATGATCAGGTAAATGGAAATGGAATACATTAATGTAGGCTAAGGTATAAGAGACCTTAGGGGAAAACTTATCAAAATTTTATGGGATTGTTGGGATATCTTTATTTTATATCTTTTGATATATATATCTTTATATATACGTATCTATCTGTCTTTATTAGCATATCTTTGCATTTATTATAGATGCACACAGAGGTTAAATCAATTTAAATGT
The DNA here is from genome assembly GCF_045843805.1 of Urocitellus parryii. Taxonomy (NCBI): domain Eukaryota; kingdom Metazoa; phylum Chordata; class Mammalia; order Rodentia; family Sciuridae; genus Urocitellus; species Urocitellus parryii. The sequence continues at coordinate 11,015,217 of NC_135532.1, read as the reverse complement.
AAAAATCTCAAACATTTATTTATTTTTTCTTTGGTTTCAGGACATTTTTCAACCTTTTAAAATTTCACAAATTTGTTAGTGGACATTATTTGTAGCTGATGCTATCACTGATCCTCAGTTATGAGTAAATGATTAGGGTCAAGCTTGTAAAACTTTTGGGGTTGTTAACTGAAAATATCTAGTGACCTTTTTGTGTGTGTGTGTGTGTGTGTGTGTGTGTGTGTGTGTGGTGTATTTAGTGATATTCTTAAATTGCTTGTACTAGTTAAAGGAGATGTTAAGATGGCCATCATGATCCATACTTCCTAGTTAGTCTTAATTAGGTCAGAAATATTTCCAGATGTTTAGTTTGCAATACAAAATTTATAGGCTCTTAATTATTGCAAAATATTTATAAATTGTCATCCTTCCATATTACATTTTCTTATCAGTAACATGAAGTCCCATGGCAAAACCTCTGCATGGTGACTATAGTATAGCATTTAACAGGAAGGAGGGAATTGGTTTCATTGATGTGGTTTCGGATCTTAGATTTCTGATAATTAGGTAATCAAACGGTTATAAAATGGTGTTCTTGCTTTAAAACTTAACTATTGCTCGCTGTTCTCATAAGACTTGGCCTTCAATAACCTTTTTGGATTAAGAACACAGTGTATCTATGCAAATTTGAAACACTGGACTTCTCAGAGAAGCACTAAGTGTAATCAGGAGAGGAAAGCATTTAAGATGTTTAGACATTTTCTTTTCTTTTTTGCAAGTATTGTTTTTGGAAAAACTTATTTTGCAGAAACACTGTGCCCTATCAATTTTAAATGTTTTGATTATCTTTAGCTTGGCTAAATTACTTTCTCTGCATTTTGGGTAAAATGGAATAGGATAAGATTCCTGGTAGGAATTTGTTCACATTAATATGGCTCATCAGGGACATTATATTTAATTGGAGATCCTGCAGAATAGTAGCAGGAGGCTGAAGAGAATTATTTAGCATTAGCAATGGCTCGTCTGGGAGTTGTGCACTAATCAAGGCGCTGGAGTGTTAGCGGTGGGGATGATGGGAATTATGACGATTATGACATGTAAGCATGTCTGCGTGCAAACTGGACAGGCAATGAGTTAATCAAGAAGTATATTAAATGGCTCCCATGCTGATTCATTATTATCTACCATAGTACTTGTCAGGTTGTGTATTTAAAAAATACAATTATTGTTGAGTTCAATGTGTATGTGAGCTGAATTCAGCCATCATTCTTTGCTTTTCAATAAAGCAATCTTAAATTGCCTTATACATATAAAAGTAGAAAATTGTGTCAGTTGTGGTTTGTGTTTTAAAGTGTAGTATCTTTTTTATCACTTTAGAGTCAACCTCTAATTTTGGACTCATTTAAAAATTTGTTTGCTTTGTGCTTTTTTGCATTCATTGTAAATACTCTTTGCTTATTTCTTACTGCATAAAGGATTTGGATTCAGAAATAAAATATATGTACCTTTATTTTTCAAGTTGAAAATAATTCTAGTATTTCAGAGAGAAATTAATGTTTAACACATGAAGCTATGGAAAAATCAAAGCTTTAATGTTTCCACCATCAAAATGCTCCAAAATCGGGAGTGGGGGGTGGAAATCTCCTTTGCTATAGTGGGTGGTCTCTTTGTGCCAGGTAGACCCATTCTGTGCCCAGCATGGTTAGAGCCATCTGTCATGAAACTATCAGTTAGAAATGCTAGAAACGTACATATTTTGGGGAAATGGAACTAATAAATTGAATTCCTTTTAGAAAATAAATTGAAATGCAGCATAAATTCATGAGCAAACTAGATTATATCTGTAGACAAATTTATAGAGTTGCTATACAGATGAACAATTTTTTTATTACTGTAGGCGCTGCCAAATTTAATAAAACTTTCTACCAAACTGACCTTCATATATTAACTTAATTAAAGCAATATTATGGATAATGCTCAAAGTGTTAACCTCTGGGTGGTTGTTATTGAAATCCATTATCTGTGGAGTCAGTATTAGTGGTCAGCAACATCAGAAGTAAAACTTGCAACCAAGAGCCTCCCTTGGGAGCTGTGAGCCCAGCAGGTTAAATCGTCAAAACCCAGCAAAGCTTCTTAAAAGACTGATAGTTTAAGCCCCCTGGAGTGAAAGGTAAACCAGTCATTCCAGTCAGGAAAGGACCATGACTTTATTTAGCAGTCAAGCAAAAATTACATTTGGACAGGAAAAAGGGATTTATATCAGTATCTTCATGTATGAGTTATTTTATTCGTATATATGTTCACGTACTTTAGCTTTAATAAAAACATTCCTACTTCTTGTTTTGGTGCTGGGAGTTGAATCAGGGCCTCTTGCGTGCTAGGCAAGCACTCCACCAATGAGCTACATAGACCCTCATACCCAACTTTTTAATATGCCAAGAGTGACTTGTGAAAAATTTGCTTTATAAAATGAAAAGATGTGTCCCAAGGCCTTCCACGTTTTTTGTTAATAATAAGAACTTTATCCTTTTTCTTACACTAAAATTCAGTTTAGAAAAAAACTGACTTAAAAAAAACTGTACATATTAATGGGGTACCGTGTAATATCTCCATAGATCTATACATTGCTTACAGTTTGAATTAGGTTAAAATCTGTATTTCCTCAAACGTTTATCATTTCAAAGTATGGAAAGCTTTACAGATTTGCGTGTCGTCCTTGCTGGTCTCTGTATTATTCCAACCTAATTTTTCTGTGCTGCTGGGGATCAAATCCAGGGCCTTGTGCACGCTAGACAAGCACTGTACCATTGAGTTGCACCCCACCCCTGTATGGTTCCAATTTTAGTACATATACTAAAATTTTAAGACTAAAACTGAAACTTTATGAATACATCTTTTTGGTTTTGTTTATTTAAAAAATTCTGGTGAATTTAAATGAAAGTTTTAAAGGGAACTTATGTATTTTAGTGTTTTTAGTACCTGGTAGTATGGAAAAGTACCCAATTATACATATATTTTTCTGTAAAAATCTAAAGAATGATTGGAAATACTATCTTACTGAAAAAGCATATATTTAATGACTATTTGAAAATACACCTTAACTTTATTCCATTGTTTCAGTGTTTACAAGGCCATAAATCAACTTGTATATATTACAGCCTCTTTAAGACCTCTTAATGGAAGAAGTCATGATCATTCTAATTGGTACCATATTTATCCCTTATTGAGTATCTGTGGCATAGTAGAAACACATAATTATATCAGGTGGCTAGTATTGTCACTGTTTTAAATTGAGAAAATTGGAGCTTCCAGATATAAAAAAGAGTGCCAATAATCTTTTATCTAGTAAATGGTGGAGCTACTTCATGTAGCTAGAGTTGTATTCCTTCTGTTGTAGCACATTGTTTTCCCTACTAAGTAGAAGGAAAAATGCCCATTTTCCGTAAAAGGGTGTTTGAAACTGGATTTTATGAGTGGCTGGGTATTAGGTTAGGCACTGGAGGTATGATTTCTGCTCTTATGGCACTTAGCATCCAGTGGTAGAGACAGATATAGAATAAGAAAAGATGTGAAAGTTATGGATTGTGGTGTTATGAGGGAAACAAGTTGTTGATGGAGAATCATGGGGGCCTCCTTATTAGTAAAGTGGTCAAGGAAATCCTCTCTGAGGGATAAAATGTGACCTGAGACCAATGGGTGGGGGTCGGTCCGTCCTCAGCTAGACAGGCAGAATAGCATGCACAGAGGTCCTGAGCCACCACTCTACTAAAGGAGTTTTATTAAGATTACCAGTAACTGTCTCATGCTAAATCCAATGGGTTTTTTCAGTCTTCTCCTATGTGACTTCTCAACAGTGTCTGACACTGTCAGTTCCCCTTCTGCCAACATTCTCTTGTCTTGGCTTTAGTGACATCTTAATCTCCTGGTTACCTTTCTGCTTCTGTGATTCTCTGTGTTGTCTGTGTAGAAATGATTCTAGCATCATTGGGAGGCTGGCATGCTCTCTCTTTCCCTTGTTCTGGAAACATTTTATTCTTCCCATTTTTCTGTGGTTTTGATCAGCTGTAGACTCCTAATTTTCTTTCTTTTTAAAAATATTTTTATAATAAGTTCTTTTTAAGTATACATGACAGTAAAGTGTATTTTGACATATTATGCATACATGGAGTATAACTTATTCTAATTAGGGTCCCCTTCTTGCATTTGTGCATGATGTGGAATTTTTCTGGTTGTTCACATATGAACATAGGAAATTCATATCCAATTAGTTCTGTTGTCTTTCCTAATCCCATCTTTCCTCCCTTCCCTTCATTCCCCTTTGTCTAATCCAATAAACTTCTATTCTCCCCTTCCCCCCTCTTACGTGTTAACATCGTCGTATCAGAGAGAACATTTGGCTTTTGGTTTTTTGGGTTTCTGGGACTGGCTTATTTCACTTAGCATGATATACACTCCTAATTCTGTCCCCACCCCGCCAACATCTCTACTTGGATGCATTAAAACTACCTCAAATTTAACATGACCCAAACTTAACCTTTGATTCTTCTAGGTTTCATGTAGCTAAGTCCTCTTGCAGAAGCAAAAAATAAAGGAATTTGTCTTCACCACTACTTTTTCTTTGACTTTTCAAATTCCAATCTATGAATAAATCCTTATTCAAAATAATTTGTAATCTAGTCTTGTTCCTTCCTTAATGACGTCTTTTTTAGCCTATTTTACTAGTGAATCTTTTCTATTTGATCCTAATAAAATTTCTTCAAGGATGGAAGGTATGGCAGCTGAATAAGGGCCTCCTGGAAATGTCTAATTCCTCATCTCTGAGGCCTGTGAATATTACCTATTACCCCCGAAGCAACTTTGCAGGAGTGGTCGAGTTAGGGATCTTTATATGGAGAAATTATTTTGAATTTTCTGACAGCCCGATGTAATCACAGGGTCCTTATTAGAAGGAGGTAGATTAGGGTAGAGTAGGAAGGGTGAAGACAGAGCAAGAAGTTGGAGGGATGTGAGGAGGCAGCTGAAAGAGAGGGGAAGATGGATTCTCCCCTTACAGCCTCCAGAAGGAACCAGCCTGCTGACATCTTGATGTTAGTGCCATAAGACTCTTCTCTGATCTCTGTCTAGAATTATAAAATAATAAGTTTGTGTTATTTCAAGTCACCAACTGTGTGGTAATTTGTTGTAGCATCAGTAGGAAATGATCATAGAAGCACTGGTTAGATTTCAGAAATTCTATCAATGTTTTAACCGTATATCCATAGACCTAGAAAAATCTCAATATACACTTTTTTTCTTGAAGAAAACCTAATTTATTGTGAATTCCTTGTCAGACTGATAATTTCATCTGTAGTGTATTATCTGGCATGAACTATTTTTTCACCAATGAAATTTTTGGTGGCTTTCTTAGCATTAGATTTCTTAATGTGTTTTGGAATTTTGGTCTGTATTCTCTTTTTAGATGAAAGTTTGAAATGTTCATTCCTCTCCCTGTTCCTCCCTCTCCTTCATCCTTCCCTTACCCCTTGCTTCCTGTCTTTCCCCTTCCTCTGTCTTTCCTGGTTTTTCTTTCACCTCTACCATCCCCAACCAAAACAAAACAAAAACCCACCATTTCTCTCTGACCAGCAGTTTTAGGGGTGCCTCACAGGCATTTCCGATGCCTAGTCCATCCAGGCCTTATAACCATGATGTGGGCATGTGGCAGGTCAGTCACAGAAGCAGGTTCAGATTTCCACCCCGAAGCTGTAGCAGCTCAGATGGTATTTAGTGGCCTTCTCTTTAGGATTAGGGAAGCTCCGCCTTAGCCTGGTTTTAGTCGTGACTCTGGCTGTCTTCCAGCTTCTGTAGAACATTCTTAATGGTCTGATTTTTGCATCTGGCACTTCCTGCTTCTGAAAGAACCAGTATAGTTTGCCTTGTTCCTTGATAGGCATTTTTCTTCTGTTTTTAGTTCATGAAATGTTTACTACTTATTTCTGGTTTCTTTTTCTCATGGTTTTCTTATGTAGATTTTATTGTGGACATTTTTAGCAGAAGGAAGTTTTGAAGCATGAACCTCACTATGCCAGCCTTTTTTCAAAAAATGTTTATTTTTAGTTGTAGTTGGACACAATATGTTTAATTAATTAATTAATTTTTATGTGGTGCTGAGGATCAAACCCAGGACCTCGCCTGTGCTAGGTGAGTGCTTTACGGCTGAGCCATAACCCCAGCCTCTATGCCAGCCTTTTTTGTGCTAAATTTGACTTACGTTTACAAAGACCACAGAAAAATGCCAGTCTCAAAATTGTGTTTTTGCTCAATTTCAAGCACCAGCATCTGAGTTCTGCACTTGATGTCTAACTGGTTGGTTATGCAATTAGCTACAGCATGCTAGTGTGTCTGGGCGTTGTCTTGCCAGTTCTGGGTTTCTGGCCATAGCAGTCATTTGCCTAATCTGAGGTTGATCCCTTGGCTGTGTGTTCTTGGTACTGGAAGTGGCCAAAGTGGCAGCCACCAGGTTGGAGTAGCCAAAAAGGGAGAATTTCATTAGGCATCTTTAGGGAGATTAAAGGCTGTCTGAGAATGACCAAGGCAGACTTGTGTCTGATTTGTGCATGTGAATTCGAGCCTGGAGTTAGAACAAGAGAGCCTCTAACTCAGGTGAATGAATCAGATGACAATCCACTGTGGACATCTCCAGTCATTTATTTATTCAATAATGCACTGCATAGTATCCCCCAGATGCTGGGGATAGGTGTGGTGTATCCAGTGGAAAGTTTGCATGCTTTCTGAGGGCAGGAACTTGTCTGTGTGCATGGGAAAGGGTTAAGTTCAGGTAAAACTGCTTATGAATAGTATTCGAAGATGTCTTGTTTTGTACACATCTGAGTGTTTAGTTGTTTCCAAGTCTTCCTGTGAATCAATCATAAATTAATCCCCAAATCTACACTGTGCTTCCCAAATGGATATTACACATTTTAGTAAAGGGCCCTATATAATTAAATCTTATAAAGTATCTTCAGTGAACTATTCTAATTAAGTGTTATGGATCCCGAGGTTGCTCCGGTGCAGCTCAGCCGGGATGCTCTCAGATGCAATATGGGAGTTCAGTTTTAAAAGTACACAAAGCTATTTGTGAAGGTTTTATATACAGATGTTTCAATTTGTAAATTTTGACTTTATAGTGCAGCGAAAATGATACATGTTCAGTAGAACTGTACTTGGAATTTTGGGTTGTTTCCCAGGCTAGCAAAGTGCAACTTGGTCTCTTGAGGTGTGGCAGGAGCAAAGCTCCCCGACAGCCACTTGAGGATTTGGAAACAAATGACACTCTGTGTATACCTTGTTGGTAAGCTAGGATGGTCTGTAGGTTAGGTATTGCTAGAGTTTGGATCTTAAATGTGCCCCAAAGGCCCATGTGTGAAAAACTTAGTCCTCAGCTTGGGACTATTGGGAGGTGGTGGACACTTGAAGAGTGGGGGGTTGTCATGTGATGTGTTCTTGTCATTGGGAATATGCTTTCAAAGGAAAGAGTGACCCTAGCCCCTTCTCTTCTTTTTTATCTTTAATCCTGGCCATGAATTGAACAGTTTGCTGCACTACTTGCTCTCTGACATGAGTTACTGTGCCACCATGGGCTCAAAGCCACGGAGCCAATCTGGTCATAGACTGAAACCTCCAAAACTGTGAGGCCAAACAAACCTTTTCTTCTTATAAAGTGACTATTTTAGGTACTTGTTACAGCAGTGGAAAATCCACTAGCACAAATGTATTCAGTGCATTTTCAACTTAATATTTTGAATTTATGGTGAGTTTATTGGGACATAGCCCCATTGTAAGTGGAGTATCTGTGATTTTTCCTTTCAATAAAAAATGTTTCCATGTATTAGTTTTTTACATTTAAAAATTAATTTATTTTCAACTGTGGTAGAAACACGTATAACCTATAGTTTTCATTAATTTTTTTTTTTTAGTTCACACTGGACCTTTATTTTTTATTTTTTCATTTATATGTGGTGCTGAGAATTGAACCCATTGCCTCATACATGCTAAGCAAGTGCTTTACCACTGAGCCACAACCCCAGCTAAAGTTTACCATTTTTAACCATTCTTGAATGTACTATTCTTTGACATTAAGTATATTCACAGTGTTTTGCAAGATGAAAAAATTTAGGGAGGTGGATGGTGGTGATGGTTCAACATACCAATTTTAAAATAATATGCTTTATTGTTTTTTAGTGTTTTAAAGCATTTGTAAAGATTTGTCTGTCTTTCTGGTATTTTATTAACTTGCATTGTGTAGGTTCTAGGGAGTGACAGATATTCAGTCTTTAACAAATATCAGTTGAGTGCCTGTCATGTGCAGGTGTGCTGTGTTTTCTGAACTAGGCAGACATGCCCTCATCTGGCTTCCAATTCAGGAGGATAAGCAGGCTTTTTAAATGACATATGGTTGTGTTATATAGTTAATGGAAATTGTAGGGTGTTTTGTAAATATGGGACAAGAGGATCTGAGCCCATGGCAGGGTGTGTGTGTGTGTGTGTGTGTGTGTGTGTGTGTGTGTGTGTGTGTGTGTTTGTAGGTGCAGCTTTCTTGAGGAAGTAACATTTAGAGTCCTAAAGAAGAGCTGGGCTGTAAGCTCAGTGGTAGAGCACTTGCTTAGCATGTGTGAGGCACTGGGTTTGATCCTTAGCACCACATAAATATAAATAAAATAAAGGTACTGGGTCTATCCACAACTGGGGGGAAAAAAGACAGGAATTAGGACTGGGGCTGGGAGGAGAAAAGGGCCGAGGTGAATGGAGCATGGTAATTTTGAGAAAATCAGGTAGGTCAATGTACCTTTATTTTATTTTATTTATTTTTTTTAAGAGAGAGTGAGTGAGAGAGACAGAATTCTTTAATATCTATTTTTAAGTTTTCGGTGGACACAACATCTTTGTTTGTATGTGGTGCTGAGGATCGAACCCGGGCCCCACGCATGCCAGGCAAGCGCACTTCCGCTTGAGCCACATCCCCAGCCTCTCAATGTACCTTTAAATAAGAGACCCATGGTATTGTTTTTAGTATTCATCTATATCTAAATATAATCGACTTTTTTCTTTTGTGTACTTCTGTGATTTTTTTTTTCTTTTCAGGGCTGGGGTTTGAACTAGCCAATACCATACTGGGGATAAAGAGCAATTCCTTCACCCTGCAAAGCCCCTCGTGCATCCCTTTACAGTCACATCTTCTGCACCCTCCCTCTGGCAACCACAAGTGCACTGTTGTCATTCCTATATAGTGTGTGACTCTTTGAGTTGGTTACTTTCATTCGGCGGAAGCTTTTTAATTAATCCAAACTGTTGTGTGCCATTAGTTTGTTCCTTTTTTATTACTGAGTAGTTTTGCATCATGTGTGTGTGTGTGTGTGATTATGTGTGTGTGTGTGTATTGTTGTTGTTTTTTTTTTTTTCATTTATCCAGTGAAAAACATTTGGGTTGTTTCCAGCTTTTGACAATTATGAAGAGAGCTATTTTAAACATTTGTTTACAGATTTTTTATGTGAATATGTTTCTTTAGGATAAATTAGGTGGGGTTGCTGGTCATATGGTAAGTATATGTTTAACTGAATAAGAAACTGCCAGACTTTTCCAGAGTAACTGCATTTCTACCAGAATGCATGAGTTGTGTATTGCATTCTCTCCAGCAGTTAGTATTGTCAGTATTCTAAATTTTGACCATTTTTGTAGGTCAAAATTGGTATTTCATTGTGGGTTTTTTTTTGTACTGGGATTGAACTCAGGGACACTCAACCACTGAGCCACATCCCCAGCCCTATTTTGTATTTTATTTATTTAGAGACAGGATCTCACTGAGTTGCTAAGCACCTAGCCATTGCTGAGACTGGCTTTGAACTCATAATCCTCCTGATTTGCATTTCCCTAGTGGCTAATGGTATAGAACATCTCATGTGCTTATTTGCCTTCATTTTTAGTAAAGTCACTGTTCAAGTTTTGCCCATTAGATTTTTTTTCCCTGTTATTGAGTTTAGAGTGTTCTTTATATATTCTGGATACAAGTTCTTTGTTGATAGCTGATTTGCAAATAGTTTATTCCTAGCAGTAGCATGTTCTTTTGACAGTGTCTGCTGCTGCAGATCAAAAGTCTTTCCTTTTTTTTTTTTTTTTTTTTTTTTGAGATGGATATTACTTTGTTACCTGGGTTGGTTTCAAACTCTGGAATCAGGTGATACTCTCACCTTACCATCCTGGGTAGCTGGGACTATATGTGTGTGCTCTCACTCTCAGCTAAAAGTCTTCAATTTTGATAAAGTCAGTTTTCACAATTTTTACTTTTCTCCTCTGTTAAGTGTACTTTTAGTAGCATGTCTTAGAACTCTTGGTCTTGTTCCAGGCCATGAAGATTTTTTTCTAAGAGCATCAAAATGTTATATTTAGGTATGTGATCTTTTTCAAGTTATTTTTTTATATAAAGTTTAAGTGTTTTTTTTAAACATTTATATTTAGTTGTAGGTGGACACAATACCTTTATTTTATTTTTATGTGGTGCTGAGGATCGAACCCAGTGCCTCACACATGCTAGGCAAGCGCTCTTTCTCTGAGCCACAACCCCAGCCCCTTAAGTTTTAGTTGAGTTTGTGTGTGTATGTAGATGTTGGATTGTTTCTATGCCATATGTTGAAAATTATCACCATTTATTGAAAATGATATTTTTCTATTGTATTGCTTTTGAACCTGTGTAAAAAGTTAAATGGTGTGGTATTTATATGGATCTATTATGGGACTTTTCCCTCTTTGATATATATATGTCTATCTTTTTGACAATGCTACATTGTCTTGATTATTGCAGCTTTATAGTCAGTCCTGGAATTGTTTTCTTTATTAACAAAACAAAACAATATTTAAGTATTACATGTAATAAAAAAACAAAAGATGCCTTTACTTCACTTGTATGAAATCTAATAATAGTCAAAAGAAGGGCTGGGGTTGTGGCTCAGTGGTAGAGCGCTTGGTTAGCATGTGTGAGGCACTGGGTTTGATCCTCAGCACCGCATATAAACAAATAAATTAATAAATAAAGGTTCATCAATAACTAAAAAAATTTAAAAAATAGTCAAACGAAGACATATAAATAGCTAATGCAAATTAAAAAATCATTTTCCCCATTAGATTAATAAAATTAGACCTACTATGTTCACTGATGGTGTGATGTGGGAAATTCATCTCTACTAAGGTGTAAGTTGATAGATCTGAAGCATGTCATTTGCAGTATTTATATTTTCACATATTTTTCTTATAGAAAGATATATATAGATTGGCGTGTTTAGGGCTGCTTATTACAGCTTATAGTAGCTGCAAATTAGAAACCATGCCTAATACTAGTAGAATGGTTAAATAAGTTATGGTTCATCCATATTACTGGGGAAATTGGGTATTAGTTAAAAATTGTGAGGTAGAACAAAACTGTTGTGATAGAACGAGTTACAAAATAATATGTGGTATGAGAAGTTTTATGCCCAAGAAAATCTAAAATGCAAAATAAAATGATTCCCTGTTATGTCTCTATATATGAATTAAAATGCTTAGGTAAGTCTAGAAGGATACAGCAAAACTGATAACAGTTGAGTAATACAAAGTGGGACTGGGAGGCCTTTAAGGGGATGGGAATAACGGTTATATGTTACTTGAATTGCTCCATATATTCTTTTAAAATCAAACTAGTGTGTACATATATTATTTTGATAAATACAATTTTAAAATTGAGAAAATCTGGATAACTCTGATGCATATAGTACATCATAGCTGCTGGGGGTGCTTTGAGATTTCTTGACTGTGGTGGCTACTCATGTTTTATTGGAACTGATATTTAGCTATTTGTATGGTTTGCTGAAACACTTTTTAAAAATTAAAATGGAGTATTTCTTTTATTTGTTCAGATTAGTTCTACATGGCAGTAGAATGCACTTGGACACATCATACATGAATGGAGTATAACTTCTCATTCTTCTGGTTGTACATGATGTAGAATCACAATGGTTGCGTACTCATATATGCACATAGGGTAATAATATCGGATTCATTCTACTATCCTTCCTAATCCTACACCCCATTCCCTCTCTTTTGTCTAATTCAGAGTACCTCTATTCCCCCCACCCCCACCGCCCCACAGCCCCTCTTATTGATATTATTATTGATATGTGAATTAACATCTGCATATCAAAGAAAACATTCTGCCTTTGGTTCTTTGGGATTGGTGTATTTTGCTTAGCATGATATTCTTCAGCTCCTTTCTTTTACCAGCAAATGCCATCATTTCGGTCTTCTTTATATTTTCATTGTGTATGTATACCACATTTTCTTTATCCATTCATCTGTTGAAGGACACCGAGGTTGGTTCCATAGTTCAGCTATTGTGAATTGAGCTGCTGTAAACATTGTTGTGGTTGCATCATTGTAGTATGCTGGTTTTAAGTCCTTTGGGTATAAATTGAGGAGTGGGATAACTGGGTTAAAGGGTGGTTCCATTCCAAATTTTCTGAGAAATCTCCATATTGCTTTTCTGTAGTGGTTGCATCAGTTTGCAGTCCTACCAGCAATGTGTGAGTGTGCCTTTCTCCCCACATCCTCACCAACATTTACCACTGCTTTTATTCCTGATAATTGCCATTCTGACTGGAGTGAGATGAAATGTCAATGTAGTTTTAATTTGCATTCCTCTAATTGCTAGAGATGTTGAACATATTTTCATGTATTTGTTGATCAATTGATGAAAGTTATTTTTTTAAATATTATTCCTAGAATTTCACTCTGTCATTGTATCAGAAATCTGTATTCAGAAGTCTGGTATATCTGTGCATTTATTAAGTTGTCATCATTAGTATCTTGAATGCATGCATGGCAGCTTCTCTCTGGTAAGTGGAAAATTACCTTAATGATTACAAGCTAGAGTTGATCCCATACTATCACTGTTAGCATTTTCTTGTTTCTTTCTTTTTTTTTTTCCTTCTATCCCCATGTTACAGTTTTTCTTAGGTGGCCTAAATCTGGCCTATTGCCTGTTTTCATAGATAGATTTAGGCAGAGTTTCACATTTCTAGACAGCAAACGGCCCCACACATGGGATGTGGTGTAGAAGCTGAAGCTGCACTTCCCACAAGGTGCCCTCAGCCAGCTGGGCCTCTCAGATGGCTGTGTTTCTTTTATTTGTTCAAATTAGTTCTACATGGCAGTAGAATGCACTTGGACACATCATACATGAATGGAGTATAACTTCTCATTCTTCTGGTTGAACATGCTGTAGAATCACAATGGTTGCGTACTCATATATGCACATAGGGTAATAATATCGGATTCACTCTACTATCCTTCCTAACCCTACACCCCCTCCCCTCCCTTCAGTCGAATACAGAGTACCTCTATTCCCCCCACTCCTCACCCCTGCACCCAGGCCAGCACCAGTAGCAGCCTCACCATCTGCAGTTGGCTCACCTGCTATTGAACCCTAGCAGCGGATCTGATGGCCCCAGATGACAACCGCTGCAGCTGGTGTGGCTGTGGGCCCTGTTGTTGGGCATACACTAGGCCATGTCATCACCGAGGGTGTCAGTGGAGAAAGTAATGCTGAGCCCTCAGAGCCTGACTTCACTTACCAGGAGCCTCAGGGAACCCTGCTGGCATAGCAGCAGGCTTGATGTCCCTGCTTTTGTGAAGTAAAACAATTTGTGGAATGTGCCCAGGAAAAGCTCTGTGAGGGTTTCAGTGAGGTGCTGAAACAGTGCAGAAATGTAAATGGATTAGACTAATCAAGAAGTGTAAACACAAAAAGTAGAAAATCAACTCTGATGACCAAGTTACTTTAGAATAAAAATGTAACCACCAATAGTCAAAATATGAGTTATAAAACCATAAGTTGAACCTCTCTTGCCAATGGCTTCATTGCTTCTGAAGGGCAGTGGAGAGGGTGTTCTAACTGCATAGAAGTTCACTTAGTTGGTGTGGAATTTTGGGCTGGGCAAATGTTTGTGTGACCTTCTTAAACCAAATATTTTGATGATGTTGTTTTTCTTTTTTTGAGTACGTGGGATTGAACTCAGGGACACTCAACCACTGAGCCACATACTCAGTCCTAGCTGTTGTATTTTATTTAGAGATAGGGCTCACTGAATTGCTTAGGACCTCACCATTGCTGAGGTTGGCTTTGAACTCTTGATCCTCTTTTCTTAGCCTCCTGAGCCTCTGGGATTATAGGCTTGAGCCACTGTGCTTGGCTGATGTTTTTTTTTTTTTTCTTTGTGAGTTAATTAGAGTATAGTGATCTTTCTCCCACTCCAAATATAAAGCTTTACTGAAACATATCATGCCCACTAGTGGTTACATATTATCTATGACTGTTTTTAAAGCTCTTCAAGGGCAAAGTTGAGTAGTTTTTTTTCTTTTTTAAAATATTTATATTTAAAATGTAATAAAGATAAATATAAAATATAATAAATGAAGACACAATATCTTTATTTTTACATTTCTGTGGTGCTGAGGATCGAACCCAGTGCCTCGTGCATGCTTGGCGAGCACTCTACCACTGAGCCACAACCCCAACCCCTTTCTTTTTCTTTTTATTTGTCCTGATTAGTTATACATGACAGTAGAATGTACTTTGACACATCACACATAGATGGGATATAACTTCTCATTCTTTTGGTTGTATATGATGTAGAAACAGTAGGTTGTGTAGTCATATATGCACATAGGGTAATAATGTCCAATTCATTTTACTCTCCTTCCTACTCCTAGACCCCCTCCCTTCCCTTCAATCCCCTCTGCTTAATCCAAAGTAACTCTATTCTTCTCTAGTGCCCCCCACCCCTTGTGAATTAGCATCCTCATAGTCAAAGAAAACATTCTGCCTTTGGTTCTTTGGGACTGGTTATTTTACTTTGCATGATATTCTCCCAGCTCCATCCATTTACCTACAAATGCCATCATTTCATTCTTCTTTAAGGCTGAATAATGTTCCATTGTATAGATAAAGCACATTTTCTTTATCCATTCATCTGTTGAAGGACACCTAGGTTGGTTCCATAGTTTAGCTATTTTGAGTTGAGCTGCTATAAGCATTTATGTTGCTGTATCACTATTGATGGAGAACCAGGGCAGCACTGCTGATACTCTTAAGTATCATAATACTAAAATATTTGCTAGACAGTCCTTTACAGGGAAAGTTTGCTCACCCCCAGTTCTAGTGGAAGTAAAGTAGCTTACAGAATCTCCAGCAGGGCTAAAAGACCTCGGGTAACCTAGTCAGGAAAAATAGATCTGTTCTGGAACAAACTCCACTTCTATTACTGATCACATTTGGCGATGTGATGCTCTGGAGTGGACGCAGAAGTTCTTCAGAGTAGCCCAGATGAACTGAGGGTTTTATATCCATGATTGTTACGGGAGGCAGTCCACCTGCAGGGGTGCCACATCATATTATTGTCCCTTCTTTACCTGAGAATCATTTGGATTTACCAGATGGTGGAGCACTTAGCTCATATAGATGTACTTTATCTATAAGGGAGTCTGGAAAATGTTCTTTTTTGCTTTATTATCTCAATAGTAGAGGGAATCAAACTATAAGGACTGTGGAATGGCTATGTAATAAGTCTATCTGCCATGGAAGTTACCATTCACCTTCAAATTCGCTTTCCTTTTAGAGTTCCAAAACATAGGTTTCTCTCTTTTCCTTCTCCGCTTTCCTGCCTATAAATCAAACACAAACAAAATTACTAGGATAGTTATATGTTAGGGAAGTACTCCACATTGTAGAAGATGATATGTGCCACATATGTGGTATGTTCCTGTAGTCCCAGCTAGTGGGCAGTCAGAGGCAGAAGAATTATGTGAGCCTTAGTGATAATAGAGGTCAGCCTGGATAACAGGGTGAGACCCCCATCTCAAAGAAGCAACAAAACAACACTGCAACAGCCCCCAGTACATATGGATGCACCAGTATGGAAACACCAGTCTGCTGCTTCCAGCCCCACAGAGTGACATGGGCCTCTTTAGTGCTACAAATACCAAGGGTTGTGTCATGGCTAAGGAACACACAGCTGTCAAGGGCTGTCAAGAGTGAGTTTTACTCAACATGTTATAAGTTGCTGTCAGACTCATGGATCCTGGTGTAAGTTTTAAGACTCTGGAATTAAAGGACAGTTTATTCCTCACAGCCATCATGGTGCTTAGAGTATGAGCAGTGCTGCCTTGGTCCTTCAGGATGATGCGAGAGTGTCAAGAGGATGCCTGCTGTGCAGTGGGTTGCTTTATAGGGAGGAACTCAGAGAGGTTCTTCTCACAGTGTGAACATTTGCCCCAGGGGCAGATACACACTCTCTCTCTTCCAAGATTTCTATGCAAATGCAGTTTGTAACAAAGGGCTTTGCTTGCAAGATGTGCAGAAATGTGAAAGACCCATGGAAGATTCTGCCCAACTACCACCCAGGACTCAGTATCTTTTGTAGCAAGCATCAAACAACCCAGTTCTCTTCCTCCAGGAATTGAGTAGTCCCACACAGTCATACTGTGGTGGCTTATCTTTACTTGTTCATTTTCCCCCCTAAGCTAATAAAAAAGAAAGCAAACAAACCCAAACCATGTGTCAGTCATCACTTGGCTCTCCCCGCCTTTACCTCCTTTACCATCAACACTCTCCACCCAGACTTCCCTTTTCATTCTCATCTCTGTTTCTTCCCCTGCTGCTGTACCCCACCATCCAGCTTTGCAGACATATGCCTTTACCAAGGTTTCCCCCAGGACTAGGTGTCTGCATGATCCTCCACCTCCGCTCTTCCTCTCTCACTTGATGCTTCAAGGAGTCTGTGTGAGAATATAGTTCTAGTGTTGCTGTTTTTCATTCTTCTGTTGTGCACTGTATCCTCAAGAATGCATCCCTGCAAGACAAAGGCTTGGCGGGATGGTGGTGGTGGTGGTGGTGGTAGTGGGGGACAGACCAACTTTGCTTGGTCCCAGGATTAATACAGAATCATTTCTCTTTTGTGATATGAAAATGGAATCGTAGAAAATGTTCCAAGAATTTTGCAACTGGCAAAAGCCTGTTTATTCTCCTTTTTTCCTATAAATTTTAAGTTCCAATTTTACTACTTTGATAATATATAAGTTAGAAAAAATGATTAAATCTTTAATTCTGTTATCTAAAACAATCATGAATAAATATGTCTTAGTGCTACACAAAATGAAATCGAAGTGAGTGTAATACTTAGGGCCCTAGGGTAAAAAATCATTCTTTGTTTACTAGGGATGAAACTGCCTTTCTGGAAAGTATGCCATAATGCTATAAACTTGAAACTTGTAAAGGTCTCCTTAGATACTTATAAAAAAGAAGAGTTTTGACCTCTCTCTCAGAAATATAAGTTTTTATCTGGTTGTTCAAAAATATTTTTTTCAGTTCTTCAAATTTAGATTGATGCAGTTAACTTTCTTTAATTTTTCAGTCTGTATGAGTAATTTCCTTATGTTAGTAATGTTTGGAGGATTCGGTGGCTTCTAGTTCTGGCTGGATCCTGTGAGGCACTGCAGTTTTCAGGTAGGAACCCTTCTAGTTTGTATTACAGCCAGCCTCCTGGTGTTCCAGACACTGATGAACATGGAAGGAAATCCAAGGAAACACTGTGGTCATGGTAAATAGTGCCCTGTGGACCCCTGTTGTCGGCAGATCTTGTTGAGTCATAGGCTTCAACATCTCCCAGTGTGAAGGAACATCTTCAGTGCTACATATCTTCCTTATCTTTCTCAATCTGTACTAGTTTAGAACGCAGTGAAAAGCTTTCCCTCAGACAGTTGAGCTTTATGCTAAATATACCATCTGACCTACTATTTTTTAACACCTAAGTTGTAATTTTTATCATAAGAATAGGAACTCAGTGGAATCTCTTTTTTAGTATGTATTATTGACTAATAGGAATTTTTCTATTAACCCAAAGTTTTAAAATCCAGGCATAATTTTAACCTGTTTACATCTACACATTTAAATTTATTTTTGAAAAGTCAGTAGGAAAATGACTTTTCAGTTCTATAAGTTGAAAAACACATTTTATCTTGCTAGTTCATTGCTTGAAAAACAATAGGCTGGTACAAGGAAGTTTCCTCTAAAGAGTAAAAAACATTGAAAATTTAAAACTGTACGTGAATGGAGGAGAAACTAATATGCTTTAAGAAACTCTCAGTTTTCTGAGAATGAAAATGTTCGTGAAAACTGACCTCTGCTGGATTTAGTATTAGTACTTAAAATGAGTTTTCTTTTTTGTAACATTGGCAAATTCTATTTGATTAATTTGCCTCAGTTTAAACTGTTATATTTGTTTTAGTTTTCTTTTACTATTAAAATATATAAAAAGAACCTGTATGTTTCCAGATGTTGAAATTTTCGAAACATGAATACATCTAATCACCCAGGCAATGTTAAATTATTCTTCACAGTTGTATTAGTTCTGTTTGCTTACAGGTTGTTCTGCATTATTAGGCAAAAAACAAAAAGAAAAAGAAAGAAAAAATAGTTGCATTTGGTAAAACAATTTCAAAAAAATCAAAACTGACCTTTAAAAAATTTTTAAACTGTTCTTTCCAGGTTAATTCATCATTTTCCCTGAGAACCACAGGGGCAGAGGATTCTAGTGTTTTCTTTCAAGTTGGTTTTACCCAGAATATCTGCTGCAAACCAACCCGGGACTAGAACATAGTTTTGTTGAGGTGTGAATATACCCTTCCCCTTTAAGTAAGATTTGTTTCTGAAAAACAGAAAAGAATCAATTCTTCTTTAGAAACAGTTGGTGTTTAGCCCTTTTAATGAAGCCCTTGTGCTATTTTGACCTGCTTTTGATGTATTAATTTATTTGAATGTTTATTATTTGCATTAGCTGTGAATGTGTTAGATTCTGAGCTAATTCTTGGTGTGTGTATACAAGGAATTTGTGATAATATAGGAAAAATATCTATTATGATAGTTTAAAAAACCCAAAGAACCAGAAATTATATATGTAGCATCATTATAAAAGTTTAAGATTGGAATTGAAGCCAAATTACTATTAGTATTCTCAATACCTTTTCATTTTTTGATTCATGATCATTGTATAAATTCTGTAAGGATAAACACACATATTTCTGTCTTTTAAATTCTTTTTTTCTATACAATTGTCCGTTGCAGCATGTGTTGCTAAGATTGAAAAGACTTCATTTAGTTGTAATTAGATTTTTACCTCAAATCAATGGCTTTTACCATTTAATGATGAAAGTTAAGTGCCATCCATATATATCCATGGGTTGATAAGCTTTTAAAGCACTATGCTAGAGGAGATTAAAAAAGAATTTAAGATAGTCTCTGTCTTTTAGAACTTTATCTGGTGGGGGAGAGTGTGCAAATCATAACACACATTGTTTATAAATCAGTTTAAATGAGGTTGCTGAGTAGAATATGATTAAATGTCAAAATTTTGGGCTGGGGATGTGGCTCAAGCAGTAGCGCGCTCGCCTGGCATGCGTGCGGCCCGGGTTCGATCCTCAGCACCACATACCAACAAAGATGTTGTGTCCGCCGAGAACTAAAAAATAAATATTAAAAATTCTCTCTCTCCTCTCTCACTCTCTCTTTAAAAAAAATAAAAAAAAAAATAAATGTCAAAATTTGTGCTATGTACTGTTGGGGTTCAAATTAAAGGAGATTCATCCAAATCTGAAGTATCGGGCAAGACCCAGATGGAACTGGAGCTTTAAGTTCATGTTGGGTAAATAGGTAGTATCCAAGGGAATTAAAATATATAGAAGAGGATGAATTTAACTTTAAATAATAACTTTATCTTTACCTGGCTAATGTGTGTGTGTGTGTGTGTGTGTGTGTGTGTGTGTGTTTTATACCTTTATTTTATTTTGTTTTATTTTTATGTGATGCTGGGGATTGAACCAAGTGCTTCACTCATGCTAGGCAATCGCTCTACCACTGAGCCACAGCCCAGGCCTCTAATGTGTTCTTTTTAAAGGATCATTAAGAATTCAGTTTCTTATAGGAATAGAAATCAACAAAGCACCATACCCGTAAAATTGATAGTCACTGGACCTGAACTGGGTGGGGAATTTTAGTCTGAGGGTGGAAGAGACACTTGAGGTTGGGGAGAAACCAGGCTGAGGTGAACCAGGAGATTTCTTTGAATATTTAAAAGCCCTTTGCAAACAATGGCTGCCTTTCTTTGCACCTGATGTTATTAAAGGAATTACAGAGTGTATTTTATATTAAGATAATAATCTGTAAATCCCTTGGGCAGGTATCTTTTACCTTTCAGTATACATTTTTTTTTACTTAAGTAGAAAACATTTATGATTTGATAACAAGAATTCTGAGCTTTCTAAAAAGACTACTTTTTAAAAGATTTCATTTAAAACAGTAGTTTTTAAAAATTCTTTCAGAACTGAAGACTATAACACAGAACACTCAAAAGCATTTGCCACATTGGAATGGAGTGTGGGGCTTGGGGAGTGGGTCATAAAATGTTTCAATGTACATGTTTGTGCTCCAGCTTTATTTATCTGCCTTGTGAAATAACTATCATCTGATTTTGAGTTGCTTAACTGGAAAACCATTAAGAAAAGCCAGTTTAATCCCTTTACTATTTTAAAAGAATAGTTTCCTTTTGAAACTATAAACAGTTTACTGTTTTCAATATTGAATGCCTACCTAAATGAATATTTAAAATATTGTAGCATGAATAATTTTAAAAATAGAGAATACATTCCTAGATTCTGAATAGATATAGAACTTAATACACATATCGGTTTTTTAGGGATGAATGTAAAATGGACAAGGATCGAATGTGAGAGTATTTAAATGGTTCTCAAGATTTTCTGGTTCATGTGTTGTGATATTGAACTCTTTAGTCTTAGGCTTTAATTTGTGCCTGGTGCTGACCTGATGCTGTGCAGGGACACTCACTGCATCCCTCCATTCAGTCCCTCTAATTATCCCAACTTCCTGGGGAGCTTGCTTAGAAGTGGGCATGAGTGCTTGTTATTAAAATATCGGGTTCCCTGGCTACATGCAACAAGGTAGTTTTTGATATCAGATTTATGTATAGATGAACTGAATAGGAAGCTTCGGTTGTTTGCTGTGATTTTACTTAAATAGGTAGGGGGTATTATGGAAATTATTTGGTTAGACAATGGATTATTAGGCTTTTAATAAATGAAATTGTGGGCAATGCAGTTCCTGAGCCTTTTTGGTGCTTTGTTGTTTTTTTAGTGTACATTCAAAAAGAAATCCAAGTCTGTAAATGATAGGTGAAATAATCAGATTTGTGGCTTTGTGTATATTTGTGGATGACTGTGATTCTTTTTGCTGGGAGCATCTGTTAATGCAGGGATTTGTCTCTTCAGGTTCACGTGAAAATGGCGGATGAGGCCGTCTGTGTTGGCCCAGCTCCCACCAGTAAAAGCTACCTCAACATGGATGCCATCATGGAAGCCATTAAGAAAACCAGGGCCCAAGCTGTGAGTCTGAATGAGCCCATCTACTGCAGCTGTTTCATATGTAGTGAGCAGAAAGCTAGAGTTTGTATTAAAAAAAAAAAATAAGAAAGAATGATTGAAAATGCTGTTTCAGTTAGTTCATGTCACATGAGTTAAATGTGGCCGAATTCGCTACTGGAAATCAAAGGCTTTGTAGCATCTGGCAGTGTTGGTCGCTGATCCTGCAGGTGGCTGCTGGATTCAGCTTTCACACCAGGGAGCAGTTTCAGTTCATTTCCAAATTTGCTAGGAAAAAGAAATCCCAATTAGTTTTGAGTATTAACCCTTTCAGTGTAATAAGAGCATTAAAAAACCCCCCAAAACCAAAAAAAGAAAAAAACTGTTATAAACAGAATCCAAAAGACCTTGTTTGAGTTTCATTTTAGTCATTTAAGAATTATGTACACGTAGTTAAATTTCCAGAAATATAAAAAGTATATTTAGTAGTTATTTTGGTTTGTTAATGTCAATAAAATGCCCATAACTTACTAATAAATCTATAATTTTCTGCACCTCAATTTGCCTTGAATGGAGTAGGATCCACAATGAAGTGGATGGTTTCTGACATGAGAAATAGTGAGTTATTTTGTTTTGTTTTTAATATCAGAGAACTAATTACATAAGATGTTAAAAACTATGCAGAGCTATCTCTAAAATTGGGTGGAAGCAGCCAACACTGGCAGTTAGCCTGGAGTGCTTCAATTAGTGCTCACAGTTCTTTGAAAGAAATGTTTTAGTAAGATACACGTTTAAATAAAAAACTGAATTCATGAACCCATATTATAGATTTTCACAGTTTATTAGCACAGTTAATGAAAGTAAAACTCTTTCAATGTTTTTAACTATAGCTTGTCAGAAGATAGCCTTTAGTTGAATGTTTATATAAAATGAAATTGGTGGAAAACTTTTTTCCTAAATTTGGAAATGAAGCAAATTTAAACTCCATAATCTAAATTCTTCTGTGTCATGTTAATAAAACTCAGTTCAGTTACTTCTAGGTTATGATATTGGCTTCTTCAGAAATGTGACTTTCCTTTCAGCAGAATTGTTTTACTAGAAATTTGTTCAACACTGCCTGGTACTGCAGTGGCTAAATTTATGTTTGGCCCATGTGATAGAATAAAAACTGACTTGATTAGAGTAGAATTTAGATTGTGGCATATGGGGGAGGGTAGCATAGTGTAGATGTGAATGTCTGAATCTGGGGTGAGGAAGAAAGAAGGAAAAAAAATTCAGAGTACAAAGTAAAAGTTAAAGCAAAGCCTTGATTTTAGTTTAATTTGAGGGAAAAGGCTCATTGGCTAGTGGCTGTGTATCTTATGCCATCAGGAATAAAATGTGTCAGTTGGCTTAGTAGCTGGGTTTTGGAAGATGGCAGTTCCTGCTACTGGAAAGAAGGGGAATTCAGAGTTTTTCATCCATCTTGCTGAAGTTTCCTCTAATGTAATTCTTTGAGGTATCAGCCATGGTGAAATTCTCTAAACATGACCAAAAAATAGGGGGAGTTTGTGTCATGTAGACAGAGGGCAGGAAGATTGTGGGTATATGGCTTTGATTATGGTTGGGACAAAGCAGGGATTTGATTCTGTTCCCAGAAGTGTGTGTTACAGCTGATCAGTGTGTGAGGAGTAACTTTAGTCAAGGACTGTTGAAGAACAAACACATCCATACACCACACCTGCTGCTCATACAGGTTTTGCAATATGCTAAAATTGAAAGAGCTTTTTATTTTCATTTCTAAGGTACATCCAGGTTATGGATTCCTTTCAGAAAACAAAGAATTTGCCAAGTGTTTGGTAAGTTTGTAATGAACCAGAAATTGTTAACCTAGATTTCAGAAAGCAGTATCGTGGCATGGCTTTTGTAAATGTGGGTAGTGATAAATTATAGAATTCTAATTGATCCTATCAATTCTTCTTCTTCTTCTTCTTCTTCTTCTTCTTCTTCTTCTTCTTCTTCTTTTTTTTTTTTTTTGGTGCGGGGGATCAAAACCAGGGCCTTGTGGATGCAAGGCAAGCACTCCACCAACTGAACTATATCCCCAGACCTCAAATCTTTAAAAACTGTGAAAAATGAAGAGTTTTTATTCCATACCTCAAGTCTTGATTTGAAGAGTAATTATAAAAGTAGAAAAGCTATAAAATCATATTATATCTAATTTATTGTATATTGCATGGTTTTAAATTTCAGATTTTAAATGTAAATATGTCAGGTAATTTAGTGATACATTAGTGATTTAAATATTACACCATAAATATGGAATATTAAATTAGAAGTAAGATTCTAATTTTTCCCCTTTTATTGCAAATCATAGCATGTAAAATCAAATCTTATTGTTTCCTAGTTTAGGATTTTTTTTTTTTTTAAACGAGCTGAATGTTCTCCTAATATCACCATCCTAATTAGATTAATTAACCTGAATTTGCTATTAAAATTGCTTTCCAGGAGTATTTATCAGTAGGTTTTAGGCACAACATATGATTTTGATTAATGTTTGTTAATTTTTTGGTGATTAGAGAAATTATGCCATATGTTACATTGTCTTCATGCTAATATGGTAAGACTTTTTTCCCCCCTTTGGAAATTTGCATTTTGTTCTATAGATTCAAAATTATTTAAAATCATTTTCTAGATGAAATTTCCATGTAAAAATCTGTAAATTTACCTTGGAAAAGTCCTTAATATCATAGAGTCCTACCTTAGAATTATCTATTTTAACTAGTTTTACGGATTAAAAACTAAGGCCTAAATATATACCTGGAGAGGAAAAGTTACATTTACCAGATTTGATCCAGCATATTCCAGTTTTTCTTGTGTAAATCTCTTTTTCTTTTTCTCTTCTTTGGAATTTTGAGTGTTATAAAAATGATTTGAATATAATGCTTATGTTTAAATGTTCTTGGATAATATAATACATTAAATTTGTTTAGATGAAGTGTTAGCAAACTATAGTTCATGGGACAAATACAGCTGCCCTTTGTAAATAAAATTTATTAAAACACAACTAAGCCCTTTGTAAATAAAATTTATTAAAATACAACTATGTGCATTGTCTGTGGCTGCTTTTGCCCAATAACAGCAGAGTTGAGTAATTGTGACAGAGATTGGCTTGACAAGCCTATCTTATAGATCCTTATGAAGTTTAGCCTCTAGGCTTGGGAGGCTGAGGCAAGTGGATCATGAGTTCAAAGCCAGCCTCAGCAAAAGCGAGGCACTAAGCAACTCAGTGAGACTCTGTCTCTAAATAAAATACAAAATAGGGCTGGGGATGTAGCTCAGTGGTCCAGTGACCCTGAGTTCATCCCCTGGTACCCCCAAAATAAATAAATAAATAAATAAATAAATAAATAAATAAATAAGCAACTCCTAGTAGACAGGTTAAGTGAAACGACCATATTCATTCATATATTTAGGCAATCATTAAAAAGTGTTTATTTGGCATTTGTCTAGGATGTTTGATAAGATATGAAAATAAATCAGATATGAGTTTGGATTCCAGAACTCATGTTGCAGAAAATAAGTCAGCAAGTGATTTCAATTCAGGGGAGAGAAGAGATCAAATTCTCTATAAATGAAGACAAGAAAAATTATTTCTAGCCTGTCATGGTGGCACATGCATGAAATCTCAGCTGCTTGGGAGGCAAAAGCAAGGGCTTTGTGAGTTTGAAACCAGCTGGGCAACTTAGTGAGTCTCTCTTTCTTTCTCTCTCTCTCTCTCTCTCTCTCTCTCTCTCACACACACACACACACACACACACACACACACACACACAGAGGTGAGGAATATAGCTCAGTGGTAGAGCACCCATGGGATTAACCCCCAGTACTGGAAGGAAAAAAAGTCCTTTTAAAAATTATTTTTTTTTTGAAAATTTTTATTTACAGATGGACACAGTACCTTTATTTCATTTATTTATGTGGTGCTGAGGATCCAACCCAGTGCCCTATGCATGGGAGGCAAGTGCTCTACCACTGAGCTACAACACAATATAAAATCTTTGGATTTTATGTCCCAATCCAAATATGGCTGGCTCTTTCTTGTCACATGTTTTTCTTCACTATCCTCAGTGGCATGCCTGCCACATTTCCTACTCTCATTCCTTAAAGGCTCAGCTCCTTTGTTACCTTTACTGGGAGAGCTTTCTTCATCCTTCTAGAGAGATGTAATATTTTTCCTATGTCTTCTAGAGCACTTTAAAAAATTTTGGAAGTTCATATTTGGAGTACTGCTCTCCATATTATGTTAAACTTGTTTCTGTTATTTAATCTCTTATTGAAAAAAGAACCTTGATTTCATTAGTCTCCCCCACCCCTCGCCCGTGTCATCTATCCTAAAGATTTCTACAAAGTAAGATCAATAAATGTTTATGGAGGAGTAAATAGTATTAATAAAAATTACAAGTCATTCAGCCTGTAAGAGAACTTTCTCCTATCATCAAAAAGACTGTTTTGTAACTAGAAGGCAGTATTGCTGTCTGTTTTTATTCCCTATGAAAATATGTGGCTTGTAGTCCCTCTTCTTTCCTCTGTGCAGAAGGGCAGATTCTTGTTTGTGACATAGTTTCCTTAGTGTTAAATATTTTCCCATCAGAGTATACCATTTAAGATTTTCCTTTTAAAATATCTGATTCTAGGTGGTAAGTTCCATAAAAATAACAATGAAATAAAATTGCTTAAAGATTATGTCATGCACATAAATGTTATTTCTGTGATTGGTGGCCAAATGTGGTAGTTTTTATTCTAACCAGGGTATATTCTTATAAATCTGATTATTTTGAGTGCCATACATGGATTGTCACATTGATGGTAACTTTTGGTAAGGAAGACTTGCAGAAGATTAAAAGTCTTTCTTTTTTAGTTTGGTATTGTGGAGTTCCTTTATTGTAAATATATGTCATGCTTGAAATTTAATCAAATGTGGAAATTTTTCATTAGTTTTTGGTTTTCTTTATTGTCATACAAATAGTGTGATGATTTTTTTTGCTTATAGAGATCTATTTGTGCCTTATCATCTGATATGTTTCCACTTATTATCTGTAAAAAATTATTTTTTCTGAATAATTTGCTATATATGTTTGCTTTAAATATGTAACTAACTAAATTCCCCCAAATGTAAACATATACTAAATTTTATAAGACTGATTATTCTTTATGCTCATTTTGCATGAAATGGGATTGGATTACAATGATCCCTCCTGTACATGATTTGAACAAAACCATTTCTTATTGTTTGTTATTGCTTAATTAATTTATTTTAAAAATCTATAAATAGCTCATGAAGAGTAGCAGTTTTCAAAAATTTTAATGTGTTGAGCAAACAGATTGCATTTTCAAACTGTTTTCCATTCTGTGTTTCTCCTCTGGGCTTTTTAAATTCTGAATAGTAAAGGACCAGCAATAGGAGAATGTAAGGATTGTTAGGATTAAGTTCTTTCAGAGATTACAAAAAAGCTTTGAAAAGTAAAACTACCAGCTCCTGGAAAAAAAGGGATGTTGGTTTAAAGACATTTTGTACTCTTGCAAGTTCTCTTTCTTTCTGGTATGTTTGTGTATATATGTATATTTTAATCATATCATGTCATTTTAGTCCCACATAGCAGTATGTTATAGCATTTAGTCTTACAAGACATTTATATGTTAGATTTAATAATTGTGTATTATGTTTGGGTCTTATCCATGTCCATGACTGTGTATATAGACAGTTCTCTTCAGGATGCTTATCACTGAAGGCATAAATGGGAAGTATGGGATGCAGTCAAGGTCTGTGGATTGTATTTTTTCATCTTCTTTCCTTACAGAATTTTTAGCAAAGTAAGGACTGTAGGACTGTAGCTGTAACAAAAATAATGAGATACATTTAAAAAAAATTCATTGGATTAGCCAAAATAATTTTGAAGAGCTTTGACATCTAGTGTAGGCAAGGGTAAAAGAAAGTGGTTTTGTTCTTGGAAGTGTAAATTATTTCAGCCCCTCTCCCCGTCCCTGGCATTTGCTAGTATCTATAAAAATCTAAAACATATAAACATGTATTCACATAAAACATATATTATTTGACTCAGCAATTCCAGTCATAAGAATCTCATCTGCAAAGATATAATTGAAAACAATGTTCATTGTGAGGTCTTTTGTAATAGCAAAATTTGGAAATAGCTCAAAAATTTTTCATCTGGAAAATGAAGAGAATGACAGCTTCCCTGCAGGGTTGTTGTAAAGATTAGAAGCAACAAATATAAAGAACCTAACATGAAGGCTAGCATTGCCAGGCAAATCACCTTCATCATTACAAATGGGAATAATATTACTTCAGTTGGTGGGGGGGGGGCTACTAAAGAGTTTTCAGGGGGAATGAAACAGTTAAAATTAGTGTTTTTGGGAAATTCATCTTATAGTTTTCATGTGTGTTTTGGAATTTAGGTTTCTTCTTGTTGAGATGAATGATTTGGTACAGCACTACTGCTTTATACAGAAGGATGGCTCTGTAGTTTAGACATGAATGATCTCATTTAATTCACTCAAACATTGAAGTTGGACACTATTCACTCTAACAAAAAGAAAACAGATTCAGGTACAGCAACTGGTTAACAATCACACGATGCTGGTTGGCAACAGAATCATGACATCACTGTAGTCTTAAGTACAGAGCTCAAGAAAAGAAAAATAAAAAAATAAAAATACAACAAACAAACTATACCTACCTGGCTCAGTTGGAAAGAATGAAAGCAGTGAAATAGCCCAAGTGTTAAGAACAAATCACTAAAGAACTTAGTGAAAGCCAGTAGACACCCCTCCTGGGCCTGTGCCTCTTTGGATAATAAAGTAGTTAGCACAAGATGGAATTGTAGAAAATGATTGGTGTAGCCAGGTGTGGTGTAACTCCTAGTGCCACCAGCACCTCGGAAGCTGAGGTAGGAGGATCCTGAGTTCAGAGCCAGCCTCAGCATCTTAGCGGGGACAAGGCCAGAAGCAACTCAGTGAGACCCTGTCACTAAATAAAATATAAAAACGGGTAGGGAAACTGGGGATGTTGTTCAGTGGTTAAAGCACCCCTGGGTTCAACCTCCAGTACAAAAAGAAAGAAAAGAAAAAAGAAAATGACTGGTGTAGAGGGAAACTTGAAGAATGGCCTTTTGCTGAGTCTTTGGTACTCAGGTGTAAGGCAGTAAGTAATCTGTAGTGTGCTGTAAGGCCTTTGTATCTTCGAAGTTAGCAAGTTTGCCAATAATTTAACAATTTTTTTGGTCTTAAAATAGTTTAGGGTGAATTTAAAGTAATGCATATTACACTCATATTTGGACTTTTTTTCCCCCCATTTTTTAGAAAAATTAGACCTTGGAAACCCAGAGTTGTTTGTAACTTTAATCTATCTAGGCTATACTCTGGGTAGCTCATGGGAGTATGCATTGTGTGGGACCCTTATTATTAAACATGTTACAGCTTATGAAAGGTTGAGAACTGTTACTATATTTTGTAGACATCTAGTTTTAACTACATAATTTTTCTTAACATTATTAGTTTTTTTAAAATTTTGGACATAGACTTTTAAAAAATATTATTTTATACCTTTATTTATTTTTATATAGTTACTGAGGATTGAACCCCGTGCTTCACACGTGGTAGGCAAGTGCTCAACCACTGAGCCAAACCCCAGCCCTGGATAGACTTTTGATTTTAGTATATTGAAATTTTATTTTTTGAGAATATAAAATTTAACGAATTTAAATCACATGAATACATTGACCAAGTTCCTTTCCACCTATGAACTTCTAACCCCAGCTACCAGTTTAAATCCCTAGAGGGATTTATTATATAAGATACTCTTATTTGCTGAAATAGGATTTTGTTTATAAGAACATAACTGGCCCAGAACTTTCCTTGTTTGTACAATAAAAGAAGCCCTCAGGATCTTTAAAATGCCTGGAACACCAATTTGCACCATTCTTATTTAATCTTCATGACAATATTGATGTGTTATTATTACTTTTCTTCTTTTGATGGAAGAAAACCATCTCAGGTTAAAGAAATGCTTTGCCCAATGTCACATAGCTAGTTAATGAGACTATAGATCCCAGGCTGAATGCATGTCCCAAATTGCCTCTAAAATGAATGGGAACCAGACTGGACTGTTAGTGGTAGTTCATTAATTTATTAATTAATTAAATTGATGGCTCTAGCTGGCACCTACTTACATTGGTGGAAGTTTCTCTCTTCTGCCTCCTCCCATTGATGTGTCATTGTTGAGATCTAATTGTATGTTGGTACTCCCCTCCCCCCACAATCATGCATGCAAGTGAAAGTAACTCTGCACTTGGATTTGCTGACTTCATAAGTGAAGTAACAGCATGGAACTACTGATTTATGCCCTTAGTATTTTTAGGTAGAACTAATCAAGTTTCTGGATTGAGAGGAGAAAACTCTCTGATTGTTTTCCTTTTGATAATAATTCCCTAATGTATTTCTTTCTTTTTTTAGATGCAATTTTAAACTAAATTTATTGAAAATTATGCATAATTTTACACATTTATGGGGTACAGCATGATCTTTCTATATATGTGTGTAACCTATAATGATCAAATCAGGGCAATTACTTGCAAACTATTGCCTCAAAGATTTATCATTTCATTGTGGTGAGAACATTCAAAATCTTCTCTTCTAGGTCTTTTGAAATATGTGATATATTGTTGACTTACTATCTTTCTTATGGAGTCATATATATATATATGAATGAAACTTTATAAAAACATTTATTATGACAGAATACCTTATGAAATGTTTAAAACATGCTTCTTTTCCTGAATGTTGGATTAAGTTCAGCTTTTAGAATATTTGTTGAAGATTTTAAAGATGGTGTTGAAGACTAGATGCTCTTGAAGTGAATTCCTGAAAGGGGAAAACAAATCTTTCTTTATTTTGGAAATATTTTAAGGATGAGATGAGACAAAATGCTTTTAGGGCTTTGAAATGTGAGAGAAAGTTTCAATAGGAAGGTTGAAAATCTGATTTGGTAAGGCTGAGGTTTTCTTTCCTCTGGTGGTCACCTTCAAGTTGTGTACTCCAGCTTTTCTGCTTCTCTCTCTGCTGCCCCCTTGCATGTAGCAGCACATCCTGGAGTCAGAAACAGTTACATTGCTTATTCTGCCACTTAGTAGTTATGTGATCTTGGACAAGTTGCTTTGTGTTTAATTCTTAAGACCCTGTTTTGTTCTTACTATTTGCCTAAGATGTGTCTCTCCATCTGTGTAGTTGGGTCATGCTTTGGAAAATCATTTTGATAATCTCTGCTCTTTAATTGTAGTATTTTAGTCTATTTTTTTTTTTTTGGTTTGTTTGCTTATTTTTTAAGTAAGAGCTTTATCAAGATTTAATTCACAGACCATAACACTCATCTTTTGAAGTATGGAGTTCAGTGATTTTAGCATATTTACAGTTGTGTAGGCATTATTACATGCAATTTAATTAATCATTTATTAATATTTGATAAACAATTGACATAGCTAAATTTATGTGTGCCATTTTATTATAGATTTCATCTTTCCCATTTTCCTCCATATTCTTTGAATTGTTTTTAATAATTTTTGAAA
Organism: Urocitellus parryii; assembly: GCF_045843805.1. Lineage (NCBI taxonomy): Eukaryota > Metazoa > Chordata > Mammalia > Rodentia > Sciuridae > Urocitellus > Urocitellus parryii. Next base: position 10,984,131 of record NC_135532.1, on the reverse strand, counting down.
TTCTCTTTAAATTTATCTATTGGATTCTTTTTTCCCCTTGATTTTTACTTTTTTTTTTTTTTTTAATTCCCCAGAGGTCATAGTGCACATCCTTAGCTTTTCATGTTTTATTTAGAATTAATACTGAACTACTTCAACTCCAATAATAGAAATTCTGTAGTTGTCTAATCAATTTTCTGTCCCTTCCCATCTCCATCCTGCATGTATAGCTGTCAAATGTATTTTACCTGCATATTATTCCCATGGAATTTATAACTTTTGCTTTTGGACATGTTTGAAAGTAGGACATCTCTTTCATGAATGATTACAGTATCATTCAGTTGAAATTAAGATTCATTTTGGTTCATTTTTAAATATTTTACTTTTACTTGTTTTTTTTTATTTTTTAATTTTTGATGTTGATGGACCTTTATTTGATTCATTTATTTATATGTGGTGCTGAGAATTGAATCCAGGGCCTCACACATGCTATGCAAGTGCTCTTACCACTGAGCCACAACTCCAGCCCCTACTTAAACATATACAGCCTAAATTTTGTCACCTCTCCATTTTTTTAGGTTTGCATTCTTAAATTGACAGATAAAATTGTGTGTTTTGAAGTATAAATACACTGTAGAATGGTTCAGCCTAGCTAATTAATGTATCATTACTTTTTATCTATTACATAGTTATTTTGTGGTGAGAACAGTTAACATCCACGCTTAGAAGAATTTTCAAGAATATAGCATATTAATTGTGATCATCATGGTGTACACTAGGTCTCTTAAATTTTAATCATCATCACAATTATTTTTTGGTACTGGGGATTGGACCCAGGAGCATTCTGCCTTTTAGCTGTAGCCCCAGTCCTTTTTATTTTTCATTTTGAAACGAGGTTTCTCTAAGTTGCTCAGGGTAGCCTTGAATTTGTGATCCTTCTACTTTAGCCGTCTGAGTATCTGGGATCACAGGTGTGCTGCTGCTCCTAGCTGCAGTTTCATTGTTTTTGAGTGTACAGTTCATTGGTGTTAATTTTATTTGTAATGTTGTATAGACAACATTACAAATAAATGAATCTTATTTAGCATACCACCACCCATCTTTAGAACTTTTTTAAAATCACCCCAGAGTTAAATTCCACATCTTTTAAGTTTCACTTCCTGTCTTCCCATTACCCATTACTTGGTGATCTCTATTACTCAACTTTCTGTCTCTATGAACTGTTGTTAGTCCTTTTGTGTCTGGCTTAGTTCACTTTGCATGCTTTCACAATTCATCCAATTATAGCATGTGTCAGAATTTCCATCCTGTTGAAGGCTAAGTAATGGTCTTTTTATTGATACAGTACATTTTGTTTTGCCATCACCTGTTGATGAACATATAGGATATTTCCATCTTTGGATATTATGAATAATGATGCTGTGAACTTTGGTACACAAAAGCATCAGTTTGAATCCTTGCGTATATAGCTAGGAGTAGAGTTTTCCATAGTGACTATGCCATTTTTTATTCCCACTTTTTTTTTTTTTTGGTGTGGGGGAGGGAGCAAAGCAGGGAGAAGCAAAGTTAGAGGATTTATTTAAGCAACAGAGATGAAGCAGAGATTCTGTAGTAGCAGAGGTGTCCCAAGCAACTAGGTGGCTGTTGTCTAGGGGTTTTTAAGACACTTTAAAGAGGAAATTAGTTGATTTCTACAATTACTGGCACACAGCTCCAGGAAATGAGTCCCCTGGACCCTGTCATTTTAAGTCACTTGTTGCTCATATGCTCCCTGTGCAATTAGGGTACCTCAGGGACTGGCTTAGGTTTCCAGTGCATGTCCTCAGGCCCCAATGGAGTTACTGGTCACACACTGTTTACTTCATTTTCGGTCAGTGATAGAAATGTGGAAGTACCTGGGGAGGGGCCCTTAACCCTAACCCATTTTCTCTCTTTTTCCCTCTCCTATTCTTATTTCCCCTCCTCTGAAGAAGTAACCCTAACTGCCTAGGGATGACTGCTCTGGCTACTTCAGGCTGATAAGGGGCATTGACAGCAGAAAAACTCCCCAGAGGATCTGTCTGATGGGCTCCTATAAGTCAGGTGGCACTTCTATGGCAGCTTGCATTTCCATGACTATCTGAGCTTCATGGAGTCTAATCGAGAGTAAATAAATCTTATTAGCACACTCAAATAAAAGGCTCAAATTATAAGAAAAGAGTTAGGGTAATAAAAATGGAAGGCTCCATATGAGTATGTTGTGTCTCCATCCTGTGAGCAAATTGGAGAACCATGAACCAGTGCTAGTACTTTCCTTGAGCTTTTCAATGATCTATTTAATAACTTTTAAGTTTTCTTTAACTAAATGGGAGTTAATATCTAGAAACATGCCCTCTTAAGAAGCACACATGTTCTGCCCTGTTTAGCTGTGATTGTGTAAGACCCTTTGGTTTTGTGGGACCATTTCTGCCAAGGAGCTGAGGCTCTCTTGTTAGGCTTTGATGGCCCCCCACAGTGGCTTTCCAAGACTCTAAAACCATTAAGGTTAGATTAGTATAGTAGCCTCAAAAAGAGGTATTCCCACAAACCAGTAGTTGCCCTGGCTATGATATTTTTGAAATGGGTCTTTTTAATATGGGATTGTGAGTAATGTACTATCCATACTAGCTTGACTAGTTCAGGTCAGAGAGTGAGCGGGCTCTTTATCAATCTCTGTGATTGAGAATTGATTACTTGTTTAGAAATGATCCCAAGTTAAGGATTGCCATTGAAGTTGCCATTTGGTCCAGGAAGTATACCTCAAGATTGAGGACAGCTATGTACCACTGTGGTACATGGACTTCTGTATTTCCTGGGAATGACTTAGGTTCCACATGGGAATAATAGACCTGTGGGTGTTAGGTCTATTTCAGTGGTATAATGTTGGACTCAGACATTTTTGTAAGATGCTGACCAAAAGATATCTCACGGAGAGATACTGGCATTCCATGGTCTTTAGTTGTCCCAGTCAAGGGGTTTGGTCCAGTGGAAATGTTCAGCTACACAGTAAGGTGAGTATTCTGAGAAGCTTGAATTAGGGTGTGGAAGGGGCTCTAGTACAACAGATTCTTAAAAAGCATAGGGATTAGATAATTTTTTTTTGGAAAATGCCATTGGTAAGATTCAGGAGAGTTCCTGTCCAACTCCAATTTTCACATGCTCTCATGAGGTTGCTGAACACTATATGCTGAACACTATTACCTTTGTGTAATAGCCAGTGGAATTGCAAGTACTTCTACCCCTTGTAAGAGTCGCATTCTGGAAATACACACCAAAGTCCTCCTTCTCGTTCCATGATGCCCATTTTAGCTTTGAAATTTAGAATGTAATTACAATAGGTATAGTTTAGAGCTCCAAGTAGAGGTACTGGGCCCTTCTTAGGTCTTCCCATCAGCAAGGGTGTTCCAGCTGTTGACTGGGTTGGAGTGGGTTTTAGATGAACCTGATCCTTTCCTGGATGAAGGCCTCCATTTAGGTTACTGCTGGTAGTGGAATTATACAGCATCACTTGACATCCTGAATGTCCATTGTGGTTTTGGTTCATTTTTCAGTAGTTACTGGGAAAGTTAAAAGAAGAATATATCCTGTACATTCTTATTCTTCCTCTAAACAGTCTCAACGTTGTGAAAAATTTGAAAAGGTAGCTAGGTTATTGACTGTTGGAATTACAGGATCTCCAGGGCTTGAGTTAAGATGGGAAATGGAGCTATGGAAAGCAATGTGGGAATCTACCAAAATTTGAGATTCCCCATTTCAGAGGATAGGGATACCAGTGTCTGTGCATGAACAGGATTGCAACGACTGTTTAAAACCCCAGATACAGCCACACATTTGCTTCAAGAATCAGGAGCAACATCTGTCAGTCCTTTTTTCCAAAAACACGATTACCCCAATTATCAATATCATGTCACAGGTCCCAAAGGATGTTATGATTCATCTCTTTTAAATGTACCATGTCCTGAGGATTTGTGGAAAAGAAGTTTGTAATCCTTCAGTGCTCACAGGAATCCCGGTGGATTTCTGGGGATTCTCTCTAGGGGTGAGGACTTTTAGGTTCTTCTGTTGAGTTTCAGGGCTAAACAGAGAATGGTGGATCCATGAGTCAATCTTGACTACTGTAACTGCTATTGGAGTGGCTAGGATCCTTTTATGTGGCCCTTCCCAGGTGAGGGCCTCACACCGATCCTTGAGGAGCCCCCAAATATGAATGCCAAGGATGTGTAGGTTCTTTGTTTCAGGAATTTGAAGAATGAGGTCCATAGGCACAAAAGGTGAGAGGAAAGTAACAGGATTTATTAAAGCAATAGAATGGAAATGGAGCTTCCACAGAGGGAAGGGTCCCAAAAAAGAGTTTTCCTTATTGTTTTTAATAACCACAAAATCATGCTTATCCTTAATACAAGTGCTGGGTAATGAGTTGACTCATTGGCTACTTAAAATACAACTTTGGTTTCAAGTTTCACAGGTTTAATGTGACCATGTTTTCTAACCAATATGTGTTTTTTATTTTATTTTTTTTTTGGTGCTGGAGATTGAACTCAGGGGCACTTGACCACTAAGCCACATCCCCAGCTCTATTTTGTATTATATTTAGAGACAGGGTCTCACTGAGTTGCTTAACACCTCACTTTTGCTGAGGCTGGCTTTGAATTTTCGATTCTCCTGCCTCAGTCTCCAGAGCTGCTGGGATTACATGTGTTGTGCCACTGTGTCTGGCACCAATACTTTTTTTTTTTTTAAATTGATGTTTTATAGTTGTATATATGATGGGATTTGTTATTACATATTCATACATGCACACAGAATGCAATAACAATATAATTTTGTCAGTATCACTTTCCAACGTGTTCCTTTTCCCTCTCCACTTCCCACCCTTGGTCCCTTTCTTCTACTTATTTCCTTTTTGATTTTTGTGAGAACTGCTCCATCATTATTTTTTATTTTTATTTGTTATTTTTAGGTATACATGACAGTAGGGTGTATTTTGACATATTATACATACATGGGGTGCAACCCATTACAATTTTGGTCCCATTCTTGTGGTATACATGATGTGGAGTTATACTGGTCTTATATTCGTATATGAACATAGGAAAGTTATGTCTGATTCATTCCACTGTCTTTCCTATTCCCATCCCTTCCCCCTTCCCTTCATTCCCCTTTGTCTAATCCAATGAACTTCTATACTTCCCCTCCCTACTCTCCCTTGTTATGGGTTAGCATCCATATATCAGAGAGAACGTTTGGCCTTTGTTTTTTTGGGACTGGCTTATTTCACTTAGCATGATATTCTCTAGTCCCATCTATTTACTAACAAATGCCATAATTTCATTCATAATTTCCATCCATTCATCTGATGAAGGGTACCTAGGTTGGTTACATCCCTTGGATGTTGTGAATTGAGCTACTATGAACATTGATATCCACCCTCATCGTTCTTTTTCTTTTCCTCTCTAGCTTCCTTATATGAGTGAAAATATATGACCCTTCAATTTCTGAGTTTGGCTTATTTTGCTTAACATAATGGTGTCTAGTTCCTTCCATTTTCCTGCAAATGACAGAATTTCATTTCTTTTTTCATGGCTGAATAAAACTCCATTGTGTATGTGTACCACATTTTCTTTATATTCATCTGTTGATGAACACCTAGTAGAAACCTAGCCTGGTTCCATAGTTTGGCTATTATGAATTATAAAGCTGTAAACATGGGTATGCATGTATCACTATGTATGATGACTTTAATTTTTCAGGATAAATACTGAGAAGTGGTATATCTGGGCCATATGGTGGTTCCATGCCTACCCTTTTCATGAACCTCATACTGATTTCCATAGTGGTTGTACTAATTTACAATCCCACCAACAGTGTAAAATTGTTCCATTTTATCCATATATTCTCCAGCATTTATTATTTGTATTCTTGGGGCACAGATACTGAGGATTGAACTCAGGGGCCTTCGGCCACCTAGCCATATTTTGTATTTTATTTGGAGACAGGGTCTCACTGAGTTGCTTAAGCTTCTTACTTTTGCTGAGGCTGGCTATGAACTCGCACTCCTCCTGCCTCAGCCTCCTGAGCCTCTGGGATTACAGGTATGTGCCACCGCACCAGGCCTTATTATTGTATACTTGATGACTGCTATTCTGATTGGTGTGAGATGAGTTTTGATTTGCATTTCCCTAATTGCTAAAGATGTCAAACATTTTTTTTTCTGTATTTGTTGGCCAGTTGTATTTTTTCTTTTGAGAAGTGTCTATTTCATTTGCCTATTTATTAATGGGTTATTAGATTTTTTGGTGTAAAGTTTTTGAGTTCTTTATATAGTCTTGATTTTAAACTTCTGTCAGAAGAGTAGGTACCAAAGATTTTGTCCCATTCTGTAGGTTCTGTCTTCACATTCCTAATTGTTTCTTTTGCTGTGCAGAAGCTCTTTAATTTGATGTGATTCTTATTTATTAACTCTTGAAATTTTTTCCCCAAGCTTTAGGGACTCTATTGAGAAAGTCATTCATTGCCTGTGCCTAAAATCTGGATTGTTGACCCTACATTTTCTTCTAAGAGTTGTATAGTTTCTGGTCTAATTCCTAGGTCTTTGATCCATTTTGAGTTGATTTTTGTGCAGGGTGAAATAGGGGTCTAGTTTCATTCTTCTACCACCTATGGATAACCAGTTTTCCCACCACCATTTGTTGAAAAGAATGTCTGGCCAGGCATGGTAGTGCATGCTTGTAATCCTAGTGGCCCAGGAGGCTGAGGCAGGTGGATTGCAAGTTCAAAGCTAACCTCAGTTACTTAGCAAGGCCCCAAGCAATTTAGCCAGACCTTGTCTCAAAATAAAATATCAAAAGGGTTGGGGATGTGGCTCAATGGTTAAGTAACCCTAGGTTCAATCCCTAGTCTCCCCCCCCCCCAAAAAAAAAAAGACTATCTCTTCTCCAGTGTATATTTTTGGCACCTTTGTCAAGGATTAGATGACTGCAGATGTGTGGGTTTGACTCAGTGTCTTCTAATCTGTACCATGCCAATATCATGCAGTTTTTGTTTTAATGGCTCTTTAGTATAATTTGAAGTCAGGTATTGTCATGCCTACATCATTGCTTTTTTGGCTTAGAATTGCTTTGGCTGTTTTTTTACCCTTCCAAATAAATTTCAGGACTGTTTTTTCTGGTTCTGTGAAGAATATCATTGGAATTTCAATGGGGATTGCATTGAATCTGTATATGGCTTTTGGTTATATGGCCATTTAAACAATGTTAATTCTACCTATCCATGAACATTGGAGGAGGGGGGGCTCCATATTCTTGTGTCTTCTTCAATGTCTTTCTTCAGTGTTCTGTAGTTTTCATTGTAGAGGTCTTTCTCCTCTTCAGATTTATTCCTATGTATTTTACTTTTTTGTAGGCTACTGTGAATGGATTGTTTTCCTGATTTCATTCTCATCATATTCATTGTTGATATATAGGAAAGCAATTGATTGATTGGTACCAGGGATTGAACCCAGTGGTGTTTAACCCCTGAGCCACATTCTCAGCCCTTTAAAAAAAAAAAAACTTTATTTATTTATTTTTATGTGTTGCTGAGGATTGAACCCAGTGCCTCATATGTGTGAGGCAAGCACTCTATCACTGAGCTACAGCCCCAGCCACATTCTCAGCCCTTTTTAATTTTTGGTTTGAGACAGGGGCTCGCCAAGTTGCTTAGGGCCTTGCTAAGTTGATAAGGCTGACTTTGAACTTGTGATTCTCCTGCCTCAGTCTCTGAGCCAGTGGGATTACAGGCATGCACTACCATGCTCAGGTGTATGTTACTTTCTGTAATCTGCTATATTGTTTTTTATAATCTGCTATGTTGTATTTTATAACCTGCTATATTGCAAAATTTGTTTATTAGCTCTAGCAGTCTTTTTTAGGTATAGGCTCATATCATCTACAAACTGATAATTTGAGTTCTTCCTTTCCTATTTTTATCCCTTTTATTTCTATCCATGCCAGTTACTCTGGCTAGAATTTCTACTGCTATGTCAAATAGAAGTGATGAGAGTGGACATCCTTGTCTTCTCCCAGATCTTAAAGGTTATTCTTTCAGTTTTTCTCCATTTACTATGAGGTTTGTGGTGGATTTTTCATATGTAGTTTTTATGATGTTGAGATAGGTTCCTCCAACTCCTAGATTTTTTAGTGTTTATTGTTTTTGTAGTCATGAATAGGTGCTGAATTTTGTCAAAGGCTGTCTCTGCATCTATTGAGATGATTACCTGATTTTTGTCTTTAATTCTATTTATGTGTTAAATTATGTTTATTGATTTGCATAAATTAAACAATCCTTGGATCTCTGAAATAAAACCAACTTGTTCATGGTGTATAATCTTCTTAATATGATGTTGAACATGATTTGCTAATATCTTATTAGGTATTTTTGTATCCTAGTTCATCAGGGATATTGGCCTGTAGTTTTCTTTCCTTATATCCTTATCTGGTTTGGATATGAGTGTGATACTGGCTTCATAGAATGAATTTGGTAGTGTTCCATCCCTATTTTATGAAATAATTCAAAGAGTGTTGGCATTAGTTTTTCTTTAAAGGTTTGGTAGAATTCAGTGGAGAATCCATCTGGTTCTAGGTTTTTCTTTGTTAGGAGGCTTTTTATTGCTACCTCTATCTCATTCCTAATTATTTGTCTGTTTAGGTTTTCTACGTCCTCTTGACTCAGTTTTGGCAGATTGTATTTGTGTAGAAATGTATCCATTTCTTCTAGGTTTTCCAATTTATTTGAGTATAAATTTTCAAAATATTTTCTAATGATTTCTGTCATGTTTGTGGTGATTTCTCCTCTAATTTTATTTATTTGGGTTTCCTCTCTTTTTGTTAGTTTGTCTAAGGGTCTATCAATTTTGTTTATGTTTTCAAAGAACCAACTCTTTGTTTCATTGATTCTTTGTATTATTTTTTTCTTCTCAATTTCATTGATTTCAGCTGTGATCTTAATTATTTCCTTCCTTCTACAGGTTTTGGAGTTGGTTTGTTTTTTTCTCAAGGGCCTTGAGATGAATCATTAGATTATTTATTTCACATCTTTTGGATTTGCTTACGTAGGCATTCTTAGCTATAAACTTGCATCTTAGAACCGTCTTCATAGTGTCCTAGAGGTTCCAAAATGTTGCATCACTATTCTATTTTGAGTCTAAGAATTTTTAAATTTCTCTCCTGATTTCATCTGTCATCCATTCATCATTCCAAAGTGAATTGTTTAATCTCCTTGTGTTTATATAGTTTTGTAGGGTTTGTCATGTTGATTTCTAATTTCATACCATTATGATCTGATAAGGTACAAGGACTTATATTTTTTTTGAATTTGCTAAGAGTTACATTGCAACCTAAAACATGGTCTGTTTTGGAGAAGGTTCCATGAACTGCTGAGAAGAAAGTATGTCCAGCTGTGGTTGGATAAACTATTCTATAGATTTCTGTTAAGTCCATTTAATTTATAATATTTTTCAGGTCCAGAGTCTTTTCCATGTTTATGTCTGGATGACTATCTAATGGTGAGAGAGATGTGTTGAAATTACCCAGTATTATTGTACTAATGTGTATTTGATGCTTCAGTTTGAGTGGTATCTCTTTTATGTGATTACTTGTACCCACATTTGGGGCACAAGAATTTATTATTGTTATATCTTTTTTTTGGATTGTTCCCTTTAGCAGTATGAAATGACTGTTGTCTTTTCTGATTAATTTTGGATTGTCAGATATGAGAATAGCTACTTCTGCTTGTTTTGGGGTTCCATTTGCATTGTTTATCAATTTCCATCCTTTCACTTTCAGCCTGTGACTGTCTTTGCCTGTAAGGTGTGCTTCTTGCAAGCAACATAAAGTTGGGTCTTGTTTTTAAATCCATACTTCCTGCCTATGCTTTTTAATTGGTGATTTGAGACCATTTACATTCAGTATTATTATAGAGAGATGTTTATTAATTTCTGCCATTTTGATTTATTTATAATATTTAATTTGGTCCTGTTTCTCATTTGCTTAGCTTCTGTTTATTTGAGTTTTGTTCATTTGTAAACTCTGTGGTTTGTGTTTGATTTCTTGTGTGTGGAGTATTTCATTAAACATGTTCTGTAGTGCCATTTTAGTTGTCATGATTTCTTATAGTTTCTTCTTATCTTGGAAGGGTTTTTATTTCTCTTAGGTTTTAAATTATAGCTTTGCTGGATATAGTAGTCTTGGTTGACAGATATTTTCTTTCAGGACTCAGAACACATTATGCCAAGCCCTCCTGGCTTTTAGAATTTGTGCTGAGAAATCAGAAGTGATTCTGATAGGCTTACCTCTATATATGACCTGACATTTTTCTTTTGAAGCTTTTTATAATTCTGTCCTTGTTTTGCAGGTTAGACATTTTAATTATATGTTGTGGAGAGCTTCTTTTTTGGTCTTGTGTATGTGGACTTCTGAATGCCTCCTGTATTTGTATCTGGATGTCCATGTCAATCTTAAGGTTTGGGAAAATTTCTGTTATTTCCTTGAAGAGGTTATATCCCTTTGCCATATCTCACAGTCCTCCTCAATTCCAATGATTCTTAAATTTGGTCTCAGTGTTGTCCCAGAGTTCTTGTATATTCTGATCACGGTTACTTATTTTATGCTGTCTGAATGTCAAGGTTATCCACTTTGTCTTCCAGCTCTAAGATTCTGTGTTCCACATGTTCTACTCTATTAGAGACTTTCAACTAAACATTTAATTTGATTTATTATGTCTTTAATTTCCAAGATTTCTCTTTGACTCTTTGTCAGTATTTCTATCTTCTTATTGAATTTCTCATTCATATCCTGTACTGACTTCCTTAATTCATTCAGTGGCTTTGCTCTCTTCTTTTGGAATTCAATAATCATTTTTATAATGATTCTTTCAAATTCTTTATCTGATATTTGATTCACTTTAATAGCTTTGTGGTCAGTTGCTGATGAATTATGAACTTTACAAAGTGTCGTGCAATCTTGTTTTTTAATACTTGTTGTATTTCTCTGTTGGCTTTTATAAAAGCATTTGGAGATATTTCTCTTCTGTTGCTATGTGTCTTAGAGTGATCTAGATTTTTAAATTCCCTTTGTGTTAATTCTTTGCTTTTCTGTAGCAGTGAATGTCCATAGTTGGGACCTGGGGGAGGTCCACTCATATGTGTTTCTACTTGGGGCCTGGTCATTTGGGTTTTTGTCTTTTCTATTTTTTATATTAAAGTATGACTGAATTATCAATTTTTATGTAGAGTAAGGTACATTGTCTTGGTTGTGTTTAGTTCAACAGCAATGTCTCCAACCTATGAACTTGTAGTGTCCCTGTACGTTCTCAGCACCTCACAGAATAGGGCAAAGTAAACAATAGCAACAACTGATGCAAACAATATATAGCATTAAAGTAAATACCCAGTTCCCATCATGACACCTATAACATGATTTACCACAAAAAACAGAAATGGTGGGATCAACAATTGTCAACAGTGGAAACGATAACCATGAACTAGATCTGGGCTTTAAAGCAAGTAGCAAGTGTAAGCTATTTAATTCATAGCAGTAATAATCTCATCAACATAAATGGTAGGGTAGAGGTTATATAAATCAATTCTAAAAGATAGTAAAAATTCAGCTAATTAAGAGAAAAGAAAATGTGATAGGAAGATAGAAAAAGAGTTACAATTTCAAAAAGTGAACAGAGACATTTTTTGTATGTAGCAGGTGATGGTTATATGAAAAAGACAAAATAAGGGGAGAGAGAAAGAGCGATAGAATTTGGCTGTTAGCAGGAGATCAACAAGAAAAACAAACAAATGAAAATAATAAAAACCAAACCAAAATATATAACCTGCCAAATCTTAACCCTCAAAAAGGCAAGGCAAGGAATATAACTGCATTACAAAATATTAAAAATGAGAAGAAACAGATATGTATATATTATGTGTATATTTTCCTGAACGAATCAGTGAATCAAGAACTAACACACTCCTTCTCTCCCTCTCCCCCTTCCCATACATACATGGAAAGAAAGAAAGAAAAAGGGAATAAGATTCTTAATGAAAAGTGACAGAATTGTCTCCACTGACGTGTTCAGAATATTCAACGAGAATGGATGGTCACTGTGCCCAGCTGTCTTTCTTTCCATCTCTTCTTGAGCTGTGAACTGAGAGCAAGAGCAAGTGCTGGGGGTTGTTAACTCCTTCCTCTTTTTGTATTGCTCTCTGAGCTGTCATTTGGAGTGGCTTAAGCCTGAAGTTGGTTAAACTTATTTTTAGCTTCCCTCTCACTGATATGAGGTAGCATGGAGTAAAATGTACTGTCAGGTAGAGTTTTGTTTATACAGAACAGATAGGTGCACTTCCTGAGTGGACTTGGTATAGATGAGTGAAGTTCTGGTGACTGGGGCATAGGTCTAATCAGACTTTGGGGATTTTTTAGGTGATACCTGCTCTGGAGAGATTAGATCAACACACCCATAGCCTGGCAGTTTTCAGTCTCTATTGGATTGGGGTAGGGAGTGTGGGGGGAGGGCTCGAGGACCTGGATCTCAGGAGCCTCCTAAAAATTCTACTTGTGGGGCAGGGGAGCCAATCCTCCATACACCTTGCTGCCAGGAAAGCAGACTTCCTAGGCTTAGTCCTTGTGTCTTCACACCTGCCTGTTCTGATTCCTGACCCACTTCTGCTGGTCTCGTGAGCCACCAGATTCAAAGGAGAAAAGAGTTGGGCTTCTCTTTGCTTTTCCAACTTGAATCTCCCTGGGTTCAAGCCTCTTGGTGCCTGTTTTGCTCCTGTTCTGCTACAGGCTTGGCCACATGATAGGCACTTGCTGGGGCAGAGTGGCAGTGTTTGCTGTGATCTCCCAGCTCCACAGCAGCAGCTGCAGCATGATTGCTTCAAGATGGCTCTCCGTGGCTAGGTGGGAGGTACAGGGTACTTTTCAAGCACCCAGTGCATAATGCAGCCTCTGGAATTGCTCAGTTCTCTGGTCTCAGGTTTTCCTCTACCAACTCTGCGTTTCTCTCTATGGTGAAGCAGCACTGCTGCAGCGGCCACTGCCACAAAGCAGCTTGGCTCCGATGTGCTTTTTCTTTGTTCAGTGCACCCAGATTCCTGAGTTTCCAAGACACCTGACTGTCCAATATAAATTTTACTGAAATCCCTTTCTTACCCACCTCATTGAGGAGCAGTGCTCCCACTGCTTGAATCCGAGCCATGGAGTGACTAGCAGTGCAGCCTTCCTCTGGCCCTCTGTCTTGAATCCTCTTCGTGTCTCCTCTGACCTGTGCTTGTTGGTCTAGTAGTACTGCTTCTGAGACCCATTGCACAGACATGTGGGAGGTCTGGGGCCATTGACCATGGACATTCATTAATAGTTTTATTAGCAAAACTTACTGTATACTTTATGTATACCCTCATGAACTCATAATCCCAATCAGGATAAAGGGACAACTCCAAAGAGTTCCAGGTGCCCCTTTGCTGCTGTTCCTTTGGCCTCTTTCCACACCTTCCAGCCAGGGCTGGATCTGCTGTACTGAAGGTGGTTTGTTCTCACACAGTTGGAATCCCATAGGATGTGCTTGTGCTGGATGGACTTTTTTTTTTTTTTTTTTAATATTGTTTAGTTGTAGATGGACACAATACCTTTATCTTATTTATTTATTTTTATGTGGTGCTGAGGATTGAACCCAGGGCCTCACACATGCTCTACCACTGAGCTACAACCCCATTCCTGCATGGACTTTTTTTTTTTCACTCAGCAAACGTTCTTGAAAATGATCCATGTTGTATCCATGTTGTATCTAGTTTATTCCATTTTATTTCTGAGTAATACTGTATTCTCTTGTGTGGATACATCATAATTTTATTTATATCCATTCATCTGCTACTAGACATCTGATGGTTTCCACTTTAAAAAAAATTCCCTCTTTTTTTGTAGTTGTAGATGGACAGCATGCCTCTATTTTATTTCCTTATTTTTTAAAAAATATTTTTTAGTTGTTGATAGACCTTTATTTTATTTATTTATACATGGTGCTGAGAATTGAACCCAGTGACTCCCACATGCCAGGTAAGTGCGCTGCCGCTGAGCCCCAGCCCCAGCCCCATATTTCCTTATTTTTGTATGTGGTGCTGAGGATTGAACCCAGTGCTTCACCCATGCTAGGCAAGCACTCTGCTACTGACCCCCACCCCAGCCCCTAGTTTCCACTTTTGAGCTTTTAAGAAGTAAAGGTGCTCCGAACAAGTAGTTAACCTGGACATATGCTTTCATTTCTCTTTGGTGAATACTTAGGAGTGGAATGGTTGGATCAGATTGTGTTTAGTCTCTGTTGAATCTGCACAGTGAGAGGGACAAGTTTACCCGTCTTCTAGTGTTGCGTGGGAGTTCTAGTCGCTCCACATTCTTACCCCACTTTCAACTATTCCATTGTGTATTTGGTGGTATTTTATTGTGGTTCTGATTTGTTTTCATCTGATAATTAATGATGTTGAGCTTATTTGCTGTTGTCTATCTTCTTTGCTGATATGTCTGTTAAGTCTTTTGCCCTTTTTCCACTTGTGTCGCTTGTCATCTTATTGAATAAAAAGCATAGGGCTCTTTATATATTCTTGCTAAATCTTTTGTTGATTTATATAAAAATATTGAAATGTAGTAGAATGAACATCTTTCACTGGTGATATGTGTGTGTGTGTGTGTGTGTGTGTGTGTGTGTATGTGTGTGAGTGTGTGTGTGTGTTTAATTGCAAGGAACAAGCAGATGAACTGAGTTGAGTTTACCTGCCAAAGGATAAGTATCTATGTGGATTGTGTTTGCTCGTGGTTTCTCCCACTGGATGTGCACGCAGCAGGCTGTGCCCTGCACTGAGTTGCTCTGTGGTGTATAGAACAACAGTTTTCAGGGTGTTCCTAAACCTTTGTTACTCCATTTTGTAAAGTAGTAGTTCGCCATAAACTACTCCACTTCAAGTTTAAGTGCAGCGGTAGAATGACTCCACACTTTGTTTACCAAGTAAATAGTTACTGTATCTGCCTGGTACAACCATAAGGCATAAACTGATAAATTAATTGTGTTAATAAAAATGACCCTCCTTGAACTTATCACATTATCAAGCACATGGATACTTGGGTATATCAAAATCAAACTCATGTCAGAAAAACCAGGTCCATGAACTTATTGAACAAAACAGATCACCAAATGATGCAGCCCCCTCACTTGAGGCCCATGAAAGGAGGGGCATCCTGAGATTGGACATGTGGCACCCTGACCCTGTCTTCTGGTCACTCATCACGAGTCTTCTTTCCAAACCTCTGGATCTGTTTCCTCACACTTTAGCAGAGTGTGAACTCTCCTTCCCATGATGACTGTGCTCCAAGCTGACACCTGAAGCTGGCACTATGAAACTGCTGTCTGGTCCTTCCAGACCTGGGCCTAGAAGTTGTTCTTGTGCTTTGACAGCTCTGCACCCTGAACAGGTTCTTCAGCTGGTTTGTGACCTGACCATCTGCAGTGACTATTTGCATTCATATCTGTTCTTTGTCTTCACTTTCAGTTCAGCCTCTTGAACCCTGTGACTGCCTTAATCCTCTCTTAGCCTTTCTTTAACACACACACACACACACACACACACACACACATAAAATTGTGTAAAGTGTGATGTGTAACATGAGGGTTATAGGTACTAGAAATTGAGATTGGAATAAAAGAACTTGTGATTGCCCAACTTACGACTACCAGGTTACTCACAGGTATTCAGGGAACTGCCACTGATGAAAGTGGTATAGCTAGTGAATTTATTGGTATTCAGTAAATTCTGATATTACTGATTCAAATGTGCTTGGTCTGCGTTAATGACTTAGCACAGCAATGTAGTTTCCTTTTAATTTCTAACACTATAGATGCTTAATTTCTAACACCATAAACCCATTGTAAGTCGAAAATGTGTCAAATACCTCTAACTGGCCAGACATCCTCGGTTAGCAACAAAGGTCAATGTGGGGCGTCAGTTGTCCCCCTCATTGATCTCCCGTCTGATGGGAGCTGTGCCATGCTGCTGCCACCATGGCAAGAGAGTCCAAAGGCATATCGCTCTCTTGGGAAGAGATCAAATTCAATGTTTGAAGTTCTTACTAACGACTGCTTTATGATAGGCATGTGGGCCAGTGTGATTCATGGCAAGGGAGGGGAGCTTCCAGGGAATGGTTTCATGTCATTGTGTGAGGTAACATTTTTTATTATTTAAGCCATCCTGAGATGAGAGTTCTTGTTGTTAAATATGTTTTATTATTTTATTTTCGGCCACAACCACCAGGCCGATGATGCATGTTCAATTTCTAGTGAATCTTAAAATATAATATGGCTTCTGATTTTTGTGTTAAACTTTATGAAATAATTAGAAACAAAACACTTTATGGACTACATGGCAAATAGGGTATGTTTCAACTCTAAGGGGATTCTTTTAATTTTTCTTAATTCATTTAAGAAATGATCTCTTGTCATTGACTGGAAGATGCAAATAAAATATTTTTGTGTACTTTTCCTTATTTCATTTAAGTGTATAGGTTCGGTGTTTGTCATTTTTTTTCCTCTTGTGAGCATTTCTGATTTGCCTTAGATGATGTATGTGAGCTTTGTTTGTCACTAATCTGTGTACTAAAAGGCTGCAGTCATGCCTTTTAGCCCTTTGGCTTTACTCAAGAGGCTTTTTAAAAAATATTTATGTTTTAGTTTAGGTGGACACAATATCTTTATTTTACATGTATGTGGTGCTGAGGATCGAACCCAGTGCCTCGTGCAAGCTAGGCGAGCCCTCTACCACTGAGCCACAACCCCAGCCCCCAACTCAAGAGGCTTTCAACGTGTGCTTGCTAGTGTTCTGTTTGAGAGAAGTTGATTAATTAAAATTTGAAATTTGGAAATAAATGTATAAATATTTTGACATGCATCCCTGTATTTTTATGTTGTAATGCTATTTTTAGCTTAAAATTTGTTTTTATTGGTTTATTTGTATGCGATGCCTGAATTTAGAATTCAGTAGAAAACAAGTATTTTTTTTCTTTGTTCTAGTGAAGGTAATAAATCATTGGAGGATTTTGTTGGATTAAATGAAGTAATATTACTTATCACTGTTATATATGGTTAATGATTCTTATTGCCCCAAAATGTGTTCTAAAATTAAACTTTTAAGCGCATGCTTTCTAAAACAGACAAAGAGACAGGAAAATAAAATGATTGCTGGGGCTTTGTTTGACTGGACCTTATCTAAAAATATAGTTGCAGTGTTCCTGAGGCACCCTGTTGACACAGTGTCTGATATGCTAATGTGCCAAGTGGAGCATATTGTTTTTTTGTTGTCTGCATTTCTCATCATACTTATAGTGTGAGTACCTGTGAGCAGCTTGCATGTGAGCACATGTGTGTGTTCCTAGCCTTTTTTAGCTCTTGGTTGTTTGAATACAGATGTTAGAGAAATAAGAACATATCATGTTAAAAATGACATTTCATTTCTTAACCACAGTATTTTAATTTGGAGAATGTTTCAATAGCTATCATATAATCAAAGTCTTTATGTATAATGTTGCTCATTAGAAAGCCAGTTTAGAGAAACTATATTGAATGTGAAAAACAACTGGAAACATGTTTATATACTATTTATAAAGGAGAAGTCTATTGCTCTAGAGTAGACTAGGTTAGTTCAGTGTTTGATATTAATTATATAGTGGTATATTTTGAAGGCTAAGTTTGTTATAGTATTGCTGAAATATAAATTTAAAACTAGTTTTAAAATAATTGCTGAATCTGAATGATTAGTACCTAGAGATACTATTTTGTCTACTTTTGATTATGTTTGAAAATCCGTAACAAATCTGTAAAAGAAAAAAAAAATCTGTAAAAGGGAATGCATTAAGCCCAGAAGTATGTTCTCGCATCTGATATTGCTCTGGGATGCCAGCCTGTCCCAGGACACACAGGATGGCTTTGGAGAACAGGCTGTAGTTCTCTTTTACATACAGCATCAGAGCACTTTAGTGATTATCTTTGAAATATTCCCCTATAATCAAAGATACCTGCTTTTACTCTTCTTCATTCCTTACAATTCATATTTTTGTGACCAGGAGAAAGAAAACGATGTTTTATCTTTATTTTATTTTTTTTATTGCTGATAGAATAGACACTAAACCAAGTAAAGTAAAGTATGTTATTTTAAAAGTTCTTCCAGGTCCTCTTATTTTATCACATCTTAACTCAAGTGTTGTCTCCGTAGTTAGTAAATGATCACCTTTCTCTGCTAGGGTTGTGGCTCAGAGGTAGAGTGCTCACTTAGCACACCTGAGGCACTGGGTTTGATCCTCAGCACCACATAAAAATAAAATAAAGATATTTAAAAAAAAAATCTCACCCTTCTTAGGTGTATGAACTGCTTATTAGAGTCGAGTGGAGATAGGAAGAGGATACTCTGTCCTGAGTGATGTTAGTTCTGAAAAGAAATAAATCCCCCCAAATACCAAGTTGTTTAAAAAGCTTAATCTAGAGCAGTAAGGGGTAACTTTCATAATCCTAGTATCAAATTAAATATTATTCAGTCTATGTGTGGTGATGGTAAGCTACTTCTGCGAAGATTGTTTATTTCTCAAAGAGCTTTCACTATGGTATGTTGTTAAGTGTGCTTGGATTAAAGTAGACAAAATTATAATTATACTCAGGGCCAATTAGTTGCCATGAAATATAATCACACTTTGATTCATTTGCATTTTATTTAATAGAATTAGCATTTGAGAAATTAAATTCTTATTTTTCATATTATTGTATCAGACTGTTGCTTCCCTGCCCTCACGAATATCCATTAATACTTGACACTATTTGGAAAAATGATGTTAATGCTTTAGAATGAACAGCTTTCACTGATGGAGTATATGTACACATATTTTAATTGCCAGGAATCAAATGGGTGAACTGATTTGAGTTCATACAGCAAAGTGTAAGAAATCTGCATGGATTGCTTTGATGATTAACAAAAATGAAAAGGAGATCATTATCATGTCATTGTTGTCATCCTCCTCCTCTTCCTCATCTCCATCATCAGTGATACTAGGGAGCCCAACCAGTGTGTGCTAGGCACATGCTCTACACTGATCTGCCCCACAGCCAAGAGACCATTATTTGATTGATCTAAGAGTTTCAATCACATGCTTTCTGGTGTGAGTGTGAAATAGAAAAATACCATGCACCAGTTTCAAAGAATAGGAGGGACTCACTGCACTGGAGGACTCTAAACACCCTACCAGGCCTACAGAGTTTCCCAGATCTGGCAGGAGGTTTTGCATAGTCCTAGCAGCCTTTAGGGTCTGGGTGTGTCAAATCAGAACCTTTGGACACATCAGGCAAAGCACACTTACTAGTCACAGATAGGCATGATAAGCGAATGCCTAGGATCCATGGCAAGCTGGTCCTTCAAGACTTGGGAAGGCCGCTCAGGGTGCATGGAGTTCTCTCTGTACATGTCCTGCTTCACGCTACAGCTGAGGGACCCTGGAAACTCTCCACTCTGGCTTTTCTGTCTCGGGGTCCACTTGGTTCCCTGCGCTGAAGCTTTGTAGGTAAGAGATCCTGTTCTAGGAGGAGCGAAAACAAAGCCCTATTCCCTTTTTTTCTCAGGCACATTCTCTGCCAGAGAACTATGGGCAAGAGGTAGAAGAACTGGGTTGGCTTAGTACTGGGGGCCAACAGTGAAAAAATCAGATGATGATGTGAGCAATGAAGGAAATTAAAGTGGCCTACACTGGAGCATCGGCTCCCCACTCCCTGTTCTGGCCCCTGGGTCCTTGAGGTCTTTTGAAAGTCTGAAGTGAAAACTGTTTTCCATAATACTCTTTCCCCATCATCCTTTTAGGATTATGCAGTAGAGTCTTTAGCTAGTCCATAATGTATGTTATCATAACAGATTGAATGCGGAAACCAGAGATGAGAATCCAGCTGTCTTCTATTAAGCTAGATGTGAAAGAGATTTGCAAAAATGTAAAACATGTCGACTTTTACTAATAAATTTGTCATAAAATGTCAAAAAATGTTATTTTTAATTGTTCACATTAAATGGGCTGTTCTTTTTAAAGAAAGAAATTTTAAAACTTGTCTTTATTTTAATATGGTAAATATTGGTAGTTATGACACACATGAGCCCAAACTCTGAGATTGTCAGGTTGTACAATTACAAAATATTCTGAGCCCCCAAAGTTGGGTACACCGGGTGCTGGAAGGTAACTAAGTGACCGCTTCAGATCTCGTAATGAGGGACCTTGCTGAGATCCCATGGGGAGAGCATCCAAGACCAGCTTCCTCTGCGCACTCTTCCCTAGGACACTTTCACATTCTTTTGGGGCCTTATTACCATTAGTTAATTATCATTATTTCTAAGGATCTTGACTTACTTATCTGAATTCCTATTGCTTTATCAATTTATTTACTAATTGATGATTCTTCATCTTGTAATATACTTTCAAACAGGAGAAAAAATTTTTTAGTCTCTTTGCTGTTCACCCCAAACTAATTTAAAATGTATTTAAAAAACTTAAATGTTGATTGGGGCCATATTTCCTAATAAATTCATTCCTTTTGCATGAAGAAATTGTGTATTAGATTTTGGTACAAAACTCTAGTTTATAGGGCATTGTCTTCTGTTCTTATTTGTAGTGGTAAGTTTGTTTTTGCAGTCTTTATAAGATTTAATTTGGGCCTATATTTATTAATATTTAGGACTTTGGTTTTTATTATCATTCCTGCTAGCTTCATCCTTTATCATACTGTTTTATAAGCAATAGCAACTTTAAAAGTGAATTGTAGAGAAAAACAAAAAGGTAATAACAGATTTCTATAAAACCAGAGTACAAGCAAAACGGAGTTGCCTGTCGATGTGACAGGAATGGATGAGACTTCTAGCTTCAGCCAGTCGTTAACTCTTTTTGAGTACTTTATTCCAGGAACTATTCCAAACACTCATCATGCACCAACTCCTTTGCTCTTCACAACAGCCCTGGTGATGGGTTCGTTGCTTCCCATCACAGGTGGAGTAGCAGAAGATTCACAGGGTCACCTTCTGGTGATCAGTGCCAAATCATGCCTCATGCTCCTAACTAAGACATTGAATCACTTGCTGCAGGGCAGAACAAACCAGACCTTAAAATGTCTTCAGCTCTCTGTCTCTCTCCCATCATTACCTTTTCTCTGTAAGACTGTTTCCTTCAGCCTCTTGCTTTCTCTAGTTTGTAGGGCAATTCAGGGTCCCACAGGGACTACATAAAGAACTGTCTGTAAAATGGCCACTTTGCTCTCAAAAACTAGAAGTGGGAGAAAGAAACAGAAGAGATAAGATGACAAGTATGTAGAAGGAGGAGAATGGTGATTTGTCATGGGCATGGGTGGTGGCTCTAGGTGGCACCAAGACTGCACATGTTGGAGAACTCGGATTTTAGATGCCTTGGCCAGGGTGGTTTTAGTGATTGGATGCAGGGGTTAGTAGTGACAGTGTTTGATAGATATTAGAAATAAGGGATGATGAGCTGCAGATAATGAAATATAACAGGAAATGAGATGGGTGATAAAACAGCTTTCTGTGGTGCAAAAAAAGTAAGCAGTAACACAAATGCATATTCTAGAAACAGTAGACAAGTGTTTTTGTCCTCCCAAGAAATTGCCTGGATAGGTATACATTGTCTTCAGGGTAAATGAAAGCCCACATCCCTGAACTTATGATAGGTGAGTATATATCCAAATAAGAAAGGGGAAGGATGAGGACTGAGGAATAATTCTCTCATTTGGGGAATTGTTGACTATTTGGGGAATATTTTACATGTGCTTTAAAACTCTGCATAAAGACATAATGGTGCCATTATCTCTATGAGGAGATATATAGCAAAAATATGATTTTCTTAATCATATCCTAGCATGTGATCAGCAAACAAAAGACCAAAAGAGGGCTGTGGCTGGGGCTGAGTGATAGCTCACTTTCTTGGCATGTGTGAGGCACTGGATTCAATTCTCAGCACCTCACATAAATAAATAAAAAGGTCTATCAACAACTTAAAAAAAAATTTTTAAAAAGGCCAAACGAAGAAAATAATCTGGGTTTTATTGTTTTCTTGAGCAGTATTTGTTATGCTTACTCTTTTGGGGGTTTAAGAATCTGGCAGGTGCTAAGCATAATGGTGCATGCCTGTAATTCACAGTTACTCAGAAGGCTGAGGCAGGAGGATGGCAGGTTCAAGGCCAGCCTTGGCAATTTAGCAAGAACTGCTTTTTTTTTTTTTTTTAAAAGAAAGGTCTGTGGATGTGGCTCGGTAGGACAACCTGGGTTTAATCCCCAGTTTTGAGGACAAACAAAACAGAAATCTAGTATGCTTTTTAGGTTAACAGAGAAAGATAACAATGTGCTAATTGATATGCTTCCTTGTATTAATGATATCTTTATCCATTTATTTTCTTGCCTCATTTATTTGGAAATTTTCATTAAAAGTTTTTATTCTGAAAATTATTAAAGGTAATACTAGATGTCTGTTTTCATTTAAGAATTTTCCACTGTAAGTTGCCGATTTTGGTAAATAAAGTATCATCTTATGTGCTCCAATAAACAAGCCTATGCTTATCTGAGATAATATTGTTTGTATTAATATCCAATTTATTGGTTTATATAGTTTTTGTTTGTTTGTTTAACAAATTCCTAAACTTTTCAGAACCCCTGCTATGTCTCTGGTGGGTGTTTCAGTAAGTCCAGAGTTTGTTGACTAAATTAATGAATAAACCAGTAGATTAGCAACTTGTTGATTTCCTTTTTCTTTCTTTCTTTCTTTCTTTTTTTTTTTTTCACAGCCAAAGGTCTGTTTGCACTCTTAGGAAACTGAAATAACAGCAACTTTTAGACAAGTTTCACAAATCTTAACCAAAGCTGACCACGTGTACAATAGTATATTTTGCACAGTGTTTTTAGTAAATTAAGTGTAAAAATTGCATATGTGTCTTAGCTTTCCATCTATGAGATATGAAGGGTGGTGACAGCGTTGCTTTGTTACTGTTTTGCAGCTAGCTTTAATTGATGTGGAATTGTGGCTTCCCATGCACAGGGGGTTAAGTAAAAAGATTTCAGGCATCTAGTGAGCATTTTTCCTTTAATGTGCTCATTAGTGGTGGCAAGTCCAGGTTTCAGCACATGTCAGTAATTTACATTTCATTGCGGAGAGGCCGCCCTTGTTCCAGAGTTGCTTCTAAGCCTGATGAATATATATTGGGAATAAACAGAGTAGAAGAATCGAAAGCCAAATACCCTGCTAGGCCTTTCAATTGGTTCTGAAGCTTCCAGTGGATCTCTGATTAGCAATGCATGAAGCAGGAAGAAAATGCAAAGATGGGGCCCACAAAAGTTGCCCAGGTAGACTCTCCCCTTAAATCCTCTTTTTGTGACTACCTTTCCATTTCATACTCTCCAAATTCTTTTTGTGTGGCAGGCTTTCTTTTAAAGTGTAAAGTCTGTGTTAGATGTAGGAAAGATATAGCTGTTGAGCCAAGTCTGATTGTTAGGCCTTGAGTCTTTCTGAGCAAAGGGCTTGATAGGCCTTGGATCTCCCAGAGATCAGATGATTGTGATTGGGATCTTTGTAGTAACACCTCCTGGGATTCATTTCTTCCTTCTCCTGGTTGGTACCAGCTTGTCTGGCTTTCCAAGCTTTGCATAGATCAGTCCAGGGAACTGGGGAGGCTTGGTCAGTGGTGTAGGACACAGGGCTGGGGCTCTTAGTAATGCTGTCTTTCAACTGTGTGTTTGGGAAAATCCAGAAGTTTTCTTTCTGCAGAGAATTTTGATATAAAGAAGCTTTTTTTGAACATGGGATTTTATTACAAGTCACTTCATGCATAGATAAAGTAAAGGTAGCAAACCCTAGCATAATTATCTGTAGAAGAAACTGTTATACATTTGGAGTTTTTTCACATTAATGTAAAAATTTAGGTTGAGTTTAAGAAAGTAGATTTTACTATTGTCTGTTGTATATGTGTTTATGATCCTTATGATCTTCTGTATTTATGGTGCTAGTCAAAATATTCAATCTAAGACATTTTTTTTCCCCCAGAATTCATGGTTAGAATCCAAAATGAAGCCAGGTATGGTGATGCACACCTGTAGTCCCAGCTACTTGGGAGGCTGAAGCAAGGGGATCACAGATTTGAGGCCAGGTTCAGCAACTTAGACCCTGTCTCAAAAAGGATGTCGCTCAGTGATAGAGTATATCCCTGGATTCAATCCCCTGTACCACCTGCCCCCAAAGAATCCAAAATGAATGAATTTATGATTCACAATATAGAAAAATATCTGTATTCAAGTCAGATTATTATTATTTTATGATAAATTCAGTTAGATAATTTGGTAATCATTTAAATATAAAGTCATGCTAAGCAAAGTTTAGTAAGTAGATACTTTTATCAGGTAAGAGTTTTTAATGGATATGTAATAAGAAGCAATGTGGTGTTTGGAAAATTTTTATGTATGAAGATGAAAATGTAGATCTGGAGAATATTAGTTTAGTAATGTTCTGATCAGGGTTCTGATTGGGGTTTTACAGGCCTCTGTAAAAATGTAACAATAAATTTGACTTCTAGATGACTACTAGAAACTGTTCTTTTTGGATGCTTGCCAGAGAAAAGCCCCATGGAATTGAGTTCTGGAAAATCACTTGCGAAGTTGTGAGGAATATCAGTGACTTTGAATATTTAACTGTCCAAACTGTCATCTGCATGCATTCTATCTCTCCATTGAGTTAAAAAAAAATTAAAAGTTTCTCAGCCAGTTAGAATTAAAAGGTGACATCTGCTTTTAATTGGTGTTTTATTTTCTTCCAAGTCAGTAAAAATTCAGTAAGACATGAATTATCAAATTTTGCAATGCTAAGCAACTTGTCAAGTGACAGTGAGCAGTACCTTGAGCGCTTGTACATATGGGGAGTGTTAAAAAGTTGATTAATCTTCCAGAGTCCCGAATAGTGTTTGTTTGTTAATTTTGTAGACTTTGTCCATTACAGTCCCTCTCTTGTGTAGTGGGTATTTAGCTGGTTTTAGTGATACTTGGTTTGGTAGACTTATGTCACATAAGGCAATGTAGAATTCTCCTGTTTTTCAAGTTCATTATTTATCTAGCAAATATATTGAATTCTTTTTAATAAGAAAAGGGGGAAAAAAGCCTAAAGTGAGCTGTAAGTCATATTCACACACGATCTTCCTGTGTTGAGATGGGAGTATCTGACTCTTGGCGAAGGAAGCCTTCACGGCCCCCTGTTGGAAAAGAAAATTGATTATATCTGTTTTTACCATTTGCAAAACATTTAAGATATGAAGCATAAGGATAAAGAAATTAGTTCCTTCAAGTAGAGCATGTAAAAATAACTTAGGACTTCAGACATTTTCTGAACCATAAATGACGAAAGAAAATATTACCACTGTTTGGATTACATTTTAATTTTCTAGTTACTGAAAATGAGAACATGGCACCAAATAGTCACTCTTTACAAAGTTTTTGAAAATTCACCTGTGAAAGAGACACAAAGTTCCCTGCTAATTGTTTATTTGAAAGTGGAGTTTCTCTTTTTCTTAGTCAAATGTTTTGTATATTTGAGGTACATTTCTGTTTTTCATAGTGGTTACGGTTTGTGGTAGTATTTCTGAGATGGATTTCTCAGTATTGCCAGACTTCAGTTCAATTTAGGTTTTCTTTTTTTCCGTCCACTTAGGAGTACCTGATAAATGTGTTATGTAGCAATGCATTTTTGCTACCAGAAAATCATTGGGTTGTTAATTTGATTTGAGAAATCTGTCCTGTATGGTTACTTGGATCTTGTATGGAATTTTTTTTTAAGCTTAAAAAATAGAAAAGGTGCTTGGGCAAATGAGCTAATAGTCCTACGTACTGAAATACAATTGGTAAGTTGCATCTTTAACGTAAGGGGTAAGCTTAGAGATTTTATACATTTTTAGAAAATAATTACAAGACAGAAAATTTTGGTCTCTTAGCTAAACTATACAAAACACTTTCATAATCATTTTGATGCCTGATAACTTCAGGGTTCATTGCCCCTGTACATTTTTCAAATTATTTGCTTCTCAATACATACGGCTTTAATTTACCCCCCACTGACAAGCCCCAAATGGGTTTTTAAGAATTTTGAGAGTGAACTTCTGTAGTTCTGCTTCAGCTCTGGCTTCAATCGCTGACACAGAATCTTGTAAGAAGCACCAAATTTAGAAGAATGGGGTGGAGGGGGGGTCCCAGCAGCTTTTCCTATGGCAGGTGCTGAGGTGATTTTCTTGATTTGGATACAGAATTACCATTTTCTCTGATAGAATATTTTGAATTAAAAAAATATTTTGTTTTAGTTGTAGTTTATTTATTTATTTATTTTTTATGTGGTGCTGAGGATTGAACCCAGCATCCTGCCCATGCTAGGCGAGCGATCTACTGTTGAACCACAATCCCAGTCCCCCTTTGAATTTTGTTTTAATGCCTATTTATTTAATAAAAAATTTAGATATCAGATAGCTGTCATTGGGGCCATTTCTTGTTAAAAAATCCTTAGCACACATTTTTTTTTTAATTATCTTGAATTTTATGGAATAATAACAAAGTTAAATATTTATACCTTTAAGTACCAAATTGTAATAATTATTGCTCTCACAAGAAATTTTGACCTTATGAGTTAATATAATTTATATACAAATGAATAATAACTCAAATATGCATTCTTTTAAAGGCTCAAAATGACTTTCAAGTCAGTCTCTTATGCTTACTGTGTTCTCAAAGCATAAGACAAACAGATGACACCTGCATTTTACTAGAAAGAAGACGGACACCCACAGCTAGTGCTGGAATTGGGGTAAAAGCCTGTCACGTCTTGGGCCCCAGCTGCTCTCATGACCCTTTAGGGAAGTGAGGTGGGCTTGTTAATCTTTTCTATGTTTTCAGCACGTCTGGTCAGGAATACTTGACTTGCAGCTTATATTCTTGCTTGTATTTGCCTCTTGGCGCAGTTCCTGTTGGTGAATGACCGACCATGCTTTCTTTATCATGGGATCCTGTTACTGTGTTGACAGTTGGTTGGATCAGGGATTAATGCTGGACCTAAGGCAGTCATCTGTATGGGCGTCATTGTGTGTGGGTGGGGGGCTGGACAGTGGTGGTGGTGCAGAGAAGCTGACACTGGAACTAACAGCAGAAAGACAAGAGGGAGCAGCCAGCACTTGCAGAGATGGGCAGAGGGAATAGTAGGTGGGGATGATCTGAGTCGGGGATGATCTGAGTCAGGGATGAGGGCAGCGTGCTGAGAGAGAGCAAGGAGCTGGTGTGGCGGGAGAGCTGAGCGAGGGAGCATGGGGAGCACATGGTGAGGTGAGGCTGGAAAGGAGGTGCTTGGAGCAGATCATTGGGGCCATTGCAAGAAGTTGGGATTTCAGTCCAAATGCACCAGGAGCTGCTGGGGGAGTTTCAAGCATGTAGTGACATATTGGCATTCTTGTTTTGGGCCAGGGGCATTGATGGGGATTGACTCCTCATACGTTCGAGGCAAGTGCTCTACCACTGAGCTCCAGCTTCAGCCTGACGTGATGCACTGCTATTACTACCACAGTAGTGCACATCAGACTGAAGAATTATGTGATTAAAAACCATTAGGATATAGGAGCAGGAAAAATTATAGCTGTTTACAAAACATGATAAGAAGCAGTACCCTAGAAATAATTAAACTCTCATGTGCATCCACCTGTGTGTCCACACTCTGTAACTTTTCATTTACTATTCTCGGGATTAGGGTCCCATCTCTCTGTGGAAACAAAGCTATCTTCTAATTTATACTTTGCAGGTCATCAGCTTTTCAGTAAATCTCATCCTTGCCTACCAGGATCAATACCAAGATCCAAGATTCTTCTTTCCACAGTGGCTTAGATGACACAGTCTTGAAAAGCACCCCAGAAAGAAAACTCCTAGAAACCTTTGACCCTTCCATCCTAAGAAGACTTAGGGGTGGATGTGGAAGCCCGAGGGATCTTGTGGTATCCAGTGTAAGGTATCCAGTGTAAGTATTCTAATTTGGTTCAGCTGCCTTCTGATACTCAGTGCTCTGAGTTCTGGTCCTCTGGCATCTTTCTCCCGGTTAATTACTAATATGCTTTCTTTTGGGCAGCACTGGGGATGGAGCCTCTGGGTGCTCTCCCTCTTCCCCAACCCTTTTTATCTTTGTGAATTTTGAGACAGGTGTTCGATGAGTTGCTGGGATTAGACTATAGCCTCCAGAGTCACTGAGATTACAGGTGTGCACCACCATACCTGGCTTCATCTGCTTCTTTAACCTTCTCTGTTGTTAAAGTGTAGTATAAATATGCTTGAAGGCGCGCTTGCCTGGCATGCGTGCGGCCCGGGTTCGATCCTCAGCACCACATACAAACAATGGTGTTATGTCCGCCGATAACTAAAAAATAAATATTAAAATTCTTTCTAGGGGCTGGGGATGTGGCTCAAGCGGTAGCGCGCTCGCCTGGCATGCGTGCGGCCCGGGTTCGATCCTCAGCACCACATACCAACAAAGATGTTGTGTCCGCCGATGAATAAATATTAAAAAAAAAAAAATATGCTTGAAGGAATACTTGCACATGACCAGACTTTTATATAAGCTCATGTTTGCACACACACACTGGGTCACCTTCCTGTGGACAGTTTACTTTTCCAACATCCTTTCCACCACAGGTGATTTGTTGAGCCAGTCATGATCACCTTATCTTCTCTGAAAATTAATGATTTGGATTAAGCCAATTTGGACCAATGAAACATGCTGGAGAAGCTTGTTTGGCATTCCTGGGAAAGGAACTTTCTCATACTTGAGAGAGAGGCATTGGAAGCCAGGTGCTCTTACTCATCCTCCTCCTTCCTGCCTCCTTTTGTGAATGAGAGGGCTTGGTTGCTTCAGGCAGCCTATTGTGGCCACACAACAAAGATGACATACAGAATAAGGCAGTTCATTGAGAATGGCAGAGAAGTCTAGAATTGGGAGATATAGTTTTAGAATTTCTGTCTAAAACTGTTGGTAGGAGCTGGGCACGGTGGCACATGCCTGTAATCCCAGCAGCTCAGGAAGCTGAGGCAGGAGGATTGTGAGTTGAAATCCAGCCTCAGCAAAAGTGAGCACTAAGCAACTCAATGAGACCCTGTTTATAAATAAAATATGAAATAGGGCTGGGGATGTGGCTCAGTGGTTGAGTGTCCCTGAGTTCAATCCCCAGTACCAAAAAAAAAAAAAAAAAAAAAAAAAGTGCTGATATTGTATTTAGAGGAAAAGTGGGGGTGTTTCATGACAGCACTTTGTTCTTTATCAGATATGTATTGAACAGTTTCCTAACCCATTGTGATGGACACTGTGGAATTTAGTTAAAAAACAAAATGGGGTACAGAACTTGCCTTTGCAGGAAACGTTTTTGTGGGTATTAGATTTTTGTATTCCTATTATAACTCTCACTTTGTACTGGGTTTGGGAGTGAAAGAATACTCGGTTACTAATATTTAGTTTAAGGTTTTAGAATTTCAGGGCCTAAAACATGTTAGCACTTCTTTTTTGTGGACCAATGTCAGGACAGTGAGTTGCCTTTAATGATGTTGCTGGGCAAGCAGGACACATGGGTACCTCGAGAATCCAACAATGACAGCCAGGCTTGAAGAAAGTGCTGGAAACTGAGACTGGCCAGCTCTCCCGACTTACTGGACTGAATTTATGCCTCTCTAGTTTCCTCCTCTGCTTGCTGGCTCTCGGGGCCCTGTGGAACACGCTGGCTCTGTAGTACCTGAGCTTCCGTGTTACCCTGAAAGGGGGAAAGTCTCTTTCTCTCGTCCTCATTCCTCGTTTCTAGCGTTGGGACTCAGTCATTCTAATTTGGTTCAGCTGCCTTCTGCCATAGTCATCTGTGTCCAGGGAGCAGGGTCCTGTCATCCAAAAGGGCTGCAGCAGAGGGGCTTCTGCTGTTGGGTAAACGATAGTGCAGGAACATTGGGAGCTGGTTACCTCTCCCCAGAGTGTCCCTCATATCACATGATTCTGGGACAGCACGGCCACTGCACTAGCACAGTCTAGAGTAGGCATTGCATGAGGGTGTGCGGAATCTACTGGGGGGAGTGGGTACGGCTGAAGATAAGATTGTCAGACTTCAGATAAGGGGGCGCGCATGTGTGTGTGTGGAGGGTCGAGAGAGGGGGAGACAGGGAGAGAGGATTAGTAAGAAAGAGCTGCTTGATTGTATTTGTATAGGTGTTGGTTTCCTTCCTAGGAAATTCTCCTTATCATAAAGTCCTGGGCTCCCGTGAAGCTAAGTTTAATTGTGGTATCATCAGTTATCAAACACACAGCCTAGGAGGGACTCATGGCTCCTTGATCAGGAAAGCCCTGAGAACTTGCCGAATTTGTTTGAAGTGGTAGATCCTGGAGAACACACTGGTGAAGCTGGCTCCCTACCCTGAGGAGGTTTATGGGGCAGATGAAACAGTTTAACTGAGGAGAGTCGTAGATGCCGAATGAGGAAGTCTGGTGACATGTCTGTTTTGATGGGGAGATGTTTTTAGAAAAGCTTTGTCCTGAGGTGGCATTTGAACTGGTCATTGGAAATAGGGGGCAGTTGGGTAGAGGGGATGACAGAGTTGAGAAGGGACACACAGAGTGGACAGGATGCTCCAGGAGGGGTGGGCAGTGTGGGCAGTGATGTGGGTGAGGCAGAAGAAACCCTTCCTTTTGCTGTGGAGGAGTGGGTTTTGATGGACTGTCATGTATGATGTAAAGGTAAACTCAGCTGGCAAAGGATTGTGGGTGCCGGGCTTGAGTTAGTGTATACCATCAAGCTTTTCCGAAAACTCATGAGCATTGCAAATGCTTCATGGGATCAGTGTGTACAAGCTTGCTGTTCCTGCTGTGTTCCTCAGTTCAGTAAACTGCAAGGAATTTGTCATCACTTTTGCTGATAGGCCACATTTAACTAACCTTGGCTTCACCTTCATGACAAACCTAGAATCGGACCACTGCTTCCCACCTCCAGTCCTACAGTTGATTTCCACCACCTCTTTCACTTGCATCATGGCGTTGGGCTCTCTTTGGTCTCTCTGTCCTTACCTGCCTCCAGGGTGTTCTCCGATTGCCTGCAAAATGACCTGTCCACATAGAGGTCTGGTATCAGTATGCCTCTGCTGAAAACCAGACAATAAAATGCCTGGAATAGCTTCCTGTTTCATCCAGAGTAAGACCCTAAGTCCTGCAAGGCTTCCCGCACATCCTTTTCCTCCTGTTCACTGTGATTTGACTGTTCCTTGACATCAGCAGGCTTACCACCCCAGGGTCTTTGCGCTTGCTGGGTTGTGCCTGGTTCACTGTGTCTGCAAGTATATTCAGGACTCACTCCCCTCACCTTCTTTAGGCCACAATCCAGTGTCAATTTCTTCAGGGACCTTTTATTGACCATCTTATTTAAAAGTACAAAGTACTGCTGCCACCTCACATTCTGAGTTCCATTTTCCTAATTTATTTTTCCCTGTAGCAGTTTTTGCTGCTGGATATGTATTTTGTTTACTTTGTCTCCCACTGGAATATGACCTACACAACCTCAAGAGTTTTTCTCTTTTGATTATTATTATTTCCTTAGTGCCCAGAACACTTTGGCTTCTATGTATTTGCTTAATGAGCAAAAATAAGTCTAAGGGTAGATGGTCTACCTTTATTTTAGACCATTCATGGGACGTATTTAATACTCTTAAGTAGACAAACACTTTCAAATACAAGTCTCTCCTAAGGTGTCTCTGTGTGATGGGTATTCAGTTTGAGATGACTGGACTCTTAACCTTCTTATTGCATGAGTCACTGTTTGGCAAGCTTTTAGCCTATAAAGAGCCAGATAAGAAATATTTTAGGTATTGTGGGCCTTATTGTCACACCTATTTAGCTCTCTCCTAAAAAACTCATTTCTGCAGTTGTAATTGTGAAAACAGCCCTAGCTATGGTTCAGTGAATCTGTATATCTATGTTCCAATAAAACTCTGTTTATGGACACAAAAGTTGGAATTTTGTGCCAACTTTAGCATGAAATATTATTCTCCTTTTGATTTTTTCAACTATGTAAAAATGTCAAAGCCTTTCTTAGCACATAGACTATGTAGACACAGGAGGTGGCTGAAGTCGGCCCAGGAGCTGTGGTTTATGAATACCTGATATAGGCCTTTCTGTCTCACCCTTAATGGTTAGAAAAATCTTCCCTGTTAACAGGAAACCTATTTAGAATATTTACCTATAGTTTCTATGGTGAAATAGAATTTGTATACTGAAAAAAATACACAAAATATAAGTGTACAGCTTAACAAATTATTGTGAACACCTGCATATTACCTGGGCCAAAAGGACAAATCTCAGCTCCCAGAAGTCCTTTATTCCTTAAAAATAACCTCTGCCCCTGCTCCCATCTCAGGGCAACCACTATCTGACTTTTATGGAGATCATTTCCTTTTTTTCTTTTTCCAATTTTGCAGCCTTAATATGCTTCCTATAACTGTGGTTTAGTTTTGCCTGTTTATTTTTTTAAGGTGGGGTCTCACCGTGTTGGTCAGACTGGTCTGGAACTCCCAGGATCAGAAATCCTTCTGCCTCAGTCTCCCAAAATGGAACTTCAGACATGGGCCACTGTGCCCACTGCTTATTTTTTGAATTTTATTTAGAATCATATGCTTTTTTTTCCCCTCATAGCTTCTTTCACTTAATGTTATATTTGTGGGTTTCATTCAAATATTCATCTATTCATCTATTTCTTTATAGTAATATTCTCTTGGGATATACTATAATTAGCTTATCTAGTCCACTCTTGATAGACATTGGGTTGTTTTCTGTTTGTTATAAACTATGCTTCTTCCAACACATTCTCATCTTCACCAATCTCTTGGTGTGCCTCTCTGTTGGATATTTGCCAAAAAAGAGCTGGGCATGTGTCTTAGTGGTTAAGCCCTGGTATGTATGTATATATGTATGAACAAACAAATAAACAAACAAACAAATAAATAGAACTAGGGATCTCTAAACAACTACAGCAGAGTGTAAAGCCAACTGAGTGCTGTGTGTAACCTGCTGCCCAGGTGTCACATCCCCAAGAAAGTCGGGAGTGGTATCTCGGTATGGTTCTTGGTTTTTGGTACTAGGTGCTGAACGCAGGAGTGCTTCACCACCCAGTTACATCCCAGTCCTTTTTTCGTGCACCCCCGTGCCCAGCTCTGTATAGTTTTTTAGCATTTTCCTAATAGCTCCTGCCTTTTTTTCTTTTCTTTTAAGCTCCACCAGGGACGACTGGTCTTGACTGTTTTCTGCTGACTTTTCTCTTTTTTTTCTCCTACATTCTGAGGTTGCTTGGTTGATCCTGTGGTACCGATGTCTTTCCCCACCCTGTGGCCTTCCATGAACAAATTCTCTTTTCAATGTTCTAAAGTGTATCAGGCTTTTTCTTTTAGGTGAGTGCTTTTTTTGTCATTTTTTTGGTCATCTGACATTCATCTTATTCCACTTCATTTAATTGAAAATACACCCTGGTCATGATCCATTAGGTTGAGTTTACAATTCACTAATGGGTTGATAACAGTAGTTTGAACACACCACTCTAAAATATATTTGGAAAGAAAATGGTCTCTTAGTTACATTGACAAGCGTTGGTGAGGCAGTTTCTGTGTCTTTATCATTGAATTTCACCTCCTTCTGTTTGGATGGTTGAGAAATTATAGAGCTTTAACTCATGTAGAAGTCCTGATCATTCAAGTTCTTGAATTAGAGATGGAGACTCACCCTTTTGTCAACATTTTTCTGCTGACTTGTTTGGGAAATTGTTGGTTTTGTAATTTCACAATGGCAGTTTGTCAGTGGTGACTGTAGTCAGGAGGAACACCATGGGGGGTTGTGGGAGACCACCAAGGTGGCAGCTACCTGACTACTGACTGCAGAGTTACTAAGGTAACCACGACCTTTGGACTTTGCTAACCTGGGAGCTGTTGCTATTAGTTACACTTTTCCCATAAAGGAAAGCAAGCTGGCTCTGGCAATGAACTCATCTCATTTTTCCTGGAAAATTTATTTTCAGTTGTTTTCCTCTCTCTCTCTCTCTCTCTCTCTTTTTTTTTTTTTTTTGGTAGTGGGGATTGAACTCAGGGGCACTCAACCACTGAGCCACATCCCCAGCTCTTTTTTTGTATTTATTTAGAGATAGGATCTCACTGAATTACTTGGGGCCTAAGTTACTGAGGCTGGCTTTGAACTCTTGATCCTCCTGCCTCAGCCTCCTGAGCTGCTGGGATCACAGGTGTTTGCCACCGCGCTGGGAGTCATCACTGTTTTTGCCCATGTGTTGAAGACCATGTGGAAAGGGAATTCTGTTTGTTAAATGTCCAGAGGATTAGCTTGGCTGACTGTGTCTGTGTAGGACAGGGCCCAGCAAAGAAGAGAAAAAAATCACGGTGCTAGAGGAGGAAGCCCAGAAGAAACCATGAAAAAACCCCCGGCCTGGGTGGTCTCCATTCTGCTGTCATTAGTGTCCCTGCATGCAACTCCATAACTGTGTGCCTCGAGTTTTCTTCAGTCCCACATCTCTTCATGTCATGGAAGTGTAAATTTGCAAATTAGGTCCATTTTTCATTCATATATATTTTAATAAATTAACCTGGAACCAAAAGGAGATGGAACTCAGGTAGAATTGAGTTACAATTCTGTTCTTGGCTTTTTGGTTTTTTTTGAGGTTATGATTTTAGCAGTTTTATTTTTCTTTTGGAGGTGCTGGCTCATTTTTTTTTTCATTTTAAAAAATTTGTTTATTCTAATTTGTTATACATGACAGCAGAATGAATTTCAATTCACATTACACATATAGAGCACAATTTTTCATGTCTCTGGTTGTTAGGTTAGTGCTATCTTATCTTTTAAAAAGTCTTATTTTTTGGCTTTCACAAGTGGACCTGGGTAGATAAGGTTTTTTTGGGTGGAGGTGAGGGGTGAGGGGTGTGCTCTTCAGTTAAGGATCAAGTTTCATTCTTTTTCCATATGGACATTCAGTTGTCCCAGAGCTACTTATTTAAAAGATGACTTTTTTTTTTTTTTTCACAGTTCTAGAGTGTACTTCAAAAATAGTCCATGTGCCCATATATGAATGAGTCTATTTTGTGCTCTCTATCCCATTGGTCTATTTGTCTCTATTTCACTATTGCGTTGTCAAATTTACTAAGATTTTATAGCAAGTCTCTTTCTCTATTTCAGAATGTTTTGGGAATTCATGGACCATTTTGTTTAGTATCAGCTTATCAACATTAATGAAGAAAACCTGTTGACATTTTATTTATTTATTTATTTTTAAATATATATGTTTTTAGTTGTGGATGGACACAATACCTTTATTTTATTCATTTATTTTTATGTGGTGCTAAGGATCGAAACCAGGGTCTCGCACATGTGAGGCAAGCGCTCTACTGCTGAGCCACCACCCCAGCCCAATACCTTTATTTTATATATTTATTTTTATGTGGTGCTGAGAATCAAACCCAGTGCCTCACATGTGCTGGGCAAGTGCTCTACCACTGAGCCATAACCCCAGCCCAACTGATGACATTTTGATTGGAACTTCATTGAAACTATAAGTAAACTAAGGGAGAAATGATATCATAATGTTACTGAGTGTTCCAATCCAAGAACATAGTGTTTCTCCATTGATTTTAGTTTTATTTCTTTCAATAATGTTTATTAGTTTTTTGCTTAGAAGTACTAAAGTTTTTCACTATATTTGTTATGTGAGTTTTGATTCTTAAATATTCAGTTTTCTATTCAGTTTCAGTCTTATTTTGTATAGTTCAGACAGCTTCGAATGAGCATTTTTGATTCTTTCTCAGCTATTGTGCATCATTAAATTAGACAATCAATATGTTGGTGTAACTTTACCCATTAGTAAAAATGTTCATAAAGGAGACCAAAGGTAGAGTATGACTTTTAGTTGAATATAAACTGTTTTGTCCTGAAATGTTGTTTGAAATAGCTATTTATCTGTACAAATATATCTAGTTTAATAAACATTTTGCCATCCTTGTCATAAGCACGTATTTATTTATGATCACTAGAAAGAGACATTGGGTGACCATATGTGTGAGTCACATTTTTGTTGGTGTGATGAAATACTGAAAAGAACACCTTAGAGGTGGAAAAGTGTATTTTGAGCTCACAGTTTCAGAGATTTAATCCATGGCTGGCCGACTCCATTGCTCTGGTTCCAGGGTAAGGCCGAACATTGTGGCTGAGGGCCTGCCAGAGGATTGCTGCTCTGCTCCTGTTGGCCCCGAAGCAGACAGAGAAAGGGCAGGAGCTGCAGGGAAGATGCCCCCTTTGGGGCAGGCCCCCAGTGACCCACCTCCTCCAGCCACTCCCCACCTCCTAGTCCATTCAAATGAGATGGACTGATCAGGTCACAGCCCTCCCAGTCTAGTCATTTTACCTCCAAACATTTCTTCATTAACACAGAAGCTTTTGGGAGATAGCTCATATAAAACCATAAGACTATGTGAATTTAAAAAAAAAAACATGGTACAGCTATTTCTGCTGTCAGATGGGGAGTATGCAGTGAAATGGAAAATACAAAATAGTTAGTGTGGAGGAAACCTGAGAATGTGTTCTGTAGTTTAAATGAACATAGCCAAATAATTATATTTAATAATATTAGATTTTCATTCTCTTTAGTACATGCCAGTTGAGAATGGAGAAAGTGAACTCAGAAGTGTTTTGAGGAATTATTTTCAGAACTTAAAATTTTCTGAGATAATTGAAAATCACATGATAAAACATGTAAAATCTAGTAGGTTATGTGGACATTAGTATTAGGTTATATTTCTAAAATTTCTGGTTTTCCCAAAGTATTTGAATTATACTTTAGAGGCAAGGATTTCACTCCCCTAATCTAAATATAGCTCTTCTAATGTAAGATTTGGAAGCTGATGATTGCAAAGTTGGTGTAGAAACAAGTTTAAAAACACCTCCTGTAATCCCAGTGGCTCAGGAGGCTGAGGTAGGAGGATTGCAAATTCAAAGCCAGCCTCAGCAAAATCAAGGTACTAAGCAACTCAGTGAGACCCTGTCTCTAAATAAAATATAACATAGGGCTGGAAATGTGGCTCAGTGGTTGAGTGCCCCTGAGTTCAATTCCTGGTACCAAAAAAACAAAACAAAACAAAAACCTATTCTGTGGATGTTTAATAAATTCATATCTGTTTGTTAATTTTTGAGTTTGTGGATTAGATGTTGTTTTCTTTGATTAAAAAAATTAGAGAAAGAGATAGAGCACTGTAAGAAAGAATCAGAATTCTGACTTCACAGGTTGAGATTAACTTGGGAAAAAGGACTTCTCTAAAGCGAAATGAAATGTAGGAAGCACTGGGTTTTCAGGCAGAGGCAGTGCTATTGTTAGCCCATTCATTTTCATGAGGCTGATCACAAAGTGAGGCTAATATATTGTATGTGGTCTCAGAGTGACCTAGGACATCATTCAGAGTCTTTGCAATAGAGATTTAAATTATTTTAAAGAAAGTTTTTCTATTTTTATTTATAAATTTATAAATGGTATGCTTAAAGCAATTATTTACAGATATATTTTGGCCATTTAGTTGTGCCAGCAATGATTATAATTTTTTATTGTTTTGTAATTCTTTATCATTTTTATTTTAAATCCATAAATTTTTATCTTTACAGCCTAAGATAATTTCTGTACTGTCTTTTCACCACAAAGCTAGAGAGCAATGTACATGTTGTTAATTTGAAACTCTGCGCTCACCAGAACAGCCATGTTGGAAAGGCCTGATTGTCCTGAAGGCTTTGTTATTGGTTAACAGAGAGGAAGAAAGAGTGGGTTTTGTGTGAATTGTCATTTTGTGACGTGTGGACCTGGATTTCTCGGCAGGTCTTAACTAGACTCTAGGCTCCTCTTACAGTAGTTAGAAAGTCCACAGACCATGTGCATCCTGTGATGAAGCACTGTTGTCCGGTTGGTAAGGGGCGGGCTGAGTGGCATGCCGCCCCCTGCTCATGCTTTCATCCTTGTGACTGTTCATGTATTATGCTGATTTCTTATAGTCCCTGTATTCAACTTCTGGTGTGGACCATAGAAGCCCCAGATCCAACAGGACTTTTCAGGTCTATATGTAATTAATAGCATTACAAAAACAGAGTCGAGCCTTGTCAGGTGCAGTAAATGCACTGTCCAAATGGAGCATTTGAAAGCAAAGCATTCTCAACCGCAGAATGCCTTTTGCACCACTGCCTAGTTCCTCACCTCTTCTCTCTACTCCATTCCCCCTGCGGTTATATTCCTTATGAATTTGTTCTTTACCCGCCTCACCTGGTCCAGTGAGCTCTTCATTTTCATCTTCCCATGGAGCCACCTGTGGCCAGCTGATCTTTCCTAAGTCCTTCAGACTTTCTCAGAGGCTTTCCATTGTCTGATGAGCCTTCATTCTCCAAGCTGGTGTTCATGAAAGCTTGATTTCTGTCTGTTTTCCAGCACCATCTGTGCCTCTTCTCATTGTGATAGGATAAATAGTTGTGTATTATGGTGGACACCTTTAATGTTAACTCTGATTCCTTTTTCCTTCTTCTGAGAACAGTGTCTTTTGGGGAGGCCTCTTGCCTCTGCTTTAGCCACATAGTGAGCACAAGGATGTAGGCAAGCTGAGTTTTGGGTAGAGGAAGGCATAGCCTTTTTCCTTCAGAATGGGCCTGGTTTAGTCATGACTGAAGAGGCAACAGCAGTACCACTCTCAGGCCTTAGGCTCCCAGATACTGAAAAAAATCTATACTCAGGAAGGTGGGGAGTCCTTACCAGCCAACAGGTGTACAATTGTGACTCCTGAATTCCTTCATGCTTAAGTAGTACTGAAGTCCTAATCTTCAGGTAACTTCTGTACTAATTATTTCCCATGTTGATTCATGTATTGCTCACAGATAAAGAAATTGAGGCACAGAGTGGTTGTCACTCATCTGTGGCCAACTAGGTGGGATATGATAGAACTGAAATTCAGGAGGTGCCACAGTCCCTGCTCTTATCCATTAATCTACTGCCTCTAATTACTGTCTTTTACACATGAGTATAATTTAAAACTCTGCCCAAGAATTTTAAGTCTAGTGGTATGGGAGGTGGTGTGGGGGACGTGGTATCAGCCTTCAGAAGGCTGGGTGAGAGGTGGTCAAGACATGCACCCAAAGGGCGGCAAAACATTTTAAGACTTTTGCTAAGATTAATGTTTATGCTTCCTGTTAGTTGATATGGTGCTAGCTTTACCCACATCACTCACAAGGCTTGACTTAAATGAAGGGACACGATTACATTCTCAAGTCTTATTTAACTAGAAGGTTAGGATGTAGGATGGCACTGCTTGGAATTTTTGAGAAGGATGGAAGTCTTAGGTCATCTGACCATGTTGAATTGTAACAGTGTGTGTG
Organism: Urocitellus parryii; assembly: GCF_045843805.1. Lineage (NCBI taxonomy): Eukaryota > Metazoa > Chordata > Mammalia > Rodentia > Sciuridae > Urocitellus > Urocitellus parryii. The sequence continues at coordinate 10,944,586 of NC_135532.1, read as the reverse complement.
TGTGTGTGTGTGTGTGTGTGTGTGTATTTTGCAGTAACCTCTGTTAAGTTTGCTCACAAAGTTTGCATCCCCCTGTTATTCCAGTTACCACTACTAGCTCCCCAAAGTATTCTGCACCTCCCCCCGGGGTGCTTTATTGTGATTTTATTGCTTGTTCTACTTTGTCTTCCTGGTTACTTTATTAATTCTCTGTCAGGGAATCCCCAAACTTGGCCCACACAGACCTGAAACTAGCAGGTACTTGGCAGCCATTTGCTGAATGCGTGCATGATGACTTCCAGCACTCAACAGACGCCGAAGTAGTATAAAACTGGGGTCTGGTTGTAACAGGACTCAAGGAAAAGGGAAGAGACTCTTGTGGATGAGCACCAGCTGAGTGTGGCCTTGTCATCATTCTCTAATGATCAAAGAACATTTTAAATACAGCAAGAGAGCTGCTTTCCTGCATGTCTAACTTGTTTCCCCTGCCCCTTTTCAGTCTCTCCTGGTCTCCCCACCCCTACCCCCTAAAGGCTGCCCTTTGTACTAGTGCCTTCTTTAATTCCCCTCTTGGACTCCTTCACTATATCTGATTTTTACCTCTGTTGGTGCATTGGCTGACCTCTCCCCCTGTGTGATTTTTATTGTTGGGTGTGCGTATTGTTTGCTTTTCTAGACTATAAACTCTGTGCAAAACCCAGGTCTGTCCAAAACAGCCCTTTCTGAGTGAGAAGGGTCACCAATCAGACAGTCACCAATCAACCTGATGTGTGGTTGCTTCCCAGAAATCAACCTGTGGTCTTTGACTTGTTACCTAAGCACTGGCCACCTGAACCTGTCTCCAGGCAGGTGAGATGGTGGAGAAAGTGGCAGAGTTACAGCGGTTTGAGTCATAGTTTTTCGATGCTGTTTTACCAGTCTGGTGACATGGGCAGTTTACGTCATCTCACAGATCCTCATTTTACTGACATGTTAAGTCGAAATATCATTTATGTTTTACTGGTTTCTTAGACCTCCCCCTATTTTTGAGGAAGAAATGATATAAAATATACTTTTTTATAGGTATGAAATGTCATGCAGAAGTAAGATATAATTCTAGAATAAATTGAAGATTTTACAGCTGTGTAAACAAACTAGACTCTGATGTCTGAAATATTAATCTATAGAAAATGGTTTTTAGAGTAAAGCCCTAATGTAATTCCTTGTAAGTAATGCTTAGTAAATGAGTATTGTGGTTGTTATTAGCAGTATTATATTCCTTTTTCAAAACTTCCTTTATCTTAAAAACAATGATTCCCATCCACAGATTAATCTTAATTTTTATCATTCCACTATGTCTTTATGCCACTTCGACTTTCTTGTGTCATTGAAAGTGACTACAAAAAGGTATAAAAGTGACAGGATTTAGAGAAGAGTGAGGAACTAGTAAGCATTCACTCAAGGCAGTTAGATAGAAATCATGCCATCTCCTATTTTAGTGTTCTGTTCAGTTTTTGAAATAAGCTTCATAATGTAGGCCATACCAGAGCCCAGCAACTTAAGTGTGCTGACAGAATGGGAAGTCCCACATGTAGGCAGAGCACTCGCTCCAGTCCTTATTTCCCACCCGCTATATTCTAGAAATACATGGCATGTAAAATCTCACCTTACCTTTAATTGCAAATATACGTCAATCGAAAACCAAGCTGACCTTGATTCAAAGAAAGGAGACACAGTGCAGAAAATAGGGAGGGACATTGACTGTAGTAAATGTAAAAGAAATAGAAGAACCACACAATTCAACTTTCTTTCTTTCTTTCTTTCTTTTTTTTTTTTTGTGCTGGGGATCAAACCCAAGGCCTCACACATGTTAGACAAGCACTCTGCCATTGAGCTACAACCCCACATGATTCAGAGAATATCCTAAGTTGTAAAATTCAATTTGATATGTGATCCTAACTAAATAAAAGGTCTCTTGCCTGTCCCTAGCATCCCAGCTTCCCATTCTTTAAAGAATTTTTTTTTTTTAGTTGTCATTAGGTCTTCTTTTAAATTTATTTATATGCAGTGTTGAGGATTGAACCTCACACATGCCAGGTGAGCAGCTCTACCACTGAGCCATCAAGCTTCCCATTCTTAAGTGCAGGCAGCTCTGTCTGTTAACAGACAGTGAGAAGCCAGACATCTACATCTTCATGCTGTTTGAATTGCTATCAGACCCCCATTTTTCTCTGCTTTAACTATAAAATTGCTCATATAAATTCATAGTTAGTGCAATATATTTTGCAAAATTAAACTAGAAAGACATTATTTTGTAACCAAAAAGTAAAAGTTAATTTCAGTATTCTTGAAGCAACAAAAAGAATTGAATCAGGGAGCTATGAAAACAGCTTATTTTTAATATCCAAACTGTAGGGATATAAAATGAGAGGATTATATAAGAGGTATAAAAGGAAGAAATTACAACTTCAAAAAACAAGTGATTCCTAAGATCATTTTGTATAAGGAGGTTCTTACCAATACCTGCCAAACTTGGCATGAAGCCATCTTCCCTCATCCTCTTAAAAGCCACATCTAAAAGAAAAACTGTCAAATTTGTATTTTTAATTAAAAAATTATTGTGATTATAAAGCAAACATAAATGTAACTTTCTGAAAATGCTAGATAACAGAATGATATTTAGTGATTTCATTTAAGGAACTTTAGTGTTATTTAACTGATTACAAACTTTTTGCAATGCATTTTTCATAATGTTCTAATATTATCTCTTTAAAAGAGGGAGACAAAAATCATTCCAAAGACTGGTGTTTTTGTTAACTCCCATTTTCTCAGTGTCGCTGCTAAACAAGTTAGTGAGTTTTCTCTGGGTATCTTCTCTATTGCTTTTCTTTAATTCTTGCTAGTGCAACAGTCTAGCTAGCATTTTACATGATAAAGGAGATATATGGAACTAATCCTAGAAACCTCTTAATGCTTTCTCACATGGAACACCTCCAGGCACGGAGAAGACAGAATGCTTCATTTGCATTCTTAAACATTAAGGACTTGGAACCAGTCTTTCAGCTGGAAATGTTATTGCATTTACTGTCCCTAGGAGAAGAAAGGTTAAGGGTCCACTCAGGTTTACGTTAGCTCCTCTCTTTTTAGTATCCTGATCTGCACAAAGAACATAGAATGTTGAAGCATAAATGTCCAGTCCTCTTTCTTCTTTACAATCAGTGAGACTAGGGAAGTAGATATCAGTGCCGATTATAGGGAAGTAAAAAGGAGAAAATCAGATATGCATAAAAGAAATGGCAAACATCAACAGACTGAAATTTGAGTCTTCTAAGAATTGAACATTTCCAAAATTAATATGAAACATACTAATATGAATTTTTAAAAAATATTTTTCCAAAAAGTTTAAAGTTTACCTAAAAAGTATAAAAATATCCAGAGTTTTACACTTTGTTTAAATGGGTTTTCTTTTTTTGTGTTGCATGGGCTAGAACCCAGAGCCTCTGGCATGTTGGGCCAGTGGTCTATCATTGAGCTACACTTCAGCCTTAGATGGTTTTATTAAAGTAACAAGTACCAAGAACTTCTTGTTTGCCATTTCTCAAGTAGTTTGGAAACTTCAAAACATTTCATAAGAGAAATTCAACATTTTTTTGAGTTAATATTAGCTGAAAAATAGAAATGGAAGTTATTCCATTGCCAAATATTAGAAAGTGTCCTATGCCCTTATGCTCACTTCCCACCTATGTGTGAAAAACAAGGTTTTAGATTTAACTATATTCCTTAAAATTTACCTAACTAGAAAACCTGACTTCTGCCAATAAAGTTGAGAAAGTTCCTACTATTTTCTGTCCTTAACTAAACACTGTACATAGTCGTCATCTGGAAGTAATATTGCAGCCTGAATGCATCGTGCCAAGTAGACATTTAATACAGAATATATACCAGACCAAATGAAATCCAGATCCTAGCAATATTGAAGCAAAGACACAGGTTCCTTTGGTTAAACCAAGTCGCAGAATACACAGTGTACCAGATTTCAGTTGAACTTGTACTTAGCATGCTAAACAACTTAAAACACTGTATTGATTTATATTTTATCTAGAAGCTTACTATAGACGCTTTGCCCTCTTTTGCTACCTGTGTCTCACAACCATCAGCTTCCTGTATGTTCTTATCCTTTTTGGGGGGACAGTGGGGGGGACTGGGGACTGAACTCAGGGACACTTGATCACTGAGCCACATTCTCAGCCCTATTTTGTATTTTATTTAGAGACAGGGTTTCACTGAGTTGCTTAGCACCTCACTTTTGCTGAGGCTGGCTTTGAACTGGTGATCTTCCTGCCTCAGCCTCTCGAGCCACTGAAATTATAGGCGTACTGAGCACCAGCTGTATGTTCTTATCCCAGTGAATCACAATTTTTTTTTTCATGGTTCTGGGGATCAAGGCGAATTCTGTGCCAATGAGCTACATCCCTAGGATATAAATTGGGTTCTTAGTTTATCATGAGTTGACCAACAGTGGAAGAAGATAGGTTTTGTGCTGGTTGAGGGCACCCTGCTTCAGGTTGCTCTGCTCTTAGAGGGTGCTGCCATTCAGTGTTGGGGAGGATCAACTGGGATTCACACTCTGGCCTTCTCCAACCTGCGTTATCTCAGTGCAGGGCTCAGGCCTTCTAGGATACTCTGTAGTAGTGGTGGCGGAGCTTTTCCTTACCCACCGGACTGGTATTTTTTTCACGACCATAAATATTGCAGTAGGAATGTGCCTCCCTTCTCTGTTTAAATGTTCTCCCCCCACCATGATTATTTTTAAAGTACACTGAGTTTACGTTAAAAACCAACATAGAGGGCTGGGGTTGTGGCTCAGTGGTATAGCGCTTGCCTGGCATGTGTGAGGCACTGGGTTTGACCCTTAGCACCGCATATAAATAAATAAAATAAAGGTCCATTACAAAAAAAGAAAGACCAACATAGATTTCAGCATGCATTTCCTAAGCTGGAGGACAAGCCTGCCCTTTCTTACACAGTAACTCTTAGGAGCTCAGGTGTTAATGTGCCTAAAATTCCTTACTGGTGTTAAAATGAATTGTTCACTTGTTTTTCAGTTTTTTAAAGAAAGCACCCAAAGGTTAAGTAATATTACATTGAAGGACCAGTAGTTGCCTTGTTGGAAACAAAAACTATTTACATTTAATAAGAAATCTGTTTGCAGGTTGTGTCTGCCACATTTACAGCACAGTGTTATATGCTGTTACCAAAGGCATAATGAAATACAGCTTGTGGCACTCATGCAGTATAGCATGGTTGCCCACCAGCGAATCCACTGGAGGTAGGAAAGGAAAGGAAAGCAGGACCAGGCCTCCCATTCATCCATTTCTCCTCTGTCACTGCTTGGGCGGCCCTCTGTAGAGCCCGTCACTGTGTTCCTGGCACAAGTGGCCTGAGGTACCTGTTTCGGGTGCTTAGAAAGTCCAGACCCAGCTGTCTGCGATTCCAGCAACCTTATGGCATGGGGCAGTTTCTTTCTTGGCAAACACTAGTAGGTCGGAACGCCTGATCTTATGACGTATTATAGGGCAAATAAGTAAGCATCCAGTTGTCATCCAGATGTAAACAGTTGATCTGATCCCAGAAGGCCTGCCCATGTGACCCATCCCAGTCTCTTTCTTTCTTTGTTTTCTTTGCAGTGCTGGGGATGGAACCCAGGGCCTCATGCATGCTTGTCAAGTGCTTTACCACTGGGCTACACCCCAGCCCATTCCTCTCAATCTTCACCTCCAACTTCTCTCTATGAATGTCCCCACGACTTTGACTCTTATAGTAATTATTTCCTTTTATTCTAAAACAGCTTTATTGTTTCAAGATGCCTTGGTTTGTTTGTTTCTCTTTTTCATGTTAGTTTCTTTGAGTGGTATTTGGAGACCACAGTTGGGGTGCTAGGCATGGTCATTTCTATGGATTGATTGATCATTTCTTCTAGTCCTTTAAATTGACAGTGCTGGAAGATAAAGTGTGTATATTCACAGGTTTTTTTTTTTTTTTTTTTTTCATTTGGTGGTGCAGGGGATTGAACTCAAAGGCTTTGTGGGTGTGAGGCAAGCACTCTACCAATTGAGCTATATCCCCAGCCCTATTCACAGGTTTTTAACAGGTATGTTTTAACAGAATGTGTATTGTATTAACTTCTGAGGCATGCTGCATCATGATCTCATTCTTCCTTTTTTGGTCACAGAATTATGGAAGTTGGGATACTAGGATGTTGCTTTCTTATTTTGCTTGAATTGCATGTGAGGGCCAACCTCGGGAGTCCTCCATACATGGATAAGAAGGAGCTAGTTCTTTGGAACCTTTGTTTGAACAGTCACCCACCACACTAGTGTCTATTTTTCCTTTGTGTTGGATGGGACAAAGAATAGTTACTAAATACTTGATGTGAGCATTTTTCTGGACAATTTTGCATTTTGGGGTGAGCAATTTTCCTCAAATTAGAATACACGAGACAAATCTGGTTAATCAGTGGTCCAGGTCGTCAGGCTCCTGTTAATCAGAAGTTTTACTCTATAATCATAATGTATTTTGGATGTTCTCATTTACATTGTCTCTTCCATCTGTGTGGGTATTCTGATTGCTTGATTACATCTGCCTGGCATAGTGGTTTTTAAAACAGCGTTTATAATGAAGTTTTTCTGTCTTAGCAGGTAAAATGAGAATATGGAAAGACAATTGGTGTGGAAGCATGATTGTCCCCTCTTGCCTTCCATAGCATTTAGTGAGTGGCAGGTTTGGGATAAAGAGAAATGAGTATGATTACTGCCCTGGTCCATAATGGATGGCTTATAAAGATGGAGACCTGGTTTGCAGGGAGTGCTGAGTCTGCCAACTCTTCTCAGGTACAACAGCTCCACTTTTCATGTGTTTTATATTTTTATGATTTTGTATAAGATTTTTTTTTTATGACAATAGATTCTGCTAAAACTAGATTCAAACATTTCATGGAGAGGTACTTTATGAGCATCTTTTGTGGCTAAAGAAGTTTCTTACCCCAAATTTGCCATTTGGAATACTAATGATTGTAGATAATTGGGTTTCTATATTGGAGTTCTGCGGACCCAACTGTCTTATTCTAATGTTCGCTGTCTGTCGGGACTTCTGGGTAGTAGAGAAAACCTAATAGTTGTCAGTGAAGCTCCATATCCTGTACAACCACAAGACTGGGATCTTGATTAGAATCAGTCATATCCATGTATGTATAATATATCGAAATACACTCTACTGCCATGTTTATCTAAAAAGAACAACAAAAAAATTCTGTTCCAGAAAAAACAAACACCTAGTAGTTGTGGTATACAGCTTGGTGCTTCACTTTATAACTGATGGGCCTCAGGCAGTTACCCCAAAATATGGCCTTTAGGCATATTGAATATTGAGAGCTGAAGGAGTTTGAGAAAATACCAAAAGCAGAACCCTTTTCCATCATTCTCCTGTCAAGCAGACGATAAACCTAGGGATTATTTTTGATGTATCTCTTTTTTTTTTTTATTGGTTGTTCAAAACATTACAAAGCTCATGACATATCATGTTTCATACATTTGATTCAAGTGAGTTATGAACTCCCATTTTTATCCCAAATACAAATTGCGAATCACATCGGTTACACATTCACATTTTTACATAATGCCATATTAGTGACTGTTGTATTCTGCTGCCTTTCCTATCCCCTACTATTTGATGTATCCTTAAACAGGTTGTAAGGCCTTTCCTGGTCCTGGAGGAAAGGGTGGAGGGACACAGAGCATGCCCGAGTAAGTGAGCAGGCCTTGAGAGGTTCCCCAGTTTACTGCGATTGCCCTGTCATTTCCCATGACTGACCACACTTTATCAAGTCTGTATAAGAAATGCTCAAGTTTAACTCTCTCTTTGGGTCTTCATTTTCTTATGAGGGCTTGTGGGTCAGGTAAAACTTACAGTACATAAACCCATGTGCTTCTGTTCTGTTAATCTGTCACTAGTAGTGGATGACTCAGCCATAAACTTGGAAGGGTAGAGTGAAGAGGTGTTTTTCCTCCCTTGCGTTATTTTATTTAATCCTTCAATCAAGCATGGAAGACTGCTGGTCACCCAAAGAAACAGACTCAGAATCTAATATTTCCCTTTCCCCATCTGGGCAGCAGGGAAATATACAGTAGAGGCAGTGGCTTTTCGACACATTTGTTCTGAATGAGTTCAGTTGCCATTTTTAACTTCCTCCTATACTCGGTAACCTTTTATGATCCATATCTCAGCCTGGACTTGCCTTATTGGCCTTCCAAACAGGGTTACTAGACTGTCCCCTGGGCCTCTCAGCTCAACATGTGCAGAGTTGAAGTCATCATCTCTTCTCCCGAATATGTATCTTCTCACATATTCTTTTTGTTGATTCCCTGTTCTGTTTCTACCTCCTGCTTTGGGTGGGTTTACTTCTCTTCCGCCACTGTGGCTGGGAGGCCTGTCCAAGCAGCAAGCTGTGAGGGCTCTGGTTACCAGGAGAATGGCGCTCCTTTCCCTTGCCAGGATCTTCACAAGCAGCCACCCCAACAGGTAGAGCAGGTGACGTAACATGATATACAAGCAGTGTGACTTATGGTCACCCCAACCCTGACCATGGGTCCTAGAAGAACCAGTAGTTAGGCATCCTGCCCTGGGGATGCCCAGAATGCACATCAGCTTTTTCCTTTTTTATATTTAACTTTCTTTGCTTAATGACGTCATCCTTTATGTCAGACAACATCTGCCTTGCCTCTAACTATATTGTATTCCATTGTGTCCCCACTTACTATTTTCACCACTACCATTTTGCTTATTATGACATAAACACACAAAGCTAGACCTGTTGTCAGAGAGCTGTTATAACTTATACAGAGCAATTCACTTATTTATTTATGTATTGGAAACCATAACTCTCTTGTTGAGTTCCCACTGTATTCCTGACTCACCTTTTGTAGTCACAGGTTGTAAAACAATTCTGCTCCTTATTTCTGGGTTATTCATGTTTCCTTGGATTTGCTAATATCCTGTAGTCTTTATCCATGTTATCCCCTGACATGTAGCTCAAAACCTGGCACAGAGTTGGCATTCAGTATGTGTGGGTGTTTTGTATGAAGTTCTGGGCTGCAGGGTATTGAGGATACAAAGATTCACAAGGCAATTTAAAGGTGAACTTACTGTTTTGATTGGGTGCAGGGTATTGTATAAAAATATATTGTCATAGAGGTTGCTTTTCTAAAGAATACTGTTGCTGTCAAGTTGCTGCATTATTTTCAGATCTTCTGTGACCTGAATTTGTTCAATATGTCTATGTACACATGTACTGTAAGCAATACAGCATTATATATTTTAATGTGTTGGCGCAGAGGTTTACTTTTCAGTTTGATATATAAATATAATAATTATAGTTATTATGTAATTATGCAAACATGTATGGTTTTTAAAAATAAAATTATGATTCCTTATCGTGCTATGTAATGTTTTTGTTATAAATTTCAACTTGTTTTTCTCCGCAGGCAGCAGAAGATGTTATTTTCATTGGACCTGACACACATGCTATTCAAGCCATGGGTGACAAGATTGAAAGCAAATTATTAGCCAAGAAAGCAAAGGTTAACACAATCCCTGGCTTTGATGGGGTAGTAAAGGTGAGAAACTGTATTTCTGTTATCTTTATAGTACCTGTCTTCCAACCAAACATTTTGTGACAGTTCTAGGATGAAATGTAATTATCATTTTTTTTGGATATACATGAGATAAAAAAAATCAGTGTTGTTTACACTTGGATTATTTTCAGTGTAAAGAGAAGTGCCTTAAGCATTGTATTTAATGAATCAGTATTGACTTAGCCTTTCATGAGAGAAAAACTTGGTGATTGAAAATGGTGCTGTCAGATCTATGGATTTCATGTAAGTTTTGAACATTGTGATGTTGTCTTTACCAATATAAATTATAACCCTGGTGAGGCAGTGGTAGAGCCCTGGGTGAGGCAGTGGTAGAGCCCTGGGTGACTAGATTCCCAAACATTCTGCACATGACTTGCAGCTGAAAGCTGCCAAGGGGGAAATGCAGAAACTGGATGTGTGAATCCCCCCATCCCAGGAAAAGTCATTTATTTTTTCTGGTGAGAAGAGAAACTTTCCATCTTGTGATCTGAGTTAATCTGCAAAACTCTTAATCTCCCTGTTTCTTTTGTTGTGTTTGGCATTTCCTGCTGGACAGTTTTCTGTTGTGCAGGTCATGCATGTATCACAGGGCAGGAGGCTGAAGTAGAGTGTAGGGAGGGATATGCTCAGCAACATGCCAGCACCACTCCACGGCACAGAAGGGACCTGAGCATCCTCAGATCCTGGCATTGTGGTGGGGAGAGCGTGGAACAGTCCTCTGTGGTACTTAGGGACACCTGTAGTTACCTTAGTCTTTTTTCATTCACGTCATACCTTCTCTCTCTTCATAAGGAGGAGGGCTTCTGCAGCTTGTATAGAGTTGGCTCCTCCCGCACCCCAGACTCACCGTCTCAGCCTTTACAAGCTAGTTTTTACAGATTAGTTCTTCTGTTTTCTATCTTAACACTCATCTTTTTTTTTTCCATTGTATTTCCATTAGTGTTAGAAATGCTCAGTCTGCAGCAGTTGATCACTTGGCTGCACGAGAAAGTTGTGGCGATGAACAGAACACACAGGAAAGGCACAGATGGTTCTCCATTCCTAAAGCAGGATGCCCTTCCTGTTAGACCTGCCTTACAGCTTTCCTGACCACACCTTTCAGTTGTCTTCCTTCTGCTGCAGTCTGGCTTCCCTGCTCACTGCCACTGGGTTCTCTTGCCAAGGCTCCCAGCACTCCCTCCCTTTTGCTCAGTACAACACATAATTTTAATCCTGACCTTATCTAAATCTCTTCTGAGCATTTGCATCTCCTGGTCATCTTTCCTTCTTGACATAACTTCTGCTGCCACATTATTCAGTTCTGGTTTTTAAGTGAGTGTTTTTGACTTGCTTGGGTGCTCCTTCATAGTTCTTTTGCAAATCCTCCCTCTTGTTTTCACTCCTACTTGTTGGTTTTCTTTCGGATTCTCAGGAGAATATTTTCTTGTGTTGTATTTCATGACTTCATTTACCATCTTTTCTGCCAAATTTCAAATAAATAAACAATCAAACAAATACTCCAGATATATCTTCTGAGCTTCAGAATTCATATCTAATGTCTTCTTAAGCAGCTGTCAATACTCAATGTCCTTGAGGCACCTTGAAAGTTACAAGTCAAAAACTGAACTCATCATCTTTATCTTTAAACCAAGGATTATTGCTAGAGCCCTATGCTTGCTTGTTTTCATTAAAGTTTTACTGGACCACAGTTATGCTTGTTTCTTTACATATCATTTATGGTTTCTTCTCTGCTACAGTGGTAGGGCTGGGTAGTTATGACAGAGACCATATAGTCCCCAAATTTTGCTGATGCCTATTCTAAACTTCTTATCCTTCATTCTTTTTTACCTAAGAAAGTGGTGGCATTTTTTATGCTTTTTTCTCAAACTAGAAACTTGGAAAACTTGGAATCATTCTTTATCAATACCACTGCAGAAAACTCACTTTAGTAGCTTTCTAATCCGTTCACTTCTTTCTCTTGCCAAGCGAACACCAAGTTCAGTTGCCATCATCTAATCTGGATTACTTCATCAGCTTTCTAACTGGTCTCCATTGTGGTTCCAATCCAGTGAATTCTCAACATCTCAGCTTTAGTGATCTTTCTGAAATCCACGCTGGTTCCTATGCAAGTCTTCAGGAACTACCGAGTAACTAATCATTCAAATCTTTTAAATAGCTGATTCATGGTTTCAGAGTTTTCTCTCCATGGTCACTTGTTTCTGGGCCTGTGATGAGGCAGAACATTATGGCAGGGGGCATAATATGCTCACCTGTGGCAGCTCCAAAGCAGAGAGGGACAGAGAGCAGAGGGTCCTACAGGGACTCACCCTCAGTGGTCTACTTCCTCCAACTAGGCCCTAACTCTTAAAGGCTGTACAACCTCCCAGTAGCACTCCCAATGAAGGCTGGGGACCAAGCCTTCAACACGTGAGCCTTGGGAGGATGTTCCAGATACAAACTATAACAGAAGTTGATTGTTATTATCTAAGAGCCAGCAAAAAAGCTGAGGCCCTCAGTCATACAGTCACAAGGAGACAAATGTTACCGTCCAACCTGAATGAGGTTGGCAGCAGATTTGTCCCCTCTTGAGCCTTCAGTGAGAATGCAGCTTGTTCACTCCCTGATCGCAGCCTTGGGAGACCGTGAGCAGACTATGATGAATCTTTGCTTTCTCAGGCCTTCAGTTGTTGGGCATTAGTCCAGCTTTGCCATCTCATTTTAGATTTGGGCAGATTCGGGTAGGGATTTGGATTAGTTGTTATGAGTCTTGATCTAGTCAGTCTGTATGCTTCTGCCATTATATTTTTGATTTTTTTTTTTCTGATATTGAATCAGGCCTTTTTAGATTTTCAATTTGGGCTTAATTTAGTCCCAAGTGTACTGATGACGCAGTTCAGATAAATTCTGATTTGATAGTGAATATGGAGTCCCTGGGGGGGGGGGTCAAGGAGGGGTGGCCAGGAGGGCATTCAATCTGCACTTCTGTTTGCACAGTAGACTTTTTCTTATGAAGTTAGTGGGTATTGTGTCTCGTTGGAAAAGGGGACTGTCTATTGATTAAAGGTCCAAAGGTGACAGTTGTAGGTAGGGACACGGGAAATGTGAGGGATACTCTTGATAACCATGAACCAGTAGTTTGTTGACTGTGAGGGAGTGCTTTCGTAATCATGGCAGGAATTAAGGTAAATCTTGTATCACCTGAATTGATGAAAATTACACATTTCCTATTAATAATTAGTGAAAATTCCTCTTGTCAGTGGGAGGGCAAAAGGGGAAATGGATACTTGGGTTGCTGTTGGGATATTGCCTGCTATAGTTTTTCCCCTTAATTCTCTTTGCATGTTGCAGAACAATGATTTTCCCTTTATCATTCTGTTTACAAGATCTGCAGGTCTTTATTTAAAAATTGATGTTTCATTTCTGGAGTGGGAGCATTTAGTTTTATTTGTAAAGCCTCCAGCCTTTTCTGGGTCTTATTTGACTTTTGTGTTTAAGCTCTTGGAAAATATACAAGATGGAGTTGAAAAGCTGACTATTTGGATCTTCCCAGTCAATTTTTGCTCATTTATAAATGTTCTATTTCTGGCTTGAGGCTCCTTGTAGGTGGTGAGGAGGGAGCTGGAGTCACAGCTGCTTCCAGGGCTATTCCTGAGTGCTGGTGACATGTGGTGAAGAACTGTCCTGCAAATTTGGAGGAGCCTGTTCCTTCCTTGCTGGCGCATCTAGACTGGAGTTACCAAGAGGTCTCCAAGAGGCCTTGTCCAACATTCACCATGTTTCCTAAGCTTCTCTGGTTTTTCTCCCTTCTCATCCAGTATTTTCTATCTGAGATTCTTACTAGCAGTGTGAACTAATGATATAAATCAGGAGACCCTGAATGTTCTGGTAGGTTTTGAAAGTCTTTGCCAGTACTCAGTTCATGGAGAAGCCTGGGTGCTTTCATTCAGTCCTAGGGGCTTGCCCTGGCAGTGGCTTCATTTCAAGAGATAGTGTTGTTTTGGGGGTTTGTGACCAGGAAGAAGGAAAGGGGAGCAGCTCAGAGAAAGAAAGCACAGGGCAGAGAAATGGGGATTGCCATAGAGGAAGAGAAAAAGCAGGATGAAGACTATCAGGTTCAAGAGAGTTTTCAGCTTTTCACACGTTCATTTGTCTTTTCTGCTTCTGTATGAACTTTGTCTTCTCCATAAATTTTGTAGAAAAATAATTTTGGAATATGAATTCCTTTTGGAAGCTTCCTTATATGAATGAAAAAATGCACCACACTGGATGTCTGAGATTTTGCTTCCTTTTTTACCTTATGGCTCTCTTACACAACCCATTCATACTAAAAGTTTCCAAAACAGTCAGCTGTGATTCTGAAATACGCTTAGTGAAATGGTACCGTGTAAGAAGATGCGAACGTGGGTTTGAGTGAAAAATTGAATGTGTTGAGGGACAGAAGGCTGATTCAAAGAGAGCTCAGACTTGGCCTAAGAAACCCCGAGAGTCTCACAGTGGAATATTGAGTCTTGGGCTGCCAACCTAGGGGTTGGCCCTCTCTAATTACACGCCTTCCAGTATCTGCCATGCCTCAGTGGCCTACTATTTGGAGGCCTCTCTCCCAGTCCCAGGCTTGAGTGAACACAACAGGTCGTGACAGGAAAGTTCTCAAGGTTCTCAGGTAAGTTTCCTTCTCTTTGGGTGATGGGCTCCCGAAACCTTCTGAACCCACTGTCTGCTGGAGCCGGCATGATGATGGACTCATAGACCCGCCTGTCTTCCTCCATGTGAACTTTGACTTATGACTTTGAACAAAAAGAAAGTTGATATTTTGTCAGTAATAAGGAAAGTTTTTTCCTCCAGTAATAAACTTTTTCAAATCTGGTCAGATAACCCAATCGTTTCTCATTCTCAGGGTTCTTGAAAAGGAGGTCAGAGCTCTACCAACTGTGAGGCTCATCTCACCTTGTGTTGGGGAGACTTCCAGTGGGGCAGCAGCAGCGGGCATCGGAGGAGAATGCAGATGCCAAATTTAGGATCTGGAACTGTGACTGGGGACCAAGCCCAGGGCCCTGTGCATAGCAGGCATGTGCTTTGCTACTGAGCCACACCCCTGACTTCAAATTGAGGTTTCTTGATTCGAATAAATTTCTTGTGGTTTTAGTAACTATGTTCACAATAGTTTGCATTGTGCTAATTTTAGTATAGATAATTCTTTTTTAAATTCTATAGTGTTCTTTAAAATTAAAATTAGCCTATAACATTTTTAAGACTAAGCTTTTTTTTTTTTGACCAAATTGTATTCTACTTTTTTCCCTGAGTAATTGTCACCATCAACTTGAGTAAATTAGCTAGGTTTCAATTTGCTCTATTTTCCCCTTCTTATTTGATTATTTAGGAGATGGTTTTTCCGCACTTAAAAAAAAAAAATTTCGAGCAGTACTTAAGTGGTCTTCTGGCACTGTTTTCTTTATGGCTTGTTATTCACTCTTGAATCATTCTTTTTATTAGAGAGAAACTAAGGTTTTAAAATGTAATTCTCAAGTGGTCCTCTAGTATCAAATATTTGCCTTTAACAAATTTGGTTTTATTCAACATCTTATTACCTTGATCTCAGGAGCAAGTGTGGACAGCAGAGAGTGCTTGTTGGAAAACAGGAATTAGAATACTAACTCATTTGCTTATCCACAGTTACATGCCATAGCTCTGACTTCAATGCAGTCCCAATGCATTTTAACAAGCCCAGGGTGCATGGAGCCCACGTAGGAGTGGCATAGAACCTAGTTTAGGAGATCATGTCAGGGTTTCCAGTGGAAATGGCAGCCAAGTGACTCCTGAAGTTTGAGTAGTAGTGAGTTAGCTCAAAAGCGAGAGAGATGGGGAGACATAGCTCTGTTGCTGGTGAAAACATTTTATTGCATCATGATGCAGCAAAATAGATAGTATTGACAATGATGGTGGAATTTGGCAGGATTATATGGTCTATTTAATGTCAAGTATGAGGCAGAGTCAGGAATCTCTGATGACTAGATTGCCTCATTTAGTTGTAACACCTATCATTGCACTGTGCTTTAAAATTTTTTTGTATTTGGGATTGAACCCAGGGGTACTTTATCACTGAGCCATACCCCAGCCCTTTTTATTTATTTATTTTTACAATTTTGAGACAGGGTTTCACTACTGAGGGCCTTGCTAAGCTGTTGAGGCTGGCTTTGAACTTGCAATTCTCCGGCCTCAGTCCTCCAGCTGCTGGGATCATGGATGTATGCCACTGCAACCTGCTGCACAGTTTTTTTGGGAAATTTATTTAATGTCTCTGAGTTCTTATTTCCTTAAGAGGGAACAGTAATACCCATTTATACCACAGAGCAGAGTATGGTGATGTATGTGTATGACTTTTGTAATCTATAGTGTAGATTTGAAGTAGTAATTGTTTTGCCACCTAATTAGTCAGTATGATTTTAAAAATCATACTCTTGCTTTAACACAAAGAAGCAAATAACCAAAAAAAAAAAACAAAAACAAAAACAAAAAACGCTAATGTGAAAGAAATCATTAAAAAAGCAAAAAAAGAAAGAAAAAGAGAAAAATGGCAGCAAGCTCTTCCCTTCTTCCCTAGCAGTTAGAATTCTACTATTAGACATCAGTGTATTTTTCCCTGCTAAACCAAGAATAATTGATTTTTCCAATGATGCCTAAAAGCTTTTTTTTGAAAAAAGATTCAATTATGTTTATTGTGCTGCTTTTATAATTATAGAAAAGTGTACTAAGTTTTCAAAAAATTTGAAAGTATAGTTAGTTGATCCTGAGTACCTCTGGGTGAAGTATCTCTAGAATTAACTAACCTGGGTTTGAAAATATTAGGAAAAAAAATTGTACTGAATGTATACATACCTTTTTGTCTTGCCATCCCCTAAGCAATAATAGTCTGACAACTGTGCAGTGTTTAGAGTGTGTTAGGCATTATAAGTAATGTAGAGATGACAGAGTGTATGAGAAGATGTGTGTGGGTTATACACAAATGGTATGACATTTCTTACATGGGACCTGAGCATTTGTACATTTGGTATCTTCAGGGGGTCCTGGAACCACCCCATGGATTCTGTGGGACAATTGCATATTAAAATAGAAGGGTTCTGCTGCTTGTCTTTGATGAACTGGAAAATCCAATCAGCTGGAAGCCATTTGTGAGCCCAGGGTTGTTAAGAAATTTTATTTAACTCTATATATTTATGCAGAATAGTTTGAGAATTACTTTTTGTGTACAGATTAGCTCTTACTCCTGGGTTCATTATGTCTTAATAAAACAGTGATTATTTATTTATTTATTTGGTCCTGGGGATTTAACCCAGGGGTACTTAACCACTGTTCCACATCACCAGCCCTTTTTATTTATTTTGAGACAGGGTCTCACCAAGTTGTTCAGGGCCTTGGTAAGTTGCTGAGGCTGGCTTTGAACTTGATCTTCCTGCCTCATCTTCCAAGATGCTGGGATTATAGGCAGGTGCCACCTCGCCTAGCTGATTTATGTATTTTTTTTTGTTGTTTAACTCTTTAAGTTGTAGATGGACACAATACCTTTATTTTATTTATTTATTTTTATGTGGTACTGAGGATCAAATCCAGTGCCTCACACATGGTAGGCAAATGCTCTACCATTGAGATACAGCCCTAGACCTTTGTGGAACAATTGTTCTAGAACCAACCGAGAAAAGTGAACTGTGTAGCAGGATTCCCAGAAAGAAGTGTATCCTGGATCTTGGATGGTATGGTCAGGATTCAACACTAATGTCACTGTAAAAATATATTATGTGGTTAGCATCTGGGGAGAGTGACTGAGTTTGCTTGTCTTTGTTGTATTTTTCCTGCCCTTCCTGCCCTTATCCATGCTCACCAGCAATAACGAGTTCACAGGTCATCTGATTCGTGTGATCAAGAGATGAAACACCCACTTTGTGCAGTAGTGTAGTGCCAGTGTTAGTTCTGTACCATGCAGATTCAGAGATGGGTAATCACACAGGAGGCAACAACTAACGCTGGGCAGGGAGGGGACACACTTGTAGTTTGGGGTGTGGGCCAAGGTTAGCAATATGACCACAGATTGCTAACCTTCATCAAGTTCCTGCTGTGGGCCAGGTCCTGTTCTGGGGAGTTTCATCCTTAACCAATGTCACCTTCTCCATGACCCCATGACAGAGATTCTCTTACTATGTTCATTTTCCAGGTGAGGAAACTGCATTCCAGAGAGGCATACTAGTCCCAGAGCCCATGCCTTTCGCCCCCTGTGCCTGTGCTCTATTTGCTACTCCTGTCCTCCTGTTGGCCCCCAGGTGGATGCTCTAGGGGCCTAACAAACAGACTTACAGAGAAGGCAACTGATTTTTGGCAGATCTTTTGTATATTTTTGTGATCTCCTTAGTTGATTTTTGCAGTACCCCCTGCCCCAGCATGCTCAGAGTCACGCAGCAGTTTTCACCATTACTCCTGGATTGGAAGGTGTGAGTTGTGCCATTGTAGAGGAGTCAAGGGGCTGAGCACTGGTCCCTGGCTGCTTTCCTCTTTCTCCATTTCTTGAATTGTTGCTTTGGAGTTATGTTCTTTTTTTTTTTTTTTTTTTTTTTTTTTTTAAAGAGAGAGTGAGAGAGGAGAGAGAGAGAGAGAGAATTTTTAATATTTATTTTTTAGTTCTTGGCGGACACAACATCTTTGTTGGTATGTGGTGCTGAGGATCGAACCCGGGTCGCATGCATGCCAGGTGAGCGCGCTACCGCTTGAGCCACATCCCCAGCCCATGGAGTTATGTTCTTTTCTGTACCCCTTTCCTCATCAGAAATTCAATTGCTTCAGAGCCTGAGCGTGGCTGCTCTGAGGACTTGCTGGGATGAAGAAACAATGGATGGAGGGATTTTTGTTGCTTAGAAGAAGAGAATAAAATACGGCTGTGGACTATTCCTTTTTTTAACTTCCTGATTTAAACCATTAGAATATGTTTTTGCTGACATATTTGTATTTATCTTTGTTTTTTTCTCTGCTTATTACTTTTTTATGAAAATAAAAACATTCTGAGCACTCAGTGGAAAAATAGTGTAAGTGAATGAGTAGATCAGATTTGTTCTTTCAGCTGAAATTTTTATATTTTACTTTTCTTCCATTTGGGGGGATTATGACCCATTCTGTTAGAAATTTTATTTTAATAAATTTTAGAATATTACTGTGTTGAAGAATATTTTTAGTAGAATCTACTGTCTTGAGCCTGTGAGTATTTTCACCTGTTGTACTGGGTATCATATCATTATCAGGTCTGAGTGCTGTCTTAAGAATGTTCTAAGGCTAACACTGTTGAACTGAATCAGCTTTGCCCTTTCAAATAATGCCAGATTGGGGTTGCAAAGTGGTAGTAATATTTTGCTTATAAGAGATTTATATAAATAAAGAGCGAAGTGTGTTTGATAAAGTAAGGTTTAATGATTGTTTTATATTATTAGAAAGTTTGGTTTTTATTTTACTTAATTAAATATTTAACTTAGAAATTACAAATAGGGTCTGGCATGGTGGCCACATGCCTGTAATCCCAGGGACTTGGAAGGCTATGGCAGGAGGAATGCAAGTTTGAGGCCAGCCTCAGCAACTAAGTGAGACTCTGTCTCAAATTAAAAAATTAAAAGGGCTGGGAATGTGGCTCAGTGGTTAAGCAATCCTGTGTTTTACCCATGGAACCAAAAAAAAGGGAAAGAAAAATATTTCAAATAGGGCTAGGACTGTAGCTCAATAGAACATTTGTTTAGGATGCTTGTGGCCCTGGGTTCAATTCCCAGCATCTCCACCCCAAATTACCAATAGGGCAGTACTCTATTGTTCGTAAGAAAAGGTTTTTGAAAGATAAATTTCAACTTTTGAAGTTGCATGATGTAGTGAAAAAAATGTGCTAGGCTAAGAATTCAGAGATAAGAGTAAATATTGAACTGGGCTTTTGCCAGGCATTCCACTGAGTATTCTTTGTTTTGAACCAAAACTGTACTGAAACTGAAACCTGTCTGGCTCCCCATGCCCTGCTCTGAATCCTTCCTCGCTGTCTGTCACTCAGGTGAATTTGAACAGGCCACCACATCTCTTTGGAAATCAATTTACTTGTTTACAAAACTGATGCTCTGGAGATGAGTATTCTTTTGCATTTATGAGATTGTGCCTTATCTTTGCAATCTTTTTTTTTTTTTTTTGCTAAGTTGTAAGGCTGGTTTCAAATTCATGATCCTCCCACCTCAGCCTCTCAGTCAACTGGGATTACAGTCCATGTTACTGTGCCCAGTTCTAACACACCTATTACTTTTAAATTATGCTTATATTTTATGCATTATATTTATACATAATACTTGGGTTCATTTTGACAAAACCGTACATGCATGGAATTCAGTTTATTCCATTCCTGTCTTTGTGCCCCCCTTTCCTCTCCTATTCTTTTTCCTCTATACCACCAGTTTTCCTCACACTCATTATTTATTTACTTTTAATTGGTGCTTTATAGACATGCATAAACGTGGAATTCGCTGTGGTATATTTATACATGCACATAGCATGATTTTGTCAAATTAATTAATTTCCTTCCCTTTCAGTCTCCTTCTTCTAGTCCACTGATCTTCCCTATATCTCTGTGATGTCTGACCCCTCCCCACACGCACCTTCCCCCCCCCCCAACATTTCTCTAGTTTCCACATAAGAGAGAAAACACTTGACCCTTGACTTGCTGAATCTGGTTTGTTTCACTTAGCATGGTGTTCTCCAGTTCCATCCATTTACTAGCAAATGCCATACTTTGATTCTTTTTTGTTGCTAAGTAAAACTCCATTGTGTATGTACACCACATTTTCTTTATCCATTTGTCTATTGACCAGTGCCTGGGCTGGTTCCATAACTTGGTTATTGTGAATTATGCTGCTATAAACATTGATGTTCCTGTATTGCTATAGTATGCCAATTTTAGCTCTTTTGGATAAATACCAAGTAGTGGTATAGCTAGGTCATAATTTTTTTTTGAGGAATCTCCATGCTAGTGAATTTTGGAGGGATCTTCATACTGCTTTCCAGAGTGGTTGCACTAATTTGCAGTCCCACCAACAATGTATGAGTGTGCCTTTTCCCCACATCCTTGTCAGCATTCATTACTACTACTACTACTGCAACAGCAGTAACACTACTACTACCACCACCACTAGTACTAGGAATTTAACTTAGGGGCACTCAACGACTGAGCCACATCCCCAGCCCTATTTTGTATTTTATTTAGAGACAGGGTCTCTATGAGTTGTTTAGTGCCTTGCAGTTGCTGAGGCTGGCTTTGAACTCTTGATCCTCCTGTCTCAGTCTCCCGAGTCACTGGGATTACAGGCATGTGCCACCTCGCCTGGCTAGCATTTATTATTATTTATTTATGTTCTTTTTTATTTTATTTTATTTTTTTTAGTTTTTGGCGGACACAACATCTTTGTATGTGGTGCTGAGGATCGAACCCGGGCCGCATGAATGCCAGGCGAGAGCGCTACCACTTGAGCCACATCCCCAGCCCCTTATTTATGTTCTTGATCATTGACATTCTGAATGGAGTGAGATGAAATCTTAGTTTACTTTTGATTTGCATTTCTCTGATTGCTAGAGATGCCGAACATTTTTTCATATATTTGTTGGCCATTTGTGTGTCTTCCTTTAAGAAATGTCTGTTTAGTTCTTTTGCCCATTTATTGATTAGGTTATTTTTATTTTTGGTGTTGAACTTTTTGATTTCTTTATATATTCTGGGCATTAATCCCCTGTCAGAGGAGCAGGTGGCAAAGATCTCATTCCCTACCTTCTGTCTTTGCACTCTTGTTTCCTTGGCTGTGCAGAAGCTTTTTAATTTGATTCTGTCCCATTTATTGATTCTTGGTTTTATTTCTTGAGCTTTAGTGGTCTTGTTAAGGAAGTTGGTGCCTGCGTCAGTGTTGGAGCATTGACCCTACATTTTCTTCTAACACCAGCAGATTTATTTTTATGGAAGCTGATGAGAGTTGTTTATTCATTGAACAAATAATGTTGGATGGGAGGCCTGGAAAGGCATCTCAGAGAGAGTAGCATTTAGGTGAAAACAGAAGCATGCCACAGATGAATTCTAGAGAAGATGCTGGTTTTTCTTTCACCCAAACTGCTACTACCCCACTCTCTTAGGACCCTGCTCTTCTCCCAGTGTCGCCTTCCTGTGTTCTTGTGTCCCCCACCTTCATTCCTTCATTCAACAGCTGTTTGTTGAATAGCTGTTTTGTGCCCTGCTCCAGGCATTTGAGATACTCAAGGAACCAACTAGACAGGAGAAGGGAGATGGAGATTCAAGGATATACACACGATAAATAGGTAAAGTTTTTGCCACACTTCTTCCAAATGCAGTCAGCGTGAGGCCTTGCATTCTGCCCTTGGACTGAAGTTCTGTCTTTCAGTGTGGCTCCTTGAGGCTCCAGCCACTGTTTCCCACCATGCTTTTATTTGTCAGATCCTTTTTTTTTTTTTTTAAAAAATTTAGTTATAGATGGACACAATATATTTATTTATTTTATTTTTATGTGGTGGTGAGGATGGAACCCAGTACTTCACGCATGGAAGACAAGTGCTCTACCACTGAGCTACAACCCAGCCCCTGTCAGGCCTTTTTAAAACGTCACTATGCCTGAGAAGATTTCTAGGAATCTGTTTTTGAGTTAGAGATGCTGTGTTGTCACAGGTCCTCCTTACCACTTGTATGTAACATGGGTGACAAGTGACATTTCTTAGCTTCTATGTAGTCACATTTAAAATCTGTTTTTTCCATTAGTTTGTAAGTTACTGGATGCCTGGATGGTGCCTTTCCTGTTCCCTCCTGGGTCAGAACACGGCCCTTCTTCCACACAAAGACCAGGAAGGGGCTGGACTTCAGCTCACTGCTCCAGAAATATTCAGAGATTGGGAGGAAAATAGGGTTATTCAAAGCCTCCTTTGAAGGAAGATAGATAAAACAATAAGTGGAATCTCTGAAGGTGAGCAGGGTTTTTAAGGGACGGGAGGCCTGGGGGAAGGGACTGGGGCTGAGGCAGACAAAAGGCAGGAAATGCACATATGCAAACTGGTTATCCTGAATTCCAGGCCTGCTGAGGGGGCTGAGTCTGCTCTTAGCTTCTTTGGCGCCTGTTGTGATGCGGGAGGGGGTGGGGGCTGTGGTCCTTCAGTCTCCCCTCAGTAGGAGGAATTTGCATGGGGGGGGGGGATGAGTTGTCTCAGGAATTTTCACCCAATTCCATGTGGGGGCAGGAGGGACAATTCAGTCCACCCCTTGCTTTCACTACCCCTTCCTTTCCCCCAACAAGTTAGGGTAGGTGTGACTTGCACATATTTAGCACCTAAGAGTTACTGTCCCAAAGCTTCACCATCCTAGCCTGGGCCTTAGGATAAGGTGCCTCACCGCCCCACCCGCTTCCTTAGTGCATTTCAGCTTCAGCCTTGTGGACTTTCTGTTTCTAGAACATATTAAGTTCCTTCCTAATTAGGGTTTTTCACCTGTTGTTTCTGTCCGGAATCCTTTCTTCCTGATCTTCTGAAGGCAGTGAGCCGCTTTTGTCCTTAGGTTCCAAATTTTACTTCAGAAGGGCCTTTTCAGAGTAATCTATCAAAAACAGGTTCCTTTTCTTATTTTCTAGAACTCTTTGTGCAGTGTAACATTTATTTTGACTCTCAATTGATTTCTTTACTCCAGTTTCTGTTTCCCATATTAGGCTTTGACAGGCTCCACGAGGGCAGAAAATGTATTTCATGTACTGTTGCTGAGTAAACATTTATTGAATTAGTATATACATGGATGAGTAAGAACATATGGACCACCCTCATTCTTTTTAAAGGCCGTGTAATATTCTGTTTCTTATAAATGTACCATTTGTGTTCTAGTCTTCAGAAGGCCTATCAAATTGGTTTTCAGATTTTTTCCTTTCAAACCAATAACACATTGAAAATAACACATTTCTTTTATAGGTTGGTCTCTGTATGAATGTGTATGAGGATATCTATAGGATAATTTCCCAAGAGTAAAATTGATGGGTCAAAGATATATGTCTTTGTACTGATGGATACTAACAGTTTATTTTTAAAAATCTATTTTTTTTTTAAAGAGAGAAGAGAGGGGAGAGAGAGAGAGAGAGAGAGAGAGAGAGAGAGAGAGACAGAGAGACAGAGAGAGAGAGAGAGAGAGAATTTTAATATTTATTTTTTAGTTCTTGGCGGACACAACATCGTTGTTTGTATGTGGTGCTGAGGATCGAACCCGGGCCGCACGCATGCCAGGCAAGCGCGCTACCGCTTGAGCCACATCCCCAGCCCAACAGTTTATTTTTTAAAAAATTATATTTCCTACAGCACTGATAGTGTGAGAAGTGCTCTTCTACCTGAGTCACCTTCAGGTTGCTCTTGGCCATTATGAGCTTCAGTATCTAGATGAGAAGTGGGATCTCCTTGCTTTAATCAGCCTTTCCATGATTAGGACTGAGGCTGGACATATTTCATATGTATTCTTGTGGATTTTTTTTTCCTTTTCTTTCTTTTTTCTGTTTGGCTGTATTGGGGATGGAACCCAGGCCCTGGCAAATTCTCTGCCAGAGCCATGTCCCCAGACCCTTTTACTTATTATTTTGAGGCAGTCTCTAAGTTGCCCAGGTGGGCTTCAAGCTTGCGATCCTCCTGCCTCAGCCTTCCACATAATGGATTTCTTTCTATTTGAACCTCTTATTTAATCACTTTCACATTTTTTTTTCTGATGGTTGTTGGTCTTTTCATAGGTGTTTCAAAGTTTTATTAAATTTTTTTTTCTTTCTATAACTTGATAGGGAGGTTTTACAATGTCATGTGTCAGTGCTGTTGACTTTGGAGCCAAATGAGCCTTTTTATCTTTTTAAAAGTAGTTTTATATATTTCAGTAATAAAACTGCATGCTGAAAGACCATCTGGGAACTGAGTGTACTTGACAGTTTATTTTTTGAAACTGATAATAAAGTTTTCTAATGTCTAGTACATAATAGGTCCTCAATAATTTTTTGGGGAGGGGGGATGAATGGGCAACAAGTATAAAGTTAATTTTTAAGGCAGTTTGATTTTATTTGAAAGTTCGTTTAGTAGGATTTTAATTTTCACAGTAAGAAAATGTAAGCATACCAGTTAAAAGATAATTTTTGCGGCAGCTTACAGAAGTGATTGGTAGCAGTTAAAGAAATTTTAGAAGCTTTGCTGTGTTTATATATTATTCTTTTTATATACACACACATCTCTAGTGTTTGTGTATGTGTGTGTGTGTGTGTAAAAATGATAAAATATTGCTAATGAATTATCCTTTAAAAATTTCCTATTAGTTCTCTACAGGTAACTTTCTGGATAGCAGTTTAATTTCTCTCAGATTATCATTGGTAAATATAGTCTTAGGCATTTGAAAGAAATGTTAAAAGTTTCTTCTGGGCTTATTATAATCCAGTCTTCATCAGCCATCACTCTTCCTGTATTTTGTTGGAGAGGCACTAATTGTTCGCATTTGGCAGGTTTAACACTTCCTGACAGAGAGGCCATTAAAGGCAAGTATTCTCCAATAACTGTCACTGGCTGGAACAAAGAACCTTCCAACTCAATGTGTGGAAACCACTAACGTTCTTAAATGACCCTTTTCATGGATTTTTATCCCTTTAAGCTAAAATTTGGAGAATGTGAAGTCAGTGAATACAGCAAGGTGTAATAAAGCAGTAAACCTTGATTTTGGGGGGCGTGGGGTGGGAGGTTATAGATTTATCTTTGACTTGAAAACAATTGTTATTTGGAAATCTCATTAGCAGATGTGACTGCTTGGAGAAAAAAAAAAAAGACTTAAAACTGATGTCGCTTTCAGGACTGCTTTGAACTTAACAAGCACCTATTTGTGGAGCAGACTGGCTAATGAAAGGAAATTAAATTTTTCTGACAACTTCCCCTGCCAACCTCCTTATTCAGGGGATGTTATTAGGTACTGAAGACTTTCAAGGAAGATTTTTTTTTATTAGACATAAATGAACCAGTTATAAACATCCCCCACTGCCTTTTGGGGGGAGGATCTGACATGGTCACTCTACATTTTAAATAAATTAGCTTTAAAAATACCAGACTTCAGTATTTTAAAGTTGTTTTCTAAAACTTCAGTCATTTTAGCTTGTGTCACTGAACTACAAAAAATAATAAAACCAAAGAGGAAACTTGGAGTTCAGAATTCTAGGGGTCTTTCTATGGGAACTTGTCGGGAGGGTCCTGTTGGGTGTGTTGGGTGGGGGTTAATGGGTGATATAGATGCAGGAAACTTGTTGCCTTTCAGCTAGTGAGAGGTACAGTGGCCTTGGTTGATGTTTAGCAGTGACTAATCCTTATATCAATAAACTCTTCCCTTGTGGTGTTTAGGAAGGCATTTGTATTTGGCTTTTTGTAGTTTTTTTTTTTTTTTTTAAACCATACTAGTTAGTTGATTGAATTTAAAGTTTTGCTTTTGTGTAACAGACTGCAACCTTAAAGATAAAATATGTACCTGAAAAAAAGGTGAAATAAAATAGAAAAGGTCAAGGAGATCACTAAAGGGATTTCTTTGAATAATTGGTAAGTCCTATAGATCCTGGAAATTTACCTTTTGACTTCTGGAAAATCGATCAAGCTCCTCCCAAACAATAGAGAATCAACTCCCCCTGCTGACAGAATCCAGGAAAACATGACACCCAAGTATCCGACACAGAAACAAGCTGGCTGCAGACAAGCTTTAATGATCTGATTTATGATTCGGTATTGATTGTAAACATCTAAATTCTGCCATTAAATTCCGGCAACTGCACCAAGTCATTGGCAATTCTGGTAGTGCTTCCTGCCAGCTCATTTCAAACTGCTTTGAGTTTCTTAATATAATAATGATGAGGTAGAATTTACATTCCACTTATGGTATTAATTTTACATTTCTCTGAATGAAAAGGGTTAGAAGGTTGTAAAATTGAGCATTAAATGAATCAGAGGAGACAGTAGTGCAATATATGACTGCCCTAAGGACATTGCGCAGTGCCTCATGGGATTAATGTTGAGTCTCATTTCCTGCTTTTACAGGATGCAGATGAAGCTGTCAGAATTGCAAGGGAAATTGGTAAGTTCTTAAATTAACTTTGGTAGAGTTTCTATGTCTTTCAGCAGATACGGTTGAGTAAACGTGTAATAAGTAATTCCCATAGAGCAAATAATATTTTAATAGTTTTAGGTTTCTGATTACATGTCCCTCTGAAAGAATTTATCAGTTGAATTATCATATTCTGTTATTAAGCTGGACTTTAAAGAGTAATTTGACCTTAGCTATAGCTCTTTTGTAAGATGAAATCACTCACTAATTAAAGGAAGGAATTGTCAAGAATCCTCAAGATTGGATGTAATATAAATTTGTATGTAAGCAGCTGAATGCAGTTTCTAAAGTTAAGGAATGTATATGATTAACGTGAACATAATATGTTGGACAAAATTCTCAAAATTTTTGCCTTTCCCTAAGATGTTAAATGTTGACTTAATGATCTTGCTAGGAAAGATAAAATAGAATGTGGGTGATTAGGACAGAGTATTCTAAATTGGAGTAAAAGGTAAACTGCAGGACAGGTCAGCAGTGGCTATTGTACTTTTTAGTTTCAAATATATTCCTGCTACTCATGAGCATGATTGTATTTTCAGTTTCTGCTGAGAAAATGTATAAGGGCATACTGTTATCATACTGTTAGCAAAGCTATTAAAAGTTGTACCTTTTATTAATCAAATCAGCAGTCATATTGGTTTGACAGAGATTTGAAGACAGATGAGAGAGATGAGGCCTGGTAGGGACTCACAGCAGCTTAAGCATTCCTACAACTCCTGTACCCCACTAGCAGTTCTATAGTCCTGTTTTCCCATTAAGGTGATCATTTAGATATGATGTCCACAGGTGGAAAGCATTTGACTTGGCAAAGTGTGTATAGTTGTGATATGTAGAAACATTGGTCTGAAAGTGATCTCATAGCCCTCAGTAAGCGCCTGCGGTTGGGGCAGGCTTGGGCCTTGGTGATTTGAAAGTTGTTTTGCTTGATGTATCCCTGTTTCTAGTTGGATCTGGTTAAATTATTTTTGTTTTGCTCATTATTAATTATGTTTTGTTGTTCATTTGTTTTGCAAAAATGCCCTGGATTTGAGACCAGGCCATAGAAAAATCCTATTTTATCTGTCTATAACATCTCTTCATTAATCATTTTTTCAGAATTGTCAACATTTTCTAAAAGCATCTCAGTATTTGACAGTGAGGTCTGCTGGATAAATCAAAAGTTGCTGTCTGTGATTTGAAATCACTGGGAGTCCTCATTTGCCTACAACTCACAGAACATACCTATTGGCTTTTGAAGAGACTTTCCTAATGTAGTTTAGTTTTATTCTAGCATATACTTTTAAATTTAAAAGATCCTCTTTCTCATTCTGATATTATGTTATTATCTCCTGCTTAATAGGACAGAATAATAACATTATCATAATAGTATCTACATAAAAACAATATTTGGAGGAATTTAGGGAAATAATAGAGGATTAGAAGGAAAATCTAGAATTCTGTTGCTGTGCCACACTTAGAATTATGAATCACCAACCTGTGAGCATTTCCTTGGTGTAGATGGCAAACCACAGATGGCTTTGCTTGCATTTTATGTTTTTCTTCTACCTTTTTAATAACCTGTGCTTCTGATTCTCAATACTTTGTTTTCTTCCTTCTACATTTGAATGTTGTGCTTTACCTTCTTTTCAGTCTCTTTTCTTCTGAGCTCCCCTAAATTCAGTCTGAGTCTCTTTTCTTTATACTTGGGCACATCCTTTGTGATTTCTTCCGCTTTCCTATTTTTTCTTCTGATTCTGCCTCTATTATCCCTTCTCATTTGTGAAATAAATGATCACAATCTTGGTTGTTAACTGTGCAAGTGTTTTGCTTACAGTGAAAGAAAGGGAAGCCATAAAATTTGAGGTGAAATAAAACATGATAAAGAATCAGGGTCATCAGTTTCTATAAGTGTTTGGAATTCCCCTGAGAACATCTCTGAGTCACCACAGAAGTCCCCCATAAAACCTTTCCTTCAAGGGCTAGCTGCTAACATAAGTCAAATTGCATATTAAAGCCTCTTGGTTTCCCCCTATTGCTTTTATTGAGATATATCACATTTTAACTGTATTATTATTGCCATGGGCCATTTTGAGTTTATCTAAGAGGTGAACTGAATATTGATTCCACAGGAAATAATACATTCCTTGTTCTAAACAACTGAATAAAATCTTCCAACCTGTCCATTTATAAGTTTCTGATTTCCTATCTATCAGACCTATTCATAGATTTCTTTTATTTCTTTCTTTGTTACATGCTGAAAAAAAAATCCATCCTGTTTTGTGTGGTTCCTCCTCATAAGAGTCTTCTCTTCTGCAAATAGGAAGCTATGCTGCTGAAGTTGGAAACTGAGCATTAGGCGCCTTGTTATAGCACATTTTCCTATGTGCCAGGTACTTTGGAAATGTTATTTTTTATTTTTTATTTTTTTAAAGAGAGAGTGAGAGAGGAGAGAGAGAGAGAGAATTTTTAATATTTATTTTTTAGTTCTCGGCAGACACAACATCTTTTGTTGGTATGTGGTGCTGAGGATCGAACCCGGGCCGCACGCATGCCAGGCAAGCGCGCTACCGCTTGAGCCACATCCCCAGCCCCGGAAATGTTATTTTTTTAAATATTTATTTTTAGTTGTAGTTGGACACATACCTTTGTTTTACTTACTTATTATTATTTTTTTTTATGTGGTGCTGAGGATCGAACCCAGGGCCTCTCACGTGCTAGGCGAGCGCTCTACCACAACCCAGCCCCTGGAAATGTTATTTTTAATGCTAATTCTTGGGTTTAATTATTTTCATTTTCATTTATAGGAAATTAAGGATTAGAAGTAGTAATTAATTTGCTTAAGGCCACCAAGCTACTGGTTTAAATTTAGATTTCTTTGATTCCAAAGACCATGGTTTTTTCATTATACTTTGGCTAAACTAATGAGATTTCAGGATGGATGCTAAAATTTGAGTCACTGTTTAGTATAAAACGTCATAAGGTACTTATGTGTGTGGGACTGAAATAGACAGCAGCTGCCCATGGGTGGGATGACAGACGCATAAGAATTAAAATGTTCCCTCTGTGTATTAGTTTTGTGGACCACCTTGCCTCCAACATTCAACTCCTGATTTTTTCCTTTGACCCCTAAGTGTAGAGATAGAGAGCTATTGATCCCCAGTTTACCTTTAACCCCAAAGGTAGATATCAGTAATTAGTGAGCTTGACTTCCATTAAAGTAATCTTTTTACTGGACCAAAGGTCCTTAGTACAATTAAGTCAAATTGATTATTGAAAGGAAAAGAAATTGTAAGTCTAAACCTGCCTTTTGACAGTTTCTTGTTTATTCGGATTCTTTTCTTTTGCTTATGTTTCTCACAATCACAAATTATGCTCAATTTAAATTAAAATGTTTTTTTCTTTTATCCTGAAGTCCAACATCATACAAACCCAGTCTCCCAAGATTTCCACATCTCAATAAGTGTATCCGATTCCTTGAGGCCCGGACCTGGGATGTGTCCTGGGCGCCTGTTTCCCTGTTGTCCTGTAGGATGGAAGTCCCTGTGCAGGTGCTGCCATCCTCTCTGCACACACCCCATAGTCACTGCCTGCTGTGTGTGTCACCCCCTCTCTCCTCCAAACTACCCTTGTCATAGCAAGACTATGACAATAGTTTTGTACTCCTTATTTAGCGCCATTCTTCAGAAAACGTCATGCAATGTTTTAAAACTTTAATGATCAGGGCACATCTCATCCCCTCCCGTCCCACCCATCCCTGCTTTGCACCCGCTAATGACATAACATTGCCCTTGGATGAATTCACAGTTCCCTGCTGATATGGGTGCCATGTGATTCGAGCCTGTCTTTGTGTCCAGTTTTCTGCTACCTCCCTCCTTGTCCCATTGGCTCACTTGAACACACCAACTTTCAGAGCCTTAGGATTAAGGTCTTCTGGGGGAGGGGTATAGAGGAGACCTGGAAGACTCATGCTGATATCCTCACATAGATGACCTCATGTAGTCTTCATATCTGGGCTTAAATATCATGTCTTCCAGGGAAGATGCCCCAATGTTGCCACCCAGATACGTGTCTGATGACCATATTCTAAGTTTCTGCATGGTACTTGTGACTTGCCAGTAATTTACTTGCTCATTAATTTCCTCATCAATATTCTGTTTTGAAAAATTTCAATCAAACAGCATTTTCAAAGAACTTTATAGTATACTGTTTTTTCGACACCAAGATTATATATCCATATACAATATATTGTATGTATACAAAGACATGTTATATACTCAATACCACTGTATCTAACCATATCATTAACCCATCTTGTTTTTTGTTGTATTTTAAATTAAACTGCACGTATTGGTATGTGTCCTACCAAAAACTTCAGCATAGGGCTGGATGCTCACAATGCCTAGCGTTTCATCCCCAGTACTGCTCCCACCCCCTCACCAAGAAAAAGAAAGAAGAACTTCCATATACATGTCATAAACTGAATTCAGTATTTATACATAGTTTTGGTGCAAACTTGAATATAGTAATGTGAGTAAATGTTGCCTATATTTGCCGATTTTAATGTATGCATATATCTATGTAACTGTGGACCCTACCAAGATAGTGAACATTTCTGTCACCTCGGAAAGTTCTTTCATGCTCTTTCTAAATTAGTTTTAAAGGCAACCTGCTTTAAATTTTTTACACCGAAGATAAGATGTTAAAAATTTGAGATAAAATTTAAATACTATAACATTCAGCCTTGCAAAGTACATAATTCAGTGGGTTTTTTTTTTTTTTTTTTGAGAGAGAGAGAGAGAGAAAGCGAGCGAGTGAGAATTTCAATATTTATTTTCAGTTTTCGGCGGACACAACATCTTTGTATGTGGTGCTGAGGATCGAACCCGGGCCGCACGCATGCCAGGCGAGCGCGCTACCGCTTGAACCACATTCCCAGCCCAATTCAGTGTTTTTTTTTTTTTTAATATTTATTTATTTTTTCTTAGTTCTCGGGGGACACAACATCTTCGTTTGTATGTGGTGCTGAGGATCGAACCCGGGCCGCACGCATGCCAGGCGAGCGCGCTACCGCTTGAGCCACATCCCCAGCCCCAGTGGTTTTTAATATATTCATAAGATTTTATAGCCATCAGAATCTTCTGATATCATATCTTCATTACTCCCCCTAGGAACTGTACCCATTGGTATTTACTTCCTATTTTTCCCCCACCTACCCCCCAATAACCACTAATTTACTATTGTCTTTATGGGTTGACCCAATCCAGATATTTTATATAAATGGAAGCATATAATATATGAAATTATGTACCTGGTTTCTTTCAATTAGAAGTGTTTTTCAGCTCTGGTTCACCATGTGTCAAAATTTTACTCCTTCATATAATTGAATAATCTTCCATTGTGTGTGAATATATATTTTGCTTATCTGTTAATAGACAAATGGGTTGTTTCTGCCTTTTAATTATTATAAATAGTGTGGCTGTGAACATGGGTGTGCATGTGCTAGTTCAAGTACATGTTTTCAGTTAGAGCTCATGCATAGGAGCAGAATTGCTGGGTTATATGGTAATTTTTTGAGGAACTACCAGACTCTTTTCCATGGGGGCTGTACCTTTTCAGATTTCTACCAGAAATGTGTGGTTTTTCAGCTTCCTGCCAAGAGTTGTTATTTTCTGGTTTTTTAAAAAAATTTATTTTATTTTAATTATTGCCATCCTAGTGTTCATGAAGTAGTATTTCTTGGTGGCAGAGTTGGCAGAATGCATAAATAATGACACCTTTATACTGTCTATCAGAAGCTCCCTTCAGTTTCAGAGAAGCAAATAGGATGAAAGTGAAAGGATGCAAAAAGACAACCTATGCAAATAGAAACCAAAAGACAGCTGGGGTGGCTGTGGAAAGAGACTTGAAGTCTGAAACTGTTAGAAGAGACGAAGAAGGGAAGGACATTATACATTGGCTAGCAATTATACACATTTAGGCATCAATAAATAGTTCCTCAAAAGCTAAAGGCAAACTGTGACAGAAATGAAGGGAGAAATAGTTCTTTGATAATAGTTGAAGACTTTAGTACCACAGCATAAGTAAGTAATAGACCATTTAGATAAAAGGTCAGCAAGGGACTGGCAGACTGGAACAGCTAGACCAACTAGACCTTGTTAGAGCATGTAGACCTTCTTCCCCCCAGTCACAGCAGAAGGCACATTTTCCTCCAGTAGTATTGAAAGAAAGAACGAAAGAGTGGTGATTGAGGTATGAAGAACTATTGAAAGGAAAAGGTATCTGATGAGAGCAGTGTCTCACAGAGTGCTGCCTTGTCCCACAGTGTGATATGGCAATAACCTCCCTGCT
The DNA here is from genome assembly GCF_045843805.1 of Urocitellus parryii. NCBI lineage: Eukaryota > Metazoa > Chordata > Mammalia > Rodentia > Sciuridae > Urocitellus > Urocitellus parryii. The sequence continues at coordinate 10,911,454 of NC_135532.1, read as the reverse complement.
TTCTTGACAGTTTGTTGTTCTCTTAAAAGAGTTTGGGTTTTCTGCAATAAACAACAACTACACATCTTTACAAGTGATTGTTTAATGTTCAGCTGGCGACTGGTAATAGTGGAGTTGACCATTGGTTACTTTCCTTTGTATTTCTAGTACTTAAGATAGTGCTTAGCTGGGCGCAGTGGCGCATACCTGTAATCCCAGTGGCTTGGGAGGCTGAGGCAGGAGGATTGCAAGTTCAAGGTGAGCCTCAGCAAGTCAGCAAGGCCTGAAGTGACTCAGTGGTTGAGTGCTCATGGATTTAATCCCCAGTACCCCCTTGCCCAAAAAGGCCAAAAAAAAAAAAAAAAAAACAAAAAACCCAGTGCTTGTTAGAGCATATACTCAGCAAGAGGTTATTCAGTGAATGAATCTAAATAGAAAGATATGTACATGTAGATAAATGAAGTTATCAGACATTTTAAAATTCTTTCACAATATTTATAGACCATGATTTGACTGTAATTTCCTCCATTTAATCTGTAATTTTCTAATAGTGATACCTGTAGAGAGAAAAAAAAATTAAGCAAAACATGATAAACTTTCAGTCAATAGATTATTGAAACAAAATGAGTAACCAAGGTTTATTCAAGTAAATTTGGTATGCTCTTGTTAATGAGCGCCTGTCATTCATTCTTTTTTTTTTTAAAATACTGGTGATTGAACTCTTGACCACCAAGCCACATCCCCAGCCCTATTCTGTATTTTACTTAGAGACAGGGTCTCACTGAGTTGCTTAGCGCTTTGCTTTTGCTGAGGCTGGCTTTGAACTCCTCCTGCTTCAGCCTCCCGAACTACTGGGATTACAAGTGTGTGCCACTGCACTTGGCCCATCATTCATTCTTGTAGACTGCTCCTTGTTTATTAGGCTGGACTCATGGAAGTGTATTTTTTTCAATACCTTTATTTTGTTCATTCAGTTTTTTTATGTTTGAACCCCCAGCACCACATAAAAAATCTAGTGCTAGGCAAGTGCTCTGCCCCTGAGCCACAACCCCAGCCCTTGTGGAAGTTTTTAGTAATGTTAGATTCCAGTGTACTAGAACATCTTACTAGCCTATTGTCTGCGCTAACCTGTGACTTACGTTTTGGAAGCCGCACTCTCCCGTTTCCCACTCTTTCATTAGTCTTCTGATGGCCTCTGCCTCGGCCTATTTCCGATTAGTGCGAGGACCCTGGTGGCCTTTCCTCCCTGCTCTGGCTGCTTTCCTGCACTGTGCTTCCCACCTTGCTTTCGGTATGATATGGCTTGTTTTGTTTCTAAAGTCGCTTTTTAAAAGTTGGTTATATAGAAGAACAAATTGTTCATATTTAAGAGGGAAAAAATACTACTCCTGAAATCTCAATTTCATGCTGCTTAGAATATTTTTAAATGTTGTTTATGACTCTTGGTTAAAGCTTTCTTGAAGACACTTTGAGAAGATATTAAAATGTACCTTAACAATCTTATGTACTGTTAATTTATTTGCTAATTTGGTCTTCAGGAGAAGATAGGTTTAATATCCAGGGAGATGTAATAAAAAATGTCTAAGGAAAAGTTATGTTTAAGAAAAACGGTGCAGGGGTGTTGAACTATATACTTCATGAAATCCATTCTAGGTGGAGAAATTTGGGGTTGGAGGTGTGGCTCCATGGTAGAGTGTGCATGTAGCAAGCACAAGGTCCTGGGTTCAATTCCCAACACCCGAAGAACAAAAAGATTCTTGTGAAGTAGTGTGGTCATTTGAGGTTGAAATGATACTCCCCTGGAGATGGGAATGCATGTTCTCTTTTTCTTTCCCACCATCTTTTGGTGCTTGCATTTCTTTTCCCACATACACATTTAGCCATAAGCATGATTCCATACTTTCCCTTTGTTTCCTGTGGAGTTTACTCTGCTGCCTCTGTCTGTGTTTCAGTCCTTCATCTTCTTCCTCTTGCGTTGTTGGTGTTCATTCTTGCATGTTTTCCTTTTTCTATTACTCTGTTGCAAAAGACTGCAAAACATTCAGGCGTGATGTGGAAACACATTGTAATGGGAAAAAAATGTTGGTTTTTGTTTGGAAACTTCTTGTCTGTGAACACCTTCTGCTCTAATCTGCACAATGAAGTGCACTGATTTCTGATCCCTGGAGCAGAGTAGGGGATCTATTGTTTTTTATTTATCCAAGCCAAGAAAAATAGGCCAGTATAATCAGGTTTTCAATAAAGTATAGTTGTGGTTCTCCACTAAATCAATAGTTTATTTTAACTAATCTAGCATACCATGATTGTGTCTGTGTGTGTGCAGTATTGATTCATTCCTATTTAATTATTTAAATGAATATATCATGTTTGATACTCAATGTATGGTTTGGATCTGAGTGTCTCCCAAAAGCTCCTGTGTTGAAAGCTTGGCCCCCCAAGGCAGCAGTGTTTGTTTGGAGGTGTGGCTTTTGAAAGGCCACATAATTGTGTTTCAGTCCTTCATCTTCTTTCTCTTGCTTGTTGGTATTCATTCATGAGGGCTCTCACCTCATCAATGGATTACTCCAATGACGGTTTCATAATTTAATGGACTATGGAAGGTGCTGGAATAGTAGGAGGGATGGGTTTTGGGGGTGTGTCCTTAAAGGCTACATCTTGTCCTAGCCTTTCTTCCCTTTCTTGCCCTGTCTCTGCTTCCTGGCCCCATAAGGTGAGAGCTTTGCTCCACCTCAGCCTCCCACCATGATGTGCTGCCTCACCAGAGGACCCGAAACAGGGACCCAGGCCACCATGGACGGAAAATTCCCAAACCATGAGCCCAGGTCTCTCCTCCTATAAGTTGTTTTAGTCAGGTTATTTTGTCACAGTGACAGAAAGCTGACTGACTAGCAGCACACTTATTATTAATACATTTTAAATATATAAATTAAAAATAAGTATATTAAATTTTACATTGGATACAATTTAAACAATATGTAATATACTAATAGAATATATTTATAAATATATGATTCAGTAATAAATTATTATATCTAATAAATACAACGCATAAACAGTTGTTTATGTATTTATGTATGTGTATGGACAACTGAGGAAAGGCAAGATATTCTGTGGTCACTTTACACCTTTTCTTTTTCCAACAGGAAAAACTGAGAATTAGCCATCTTTAGAGATAGTAGCAGTATGAATGTGGATAATTCATAGTTGATCTGCCAGAAATAGTAAATATGTATATATTTACTATGTTTCCTTTTTATTGGATATTATAGTTCCCAAGTAGTATTGATGCAAATGTGTATCACCTCAGTCTGAAGTGTGGCAAATCAAATGGTATGATTAACCTAGGTCCATAGGGAGATTAAATGTAACTAATTTTTAATTAAGAGAACAGTAAAATCAATGGAAAATTATGATACAATACACACAAAATGAATGATGCATTGAAAATGGAATTCATTTCCCTAATTTGTTTGAAGTTAAATTTCTTCTTTGATTGTATTCACAACAGGCACTTTTCAGTGTACCAACCTGGTACTTAGTGGCCAAATTCCCCAGTAGATTCTGAATTAGATTTTTTGGACAATTCTAGCAGTGTAGCAACTTTTCTCTGATTCTGTGCAGTTTTCTTAAGTTCATCAGAGCTCAGTGCACCACATTTTTATTGTCCCTCCCCTTATTTTTTTTCTGTATTACACATGGTCTCTGCCTATATGTCAGGTTGTAGGATGGGAAGGAAGAGTTGGTGTAGGCTGTACTTAGGCAGCTAGACTGATGGAGAATTTGTCATCTGCAGCGTTAGGTGTTATGGAGGCAGGAAGTAGAGGTCATAATTTTGATGATTAGTTGTGAAGCCTTCTCCATGATTTGGTATTCCACTGTTGTATTTCATGTGGTTTTTCAGTTTGCAGATGATGATGATGATGATGATGATGTTTAAGAGATCATCATCATTATCTTCTCCTAAATATTTCTTGAATTCATCCACTTCTCTTTAATTTCTACTACTCCTTTCTTTAAGTTAGTGTCATCTCTTGCTTACAACACTATAATAGCTTTTCAGATAGCACCTATATTACAATTAGAATCTTTGGAGGCAGACAGACCCTGGAAGTGTATTGGAAAAATACCCTTTAACACCTGTGGGAGAGTAAAGGAAACTAGACTAAGGGAGAAATTGAACTGAGTTGACATCATGTGTTAACAAAGGCCTCAGCTAACATCATGTGTTAACAAAGGCCTCAGAGTTCTAAATGTGGGTTAATGTTTCACAGTTGTCAAGTTGAGGCAAAAGCTAACCACTGGGGTGTAAGTTCCCCCTAGGATGAGATAAGACTAGGCATAAAATTGAGGAAAAGTCAGCTGTAGTTGCCAATACTTCCAGTAGTTGGGAGAAACTACTGAACTAGGGATCTTGGCAATTAACCGTATTTTATAATTTTGATATGTTTCAAATTTGCATTATGATTTTTGACATGTTATTTGATAAAATAATTTAGAATAATTGAAAAAATTGAAATAATTGAAAAAATACAAAATTTTGTTTTGTTATTTCTAACTTAATTGCTTTATGATCAATGAATATATGATTTTTCTTTTTAAATTAAGAATTTTCTATATTTGAGAACATTGTTTTTGGCCAGTCACTCTAAATATATATTCCATGTGTAAAAAAGAATGCATAGTCTCAAAATATTATTTGTATTATACAGATGACCCATAGGTCAAGTCTACCTGTGAAGATATTTAAATCTTCTAATGATGTTTTTGGATATTTAATCTGTTAATTTATTTAAAAAGTGGATTTCCAAATTTTATTTTTTGCTTTCCAGGTTTTACCTGTGTTAAATTAATAGGTAACATGTATCTTTTTGGTTAATTTTACTTTTTATCAAAAATTTGTGACTAATTTGTTATTTTTCTTTTTAGTCAGATTTTATGTGATATTAATATGTCTAAATAAACTTAACTTGGCCTTGTTCTTTTACCTTTTCCCATCTTTCATCTGCCAGTGAATTATTATTTTTTACATCCCTCTTGTAAGTATATGGACTGATTTTTACTTTTTTTCTGTTCAGACTAGCAGTTCCTGTCTTTTAACTGGAGAGTTGAGTCCATTTATACTTGTTGTGTTTACTACTATATTTTGGTTTATTTATATCATCTGCTTTTTTATTTTTGTTTGTTCTATTGTTTATATTCTCTTTTCTCTCTGTTCTTCGCTTCTTTTTGGTGCTGATGATTTTAAAAAAAAAATCTTGTTCTTTTCCTTTCTCACCCCTTGTACCGTGATGGAAATTTTATTCTTTATTTTTATTCTTTCAGTATTTGCTATAGAAATTTCGACTTCAAGGTATCATTTAGCCGTCCTTTATCCTTGATAATATTTAGTTTTGTCAGGGTTTTGAATTTTAGCTATTCCAATAGGCATGTGGTAATATATTACTGTGTTGTTTTAATTTGCAATTCTCTGCTTACATATGTGCACATTTTTTCATATTCTTATTTACATTCTATATATCTTATTTATTGAGCTTTTTTTTTCACATCATTTGCCCAGTTTTAAGTTGTTTTCTTATTGTTGAGTTTCAAGAGTTTCAAGAGTTTCAAGTGTATTTTGAATGCATTTTTTTTGTTATATATATATATATATATATATATATTTAATTCAGGTATGTGTTTTATAACTATTTTCTCCCAATCTGTGACTTGTATTTTAATTCTCTTAAGCATGTCTTTTGTATAGAAGTTTTAAATTTTAGTAAAGGTTGATTTATCAGTGTTGTTTTTCCTTTCTTTGATTCTTCCAGAGATTATATAGTTTTACATCATAAGATTCATTTTGAGTACTTTTTTGGTGAAACATAAAAACTGTCTGGATTCTTTCTCTCTCTCTCTCCCCGCCCCGCCTCTGGTTCGAATATCTAATTATTCAATATCACTTGTTGGAAAGAAGTCTTTTACTTCTTGGTCAAGGTTTAGTTGAGTATACTTGTGTGCACTATTTCTGGGTTCTCTTCTGTTGCTTTAATTAACTCATTGAGTCCTTCACTAGTATCCTGGTGTCTTGGTTGCTGTAGCTTCATAATGAATCTTTAAGTTGTAAGTATCTGTCTTTTGAATTTGTCCTTATCTTTTAAAATTATGTTAGTTATTCTGTGGTTTTGGCCTTCCCATATAAACTTTAGAATCAGTTTGTTGATATCCACAAAACCCACAGATAACTTGCTGGGATTTTGATTTATGTTCAGCCTATATGTTAAGTTGCAGATAATTGATCTTTTTTTTTTTTTTTTTTTTTTTTTAAAGAGAGAGTGAGAGGGAGAGAGAGAGAGAGAGAGAGAGAGAGAGAGAGAGAGAGAGAGAGAGAGAGAGACTTTTAACATTTATTCATTTTTTCTTAGTTCTCGGCGGACACATCTTTGTTGGTATGTGGTGCTGCTGAGGATCGAACCCAGGCCGCACGCATGCTAGGCGAGCGCGCCACCGCTTGAGCCACATCCACAGCCCGATAATTGATCTTAACAGTACCAAATCTTCCTATCCATAAATGTGGAGTATCTCTCCATTGAAGTCTTCTTGATTACCTTAATCAGAGTTTTATAGCTTTCCTCATAGACATTCTATATAAATTTTGCTAGATTTACATCTATCTCAATTTTTGAGTGCTAATATAAATGATATCATGTCTTAAATTTCATATTTCAATTATTTGTAGATTGTATACAGGAATGCTATCAATTTTAAAAAACTATTTTTACTTGTAGATGGACATAATATCTTTATTTTGTTTATTTACTTTTTTTTTTTTTTTTTTTTATTGATGCTGATCAAACCCAGTGCCTCCCATGTATTAGGCAAGTGCTCTACCCCTGAGCTACAACCCTAGCCCAGGAACACAATCAACTCTTATATTTTAACCTTATATTTTGCAGTATTGCTATGATTGCTTATTAAATGTGGAGCTATTTAAATGGTTAGCTAGAACGTTCATGTAGTAACTATGATTTTGCACATTATTGGCTAAGCCCTGTTTTAGTCAGTGGAGAAGCAACAGTGAAGACAGGCAAAGATCTTTGTCTTCATTTTTAAAAAGCTCATTTGTCAGTGAATAATGTAGAAATTTATTAAAGTAAAAATCATTAATATTCATTATTACCAGTGGGTGAGATATTGTTTGCATATAAGATATTCATGGTTTCGAAGTGTCAGTCCAGTGACGGTTTGCTGGTTACAAAAGGAAAATGGCATATTTTCTGTGAGGGAATTTAATATACACCGCCTTAAGTACTCAAATCTAACTTTATGGGTAATGAGACTAGTGGAGTCTTTTTTTTCCTTGTGTGATACAAAAATCAAGATAGAATATCAGTTATATAGAATGTAAAAATTGCTTGTTAGAAATTTTTTGTTGTTAATCTGAATTAAATGAGTAAATAATCAAATACATTCAGATTGTGGAATATTTTGTAAAATGACCATACTAGATTCTTCAAAAAATGTCACTGTCATGAACGATATCCCCCCCAAAAAGCAAAAAAACACACCCCCAGACTTCAGTGAACTGCTTTACATTAATTGAGCTTGAGGAAGTCTGAGGACCCCAGTGCACACCCTTGACTCCCTGATCCGATACCCAGCCTTCACTGGGGGTCCTTCCTCTCTGTCATGGACCTTTTTTCTTCGGGGCCCTTTATTTCTTCTCTGAGGCCCATGACGGGGCCTGTCCTATCCATGGAGAGGACAGCGCCTACTCCTGGGCTACCTTTTATTTTCTTTTTACTTTGAACCTTTCTTTTAGGAAACAAAAGCCTTGTAATTAATTCTAGATTTCCCAAATGTTTCCAAAAGAAGACACCCCTCCACCACCAAGAGTCACACCTTCCCTTTGATCCACTAGAGATTTCTGATGGGCAACACTAAATTTGGAATAGAGCATTTCTCCCAAAATATCATTTCCTCTTCCTTTTTGCTTTTCTTTTCCATTAGTTATTATTTCCTATGAAATTTTAGTTCAAGAGACTGTAGGTAAAAAGTTGAAATAAAATTCTTTATTCTGTGAATTATGAGTATTGGATCAAGTTTTTTTTTTTTTTTTCTTTTTTCTTTTGTGCTTGGGATTGAACCCAGGGACACTTAACCACTGAGCCTCATCCCCAGCCCTATTTTGTATTTCATTTAGAGACAGGGTCTCACTGAGTTTTTTAGCACCTCACTTTTGCTGAGGCTGGCTTTGAACTCACGATCCTCCTGTCTCAACCTCCCTAGCCATTGGGATTTCAGGCGTGTGCCACCATGCCCGGCCTCAAGATGTTGTTTTATCAGCTTCCCAGTTACCAGGTTATGCACTGTGTGTGAGGAGGCATCTGCTTGAAGAGTAAATTATCGTGTCTTCCATAGGTGAACAAAACACTGTCAGTCCTACAGAAGATTCTTCTTTTTGACTTGGAATCTATAGCTAAACAGGAAAGTGCCTAAGTCCCTGGAGTCTGCCTTCATTTGCTTATCTTCCATGTCCAAACTATCACTGACTCAGATTCTAAAACAAACTTCAAGTCTTTGTCTTTCTCTGTTGGATTAGCCAAATCTGAATCACAGCTGTCTGTCACCTGGAATGCTTACTGCAAAAGCTTCCTAATCAGTCTCCCAGGTCCCACAATTCATTCATTGCATGCAGCCAAAATGATCATAAATATTCTATTAGGTTACTTCCCTGTCCTGTCTGACACTTTGTAACTTGTCCTTTTGTCAGGAATATTCCTTCTTTGTTGATTTTTGTGAGGGCTAGCCTCTATTTATCATTCAGGTTCAGTCTAAATGTTCCCTCAGAGAACCCTTTTCAAGGAAAAGTTACCCTAATCACATTTCTGTGTGTTGTTTCTATGGTAGCTCTTATCCACTTTTACATTTGTGTGTGTGTGTGTGTGTGTGTTTGCGCGCACATGTGTATAGTATACATATATGTAAAAGTATATATGAGCGTGGTAATGTGTATTTGGGTGGATGCCTATTTGTATGAGGTGTATGCATATTCATGTGGCATTTTCTAGGGGTAGTAGGCTGTGTGAGATCAGGAATCTTTCTGAATTGTTCATCCTCCTATTCCCCAGAACCAGACCCATGTTTGGCAGACCATATGTATTCAGTAAACATTTTGAGCTAATGAATGAAAATCTGGCGGTAGAGGTAGAAATAAGGCTGCTGGCTCTGTGGTGGACAGTATGCCATGCTTTTTGTTGGGAGCCAAGAGAAGCAGAGAAGGTGTCTTGTCCCATAGTCAAACGTCACTTTGAAAGTGGAATCCAGAAAAGTAGGAATAGAAATCATTTAATTGTAGCATTTGATACATTCATTGTTCAAGTGTAGCATTTGAAACATTCATTTTTGGAAGTGTTCATTTCTCTTGTTGTGTAGGAGGGAAGTGAGGAGTGGAGGTCCCCTCCATGTTGGATTCAGAATGTCAGCAGGCAGGTTGCATCTGTCTCTGGGTCTGGGGTATAGGGAAGGCAGTGGCAATAGGTATCTATGAGAGGACTGTAAAGGTGAGAAAACAAATAACACTAGGCCTTGAGTTCTGCTTTTTATTTTTTAAACGTAATCTTCAGGGCTGGGGTTGTGGCTTAGCAGTAGAGCGCTTGCCTAGCACTTGCGAGGTTCAATCCTCAGCACCACATAAAAATAGATAAACAAAATAAAGATATTGTGTCTAACTACAACTAAATAATAAATATTTTAAAAAGTAATCTTCATAACAGGAGATTTGAACACATTAACCCAGGAGACAGGACTCCCTGATCAAAAACTAAGAACCAGATATAACAGGGTCAGGGGGAAGAGAGGGAGAAACTGGCAGAATGACACTAACTCTTAGTCTAAATTTTTGAGGTGTCTTCTGAAAGCTTGTAGGAATTGTATGTAGTTGTGCTAAGGAAACATGTCAGTTGAAGAATATAAAATTAAATAAATGAATTGTAGACAAAAACCAAACAGAAGAGCAAGGGCTCCATTGGAAAAGAGAATGCAGGAGAAGATTAGCTGGCATTTCATGTCCATTCGAGGTAGGAGGGTAGCAGCAATCATCAACTTGTTGATCATTTCTGATTTTTCTGGGAAAAATTAACTTTCACTAAATCTTTTTTCCCTTCTTCTTCTCTATCCCTATACCTTGTGGCTTACCTAGAGTGGTGGAGAGACAGCAAGAGAGTATGGATGAGGGACTGAGCTATTTGATATTACTTAACATCAGTTGTGTGGAATATTCTTCTTTGGTTGTGGTTGGCTTGTTTCTTCATGGCATGGTGACAGCACAGAAATAGGTAATCCCAGAATCACTTTCATTCATTGAGTTATTTTGCATAGGAACTTGAGTAGAAAAGTTTACCTTTATATTAATTTCAAAGATAGGTCAAAAAGTTAGACTGTCTGTCACTCTGCCAGTTTCTCCCCCTCTTCCTCCTGACCCTGTTATATCTGGTTCTTAGGCTTTGATCAGAGAGTCCTGCCTCCTGGGTTAATGTGTTCACAGGCCTGATACCTCATTGTCTCTTTTTTGGGAGCCCAAATTGCCTTATTATGTCTTGCCCTATTTTCTAATCACTTCTCCCCTTTTCTGAACATGGAATAATTTCTTATTGCCAAATTTTATGGTTTCTTTTCCCAGTTAGACTCCCCCCATCCCCTTTTTTAAACCATGTGATTTTGAAACTCACAAATCATTGCATGGTCCAGGTCCCATCGTAAATGAATAAGATGAGATTAATACTAGAATGAAAAAAAAATGCCATATTTCCTAATCCTTAGAGGGATCTGAAAATGGTAGACACGTGGGACATAGACATCATATCTCTTGTGGTTTCCTGTTGCAGAGATAGATAATATGTGGTGGTGAATTGATAACACATTTTTAGAGAGGTATGGATCCATTTGTCTAAAAAAGACCTTAAATTTTTGTAAATGGAATTTTGTAGGCAAAAAGTTTAACAAGGTTTGAATTGTTGGGGCGGGGGGGGCGTTTCTTCACTCCTAAAACGCAGGCTGATTGTTCCTTACTGATTGCAAACTAATTCCTATATGTGACTTTCATTGTGAGGCCACAGCATTGACTGTCCCTCAGGATCAAACCTCATGCAAGATTTCATGCGGCTTCAAGAATATGCTGCCCAGTCTGTGTATTTACTTCTTTTTCTTATGCTAACCCAAAGGTAGTCTGTACTCAACAGGAGTGTTTCACTCTCTTCTTAAACTCATCTTATGAGTACCTCTGTTTTGTCTGAAATGTTCCAATCTTTCTCCTCCTCTGGAGCCTCATTTAAATGACACTTCCTATGTTGTATTGTTCTTACCCTTCTCTCTCCACCTTCCTGTGATCCTCTGCTCTTTGAGTCCCCACTGATAAGTTATTTGGGTGCTCTGCCTCTGTTCCTGAATTATAAGGCCCTTCATACAAGAACAATGTGTTATTTGTCTTTTTCTCACCGATTTAGCATTTAAAAAATGCTATCCCACATAAGCAACAAACAAAACATTTTAAATTTAATTGACTATAAAATATTTAGGAAGCAAGTGTCATTTTAACTAAGCTGAAGTTAAGGTGATGTTTTGTGGTGGAGGGGTCAAAGGTCTGTGACTTCTGGCCTTTCTTCCTTTTCCCTCAGGATCCTTTAGCTAGAGTTTAATGCTGCTACAGAATCACAGGCTAGAGAGGGTCCTTTAAGGGATCACTGACTGCTTCTTTCTTTGGGAAAGATCATAAACAAATGGTCTTATTCATATGAGCATTTCCACAGTGTTTCCAGCAAACCTCTAGAGAAGGGGATGTTATAGCTTTTCTTAATGTATTGTCAGGGTGACTCTTGCTGTCAAAAACTTTACCGTAACTAAATACTCAATCTTTTAACAACAATTTTATGATTTCCTTTTCTTTTATAAACATTAGCTGGAGATGCCCTTAGTTTTGGACCTCACTTTGTACCTTCATGATGCTATGGAGTGGTGCTTCTCACTTAGATATTTTTTGCAGCCACGTGTGATTTTTCTCAGTACCATCAGGTTTTTTGTTTTATTAGTTGTTCAAAACATTACATAGCTCTTGACATATCATTTTTCATACATTTGATTCAAGTGGGTTATGAACTCCCATTTTTACCCCGTATACAGATTGCAGATCCTGCAATCTGTATACCATCAGGTTTTGCTGATAAACCTGTAGGCATTCCCTGTGATTTTTCAGATGAAAATACTTATAGTACCTGGTAATCATAACTTTTGAAAAAAGGGAATTCAATTTGTTAAACATGCAAACAGATGAAGGGAATTTGTGTGTTTGTGTTTCTTAGTGTTACATAAGTTGCTTCTTTTATCTTTGGCTAGTTAATACTCATCTATTTCTGATTTTGGAATTCACTGTCAAATTATTTATTTAGTTTAGCTCTTATTTTATTACCAGAGAAAATGTTATGTTTATTGCTACAAGTAGCCTTTTTTTTTCTTTTAAAATGGCCACACTCTCATTTTAAAAATGTATATTTGATCATCACACTGGTGTTATTTTTTCGACTCTGAAGAAAGGAACTTTTAAATAAATTAGTTATTGTCTTCTGCGTTATTGAACATGTGGTCAGTTGTCATGTTCATACATCCAGATGATCAAAGTCTGAACTTCTGTCCAATTCCTCCCTGCGGCTAGGCTACCCGGTCATGATCAAGGCCTCAGCAGGCGGTGGCGGGAAAGGCATGCGCGTCGCTTGGAATGATGAGGAGACCAGGTGAGCCTCTGTCCAAAATGTACTTTTGATGAAAATTGCAGTTGCCAGAGTTTTATTAAGCTGGCAAGTAAACAGATACTAACAGCATAATGGAGTAATTACAATAACCACTTATTGAATGGGGAAAAATAGAAATTATGGAGAAGTCTTCATTTTTTATATTTTGAGATGAATATCCTATTATAGAGAGGCTTTTATAAGGGTATTTAAAAACATTAACAAAGGACTTTTTGTTTTTACAGTATATTTTTAAACAATTATAGTTATTCTGTTTTTTAGGCAGAAGTTACTAACATTTGACTCTCTAATTTGGAAGGTAATCTGAAAATTTGAACCAAATATATTTAAGAGTAGACATAATTTCATTGAATGTTTATGTCAGGGCTGTGGGTATAGCTCAGTGGTAGAGTGCTTGCTCAGCATGCACAAGAACCCTGTGTTCCATACCCAGTACTGCAAAACCAAAACAAAACAAAACAAAAAAACAACCCCCCCACGAAAACACAACAATGATAAAAAGAATTTATGTCTTACCTCATTATGTACTTGTTTTACTTGCTAGTCCATAAAAGTAGTGAACTATTTTGATATTTTATAGTGTGAAACGTATTCTTTTCTGAGTTTGAAATTGCTGCATGTCTTTTATATACAATGCACTTTGCTGTAAATTTAGGTCACTTTCTTTTTACTAGTTTCAGAAATCAAAAGTAACTTCCAAGAGACAAAATTTTAAAAATCAAACATATTGGTGACATTATAGTGATTAGAAAGGAAGTGTTCAAGAAACTGCCTAATAGAAGCAGGTTTAAGGACCTCTGTTCATATTTATTTTCCTTATTTTCAGAATTGGCAGCAGGAGAGTTGTTATTTTGGGAGATGATGCGATGAGAAATCACAAATTTTTTATTTTTATTTTTTTTATTGTTATGTTGTCTTTCCTGCCTTTTCTCCACCCAGAAGTCATCTGGCCTTTCAGATGCTTAATTCTGCTATTTCCTCCTTGCTCATTTCTTTCCCCATTCACTTTCCTCATAAAGCTCCTAAAGACAGGAATTTGGATTTATTAGTGTGAAAGTCATCCAGTACAGTGGGACCAAACCTTACTAAAAACAGGAGGTTCTGAAGAGAGCAATTACCTTGAAAATCTCCTGGCTACTTTGCATTCTCCTTTAAGGCCTTGTGGGAAGGCACTGTGTTTGGGACTTATGGAGTGTCAGCTTTACAGGACAACTGACTCACAACACCACTGTTTCTTTGGTTGACACCAGGGACGTGCTTGGCTTGTTTTGTGAGGATGACAGTCTGTAAATTCCAACCTCACTCTCACAGTGGCTCTGCACCAGGAAATGACCAAGATCACAGAGATGCTCCTCTTCCCTCTTCTGCTAACCCAACAAGAAGAAATGCAATATTTGCTGAGAGCCTGCTGTTGACAGGTGCTGTTTTAGTAAGGCTTCAGGGACATAGCAATGAATAAAATTCCTTCACATATTTTATGTACTAGATCAGGGGTTCTTAACTTGGTAAGGGGAGGTTCATGGATGTGGATGACTGAAAACCACAGATTTCTCTTACCAGCCTCTGCCTGGGATGCATGTTTCCTCCTGGGAACAACAGCCAGGGGAATAGTAGTATCTGTAGAAGTTTTTACTGCTAGAAAGTCATATGTGTTATCTCATTATGTTTTTGCAGATGAGTTACGCTGATCATTAGACCCATGGTCGGTGCTCATTATTTAACAAGGAACCACTTGTATTATATTTAAGTGTGTAAAAATTTTCAATATCTGTATTTCAATATTATTTTGTTTCCTCTGAAATCCTATGTATTTTTAATTTTTAAATTATTAATTGATATTATTTTTGCTGTTATTTGCAGTGCTGGGGATAGAACCCAGGGCCTTGCTTATGCTATAAACTGTTATAATTATTACTATTTATTTTTGTTTTTTTAAGAGCAGGGTCTTGCTGTTTTGCCCAGTCTGGCCCTGCACTTCTGGGCCTAGGTCATCTTACTGAATACCAGGGACAACAGGTCTGTCCTATCATGCCTGGTGACCCCATGCGTTTTATAACAGTTTAAGCCTTATTTTGACAAAATGTTTCTGTGCTGTATCATCTTGTGAAAGGGATCCATGGCAAAAAACAAGGTTGGGAAATTCTGCAGGTGATAGTAGGAGTCAAACAAAAATCACTGTGGAAGGTGAGAATAGCATAAGAAACATAAAAATGGGTGGAGACTTGAGGAGTCCTGGAGGGAATTCCCCTCAGACCACCTCTAGGCCTGTCCTTGAGGAGCCAGCGCTGGAGCCAGGAGGTGAGGATCCAGGCGAGGGAACGGCAAGCACAGCGGTCCTCTTGCAGGAGAACCAAGACCGGGTGGCAAGGGAGGGAAGGCAGAAGGGGGCAGCTCAGAGTGCCTTTGTGGGGTCAGGGAGATCTGCTGGCTCTCAGTCAGGTGCGAAGCTGCTGGAGTGATCTGAGTAGAAAAGACCATCATGGAACTTCAAATTCCCGATATTTGAAAAAGTATAGAGAAGAATTCAATGAACTTCTGTGTGTATTATCAGATTAAGCAGCTGTGGAGGTTTTGTGACCGAGGTCTTACTAGGGCCACTCTGGTTGCTATTTGGTGGTGGACTTGAGGGGGACAGAATCATGATCTTGAAATCAGAGAAACCAGTGAGGAGGCTGCTGTGATCATCTGTGCAAGAAAAATGGTGTGATGGGTGGCGGTGTCAAAAAAGAGTGTGATTTTGAACGTAGAGACAGGAGTGCTGAGGGACTGACACAGAGTGAGAGTGCTCATGGATGACGCGTGGACTCTCCCCTGGCTTTTTAGGTGTGTTCTTACTTTCTCTTTGTCTTAGTGTTTAATTTATATGAATTGAATGTATATGACACAACTTTGTTTCACTTGAAAATTTCTTGGGACATGCTGAGAGATGAAGGTCCAAGTGAGGGCTTCTGTCTTCCAAGTTGAAGAATGCTGCATTGCTCTGGTTTTTAGACTCTCTCTGGAACTCTCTGGGCCTGGCTTAGCACCTTTACATAGAGCATGAATTAACTATGGGTGTGTGGAGTTTGGCTGACTGGATATTGTGTGGGTCAGAAGCACGCAGAAGCAGGGAGGCTGCTTAGTCCCATTTGACCTCACAGTCCATCCTATTTGACATTTATCTATCAAAGTTCAGGTTTAATGTCTCAAAGATTTTTTTCCTATTTGTTGTTCACAATTTTATATAGAACCCTTTGAACCACAGGACCCTTCCATGGGTGGCTTGATCTTCCTCACAGTCTGGTGGTTTGGGACTTCTACAAGGTGACCCGGAGTTACAAGATCAGTTGTTTCAAATCCAGATGGAAGCTATATTACCTTTTTTTTTTTAGTAGAGTATATTTTTTCATATTATATATGACCCATTCTTAGAAATCACCCTGTTTCCCCTCCACCACCTTCTGGTGATTGCCAGGGAGTACTAGGTTCTGACCAAATCCAATGTGACTCCACTTCTTCACCTGGAGTGGCGGGATTCTAGAACAGCACCTGGATGGGAGACACTGTCATTGTCATCCTTGGGAAGACCGTTGCTACATGCAGCCTCTTCATAGGAAAGAATGGCATAAGAAAGATGCTGGAAACCATTTACAGGTTTTGTGAGAGGTGTATATTTAGTGAACATTACTTTTTTCCCCTCATTGTTTTCCTCTTTTGCGTGATATTATATAGCAATTTCACTGAAAGCCCAACACTTATTTTTTATTGCTCCTCTTTAGTTCTCAGATTTCTTTTTTAAAAATATTTATTTATTTATGTATCTTTAGTTTTTAGGTGGATACAATAGTTTGTTTTTATGTGGTGCCGAGGATGGAACCCAGTGCCTCATGCATGCATGCTAGCACTCTACAGCTGGGCCACCACCCCAGCCCCTAGTTCTCAGATATCTTATCAGACCTGCTCCAGGCTATTGTAGGGAACAGGCTGTCTTATGGGAGGGATTGTTCTTCCCAGTTTCCTGCCAGTGGGACTTGTTGTGCTGTTGTTGATCCTGAATTTTAACTTAGAGTTTAGTGTTTTCACGAAAGAAGTTATTATAGCCATTCATATGGCATCTTTTATTAAATAATTTAACACTTACTTGGCAAGTAAATGGCACATTGATTCAAATTATATTTATATAGTTTGTAAATATAGATCATTTTCTACTGAAAAATATGACTCTGTGCAACTTGGTAAACAAGCCATCTCTTTTGTTTAGATCAACAAAAGTGTAGCTCTGTTGGCTTTAAAAATACATTATATGCTCTTTGCTTTAAAAAGTTGCTCTATGTCCTTTGTTCATTTGAAAACCCCCAAATTCCAAATAAACGAAAGGTCGAATGAATACCCAGGTATTTAACTTCTGTAATAACTCATTGTGGATATTATGCCACAACTAATCCGTTCTTTCTTTTCCTCTCTCCCACTCCTGAAGAACTTTCTTTGTGTGTAAGCCACAACATTTTAGTATTCTTTGGAAGCAGTATAAAATTTAGTGACCATTATTTGTTTTTATATTTTATCCTAAGAGATGTCTATGACTTGTTGTAGAATCGTTAGAACATTGGAAAGATTTTTATAAAAATGTTTGATATTATACAATAAATTGGGAAGAAAATAATGAAGGTGTTGAACACAGACTTAGATATTTTCATAATTATCTCTGGCTTTCTTTTCCCTATCCAAATTTAAGTGAGATGTATGACATGAATAGAAGTGATTGTCCCAACCATTTGAATGTCCCCACTAGACTGTAGGCTCTTTGAGGGTGCTTTCTGTTGTATTTTTGTCATCCCAGGACCTACATAGTTTGGTGATTAGTAGTTACTTATTGGGAGAATGTTATGATTGAATACCACAAAAATTTTTTGTTTTTGTTTTTGTTTTTGTGCTGGGATCAAACCTAGGTCCTTGTGCATGGTAAGCATGTGTTCTACTGCTGAGCTACACCTCTAGCCCCAAAGATATTCTTAATACAAATTTCCTTCAGTTTGAAATTTATCTGTGATACTTTCAAACTTGATACTGACCTTGGTGACTTTGATTTTTTACTCTGGGAATTCTTGGTTTAAAAGCAAAATGAAACTTCTCAATCATTATAGCAGAGACAAATTGCAAAGCTCTGTGTTTTCTCTTTGTGAATTATAATATCCCATCTAATAAAAGTTGGTTATGTGGTATTAAAAACAATGATTCATTGTACTTCTGGTTTCTTTGAAGTTTGCAGTCTCCTGAGATCTGAACTTCATATCCCTAAATCAAAGATGTAATCGAAGACTAAGAAAACTCAATGCCTTTTATCTGAGAGCAGAGAGTTTTGCCACATTTGGAAATTTATCTTTTAGTCATTGTTTACCTGCAATGTTATATGTTTCAAGCACAAAAATAAACACATCAGGTAGTTATTTTTAATATCACCAGATGGACTGTTTGGAAATTAAAGGATTAAAAGAACTTGGTTTTAATGTTTTATGTTAAATACAAATGTTTAACTGTTTATTAAAAGTAAAAGGAATTAAGTTTTATATTCTGAATATATCAATGAGCATACAATACAATTCTCAATCAGTTTTAGTAAGTTTGTTTTTAATGGACTGGCCAAATATGCCGTTTTTATATGCATTTTAGTAAGCATATTTTAATAATAATGACTTAAATTATTTTAGTTTGGGGTCAACATAGAGGAAAATAATTAAATTCATGTTATTTTCACAAATTCTTTTTCTTTTAATTATTGATTTTCAACAATTTAAAAAATAAAAGGGCCTGTGTGGTGGGTGGGAGATAATGGAGAGCATTGTATGCATTTAGAATACGAGGAAGTGCTCTTGAGAATCTTCATACTGCATGTCTGGTCTCCTGGGTCTCTCTCTTGCTGTGGTTCTGGGGTAGTTGTGCTGTTGGCCAGGCCCTTTCTTGTTCTGTTTGCATTTTCTATCTTCTGAGACGAGTGGATGTACATTTTAATTGGGGGGCAGTGGTGAGTGCAGTGAAGATAGATTAAGGTTGAAGAAATGAGATTAACTTTAAATGCTTGGTTTAGTTGATTAAAATCTCTTATGTAACATTTGGTGAAATAAGTCCTGGTGTCAATAGAAAGTTTATGATCAGTTAAATTAAATAACCCACTGAAAATCATAGAGCTTGTAATTGGAGGGGGTACAGCTCAAGCAGAGTTAATTTAATTATCTGTATGTTGATTAAGTTTTTTTCTGCTTTGTTCTGAAATATGCCAAAATAAATACTTAATTCTTTTTGTTTTCTTTATAATGAAGTTTGTATTTGTTTTGTTAGTCTGATTACTTTTCTGTTTTTTTTTTTTTTTTTTAACAGGGAGGGGTTTAGATTTTCATCTCAAGAAGCTGCTTCTAGCTTTGGTGATGATCGACTACTAATAGAAAAATTTATTGATAACCCTCGTCATATAGAAATCCAGGTTGGTGCATTTTAAGGTGCTTTCTAATTATGTCTTTTAAACAGTATCATTTGAAGTTATTGGAAACATATCCCTTCTTCCATTTAGAATGATTGTGAATTGTTTCGGTACGTTTGAATAAGTCCAAAATAAACTGACCACCTGTTTTTGGAATCTTGGATAATTCTGGTCAAAGTGCTAGGATATTGGTTGGGATGGAAGCAATATAGAACCCACCTTCCAAAAGAAACAGTACTAAGATCTCTACCAGGCTGAATATATTCCACCTGCAGAATCATTCAGTCCCTTTCCAAGATTGGGCCATCTTGGACCATTTTTAAAAGGAAAGGGGTCCTGATCTGTACTTTGTATCATTTTAGTTCACCAAATGTCTGTGCTTCACTGTGGCAGGAGTTCTGGTGGGAGCTGCTTGCATGGAGATGAGCAAATCACGTCTTCTGTTTGGATTAAGATTCAATCCAGTTGTTAAAGTTGTGGGTGTGGATGTCAGCGAAAAGAACACATAGAAGACAGGAACTCTGCTGAAGTTTTCATTAGTCAGAAAAGCCTTCATGCTAAGTTTACACATTATGACTAAGAATTGGCAGGTCACACTTAAATTGATAAAATATGAATATTAAATTAGAAACCACTGAATTTAAAACTCAGTGATCACTTTACATAGATACTATTTATGGGCAGAAAATCTTATAAGTCTTCAAATTTTCTAGAGTAGAAAAAATGTGGAAGCATATCATCAGTGGTAGTTCTGAAACATGGAGCTCAGCTATTTCTTTCCCAGGCTAGCCAGATCTGTTTTTGTTGGGTTTTGGTTTTAGATTTTCTTAATTGAGATATCATATGTATACAACGAAGTCCATAAATCCTAACTGTACAACTCAATAAAATTTTTATATAGTATAAATATATAACCAACAAGATCTAGATATGAAAATTTCTATTAAATCAAAAGATTCAAAAATTTTTAAAAAAATATAAAAAAAATAAAAAGAAGGAAACAGACAAAAAAAAAAAAATTCTTTCATACCACTTCCCAGTTGGTCCCTCTCCTTGGCTAGTGCACGTATCTGACTGCTGTTTTGACAGCTAGCATCATAGATTAGGGGGTTTCTTTCTTTCTTTTTTTTTTCTTCTGTGCTGAGGGTCAAGTGCAGAGCCTTGCCATGCTTGACAAGCACTCTACCTCTAAGCCCCACAGGTAAACTTCAGGCATGGCTGAGGATGCAGGGATAGAGCTGAGTGATAAAGCCTATGCTTAGCATACCTGAGGCCCCGGCTTCCCTCTCTACCACCACAAAAACAAGCTTCTTTTGAATGGAATCATACAATTTATAATTGTTTGTTCCTTTTTTTCCCATATGATGTCCTATTTTTGAGATCTATGTCTTTTGGTTATTTTTTGTTGAGTAAAAAACTACCTCAGAATGCAGTGAAATAAATTCATTGTGCTGGAATACCACTTGTTGCTCAGGCTTTAGATACCTGAGTTTGCTGATCGACCATGAGGCCCTTGAGGGCACAGACTAGGTCTTAGTTCTTTGCTCTTCCCAGCAACCACATTGATGGCACTCAAATAAATGTTTGTTGGTCTGTGTTAACTAATTAAGTAACTGCTTCAGCCTTTTAGCTTATTTTATTGTATTTTAATTAGCCATTGCCCATAATCTGCAAGATATTTTTAAACATAGGTGAAAATGTCTCCCAGTAGCTTAAATGGGCAACACAGTGGTTCCCATATCTGATCTCTACTCAGAAGTTTTGTTTTTTTTTTTTAAATATATTTTTAGTAGTTGATGTACACAACACCTTTACTTTATTTATTTATTTTTATGTGATGCAGAGGATCAAACTCAGTGCCTCACAAATGCTAGGCAAGTGCTCTACACTGAGCTATAACCCCCATCCATACTTGGAAGGTTTTTGAATAATTGTTTTTATATCGTTTTCATCTAATTATTTATATTAGATAACTTGTGC
Source organism: Urocitellus parryii (assembly GCF_045843805.1). NCBI lineage: Eukaryota > Metazoa > Chordata > Mammalia > Rodentia > Sciuridae > Urocitellus > Urocitellus parryii. The sequence continues at coordinate 10,890,262 of NC_135532.1, read as the reverse complement.
ACATGATAAAGGGTATTCAGCAAAAGCAAGTCCCCTGGTGTCTGTTCCTATGTGCATGCACTACTGTTATTTCTTGAATGTCCACCCACATCCAGACTGTGACATATATTCGTGTGTATTGCCTGTTGTTCTTTACGTGAACAACAGTGCATCTTCTGCAATACTGAAGCTGTGCCCTGGCATGCAAATGTCACCTCTGTGTTTTTACATTATGTCCAGTGATTTCTGAAGGAGGGAAAGAGGCATTCCCCAGGCCCAGCTCAGGGTACCGAATGGCTTGGGTTACTGGGAGCTCTCTGTTATCCTGCAGCTTTTTATCAGGAAATAGAGTAGCTTAGAGATTTTTCCACAATCAATGCATGTATATCTATAAAGGGCTATATTTAAAGTTAAAACAGCTCAGAGTACCTGTAAGGATTAACTTCTCTTATAAGCACTTTTCATTTAATTGTTTCCCAAAAAATCATCTTCAAATCATTTTTGTTCAATGGTTGGTAAATACCCAAAACTTTAAAAAGTGAACTGGAGACTATAAATGAATCTAATATTTTGCAGTTGGAAATATTCCTGAGAACTATTGGTTATTTTGGATTGCTTTATTTTTTAAGCCTACTTTCACTTCCTTGTCAACTAGAATAAAAAAGGACATTTAGAGTTATTTTAATGATTTAAAATATTTTTAGCTCTACCTCTGAGTTTTAGAAATAAAATGCCAAGTTCTTGGCATTTTATTATTGTAATGTTTTCTTTCATTACTTGGAATGATTATTGAGTCTTAAATAGACTTTATTCCTAAAAATTAATGTTGCAGTCATATAGTAGCTATTCATTTTATAGCTTACTATACCTGTTACAACTGTAATATTTTTTAATTTGATATTTCAGAAGCCATATAAAATATTAAGATGATATTATCTATGGTTTATAATTTATGAAGAAACAAAATAACTTGCCCCAGGAGGTCTGATAATTGAAATAAAATTAATGCCTCTGTGAACCTAAAATATGCATTCAGGAATGTACAAATGGTTGTCCAGATGATTTCACTTTTACCTCACAACCCCAGCTTATTTCCAATTATTACAAATGTGAAAAGTCATAATCTTTTCACCAGTTTCATATAATAAAAACAAATCACAGTAAAGATATCCACATATAAATATTGCATGCAAATGCACAAAGTATCACTTCCTGATGAACAAACGTTGAATAAGGTGAACAACAAACAGATATCTGTGGTGGCTCTCCTAAGCACCACAGGCAACCAAAGTGTGTGACCCTTCCATCGACACTCGGGTCCTTCACAGGCCACAGTGGATTCTAATGCTTTTTATATCTTATGTGAAATGTAACATGAGAATCTTTTCCTAAACACACACACACACACACACACACACACACACACACACACTATGATTACAGGAGTGCGTCACCATGCCTGGCATCCTTATTGGTAAAAATGTTTCATTGAATTTTGTTGAAATATAAAGGTTTTCTTTATAACTCTCTATAAAGAGTGCTTCAAGAGGCATGCATGTTAAAAATCAGGAGCTGTTGTGTGGTGGGGAAGATGTTAGCTGGACTCATTATCCATGGGTGTGGCTGTGTGTTTTCAAATGACGATGATGCTCTTTTTTTTGGTATCAGGGATTGAACCCAGGGGCACTTAACCACTGAACCACATCCCCAGTAGTTTGAAATGTTTCCCAACTCCTATTTTATATTTTATTTAGAGACAGGGTCCCACTGAGTTGCTTAGTGCCACACTTTTGCTGAGGCTGGCTTTTAACTTGAGATCCTCCCACCTCAGCCTCCCGATCTGCTAGGATTACAGGGAAGCACCACTGCGCCCAGCTGCAAGTGACGCTTTTTGTTCAGGTTTTAGGTGATAAACATGGAAATGCTTTGTGGCTTAATGAAAGAGAGTGCTCAGTTCAGAGAAGAAACCAGAAGGTGGTGGAGGAAGCACCAAGGTAAGAGTCTCTCCCCATGAACCTGCTTCCATATATCTTCCAGATTTCTTCTCCATTTTACTAGCCCAAATTGCCTTAATGTTAGCATAGACTCTAATAATGCCTATTTTTATAATTCAAAATTTGTTACTTGATCTTCTTCAGTACCATATTGCAAAAAAGTGAGGAATATTTGAAGAAGAAGTGTTTTTATAAGAAGAGAAATTTGGGTAGATAATCAGCTTTGACTTCTGCTGACTTTAGGTAGTGCAGAACCTGCTGGTATTTCATGGAATTTCAAGGGTATTGTTAATGGCTTTATACGTGGATCCTCAGTTTTTTCCTACAATGAAAGGACTTGTGGGGCTTAGTTCTTGACCATTGCTTGATTTATCAGAGCCACTTTGGGTAAACTCTAGCCTACCTTTCATGTGTTTTGTGTGGTGGTTTCCTGAAGCCTTATTTCTAAGTTGATGTTAGGTTGGTTGATGCATATGTTCTGATATTTTTTCTTAAAAATTCCCAATTGAATGTACATAGATTTTTTTTTTCTTTAATTACCAGGCACCAAAAAAAAAAAAAAAAAAATCCTACTTTAGCTTTAATTAGCATAGACAGCATACCTTGATACAATGTAAGGTTTCTGAGAAGAGTGAATGTGAAAGAGTTTTTATCCAAGGTAATGGTAAAAATTAAACCATCTTTTAGTTGTAATAGTTTGAAAAAATCATATATGGTATAGTAGTTTGAAATGTTTCCCAACTCCTGTGAACTTTTCTCGTGGTGTGATGGGGGAGGGAACTGAGTTGTCTCTACTTGACCAGTGGAATACAGGTCCCATTTTCTGGCCCAGGCACCCTGAAATTCCCAGCTTCTACATCTTTGTCTTTGGATGCATGCTCTTAAAAGCCTGCCACCATACTGTGAAGAATGGCCCACTGCAGCCACGTGGCGTGGGGCCCTGTGTCACATGGCCTACGACGTAAGGAGGGAAGAAGAAAGGACAAGGAATGTCCTCCCCGAGTCTTTCCCCAGGAAGGGTCCTGGAAGCTGCAGTCCTCTTTGCTTGATATTGACCTTTCAGTTAGGCACCTAGCCAACTGCAGACTCGGAAATGTCTTTTTTCCTTCCGTGACCACGTGCTCAGCTGAAATTCTAGCTGTAGGGGCCCAGGGGAGAGGACGCTGGCAGAACAGTGATGGGCTCAGATCCAGTTCTTTTGCAACTTTGTGGTTTTTGCCTGCCTTGTCATCTCCATTTCAACTTTCTGTTTTAAATTTACTCAAGTCTTACCTGGGTTAGAAATCCTTCATAGACTGGGAACCTTGAATCATGATTTTTGTTTGTTTCTTCTGTCTAGAAATGTAACTTTTTCATATGAACATCTCATCTCATCTCATTTAGAGAAAAGAGGGAAATTTCAAGCAGTAGGAATCAAAATAAAAAGCTAGGACTGATCGTTAGTAGTGACTTGCTATGTACCTGTGCATTGTAAAATGTTAAAATAAATGACCTAGGTAGTTTTCAGATCCTAAAGTAAGAATCTACCACTGTGCTTTGAAGGTAGTGCTAAACTGGCTATTATCTTTGTGTTTCACTACTTAGGATTTATGGTAAGGGAAAGGATAAGACCAGACAGGGCAAAAATTGAGTTCTATTTATTTATTTATTTTAGTTTTCGGTGGACACAACATCTTTGTTTGTATGTGGTGCTGAGAATCAAACCCGGGCCGCACACACACCAGGCGAGCGTGCTACCGCTTGAGCCACATCCCCAGCCCCTGAGTTCTTAACTGTACTAAAATTCTCCATTACATTATCTTCCATTGGTTTTCTTCTTTTGTTGCATTAGTTATTCTTCAAATCCTATATTTATTAAGTTAATGCAGAATAATATTTTTAATAGGTAAGATTCATAACACCTGAACCCATTGATAATCATGACATCACCAAAGGGAAACAGTAGAAAGTTCATTTCCCACTTTCGAAGTATTCTTGCCCACCCCCACCATGATCAAATCAGTCTGTTACAGGCATGAGTTCTAACTAGCAGTTTCTGTGGAATGGAAATACAAAGCTAGTGTAAAAGGACACCTGGGCTGCCTGTAGCCAAACCCAGAAATCAAGGAATGAGATAGGAAGATGACCTGGTCCTTACCTGAAAAAAGGGAAGAGAAGGAGCATTGTAGATTAAAAGAATCTTAAAATACCAAACCAACCAAACGCAATGTCTGCACTGTACTTGGATCCTAATTCAAATAAATTTAGCTGTATAAAGATTTATGACTTAATCAGTGAAATTTGAGTATTGGATATTAATTATACACAGAGTGTTAAAGAGTGCTTAGTTTTTCAAAATGTGGTTGTGTTATAAAAAGAATGAAGGAATACGTATAGAAATGTATATGGGTGTTTTTGTAGATGAAATGATAACTAATTTGGAATTTGCTTTAAAATTAAAAACAGCAAAACAAAATGAATGGGCCTGGGCCTGGTAGAGAAGGGGGCATCGTAACACAGTTAAACCAAGAGCGACTCTTACTAATCTTGGCATATTGACGAAAGAGATTATGCTAGTTAATACTAACATTTTATAACATGTCATCTAAATTTTATTTGAAAATACTTTAACCCACTAATAGAAAAGGAGTCAATGTTTTGTTCTCAAAGCCTTTCTTACATAAAAGCATAATGTGAAAATGTAGGCTACCTGATGGCATTTTTCTTCAGGGTTTGTTAAGAACATTTTAGCTTTACTTGCTTGCTGGAAGGTGATTTTGAAACAAAGGTGCTGTGGTTTATTAGATGTGTAGTTGGCCCTTGTTATTTGTGGCAGCTATGTTCTGTAAAGTGTCATGAACACTGAATTAGCTCATATTGAACCATTATTACTAAAGGAAATACAGGGTAGGTCTCTGCAAGCCTCTGGCCATCACATTTTCACACAGTACCCAACAATTTTAGGCAACTAGTTGTTCATAATCTCACTTCCTGTACGTTTCTGTTGAAGGGCACATTATTCAGTCTTTGTTATTACTTTATTAATGGTGAGCCCACAATTCAGGCCAAAGACCATGACACACCTGCACAGAGCCGATCTTACAATGGGTTTTCTCTGTAAGGCCCTTCACAGCCTCTGCTCTCAAGCACAGTATTCAGGTGCCAGGTAAACAGTGAGGTCAGCCCCCACTCCCTAACAAATGAAGAAAGAGAAAATGCACAAAAATGAAAAAAAAAAAAAAAAAACCCAGAACATGAAATAGGCCTAAGAGGACACTGTTTGGAGGTAGGCACTAAAATGAAGCAGAGTGTCACCTTGTCCAACCTCAGTATAGTAACCATCTCAAAGCTTTCCCCTCTGTGCTTATGTATTTATAAATTACAATGAAGGTATTACAAATATTGATTCTGAGATTACAAAATGATTTTATCAAGTAGACAAACTTGCAAACATGGAATCCATGTGTAAGGAGGACTGACTTTATGCCAGTTTCTAAGAAATTATTTTCTCTTAATTTAACTTGAAGCAACTCTGAATGTATATGTTTATTAAATTTTGCTAAAGAATAGTTGTATATTTTACAAATGGATTGAAGTTATAATGTGAAAAGTTCAGATGTTTTATAAAAGTCTGAGATGGATTTGTTTAAGCATGTTTTGCATAAGGCAGTAATATAAAACATATAAGGAATAGAACATTGTAAACTCACAAATTGATAGAGATGATCTACATCTGAGTAACATTTAAGAACAAGATAATTTGACAAGAGTGCTTTCTGTATCCATAGCATTTTTCTGGATCCGGAGACTAGAAGAGCTATGGGAGAACAAGCTGTAGCTCTTGCCAGAGCAGTGAAGTACTCCTCAGCTGGAACCGTGGAGTTCCTGGTGGACTCCAGGAAGAACTTCTACTTCCTAGAAATGAATACGAGACTGCAGGTAACACCTGGTCCTGTTCCTCTCACCACCCCCCCCCTTTTTTTTTATTATTGTGGTACTTTCCCAATGAACTATGTCCCTAGCCCTTTTAACTTTTTTTTTTTTTTTTAATTTTGAGATGGTCTCTTATTAAGTTGCTATGGGTCTTGCTGTGTTGCTGAGTTTGGCCTTGAACTTGTGATCCTCAGTCTCCTGAGTCGCTGGGATTACAGGCATGTGTTGGTTGCCATGTCTGGCTTTTTTTTTTTTTTTAATATATGTTAAAAATTAGTTTCATAAACTGTTAAATAAAGATTTTGATTTTATGCTTGTGCTGTCTACCAAGAAGGGACAGATAAGAATCCTGTGAACCTAACATCAGGGTTTAGGCTTCTGCTTTGTTACTGATAGTATTTGGTGAGTAGAAATTCCACTTCGATTTTTTTCTTGAATTTTTCAGCATGAGTTTGTCAGGGTTCATATGCTGTTCAGGGGCACTATGCTAGGTATTGCAAATAGTAAGGGAGTAAGTGCTTCCAGAATCTTCGAAAGGAAGGGAACCTAGAGTAAACTTTCAGGAATGATAGTCACAGTGCCCAGCCAGGCCTGTCCCTGTTATGAGGATCAGAAACCAGTGGCCGCCCCTGCATCTGTGGACATCGTCCGTCAGTTCTAGCCAGGATCTCAGGAAGTTGCCAGTGCTATAATAGGTGGCTTTCCTGGCTTCCTCCTTCTTTTGTTGTTTTATTCAATTTTGAACTATACACACACAGAACATAATGCGATGTTGAGCAAAGCAAAACTCCGCACGTGTTCCACAGTGTCTTCTGCAGCACTTCTTAGCCATCTTCTTCTTTTTCTCAGTTATTCCCCTTCCAGCTTCTCTAGCGCCAGCTCCTCTTCTGACTGGATTCTCAGCACTTTCTCATATTTCCATATAGTTCTTCCTTCAAATTTTGTATACCCAAGTAGCATGGTTAGTTCTTACTGTTTCTTTTCTTTATAGTTTGTATTAATGGGCTCAATCCTCTACATTGTTTTGGGCTTGACTTCTGACACTGTGTGTTTGAGGTTCTTCCAGGGTGTTTCATGTGACTCCTGTATGGTACTCCTTTGAAGAAAATACCACTATTTATCTAACTATTCAATTTCTATAGAATTTTAGTTTGCTTCCAGTTTTATGGAGTTTGCATTTGTTTGCTAGGATTACCATAACAAATGATGATAAAGTGTGACTCACATAATAGGAATTTCACATTTCACATTCTTTCGAATTTCAGGAGGCTAAAGCCCGGCATCAGGGTGTCAGAAGAATTGGTTTCTTCCTTGGGGCCTTGAGAAGGACCTGACCCCTGCCTCTACCAGCTTCTAGTGGTGGCTGACACCCCTTGTCCTTCCTTGATTTGTGGCAGCACAGCACAGTTGTCTTCTGGACTTCTCCCTGAGCATCTCTGTGCCCAAAGTTCCCTCTTTCTATATGGACAGTAGTCATATTGGATTTAGGAGTCACCCCATTCCTCAACCTTATCTTAACTTGATTATATTTGCTAAGACCTGTGTACAAATAGGTCACATGCACAGATTCTTGATGGATGTGAATTTTGATAGGATTCTATTCAGTACATCATGCCATTCATAAAACACCTTTGTCCACAGAGGCTGGGATGGATGGGTGGGGTTACAGGCTGCTGGCCAGAAGAATTGGGGGAAAACACACTTGTGCCTTTCCACACGTTATTGGGCTGGGGCTGGGAGGGCTGGCTGTGGTGCTCCCAGAGGAAGCCAAGTCTGCCTTGAGTCTTCTTTTGTTGAGATGATTGTTCTTCAGAAGCCACTGGGAGCCTGAGGGTCTTTCACAGTTCCTCTGAGCCTGTCCTTCTCAAAAGGTGTCTGCATACTCAGGCCTTTCCCCAGAGGTGGACTATTTCTTGTGACTATCCTCGTTGCCTGCTGGTGGTTGCAGGGAAGAGTGTTTTGGGTTCTCTCCATGCCTTGTCTTCATCAGCCCTGTGACCTTGTCTCCTTGAAGTGGGTTTCCTCAGTGGTCCTGTCCTTCCCTCAACAATAGGGAATCTGAGGTCTGAGACCCAAATAGTTTTCTGCCTCTTTTTTGGTAGTTGCCTTTTTGTGTTCTGTATCTGATTTTATCCTCTTCTACATGACCTCGTCAGCCAGACATTTTCACTTCTGTCCCTATAAGCAGTGTATGATTTCCTAGCCAACAATCTTTGTCTTGTATCTGCCTGGACAGTTTGGTCCATAGAAATTTAATGTAAACTCTGATATATTTGTGGAATTTAGTTTTTTAATCTGTCTGTCCATCCATCCATCCATCCATCCATCCATCCATCCATCCATCCATCCACCTATCCTGGATCTCAGTACGCTGCTCAGGCTGGCCAGGAACTCCTAAGCTCAGTTGATCCTCCTGCCTCAGCCTTCCAAGGAGCTGAGACTGCGGGTGCACCAACCACACCTGGCTTGGTCTATTTGGATTTAGAGTCTTTCTTATGTGTTTTATAATTAAGTGTATGTAATTAGATAATTAACTAGAAAATCATGTCTTTTATTAAAGGGTAGATGTTATCATGTCTTCATGAGAATAACAGCTTTTAATATGATTCTGATAGAAACTGAAGTGACAAAGCCATTGTATTTCATTCCACATACAAGAAATACAAGATTGTTTAATTGAGGTACTCATGGGTATTTAAGGAATTGACAACTAATATCTTTTGAATTTTTTAAGTGCAGTTTGTTACCATGGGCTTGTGGTTTTTCCTTTTTGGTTTTTGTTTTGTTTTCAGATGAGACCTTGCTATGTTGCCCAGGCCGGTCTCAAATTCCTGGGTCTAGGTAGTCCTCCTGGAACTATAGGCATACAGTACTGTGTCCAGCTGTTATGGTATTATTATTATTATTATTATTATTATTATTATTATTATTATTTTGGTATTTGTTCCTGGCTCATTTATTTTAGCCCATAAGTTTATTCAAGATTGTTCTACAGTCATTTTAGCATAAGATCTAATAGTTGATATTTAAATAATTCTGTGCTGCCAGTCAAAATCATCCAGGTACCTATGTTTTGTATCTTGGCTAGCTTGCCAGGACATTGTGTGCTATGTCATCAAGAAAGGTCATAAATAAGTTTGTGGGGCGGGAGACTCCAATTCATAAAGATTGCATCATATCAGATCTGATAGTCCTGATCTGTGCTGATACCACACTTTGGTACATGTGTCTCCCATTTAATGTTTCCTCATCTTTTTTTTCTCTTTTCTATTTATTTGCAGCAACTCTGATCCTGCCAGTCAAAGAAATGCATTTTGACTTGAACTCATTTGTGTGTAGGGGTATTTGATGGTAGGATATCAGTGAATGGGCCCATAATTGAGGAGTCTTGGACTTTATGGTATTCGAAAGCCGTTCTTACTACATATGCTAAACATTTCTTTTTAACATTGTTTAAGCAATTGAAATGTGCTTTTAACTGTGGATTTTGTCTTTTAAATTTCTTCACTAACCTTAAATTATAATGTGTAAGGCACATTCACCAAATTCTTTAGCTCCTAAACTGTATCTTATCTCTAATTACTGTTTCAGTTTGAGCCAGGAGGGCTATAATTTTCTTTTGTCTTTTTTTTTTTTTAAACTTGAAATTTCCTGACTGAACTGTCACTTTTTCCAGCTTTAGAACTTGTATGTATTTTCTGGTAACTGAAATGTGAGGAGCATGTTCATTTTACTAATTTCCTCAAGAGAGAAGTTTGAGATAATGAATATGTTTTCTCTATAAGGAAATGTGCCTCTGAGAAAGTCACCAAATTTGGCACATGAACACTTGTCCATTTGACTGGGTTTGTTCTCGGTGTGGTCAGAGTTTATGTGTTAGAATTATCTATGTTTTTTAAGCCACTTGCTTCAAGGCTTAAATATAAAATTCCAATACTTTAGCATCACAGTAAGATTTCCTTCGTGTGGCCCTAATGGGACTCCTGCCCCTTGCTAGGGCCCTCTCCCTGTGGGTGAGATGAGGCTCCTTTCTTTTCCCTGAATATCCCTTTTGGCCTATGCATACTTTGGAGTGGTCTCTGCCCACATCTGTGATGGACACTCACTTCTCCATCCACCTTCACACTCCACACCCCTTGGCTTATCATTTCTCTTACGCATCTTGCCTTCTCTCCACATTTGATAGATGGAGAGATGGAATAATACTCTATCAAAAAGATGATTTATTAATATGCTATTTTAATGAAGTATATCATTATAATCTTGCTTAAATTTCAGTTCCTTAGTTTATGGAATGGTAATAGAATTGGTAGTATTCTGTCTAAAAACAAAAAACAAAAAATCCAAACAGATGTATAGAAAATTGGAATAGTGACTCTCCATACCACATTGAGCTGTCGTTTTTCTGGTGCTGAGGTTCTAATCCAGCTAAGAACACATTCCGCCTCTGAGCTGTACCCCAGCCTATGATCTGTACCTCTTCCCTCCACTCTGTACCACATTTTGTCACAGCTGTTTATTTTCCTCTGTAGAAGTAAACTCTGTTTTACTTAACATGACATCTTCAGGAGTGTGGCATATTTAACTTAAAACATTATAACCTTTATTTTAATGACTTGCAATAGCCTGTTGAATAGATGTCTAGTCATATTGCAGTTACCAGGAACCCTCTACATCCGTTTTGCGTGTAAGTGTGCAGAATTTCCAGGAAAGCAATATGTACTTTTTAAAAAAAATTATTTTTTGTAGTCGTTGTTGGACACAAAATTTTATTATTTATTTCTTTATTATTTTTATGCAGTGCTGAGGATCGAACCCAGGGCCTTGCACATGCAAGGCAAGCACTCTACCAATGAGCCACAACCCCAGCCCCACAATATGAACTTTTATTAAGTATTTTCAGGTTGCCTTGAAATTACAGGAGAGCTTGTTTCTTCTCTCCCTGGCCAAAAGTGATCTTTGCCTGTATGAGAGTGAAAAATGGAATATTGTTTTTATTTTTATTTCCTTACTATGAGTGGGTTGAATTTTTCTTCATAGATTCATTCACATTTTCTGTTCTGTGGGTTGACTATTAGATCCTTTACCCTTTGAGTTTTCTTATTGAGTTGTAGAATGTCCTTTAGTTTTTGATAGTTCTATGAGTATTTGACATTTCTGTAGGACTGGGGTTTTCTAAGCAAAGACTCCCACAATCTCCCCACCCCTGACCCCCAGCTCCTAGATGAAGGGATAACAACCCTAAAGACAGAGAGCTATGGAGAAGAAGTCTTTGTTTTCTCAGAACCATTTGTTGACAGTCCAGGTTGGTACATGAACTTGTTCAATGGAGGGGGCTTCCTCTCCTCTTGCCAGAGGGTTTGCTTACATTCCAGAGCAAAGTTTGCATATTCTGGGCTGGGGATATGGCTCAAGCAGTAGCACACTCCCCTGGTATGCATGGGGCCCAGGTTTGATTCTCAGCACCACATAAAAAACAAAGATGTTGTGTCCGCCAAAAACTAAAAAAAAAAAAAAAAAGTTTACATATTCTCGGCTCTGTCTTCCCAGAGCTGAAGAAGAAAAAATATGCCAATATCTCTTACATAAGCCCTGAGTTCAATGGTTTGGGCATTCCTGTCCCAGATACATGCCTCTCTGTGAGTTTAGGGACACCAAGCCTGCACCATGTTGTCCACGGGGGCCTGGATTATGGGGAATGGTTCTACAGTGCTCTGTGAGCAAGTGATTGTTCCCTTCTCTAATCTAGCAACCATTCTTTCCTCTGGTAGGATCGACAAATAAATGCAGATATAAAAGCAACAGAAAGGATTTGGAGGTATTTTCTCCTCATCTGTTGCCTGTCTTTTTGTCTTGTACATTATTTTTTTCTTCATATGAAGGAAGTTTTTATTTGTTCATGGTTGACATTTGAATTTATTTTCACAGTTCTGTTGTTGTGGCATGCTTTGGTTTTTCCTACTCCATGGTAAATCACAGTTTTCTTCTATGTATTCATCTAGTTCTCATTTTTCTTTCATGGTGAAGTTCTGTCTTCATTTAGAAGTTATTTTATTAATTTTTGAAAAATGGCTACCTGATTATTGAACTGTTATTGCATAGTGAGTTTTTCCATACCAATTAGAATTGCCTCCTTCATTGCATGCTGAATTCTCTTGTGTATGCGGATCTGTTACTTGACTTTCTTTTTTTTATTTTTTTAAAGAGAGAGAGAGAGAGAGAGAGAGAGAGAGAGAGAGAGAGAGAATATGAATTTTTTAATATTTATTTTTTAGTTTTTTCGGCGGACACATCATCTTTATTTGTACGTGGTGCTGAGGATCGAACCCAGTGCCATGCGCATGCCAAGCGAGCTTGCTACCACTTGAGCCACATCCCCAGCCCGACTTTCTTTTTTTTTTTAATCTTTCTGCTTATTCATGTGCTAGTACCACACTGTTTTAGATATTATATCTGTATACTGTGTATTATAATTTGTTATCCAAGAGAACTGTTTCTTTCTCATTACTTTTATTTTTCTGTGGTAAAAATTGCCTCAATGGATAGCTTATTTTATTTATATTTAGCATAAGAAATTAAAGTGATGGAATTGTTAAATGATTAGATAAATGCTTGTAATTTTCTACACATATATTAATTCTTAAAATATGTTCTCAAGAAGAAAAGTGATTATGAAAAACCCATCTGCCCTCATTTTTCTTTATATTCTAATTTGAAATAATATGTTGCTTTCCTTTTTAAAAAATTAATGGAACTGGGTGCATTTGTACATGGCTGTAATTCCAGCAACCTGGGAGGCTGAGGCAGGAGGACTGACTGTAAGTTCGAGGCTGGCCTTGGCAACTTGGTGAGACCTTGCTTCAAAATAAAAATAAAAGGAAATTAAAAGAACTGGGATGTACCTCAGTGGTAACATGCCCTATTACTGGGTTCTATCTCCAGTATTTTTTAAAAAAGAAAGAAATTGGTCTATTTATACCTAATCCTGTTTTGTCCCTAAATTTTCATTTTTGTGATTTTTATTATTACTTTATATCATCATATTTATTTTGTTGTTCATGGGCATGTCTCTCCCAGGGGTTAAACCATGTGTATCTTGTTTTTTTGGATACCATCAGTCTCTTACCATAGCTTCACGATTAGTGATTTCTTCATTTTGATTCATCTTACAGTTAGGTTCTTTTCCTTTTTTTGAAATTGAGAATTTGTTTTGTCCAGGTACCCATAGGTACCATAGTCTCTGAACTATTAGGTGGGTGAAAAGATCCCCTTCCCCAAAATTTCACTTTTGTAGGGTTTGAAATAGAGCTGAGTTAACATGTTACTGGTTTTTTGAACTAGCATCAGCTGTTGAGTAACCACCACAGTGTAGGGAGGGGAGCCAAGCAGAGATCCTTTAAACAGGAAGGGTCTTTGAAGTGACAAGTGGGTGGATGGGAAGCTGCAGCTCTGGGCAGGAATGACCAGCACCACACACAGAGAGAGGAAAGTCTGTTTCCTCTGGTGTTCTGAGTGCAGGATTCAGGAGGACTGAATAGTGGTCGTGTCGTGATGGATGCATGTCATTATGCATTTGTCAACATCCATAGCATGTGAATTGTAGCCTTTCACTAAAAATATTGAAACGGGTTTATCTATTGCAGCAAATTGTTTCAATAATACGTGATGTTTGCATAGGGGCAGTGGGGAGGGTGTTTAAGAAGGAAAGGTGTGGGAACTCTACTTAAAACTCATTTTTCTTAATGTAAAATTGCTCTAAAAAATAAATCATGTTTATTTTAAAAACTATTTGTGATGAAAAACATTATATATCTGTTTCTGAGTCTAAAATCTGAGTCTGATTTCACTTGTTTAAAAAAAATTTTAGGGCAGAAATGAAACTTTGAAGCAAAAATCCTTGATCCAAATCTTTCTTGCATTTCTTTACTTCTTTCTTCTCTCGCTCCACGAGTCAGGCTGTTTTTTCCTCATGGTGATTTTCAAACATATAAAAGTGTGAGAGTAGCAACGATAAAGCCCCAAGAACCTGAAACCTGGCATTGGATTTGCTTTGCTAGTGTTGTTTCCTTGACCGTCCTTTTCTCCCCTGGCTGGACTGTTTTAACCCAAGATTCAGACATTCTATGATTTAATGTGACTATTTCAGTATACAGCTTTAAGTTTTCTTTGCATTCCTAATATTTCCATGTTTATCTATAGTAGAATTTGGCATGTGTAGATTTATGACATGAATTTTGTACCCTTTATCATTAAATAGTAGCTTTGTCATATTTAAGGGCTTTTATTTTAAAGTTCACTTATATCATATTGTATGTCCACCTTTCTTTTTTTATATACCTTATCCTTTAAAGTATTATTTTTCATGTCTTTTAATTGTTTTCTAAGTTTATAACCAATTTTTAAAACACCCAATCTGACCCTTTTTATTATGTGAAAATGTAGCTTCAATCTAATATGCTTATTTTTATCATTTTTATTTGTTTTCAAATTAAAGTTTTTTCCCAGTTTTGCTTCTGTTTTCTTTTTTCTTCTACTGTTGCTTGAATCAGGTTACTAACTATTCTTCTCACTGATAACTTGGAAGTTCTGTTCTTTAAAATTTTACTCTGTTCTTTATCCTATTCAGACAAACATTGTATTTGTGAAGACTGTGTAACCAGCTCCCTGACTTTCTAACACTAAAGATTCGCGAGTTGATTTCATACTTCCAAGCTACTTTTGCCTTTGCTTTGTACTTACCTGTTTCTAAAGTTCTTTTTCAGTTTCTCATATTATCTCACTGGAATTATCTTTCATTATTTACTGTATCTTCTTCATTTTTCCCTGATGTTGAGGTTTCTGCTCTAGCTTGTTTGTTGGTTTAGAATTTTTTTCTCTGAACGTTCCTCAGCTGCAACATGTGTACGTATGTTCTGAAATGTCATATCCTCAAACATGTTTCTTTAGGCCTGAAGATGGAATGGTAGTGGATTGAGTTTGGGATTCTTGGGTTTCAGTTCTTGTCTTTCAGTAGTTCATGAATTCCACTGTGTTCTAATTTCTGATATTAAGTCTGATTTCTTTTCCATTGTAAGTAATGAGTTCTTGCTGTCTGGAAGCTGGCCCGGTTTTCTTTTAATCACTGGAATTCACTGATTCCCAGTCCCCCATACCAGGTTACACCTAGGTGTGGGTTATCTGTCCATCACCCTGACTTGTATTCCAGATCCACTTTCAGTGTGCGGGTTTGATTCTTCATTCTTGGGAAAATTTCTATTATTTATTGTTTTCCTCCATCTACTCATCTTTTCCCTTGTTCTCTAACCTGTTATTGCAGATTAGATATACTGGATCAAGCCTCTGAGGCTTGTAATTTTCCTCAAGACTACTGTCCTTTTTGTATTTATGCTTTGTTTCTTGTTATTATTTCTTTATATTGATCTTCGAGGCTATGAGTTTGTGTTCTGATAGGGACCATCCTCTTATTCCACAATTGGGAAATCATTATTTTGTTTTGGAAAGTCCAGTTGTGGGTTGGGGCATGCATCTCTGTGTGTGTACACATCTGCATTGCTAATCTTAAAATTTTTTAAATTTATTTATTTATTTATTTGGTACCAGAGGTTGAACCCAGGGGCACTCTACCACTGAACTACATCCCCAGCCCTTTTTATTTTTTATTTTGAGACAGAATCTCACTAAGATACTCAGGCTGGCCTCGAACTGATGATCCTCCTTCCTCAACCTCCTGAGTAGCTGGAGTACAGGCATGCACCACTGCAGGGGGCTGATGTTGCCATTATTATTAATAAAGCCTGTCAGTAGTCATCTGAAAAGTTGGTAGACTGAGTCACAATAACTTCATATTCTTTTGTCATTTAGCTATAAAATTACTGTTAAGCAAATGAACATACTCAATATTAACCACTAGGAAAGAGATTTCTTTTAATAAATAGAGCATTTGTGTTAAGAATCGGGGATGGGGGTGGAGATGGAAATTTTCTAAAAATGAAACAGAGGGCTGGGGTTGTGGTGGTGGTACACCACTTGCCTGGCATGTGTGAGGCACTGGGTTTGATTCTCAGCACCACATATAAACAAATAAAATAAAGGTCTATTGAAAACTAAAACATAAATATGTGTATACATACACCCACACACACATAAATGCAACTAATAGATAAAAAGTATTTGCTACATTGATAAGCTAGCTCTGCTTACATGTTTGGATATGATTAATATCCAAATTACACCTTTCTAAATTCTAGTTGTGTGCATATGTGTGCAATTATTAATTTTCAGATGTTAGATTATTTTGAGATTTTAGTTTAGATTTTTTTTTAAAGCCACCTTTAATAGACTCTCCAAAGATGATAGGAATTAGAGCATGCTACACATAGAGGAGTAAAATCTTTAATGATAAACAACTAAAACCCCAGTGTGATCAGTTGGCTCTTCCTTTATCCTTGAGGACAGAGATATACATTGTCCTGTTTTTGTCAGACCTGAGTCAGTAGCTTATATTGATTGCTACAGTGAAGGAATGGAATCTTGTTTTTTTGGAGAAGAGAAAGCATAATAGAATCGTTGAAAACGTATGAAAGCCAAACACCCTCATATTCCATCAGAGAGAATTCTGTGTCGTATAGAAAGCTGATATTCCAGAAGGCTTTAGGAATTCTTTTTTAGTAACTTAATTCTTGCCCTTTTCAGTTTCATTTTTTAAATAATTGGGAATAATTACAGCCCAGGGCTTGGAGTGTAACTCAGTGGTTGAGTGCTTGCTGGGCATGCATCCTGGGTTCAATTCTCCAACACCAGAGAACTATTGCAACCCAAATTTTATTTTCTGACAATTGATTATAATTGGGCAAATACCCCATTCTATGTTCAGAGTAGGTTTTTTTTTTTTTTTTTTTTTTTTTGGCAGGGGGCGTGTGTGTGTACCAGGGGTTGAACTCAGGGGCACTCAACCACTGAGCCACATCCCCAGTCCTATTTTGTATTTATTTAGAGATAGGGTCTCACTAATTGCTTAGTGCCTCACTTGTGCTGAGGCTGGCTTTGACCTTGAGATCCTCCTGCCTCAGCCTCCCAAGCTGCTAGGATTATAGATAGCACCACTATACCTGGCTAGAGAAGTTTTAAATGTTAAAAAAAAAAAAAATCAAGGACTTTCTAGACTAAAATATTTTAAAAATGGGATTGGAGCATTTGAAAGAATAATTGGTAGAAAGAAAAGAATTTATAGGGAAGTGGATTTTTAATTAATTTGTAAAATTTCCCTCTTGCTAGAGGGAAGTTTTGGATCTGGGGAAAAATGGATCTTTTAAAATTATATTTAAAGCAATAGAGGCTAGGGTTGTTAGGCTGACTAGAGTCAGCCAGAACTGGGATATTCTGGAACATTTGAAGTCAGTCTGGTAGGATAAGGATAAAAAGTAGGACATATAATGCCTTCATGCTCAGCTTTCTTGTATTACTTGCTGAGCCTGATGAGAAAGTCACAGCACAGAAGCTTTTGGCACACAGATGTGCGTAAGTAAGCATGTCAGGTCTGTCAGGCCCGTACAGTTACTAGGGCTCTTTTTGAATCTTGTGGTAAGTTCTTCTCTGTCTTTGAGATCTGGAGTCCTTCATCTGTATTTTAATCCTTCACAGGGGTTCTTCTAGTTTACTAGGACTCCATCGACTGGGGTGGGTGGCTTCAACAATAAGTTATCTTCTGGAGGCTGGAAGTCCTAGATCAAGGCGTCATTGGGGCTGGTTCTTTTGGAGGATCCTTTCCTTGGCCTGCAGATGCTGGTCCCCTCTGCCTTCACATTGGCCTTTTGCAGTGTCTGTGTCCTAATGCCTCTTCTGTAAGGACTTCAGTCGTGAGATTATGGCTCACTCTAATGACTTCATTTAAGCCTAATTATCTTTGGAATACAGACTCAGATGTGGGGGTTAGAACTTCTACATGCGACTTTGAGGGAGGAGGGACACGATTCAGTCCCTACAGTCCCTGATCCTGTTTTCATCTGTTCACTCTGTTCGGTCGGCCGGGGAGCTCCAGGGTAGAAGCAGTGCTGTCTTCCCAGCTCCTGTTGAACACAGCATTATTTTCAAGGTGAGTTTACAGGAATGGTGTGTTGGGGCCTATTTCCCAACATGCTTTTTATCTTTGATTCCTATAGATCAAAATCTAATAACTTCAGATCTTTATTTTGAAATCCTATATTCTCAGGAGGTTAAGCTTCAGAATTTTAATAGGTACATGTTAGATTCTGTTCTGGACAAAGAATCTCTCTGAACCAAAAGAGTAGAACCAAAAATAATGGCATCAGCTATCCTTTTCACGAGGGAGTAACAACAAACTAAAAAGGTAGAAGCTAAAAAGGTAGAGACCTATTATGCCAAACACCGTTATGAAATCAATTTTATATAAGAGGACAACACCTACACTGCTTGCTTGAGTTGAGTCCAACAGATTAAGCTTACAAAAGATGGCATTCACAAACCAACTCTTTGTCATTTGTCCGTTTAGACTGGATATATTTAATAAAGACGTCACTTAAAATCATATTAATTTAAAATGACATTATTTGGAAATTACACATTCTTTCTAGTCTCTCACCACATGCCCCTTGAATGTGTCTCGAGTTCTTTCTCTGTAAATGATAATGGAGTTTTGAGCAAGGGTGTGCATGTGGACACTAGCTGCTAGACAGTGAAGGCCAAAGACCCCTCTGTTCAGGGACCACCAAGTGCCTCTTCCCACCCTCTGTCATTGCCTGGATCAGCACACCTTTCATCCCTGTGATTCTGTCCACCCCTCTTCTCATTGCCAGTTTTCATTTGAAATTAATATATAAATGTTGTTAAACTTTGCCTGAATCTCACTGTTCTTGAGGAAGATTTGCTTGTTATCTGGTTAGGTAAATATCACGGTAAAATATTTAAAAGTTTAGGTCCCAGAAAACATGTTGAATGATCATTATCTGCTGTTGGAGAGCTATTTTTATTTGACACAGTGGGAGGATTCTGATTAGAGAGAAAAGAATGCTGATCAGTCATCTTTATTTTAATCAAGTTTTGTGATATGAAAAATAAAGTCTTAAGTAATGTCACTTTATGATTATTAACTTTTATTTGAAATGATTTCAGACTTATAGTAAAGTTGCAAAAGTACAGGGGATTTCTGTATTCACCGACATCTACCACCTTCCCTCTCCCTCTTTACACCTATACATATGTATAGGTATAAAGTGTGTATTCATATACATTTTCTTTACCTGAAATATTTCAGAGTAAATTGCAGGCCTGATGCCTCTTTACTTTGAAATAAGTCTGTGTTTCTTAAAATAGGACAATTTTTAAAAAAATATAACCACAGTATTTGTCAAAATTAGTACTTTAACATTCGCATATTATTATCATCCTCTCTACCGATTATATTCAAATTTCATGAGTTGTCTCACTAAGGCTTGTTACTGTAAACGAAAGAAATTCTGGCTCAGAATCACATATTACATTTAGTTGTGTCTCCTTTATGACTTTTTTTTTTTTTTTTTTTTTGGTGCTGGGAATTGAACCCAGGGACTTGCATATATGAGCAAAGCACTCTGCCAGTTGAGCTATATCCTCAGCCCTTATTGTTTCTCTCTTTTAATCTGAAATAAATCCATCGTAATCTGCACAATTCCAGTCTTTTTTGGTCCATATGATCTTGAATTTTCTTTTTTGTACCAGGAATTGAACCCAGAGGCGCTTAACCCCTGAGCCATATCCCAAGCCCTTTTAATATTTTATTTAGAGACAGGGTCTCACTAAGTTGCTTAGGACCTCACTAAGTTGCTGAGGCTGGCCTTCAACCCACGATCCTCCTGCCTCGGCCTTTCGGGCTGTTGGGATTATTAATGTGCACCACCTCTCCTGGAGTGCTGGTGTTTTGAAGAGCCCAGTCCCTTTACTTTATGGAGTGTTCCTCCTCCTCTGGGCTTCCTGTGCTTTCTCCTGACTAGATTTAGTCTCTGCATTTGGGGGGATTCCCCACACTGATGTTTCTGGCATGGAGGTGCCTCTGTGAGACCACGGGTGGCCCAGGATGGTTCCCTGTGGGTGTGATGCTGTGGTTCAGGGCGTGTCTCCACATTTCTCTGTTGTATACTTACTATGTTTCCCTTCGTCATTCAGGAAGTGTCTGATAGGAGGAGACTTCAGGACTCACCAGTTTTCACATTCTTCCTAGTTTATATTTACTGAGGTGTAAGGTTCAAGGTGACAACTGAAGTGTCAGATTTGCAATTGTAATTCTGAGACTCATGAAGGTGGAGAGCAGCAAAAAGATTTAGTTCCTAAGTTCATCACTAGGGAAATTAAGTGCTCAGATGAAATAAAGCCTAGTTTACCTCAATTTTGTGTCTGATGGGCTTATTTTGTAGGGAAGTCAGTTTGATAGCATCAGATAATTAAGAGGGAGCTGCAGAGAGGTCTAGAAAAATAGCCTGATGGTTACTAACAATATAAAAATTAATTAAGACATGGTCTCACTATGTTGCCCAGGTTGGCCTCCAACTCTTGGGTTCAAGTGATCCTCCTGCCTCAGCCTCCTGAGTAGCTAGGACTATAGACATGCCACAGTGCCTGGCTTGAACAAAACTCAGTTTAAATAGCAAGAAGATCTATTTTTTTTAAGATAGCCATTTGTGAGCATCTGGTGTCGGTATGTAGAACTGTATAAATTCATTCTACTTCCTGCACATGATTATATCCCATGATCTGGCATTTGATGGTACCAACTGATTTATCAACTGCTAATAAACCTTGCAGCATGGCTCTACTGTGATGAATATATTTCAACCAGAAGTTTGTCTTTGATGATTCAAAAATTCTAAGTTGGTAGGGCTTACTCCTTTTTTTGTATGTGTGATTTTTTTGGTGGGAGAGGTGTTGGTTAGGGCTTATTCTTGCTGACTAAACTACAAGGTCTATGCATTTAAATCCTAATATGTTAATCTACAATGCAAAATAAGACATAGTGAATCCGTTATTTATGTGTTCTTTGGAACAATAAAATTTTTGTTGGATAGGAAAAACCACAGGAAGCCAGGTTCTCAAAAGTCTGCTTAGTGAGGGTGGAATCACAGTAAGGGAATTGTTCTTTTGAAAGTTGAAAAGTGTGCTCCTTGGGATTCCCATCCATAGAGATGCTTTTGCAAAAGGGGGAAGCACACAAGACCCCTCCTCTTGCAGAGTAGCAAGGCATGTGACCTACTAATGGCCGAGGTGGTGTCTAAAAAACTTGTGTTAGTCACACCTCCCTCACACAACAGCACTGGAACAGATGTTTATTAGCATCAGACTTCTGTAGTTAGGTTTTTTGTCTAGGTGAGACCAGAGGAACATTTGGTTCAGCAGACACTAATCTAACTCATTTTTCCTCTTTGTTTCCGTTAACCATTTCTTTCTTCCTTCCCTGTCTCTATCTCTCCCTCCCTTCCTTTCTACTTACTAAAGAGATTTTAAAACCTTCTATTCAGTTGTATTTGGGCCTGGGAGCCATTTTGCTCCAGTGTGTATCTGTGATCTGTCACTGGTTAAGAAGGAACCATTGCTGAGTCGTCAGAAGTGGGGGAAGTGTCTAATGAACAGTGTCACCCCTGGAAGATTCTTGATGCTGTTGATGATACCACAAGGCCTCAAGGAAATTTTCATATTTTATTGAGTAGCTATGGAGTTCAATCTCTAGAGAAGGGTTTCTTTCAAAAGTGTTAAGTTTTACTTTAAAGAAAATATATTTGGGCTTGGATTGTGGCTCAGTGGTAGAGTGCTCGCCTAGCACGGGCGGGACCCGGGTTCGATCCTCAGCACCACATAAAAATAAAGGCATTGTGTTGTGTCCATCTACACCAAAAAATAAATATTAAAAAAAGATATGGCATTTAAAAAAAAAGAAGATATATTTTACCTGAGAAGTTCAGATGTGTGAAACTACTTTGTGGGCTTTGACAATACATGTACCTAAATGAATATTTTTTTAAAATATTTTTTTTAGTTGTAGATGGACACAATACCTTTATTTTACTTACTTATTTTTATGTGGTTCTGAGGATCGAACCCAGGGTTCAGCTGACACATGCTAGTCAAGCGCTCTACCACTGAGCCACAGCCCAGCCCTAAATGAATATTTTTTAAGACAGTTCTGTAAGTAAAGATTTTGTCTTTTTAAGCTTATTTTTTTGGTTTCCTACTTTTAGTTTTGAATTCGTCCAGTCTCTCTAATTGTGAAATGTTATGTTATATTTGTTACACAAGGCCAAGATTGGAACAAAGTGAGTCCATTTTTGGTTTCCATTCAAAGTGAGTTTAATGTACTTACTTTTCTACATAGTTACAGGGATATCTTCTAAGGTAAAATAGTGCCCCAAAATAAATTTGGGTGTTGAAGCCTTCGTAGTGGTATGAACACAACAGCACATGGCTGCACAGACATTTCTGTTTATTCTCTGCTTTTGTGAGCATTTTCTTATGTGAAAGAACAGGCTGGGGACAACACCTCTGGAGGGCCACAAGATGCAGGCCTATCTCTGCAACCTGCTGTGGACATGGCTGGGATTGCTGTTCCTCCATTTATTTATTCATTCCACACATGTTTACTTGCCTCATGTGTATTACTCAACTTTTCTGGCTGTAGTCATAGCAAGAGGAAACTTGACTCCTTCACTTAGCTTTTAAATTGTTTCTCCCCCAGCAAGGATGTGCCCGTAGCATCATTTTACATGGCGGTGGGCATGGGTAGATTTCTCCTATTGACCAGAGGGCTGAGATGCATTCTTCCATGAAATGGGTTCTAACAGCAATCGAGACTTCACATTCGTTCTTTCTTTTTATATTTATCATATGGAGTCTTACTCCTCACAAACCATGGTTTACTTTCAAAAAATATATTTTAAACCATCTAATAATATCTTTATTTAGTGTCACATTTATTTTATAAAGGGTAGATGCTTATTTTAGCAATGATTTGTCATTAAAATTATGTCAAAATGTCTTAAAATGTTGTTGAAACTGTAAACAAACTCATAACACACACAGAGCTAATTATGGATGCCATCTGTTTATTTTTACCAAGCTTTTTTTTTCAAAACCATGGCATTGTCTGCTTATGATAAGCTTCAAGATTATTATAATGACTAAGTCCTGTCCTTCAATTAGTGTAGTTGAAGATGGAAAGATAATTTGCTTGTTCATTGACCTTTTCCTGTGCCCATGTATGAAATATGACATGTGATGGCAATGTAACTATTGTGAAGTGCATTTAGGACATACTTAAGTTCTATAAGGAAGAAAATCAGTATCAAAGCAGCAGTTATGGCCAAAGTTTTATTACAGTCCTAAAGCTTTTTTAAGATTTTCAAGGATGGGCAGATTATCTTCTGTACCGCCATAATTGGCTTTATTTTATCTCAAGTTTAGGAATTTATAGGCGATCGATCAAGTTATAATGACGTGTATCCCTGTTGGTGTGCCTGCGTTGTCAGTGCATGTTTTTGCACATATGCATCCCATGTGTTAGTGTGGAAGGCCAGGTACTCCCTTGACAGCACCAACCTGAGCAGTTCTCCACAATTTGCTGAGAGCGCAGAGTGATTCACTAGCTCTGCTTTGCTATTGTGCATGCTAAGCACTGCCCAGGTCAGTCTGAAGGGAGAGCAACCTGCAGGCTCCATCTGCTCCTTTCTGCTGCACTGCATTGATGCAAGACCACGCTAATCTGGCTGCTTGTCAGGACAGGTTAGTGAAAGCATGCAGTGGCTGAGACGCGGCTCCACCAGTGCTTTGGAAAATCATAAGCGGCCCCTACAGATGCCATGTTAAGTGTAGCAGAACAGGCTGACTATCAGCCACAGCGAGACTTGCAGCACAATGAATGTGTGAATGTGTTTTTCAGTTGAGAATCAGTTTCAAGTTAAATTGTTAAATACTGTTGGGCCACAAGTAAATCAAAATTGGGAAAAGTAACACAGATAGTTTACAAATACTTTTTAGGTCTGAATTTTTTTGATTATCATGATTTATGTGCCCCATTGTGTTTAGTCTTTCATCTTATTCTCCTGTCTGAGGGTATTTTAGCCAAGTATAACTGATAAGTATAACTGACCTCATTTTACCCAGCACCTTTTGAAAACTCTCTTGTTTAATTCTACTTGCACACCTTGCTCTTCATCCACTGACAGGCACATCTTGGTCTTGCAGGTTGAGCATCCTGTCACAGAATGCATCACTGGCCTGGACCTTGTCCAAGAAATGATCCGTGTTGCTAAGGGTTACCCGCTCAGGCACAAACAAACTGATATTCCCATCAATGGCTGGGCCGTGGAATGCCGGGTTTACGCTGAGGTAAAGCCAGTGGTGCTGGGAGCAAGGATGGTGGTAGTGTCCAGAGTCAGGAGACCTGGTGTAGCTAGCCCACGGGTAATGCAGGGCGTTAGGTCCTGTGTCAGGTATTTGATTATGTAATCCATAATCAAACCAGAAAAATGTTAGATGATTTCCACGTAATTCACCATAATTTTAAAGAATTATATATTTCCAGGTGGGAATAGCTGCCACTCCAATCAGAGGCAACAAGCATTGGTTGAGCATTTCTGAGCATGAATGGACTATGGTTTTATTTTTATTTTGTTTGCTTTTGTTTTTCAACCTTATTAATAAGAAATAGTTATAACTTTCTGTGGGCTTTTTCAAAAGAGCCTACCCTGGGTACAGGTTATTATTGATTCCATGTTTACTGATCTTTTTTCCAACAGTTTTTTTTAGTTTGTCCTTTATGATTACATGGACATTATGATTAAAATTTGAATGAGCTTTTCATAAAGCATGTATTCTTATTTCATAATTTTACTCATCAGTTCTTAGTTCAGTATTTTGATATTACTGTATAATTATATGAATCAGGAAATAGAGCACTCAGTACCTAAAAATGTGGGGTTTTTTTCCCAAATGATCAAGACAAGAATGCAAGGCAACATTGGCACCTTTACTTTTAGACTGTCTGTCTAAAATGTCTGTCCATATAGAAAAAAAAAAAAAAATCAGTGGTATCTATGTTTAAGACTACTGAATGTTGTGTCAATCTTTTTAAAGTAGCTTGAAAAATGTTTTGTCATGGCTGTTACTGCCCCTCCTGCTCTGCTTCATGTGTTGAGGGGTATGTCTTTTTTGTGACACTGATCTTACTTATTATTTATTCGGATGATCTAAGATCTTTGTAAATGGAATACATATCTAGCAGCACGTGCAGCGATTCTTTTCAGGTCTTTATTTGAAGAGCCCAGATTCTCAAGTTTTACCATATGTGAGCTGTTTTGAGAAGTAAGAAAAACAAATATCTTTAGTGCAGCACATTTGTTGTTCTGAACTTGAGTATGTTTTGATGTAGAGCCTAGGTTATTTTATTTTTGCCCAAGGCATTCTAAGAAGTTTTATAAAAAGTTGGAATTTTACCAATTACAATAAAGTACGATCAAGGTCAGGCTAAATTCTGCTTGCAGTTCTGTTTGATTTTTAAATACACTTTTGAGTTGTCTAGTGGGTAAGACAGTAGCATTCCAAAATCTGTGATTCGGTAAATACCGTATGTTAAAAATAGAGCTATGAATGCTTCTTCGTTGTAGCTGACCTTACTTGTGCTGATTTATATTTCAAAGACTGTGCTTCCTTTCCTTTGAACTTTCAGGACCCCTACAAGTCTTTTGGTTTACCGTCTATTGGGAGATTGTCTCAGTACCAAGAGCCGATACATCTACCTGGTGTAAGTCATTAAGCTGTAATACCAGCTGAGGGGTTAAAATCTTGATTTATGTCGTACTTTTATGTGAAAGCAAGTCAACACCAAAGGGTGTGAATTGAGGGACAAGTGTAATTCATGGGGAATCAGTGTTTTTGTTTAAAAAAAATTTTTTTTGTACTTGAGAGTGTTCAGGAAAGACAGAATTCTTTTGACAAGGGAAGCTCAGAGACATCTGATAACATAAATGATAGTTTAAGAGGTTCCCAGTTCTTTTGAAAATTGTAACGAAAAAGATCATGTAATCCTAAGGAAGAACTGTAAATGATTTTTTTTTTTTTGTGTGTGTGTGTTACAGTTTAATCTTTTCAGTAAATAGAATGCAGCTTCCCTAGATAGTCAAATGTCAAGAAACTTAAACACAAAATCATCCCATTAATTGAACTGGATTAAGAAAAATGGAGTGTGCCTCAGTCCATTAAGTGTCGCTGACTTTAAGAATACATATTGTTTATATCAGTTAAGAAAAAGTGATCTGTTTTTTTCCACAGTCTTTCTATCTTTAATAACTGCTCTTTAAATAGTTTTTGTTGCATGAAAAGAACAAGGACATTCCCTTTCCCTTAATCAAGGTAGTAAGTGCCCAGATATGACACCATGTTAGCTGGTGGATGACAGGGCTGCACCATCTGTGAATATGATTATTCAGCTTGATTACTGGCAAGAAGATGGTGAAAGATTACAGGAAGAATTCTAAATTTGAAGATGTTATTGGATATATGATTTATTTCACTTTTTAAATTGTTTTTGTCCATGTGCTTTCTAAAGGGACTTGACCCTTTCTAGGCTGGGAGACTCCATGCTGTGTTCAAAGCCTGAAGGCAGAAAAAAAATTGTAAAGATTTAACAGGCATTATGTGACGTTAAATAGCAGATGAGAAAATAAGTATTATAGGGACATATCTAAACACTTTTTTAATCAAACAAAAAAGTATTAAATAAGAATTGATAATGATTACTCGAGTTGTTAGAAGTTTTCACCACGTTGTAATAGCTAACAGGATGTCAAACATTTTGCCCTCGCAAGTTTTTGTAATTTGCAATTTTCAAACGTGAGACCTGTTGAAAGTACAAGTGATAATGGACAAACTATACCCCCTACAGTCTTTGTCCCACCAAATCTTTCTTCAATTAATGCTGCAGCAGGAGTTTTATGTAATAACATTTGCAGTTGTGAGCCATCCATAGAAAGAAAAAACAATTAAAATGCCTTAAATGTTCTGCTTACTGCTGTTATTTGCTTGTGTGAATGTTGCATGTCAGCTAAATGGACCAAGGAATAGATAAAGTGATTGGGTGCAAGAGAGTGCACACTAAGCTTTGTCTATCATTATTGCTGGGAGCAATCAAATTGATGTCAGCAGGACAGTAGATGCGTTGACAGCTGTAATTATGTATCTCCATGGTGATCACTTTTGGCCTGTCATGGAGGCCCATGAGTCCCCTCCCTTGGAAGCATTTAATCAGATTGGGCTGTCACTTGTCAGGTAGACATGGCGGGCTGGGAGTTGGGCTTCGGGGGAGAGGTAGATTGAGAAGGAAGGGTGGGAGACGTCTGATACTTCCCAGGGCCCACTGTGGTACTGGAGAAAGCAGTTTCAATTATGCTGGGGGTTTCTGAGCAGTGGTTTAGGAATCTCATACAGAGCTGTGTGGGTGTTCTTGTTGTGAGCGTCCTAGGTTTTATTCCTTGCCTTATTAAAACTAGATCAGTCAGTTTAACTTGAGGAACCATGTTTACTCTTACCTTTTTTGGTCACAAGCATACATACTTAAGAGTTGACTTATGGTTTGTACTTTTCACATGCATCTTTAAACCTGACATTTATTAATAGGGCAAATATGAAGATTTCCTTTCTAATTCTTGATAATCATATTTTATGAATTTATTTTCAGACTACATTTTTGTTCTACGCATAAAATTGGTTCAATTTCCATTTGATTTTATTCCTAAAGCACTGCAAATTTTTATGGCCTTTGTTTCCCTGAAGGAATGAGCACTTGATTTGACTCTTAATTGTTAGAAATTAGTTTTTCGGAAAAAACTTTGTAAACAGTAAATTATCGAACAGGGGTTTCATACTTTGTTACAATTTCAAATTGGAAATGTCAATTTGCCTACGTGTGTTGATTACACATATTTTGATTTTTACCCCATATGTTTTTAAATTAAAATGGCGTATTTCCCATGATCATGATTTTAGTAAATACGAGAGACATAGTTGTATGTAGGAGCTCTGAGTCACTTAACTTTTAGGATGGTATTATTCAAGGTAATTAATATTTTTAAGTTATGAACTATAGGAGGATGTAATAAATATTCTTTATTGCCTGTTATTTCACCGGTGAGTTAAACATCAGAATTTCTCACTAGCTTATAGCAATGATAGGAGATGTTGAAAGTCAAAGGTTTTAGAACACAGCCTCATTAGCAAGTATGCTGTGGTTTTACATGTGACGTGATGGTAAAGTTAGTTCTTTAACTTTTTGGCATTAAAACGGAGACAACTAAAGTACGCAGTCATCTTTTTGGTTCTGTAACCTGATCGTCTGTTGCCCTTTGGGGCTACCTGAATGTGGGGAGAGTGAAGACTGATAGCATTGTTTCAAAGCTGCTCTATTTATTTTTTTCTAGTTCTTTTTAAAACTTTTAAAATTAACACCAGGAATTTAATAGGATTTAGTTTATGTTCTGAAGTATGTTTTCAGAAAATAGAAGCCCAAGTATGTTTTGTAATATGCTGAGTGGCTTTCACCTAAAGATTTTCATGTATGACTGTGAATAGAAATATCCATATTTTTGTTGGTGTTTGCAAATTTGGAAATAAAAGCCCTCTGGGCATAATGTTCTCTTTTAAAACCTTACAGGGAAAATATATTGGTGTAATTTTTTTTTCTTTTTGAAGAGAGTGAAACCATGGCTTATCTTTTGATGTCACTGTGTAATAAAGCCATCATCTTACCCTCACGTGGCTATCTTAGACAAGAGGTTCTACATGCGGTCCCTTGATAATTGCCTAAATTAAAATATTAAAGGCCTAACAGCCGCTGTGTTGACCTTTTCCTGCCTGCTGCAGACAGATGAGCTGCTGTTTATGAGGCCCACTCTTCCCACAGGTGATGAGCGGGAGCTTCGGCTCTTCTCTGCCCACCCCTATACAATGTTGGGCATCAAAGTCCTGCTGTTCCAGCAGCTTCGATTAAATTCCTCTACCCTCAAGACCCCTAGGATATGCCTGACAGGCTCCATATTTTGATTAGTTTTTAAATACTTCAGATTCCAAAACTTGGTCACAATAATTTAATAACTACTCTGTCCTCAGCAATTGCTCATTTTAGAAGTTTTACATGGCTAACCTCCGTGCCTTGCTGCTGATATCAAACTGGGAGATGAAAACAAGAATCAGTGATGTACTAACTAACTTGTTGGCTGGTTAACAGCAATCTGGCTCTTCAAAAGGGTATTTTGAACTTTTGCTGTTTTTTTCCCCCCATGAAAATTGCAAAATCAGAACTCTAATTGGGGCTGTGTCCTCACAAAGCAAAGCCATTGGAAAAGCTGTGTAAACACGGAAGCCTCAGGGGACTAACAGTAACAGAAAATAGCGTTTTACAGTTGAGAGGGTGCGGCAGAAAGGAAAGTGTTGCCGCCGTGAAAGGCCAGGACGGTTCTGGCACTGAGAGGCAGGCAGCCAGGGCTCAGGCTTCCCGGGGCCGCTCAGAGGGATCGGGCAGGGAGTCCCCTGAGAAGGGGCGTCATCCACACAGGCAGAGAGCTGCAGATGCATCCTGGGGCACTGGTGTAGGGTGTATAAAGTCCCCCGTTTCATTCCTTAGTTCCTTCATTTAGTAACAGAAGCGTGTCTTGTAGTTCATATTAACAGATCAAGACGGGTTGGTCTCTGTGCATTTTGAGGTTCTTTTTCTAATGTTCAGGAATGGGAATGTTACTTGAGATCGAAACTATCTAGTTTCTCTGTGGAAATTAAATTTGTGGCTTTAAAAAATTCTGCCCAATATGAAGTTCCTTTCATTTTTCTCTCTCCCTCCCAGGTCCGGGTTGACAGTGGCATCCAACCAGGAAGTGATATCAGCATTTATTATGATCCTATGATTTCAAAAGTTAGTTCCATTTCTTAATGGTTTCTTTCAGTGTTCTTTTGAACAATGTACGTATTTAGTTAAAAAGTCTGACACAGAGCCTTTACCTGAATCATGTACTATAATTAAACAAGTAATTATAGGCTGATGTAAAATAGAAACTGCAGATTTTTTTCTCTTAAGAAATTTTAAGACCATATTCATTTGTCTGTCCTCCCCAATCAGATCATCCACCTGCACCACCCCCACCAACAAACATCCACTCAGGGGCACCAACCCAGCTCATAGCACTAAGAAGACATTAAGTTTTGTTTGCTTTTGGGGCAAATTTAGAAAATTGCCTAAGGTAAAAAAGTGTCAGGTGATATCAAGAAGTTGGGCTGATAGGCAGTGTTTGTTGGAATGCTTTTGACCTATTCAGTTTTTCTTTGCAAATTAATAGTTCTTACCTTGTTGATTTGACAGTTAAGTTTCTAGTTTTTTTTTTTTCTTTTTTTTCTTCCCTTTGCGGTTCTGGAGGTCAAACCCAAGGCCTCCTGTATGCCAAGCAAATGCTCTACCCCTGAGCTCCACCCCCAGTCCAATTACATTTTATAGAAGATTATAATTTGTGTTTGTCCACCTGTCTTTTCCAAGTTTAACTTTCTAGATTGAGTAATCAACTTAATTTATTTTAGTATTGAAATCTTAAGACTTTATAATATGTAAAGTATTACAGTAGTTAAAACTATATATTTTATTTGAAAATCTTGTGTTCTCAAAAATGTTAAATCTACATTGAGGAATGATTTTTTAAATTTTTCTTTATTAAACTCTGTTTCATAAGATGGTTTTTCCCCAAGAGTACTTTTTAATGTAATTGTAGTAAACAAACCAGTTATTTATTTTTAACTTTGCTTTTACACTAATATCGTTAAAGTGAACCTTAGCTCTTTTTTTATTAGAGAAACCTGATTTAATTTAAAAATAAAAATACATAAAATATCATAAACGGAGTTTTAAATCGCTAAGATTCCATTTTTAGATGTATACTTTTCTGTTAATGGCTTATGAATTAATTTTCAAGCTGGTTTAATGTTGAAGACCTTACAAAATTTACCAAAGTTATTGTTGTATACAGGATAACTAATGTCATTAAATCCTTAATGAATAGTTAAATTCTTATTTATTAATTTATATAAGGTATATTTAAACAGGCACAGAATTCTATAGAGCAGGAAGGCCTTCATGTTACTCTAGTACCAGTGCCCTTTGCTTCTGTGTTCTATTAAGTATGAAACTGAGCAATTCTTAAAATAGACTTTTTAAAACTTTCATCTTTTTATTTAAAAGTTTATGTACTTTTTTGGTGGCTTATCAACATGTTCCCTGTTCAGTGTATCAAAGTTGGAAACAACAGGAAAAAAAGGGAAATAAAAAAGTCTTACCCAGTCCCACATGTTTACATCCTGTCCCCAGTCTTCACATTTGATGTATCTCCTTTTCAACTTTTGGCTTGTTTTTGTGATTTTTGTTTTTTCAAATAGCTCTTTACCATGATAATGAAATGTGTAAGTTTGAAATAGCTAGATTGTAATATTTGTTTACTTGAAAAATCTTAACTGGCACATTTTATATTAAAAACTAAACCACTGTGAAGTTTCAAAAGCTATCTTGGGAAGTCTTTACGAAATACTTCACTTGTTCCTGGATTGAATCATTTATCACGTAGGTAACTATAAACGTTGTTTCTGCCTGTCTGATTTTAGTTAATCACCTATGGCTCTGATAGAACGGAAGCCCTGAAGAGGATGGAGGACGCACTGGATAATTATGTTATTCGAGGTAAAAAGAATACTTTGTGGCCCTGTTACTACATATGGTGTCTAGTTCTAGCAAACAGCTTGAAGTTTTACTAATTAGCGAATTCATGAAGCAGTTGTTTACTATGTATTTAGTAGAAATCAGAAAAGCTTGAATTAATTCAACTGACATACTAGACCCGCTTCCTTTTCGTTAACAGTCCTATATGTTATATGTGCATCTTAAGTTATTTAATAAACTTATGATTAGTAACCTTTCCTAAATAAGCATTTTCCATTTTGCAGTTACTATTGTATGTAAAACGAGAATCTATAGCATAAAGAACCATTGGCCAGTGTAGTTTGGTAACAATTTTGCTATATTATTGTCTATGGAGTTTTTTTTATTTGTTTTTTGAAGTAGGAAACTTGAGAATGTATGGAGATAGAAACATAGTGAGTTACCGTTGGATAGATTTGGGGGTAGGGAGAATAGCTCTTTGCTTTAGAGTACAGCCTAGGGGTCGACTGTTTTCTAGGAAGTGCAGCTTTGTTCCCCCTGTACGGAGCTGGTATCTGTAGTGCCTAACAAGATGAGATCCTATGAGCTATCAGAGGTACAGAAATAGGAGCAGCGCTTGCATTTAAAGAATTAAGTCTAAGTTATACTTATCCCCTTTTGGGGGAGTAAGTCATATTCTAAATTTTATTAGAAATTTTCTATTAGTAGTAAGTAAATTATTTTAGCCTAACATAAATTGTTATCAGCTGTAGAATAATGGATTTTAACACCAAATTGAAAGGGGGAGATCCAAGCTAGCTTTGAATTTTGAACAAATAGTGAGGGGGTCTTTTTATTTAAAAGTTTATATACTTTTTTGGTGGCTGGGGGCTTGGTGGGCCTGGGAGGCTCCTTTGGGAGTCCAGGGAAGAGAGTAGCTGTCATGTATGATGCCACACTTCCTCAAGGCCAAATGAAGCACTCTTGCAGATTTCAGAAAATCTTCTTTCAAGTGGACACAGCTTTTGGGTCCTGAGGCTTGGCAAGTGGACTCAGGCTTTGTGCGGAATAGAAAAAATGCTCTGTTCTCAGGGTTCAACGGGAAGTCCAGCTTGGCAACAAGCACGTCGATCTTTGCTTTGCCCCCTTGACCGAGTTACTTTGTGCAGTGAACAGTTTGTACAACTGTCCAGTAGCAGCAATTTCATGACCCATTTTTTTCAGCAGTCTACTTTCCCAGCTCATTTTTATCTGATGACAATTAACTCATGCAGTCCGCACTTTCCCTCGTCCTTTCTCTTCTGATTTTTCCTTTGTTAGATCAGAACAAATTCTTCTTTCTCCTCCCTGTAAGCACTGCCTTCTTCCCTTCACTCTTGTTAACGTGTAATCGTGATTTTATCTCGTCTCCTGTGTTAGGGATTCATCCATGTCAAACAAGGAAAACGGGAAGCTTTCAAGTGTGAAAATTTGCAGATCTAAAATTTGTATCTAAAAATTGATAAAATCCTCTTCATATTCTTTCTAGTTTATTTTCTACTTCCTTTTTTAGCCTTGATTTTATTTACTGATTTATAACTTTGCTGTGTTCCTCTATTTTAAGCAGCAAATATTTTTTCTTTATGCATTGGTTTTATAGGCCCATGTGTCTGTATTCCTTCCGAAGTAATTTTTCCCCAAGAGGACATTAGGACACGTTTGGAACATTGTGTGTGTGAGTGTGTGTGCGTGTGTGTGTGCGTGTGCTATAACTACTGTACATACATGGTCATAAATTAGTTGTATGGGAAACTTACTCCTGGAGGACTTTTATGTCTTTGTGTCTTCTGGGAGTGGAGGGTCCCCTGACCTTGATCTTTGAATTTTTTTACTGTGGTCGTTGAATTATTAGATTTTGGTTAATTTAAGTTTTACTGCAACAAGCTCAAATGGTAAAATCTTGAGTTTGAAGTAGACAGTTTGAGTAAGAATATGTTGTTGTCACATGTCCATTCAACTGGTAGAGCACAATATGATGGTGTTTAAGTTAAGTGGCTTAAATACCAAGGTGGCTTCCCTTAGTCTCCTAACTTAACATGGATCACATGTAGAAATGTGTTCTATTGCGCATATAGATTTTTCTAAGCTTAGTCTGAAATTTTTGCCTTGAATCATCGTGATATAGAGGAGTGAACCTGGGAGACTGGGATCCACATCCTGTTGTCATGTCACAGCATGTAGTAATAGTGTGCATACTATTTTTGACTTATTGTCTCTGTGAGTCTCATTTTCCACATTTTGAAATGGAGTGACAATCTCTGCCCCATCCTTAGTGGTGAGGTTTAGGAGAGATTAGGCATGTGAAGGGCTTGGTACTCTCCTGATTCATGTTCTCCATCAGCTTTGGTCCCATCTCTTCTCCCGCTCTCACCACAGTTACAAAACCACATTTTTAAATGTCACAAATCATAGTGTTATCAGTGGTGTGACATTTATCAAGCCATAGATAAATAATAAGAAAGCCCATCTATGATCATCCCCAGTGCTGGGTGCTGGGGTCATAACGCTCATGGCAACCTGTCCCAACCCTTCTCTGAAGCATTTACTGTCAGCATAAAGAGACTATTAGTTGTGCAATTAATGGCTCACTGTTGGATCATCCCGTAAGAACATTAGGAAAGCGCAGGCTCGGTGGTGCTTACCGTGTTTAATTGTGTGTTACTGGCGCTGAGTAGTGCCTGGCACATGGTAGATGATGAATAAGTCTTTGTTGGGTGAGTGAGTGGTGCTGTCCCTGATTTCAGGGCACTTCTAACAACCCTGGTATGAAAAACACATGAACAGAGAAATATAACTGCTTGCTGTGGTCTTTTGGGAAGATAATGTGGTAAGGTATTTTAAAATAAAAGTACCAACCTTTGACTCAGCCACTCAACTTTTTGGGACTCTTTCCCATGGAGTTGATGGTCCCAGCTGTAAGATGATGTTCACAAGGATAGTGATAACAGCATTGACTGTCGTGGCTAAATGGCTGCACAACTGGGTGTGTACTAGATGCACGCTGCTTGAATGAGCACGCCCGGCTGACAGAAAGCACTGTGTGCTGGTGACTTGAAGCCATGGCCATGTGTGCTGTTAAAGTGGGGGAGGAATTTGCAGAGCCTTGTCTAATACGTTCTCACATTAAACTCCCTTGTTAGCCTAAAATATTTTTCATTATGTTTGGATGGACACAGAGAAAGGGATGTGCATGTATCAGATGGAATTTTATGAAGCTCAAAGTTTTTGTTAAAAGGGGGTTATTCTTTCAGTGCTTTCCCTAGGAGTTTTATTTCAGGTGTTTTTCAACCTAGAGAGAAGTTGAATAAACGTGTGCCACACCACGCTCTTCCCCTGGCTCATCAGACGTTAGACTCTGACATTTGCTTTTTTCCTCTTTTCCCCCTTCTTTGCCTTTCCCTCCTTCATCCTCTCTCTCCCTCCCTCGTTTCCTCCCTCCTTTCTTTCCTGTTTTCTTTCTGTTCTGTGTGAGAGAAGGTTGTGAGCTCCATGACATGGCTCCTAAGTGCTTCACAGGGCAGCTTAAAGGTAGGAGCACGTTCCCACAAACTGCAAAGCCACTATCACTGCAGACAAGATTCACAACAACCCGACGCCATCACTGCCGTCCCATGCAGATCCCAGGCTCCACACTTTTCTCCCAAATTGTGAGTTTTATTTGCTTTTTAAGCCCATTCATGGTCCAGACTTTGCACAATACCTTTGATTGTGTATTCTTATTCTCTTGCCCTCTTGTGTTTCACTAGCATTTTTGAAAGTTTTTAAATTTATTTGTTCTAATCAGTTATACATGACAGCAGAATGCTCTTCGACTCATTGTACACAAATGGAACACAATTTTTCATTTCTCTGGTTGTACAAGATGTAGCATTGCATCATTTGTACAATCATACATGTACCTAGGGTAATGATGTCCATCTCATTCTACCATCTTTCCTATCCTAATACCCACTCCCCTTTCCTTCCTCCCTTTTGGCCAATCCAAAGTTCCTCCACTCATCCCATGCCTCTTGTCCATTATGGATTAGCTTCTATTTATCAGAGAGAACATTTGGCCTTTGGTTTTTTGGGATTGGCTTACTTCATTTAGCATGATATTCTCTATCCATTTACCTGCAAGTGCCATAATTTTATTCTCTTTTACTGCTCAGTAATATTCCATTGTGGATGTGTACACACACACACACACACACACACACACACCCCACAGTTTCTTTTTCTTTGTCCATTCATCTATTGGAGGACATCTAGGTTGGTTCTATAGTTTGG
This sequence comes from Urocitellus parryii, assembly GCF_045843805.1. Classification (NCBI taxonomy): domain Eukaryota; kingdom Metazoa; phylum Chordata; class Mammalia; order Rodentia; family Sciuridae; genus Urocitellus; species Urocitellus parryii. The sequence goes on along the minus strand of NC_135532.1, from coordinate 10,854,373 downwards.
CTATTGTGAATTGTGCTGCATCATTGTAGTATGCTCTTTTAGTCCTTTAGGTATAGACCGAGGAGTGGGATAGCTTCGTCAAATGGTGGTTTCATTCCAAGTTTTCTAAGGAATCTTCATACTGCTTTCCATATCGACTGTACCAATTTGCAGTCCCACCAGCAATGTATGAGTGTGCCTTTCTCCCTACATCCTTGCCAACACTTATTGTTGCTTGTATTCATGATCACTGCCATTCTGACTGGAGAGATGAAATCTTAGAGTAGTTTTGATTAGCATTTCTCTAATTACTAGAGATATTGAACATTTTTTCATTTTTGAAGAGTCTGGGGCAGGTGACTTGTATGTAGACTGTCCCCACTCTTGACAGGTGATATTAGCACTGGTCCAGTGGTGGCACTCAGGAGTGAGCCAACAGGATGGGGTTGTAGTTAGAACAGTGTGTTCTTTAAGTTGGTAACTTTGAATATGGTACAGTTATTGAGGGTTTGGAAGTATCAGAGGATGACTTTGTATAGAGAGTGATGGCCAACATCTCATTGGAGGGTTCTTCTTCTTGCCGAGGAGGATGTAAGCCACCCGAGAACTTGAGAACCTGTGTGCCCATCAACTCAGTTCAGTTCAGACACTGTTGGTTAAGTACTCAGGCCCATGAGAGTGCCCACTTCATGTGCCAGTTGAAAGGCCCAGGTTGCCACCGTAATTCTACTGACTGGCTCACAACCCCTTCCTCATTTTTGATAGTTTACAATGTGGATTGAGGATGACCCTCAGAAGAAAGTTTTGAATTTTGGAGCATTTGGTTTCGGACCTTTAGATTAGAAATGTTCAACAAGTAAAGTCTATGCAAGTATTCCAAAATCCGAAGAACCCCCAAAATCTGAAACACTTTTGGATCCAAACATTTCAGATAGGGGCACTCCACCTGCCATGGCTGCAGAACTCTGGGAGGCACTTTGTCTACTATTACTGGTTTACTATAGAGGGTACACCTTGGGAACAGCCAAGTGGAAGAGGTGCTAGGAAAAGGATGGAGGAGGACCGCAGGACTCCCCTGCTCCCCAGGGCCTGCCGTACTCCCAGCACTTCCTGGGTTCTTCAGCCTGGAAGCTCTCATGATCCTGCCCCATAGAGTAGGCTTTTTATGGAAGCTTCAGAGACAGGGCGATGGTTCTTATTGGCCATTGGTGATTAAGTCCATCTCCAGCCCTAGGTTTGGGTGGGTAGATGGTCGGGCTAAAGGTTCTAAATCTCTCATTACATGGTTGGTTCATCTGGCTCCCAGCATAAGCTGTCATCATCAGCATAAGCTCAGATATGGTCAAAAATAGCTTATTATGATAATAAATGATACTCTTCTCATCCCTATCATTCAGGAAAGTTCAAAGGTTTTATGAGCTCTGTACCAGGACCTGGGATAAGACCCAAAATCACTTCTGACTTCTAGATCCATGTTAGTATTTCTGAATGAATCAACATTCTTAGGGAGAACTCAAAACCGATTAGAACCCAGTGTATTTTCATTAGGCTCCCATGCTTCTGCACCCCAGCATGACCTCTGCAGTCTCATTCACACTTTTATTTACTCTGACCCAGTTATTTTCATTGCCTGGATGCGCCATCATCTCCCACCCGAGGACCTTGTGGTTAGGCTGTGGTCTAAGCAGTTGTAACACAGAGAATTAAAAACATCAAAATGAAAGGTGACTGAGGAAAGACAGAGTTGACTTCTTCCTCCTGCAGCAGTACAGAAAGGAGTTGTCAAGGGCTGCTGGGGGGCTCTTACACTGAAAGCAGGTGGTATCATTTTGGGGACCCAAGTGGATGCTTTTATGCCCATCGTCAAGTTCCAGCAGGAAGGCGGTGGGGAATTCTTGCCCATTTGCCTTCAGGAAGGGCCTTGAAAGGGCAGTTTTAGTTTTACTTTTGTTCCCATCCTATTGGCATTTAGTACCCTGGCCACATCTAGCTGCAAGGAAAGGTGGCACTTGTAGTTGATATCAAGGTCGTCAGTCCTTTAGGCTAAAGGGCAGCATTTCTCTTATTAAACAGATATTGGTGGATGTCAAAGGAAATGGGATATATATGTATGTCTGCTTATTTGTGGAAACACATAGCCATACACACCCAAGGCCAGAGGAGTATGGTGGTAATGATTGGGGATGGTAGAAAAGGTAAATGTGATGAAGGGGAGAGGTGTTTTGATTGTACAGTTTTATGATTCTGACTTCTAGATCCATGTTAATATTTCTGAATGAATCAACATTCTTAGGGAGAACTCGAAACAGAATAGAAACCATAATGGGTGGACTATATTTCACATGAATAATACAATCATGCTGAAGGGGAAAGGAAAGAAAAAAAACTAACCCAAACACTTTAAAGAGAATTTTAACTCTGTATATCATCAGGCCGAGGAGAAAATATGTATAAACAAATATTAAACTCTAGTTAGTAGGTGTTTTTCATAGTTGATGCATTAGCAGTACTGAAAATAATTTGGACATATTCTGGAATTGAGGAAATAAACACATGTATTGTGGATAATAAGAACCAAATTTTTCTCTGTTGGAGAAGGCAGTAGCAGATGTGGGAATGCATAGGGGTGGAATGGCCTCTGTGGTGTTGGGTTGAAATTGGAGGTCGTGTGAACTCCTGGGTTTTCACATAGACTGATACATAGACTGATACACAGTGTGTGTGTGTGTGTGTGTGTGTGTGTGTGTGTGTGCATGCGCACGTACATATGCACATTATCTAGCTTGGGGCTTCTTACCTTTGGCAGTACTAACAGTTTGGAGCTGTGGGTGGCTGCCTGTATTGTAGAGTGTTTGTCAATACTCTTGGCCTCCACCCACTAAATAATTAAATGCAACCAGGGTTCTCTGATGCAGTGGCTGATTTCAGCAAGAATATAAGGTGAGCTGGAAACATCTTGTGGAAGAAAGTAAACAAGTGCTCAAAAAATGATGATCTGTCAAAAGGACGTGAGAGCCAGCTTGCAAGGGCTCCCACTGGCCAAATCTGAGAAAATAAATAGTGCTAAATAGTGCCAGGAAGGGACTGTCACCCATGGAATAGAATGAGGCCCTAAGTTGATGCTAACAGAGAGAGAGCGGATAATCTGGGGAAAAGACAGTTCTACCTGTAGGTTTTTAGCTCATTAATAAATGTAGAAAAATCACCATCTGGTAAACACCAGATGTTTAAGTCAGAATCATCAGTGGATGCAAAAATTAATAATGAAAATATGAGAAATGGGTATTTGCATATTTTCTTGACATCCCTCTGTAAGATGACTTATTAACCATAAAGGGAAGTCACACTCCTTTGCTGTGTGCTGGCTGCCTAGGCAAGCAATCACCATCCACCTCACCAGTAATGGATGAATCAGCATCCTCTCTTTACAGTGCTGAGCACCACCATTCGTGTGATATTTTTGCCAAAAATGCATAACCTGAACGTGATCCTGAGGAAACATCAGACAAACCCACCTGAAAGATAGTCTACAAAACAAATGGCTTTTGCTCCTCAAAATGTCAAGGTCACTAAACACAAAGGGAACTGGAGCAGCATGTCTAGATCAAAGCAAGCAAAAGACGCATACGGGGAAGGTGGCCCTGGATTAGATTCTGGAACAGCAAAAAATGCTTTTCTTATAGTAAAGGTCATAGTGGGACATTTGGTGGAATTTGAATCAAGCCTATAGATTGGACAGTGATATCATTATCAATGTTATACTTCACTGGTCTTGATCACTGTGTGTGGTTCAGAGACTTACTTTCCTTTTAGGAAATGTGCAGTGACATATTTAGTGTTAAACTGGCATCTTGTCTACAATTTACTTTGAATTGTTTAGAAGGGAAAATTGTGTGGTCTATACATGCAGAGAACATTAATGATACAGCAAATAAATGTGGTTTAAGATGTTCTCAGCTGGAGAACCTGTACTATTTTGCAAATTTTCTAAAATTCCAAGCTTATTCCAGAATAAGAGTTTTAAAACATCATGAGGAGGAGCTTCCCCTGCTCCTTTCAGCTCACAGTTCAGGAATAAAAGCAAAGATAACCTTTTGATTTTTATTCTTCTGCATAATTCTAAAAGATTGGTGAGTTAGAAAAATTGTTTTGTGAAGAACAGATGAGGAAGAACAATTTACTATCTTGTTTTGCTAATTGCTTAATTATTCAAATGTGATTTCTTTCTCTGAGTGATTGTGAGCTTTTTTTTTTTTTTTTTTTTTTTTTTAAATAGAGAAACTTTAGACCAAAAATGTAACTTGGTTAAAGTTAATTCCTGAGTCCCCATGAAATGAGCAGTGCCTTTGGCCTCTGTTTGATCCTGGCAGTGTGCACAGCTAATGTCTGGCCAGTGTTTTGGAACCAGCAGGCAGTCAGGAGAAGGCTGCTCTTGGGGCCTCTTGCCATGGCTGGTCATGATTTCCCATACAGATGGGACCTGGTGAACTTTGGCAGAGGTCATCCTCAATTCCCAATCTAAAACTCCCAGTCATAATTTTTATGAGTATGTGATTAATAATATCATTGAGGTTGTAAAGTAACTCCCAAATAATACCTCTACTGTCCACTTACTTTTGCACAAAGAGCTGTTCAAATGGCACTGTCTTTTCTGGTACATGGGAAGAAAGTAAACTAAGTACAAAATGGGAACTTTCAAATATGTAGAATACTGTGTAATAGTTCAGTGACTGCTCTTTTCTGTCTGATGTCTTGAACATTAAGGTATAAAATAATTTTCTGACTAATCCCATTTTGACTTTAATTAATTAATTAATGTGCAGTACTGTTGAGAATATTTCTGCCATTAGCCATTATTTTACCCCATAATCATTAGGGGAAAAACAGATAATGATTGATTTTTACATAGTAATATATCATATTTTCCTTATAGAATATTATTTATTTATAATATTTATTATTCAGAGAATATTAAAGAAAAGATGCTTTTGTGTTCTAATTTTCTTCTCACAACATTGTTTAGTGAGATAAAGCATATTTTTTCATGTTGTATTTACTATTCAAGTTGAAGGATTTTTAAAAAGTCCAGCTTCATTTGTGTACTTGAATGGCTCCATTCTTTGACATAAAAAATGTAAATTATTATTTTATTATAATTCCTTTGAGACATATTTTCTAAAATCACCTCTTTTTCAGATTTGAATGTGGAATGAAATTACAACATATCATTTATCCTGTATGACTGCATACATTTCAACTTTTTTGGATGTCGCTAGTTACATATTCATCACTGGTCATCAGAAAATAATCTTTGTTCAAATTATTAACTATTTCTGAAAGTTGTGTTGTCTTTTACTGAAGGGAGGGTCTGGTTCCAACTGTTCTGGCATTGGCCACATACAGAGCTAGAAAATTTCTACCTGCACAAAGCTGTAAAAGAAAAGCCAGTGAAGTTAAGTACGACATAGTAAATACATAAGACAGCAGTATTATTTTTATATTGGGAGAGGGAAGAACAAAAATCCTGAGAGTTAAAATGCCTGGCTTATAAGTTCCATTCTGTAAAAAAGCTTGTAAGTTGAAATACTCTGAATTGTTCATTTGTACCTAAGAACCGTCTTTTTTTGGAAATTAAATTGCTCCTGATCCTTGGTCTTTCAACTTTCATCCTTCCCAGTCCCTCCTTTGGGGCCCTATTTTCCTCTAAAACTCCTGGTATTGGGATACATGAAAGGTTTGCATAGTGCTGGCTTCATTCTGCACTGCTCTTCTGGGCAGTGCGTCACGTGGATGGCTGCGTGCCTCGAGGAGCCTGCCTTCTGCCTGCGCCTCTGACCACCTGCTCCTCTGCTCGCTGTCAGACATCAAGTGGTCATCTCATAGGCACTGCAAGTCCGTCTTGCCCATGATGAGTCGAGTCGTCTCCTGTCGGCTCAGCCCTTCTCTGTACATGGCATCTTCTGTCCTACTGCTGAACAAACGTTGGGTGTTGTGCTCGGTTCATCTTCCCATTGTCAACCCCAGCAAAGTCACTCTGCCCTACCTGCCTCCGGTATCTCTCTCTGGTCCTGCTCTTTTTCTTCATTGGTGCCGTCCACACCCTAGCTGTGGACCACAGCCTGCCCGTTCTTCACTGTGTGGCTGAGAGCTAATCCATTTTCCCATCTTCATCCCTGCCCTTTGCAGTCCCTTTTCCATCTCCCAGCCTAAGTGGTCCTGGGCTGTATAAACAAGGTCCTGTCCCTCCAGCCTCAGCCATCCTCTTTGCTTAGAAGAGACAGTGACATCTTTGCCTGGTCCTGCCACACCCTGAGTGCCCCATTGGCCTTTTAGCCCCTCTGGCTCTCTTCTCTCCTACTCTTGGGCAAGGCTGTCTTTCTTTCGGTTTTCCCCACAGAAATAACTGGTGGTGACCATTTGCTTTTTACAGCAGTGAAAGATCCCTAAAGCACCCAGGTTTCTCCCTGATGACATCCAGATCTCAACCACCCTAGGTGTCCTTCTGTATCTTTTTGTTTTCTTTCCCAGCCAGAAAAATGTATTAAGTCACAAATGTGTTCCTCCTCTGGAACTCTGCAACTGTGGTTCCTGTGCAAAGGGACCGCTCCGCCAAGTGAGATCCCTTTTCTTCTTCAGAAGTACTTTGGTTTTGGTCAATGGATCAATTGCCCTTTGATGGCCTGACATCATTCAAGAATTCTCACCTCCCTAGTTTGTCTTTCTAAGCACACTGCTTCAGCTGAGCTTCATTTTTACTGATGTAAATGCTGAAATGTAACATTTTTTCAATGATTCTTTAGATATGTTTGTGTCATCAGAAATTTCCTATATCTTCTAATACATTCGTTATAAAAACATTTATTTATGAAAGCTCTTAGAGGAGTCTGATAACTCCCATGTCTCAGGCATGTAATAAATTTTGTGTATCCTTTCCCCATTAACGAGAGAGAAAGTTCTTAGAAATAGTAGCTATTGTGTGTGAGCTGGCATTGCCCACAGAGCAAGGCTGGAGAGCAGTGCATTTCTCCTGGGTGTGTGCTATAAAAGGTACTTATTAGGACCAACATCTGTGTGTAGTAGTGTCTTACATGGTAGGAGGGCAAGGAAGATGAGGAGAAGGACAGAGAGGAAGAGGTGGAGGAGAACTAAGATGACGTATTTGTATAGCTGAAGGAATACCATTAATATTTGAGTTCTAGAACTTTCTCTAAATGTTTTAGGGTAGTTTGGATAGTTTGGGAATTGGCTTTTATAAAATAAGAACACATCACATCTTCTGAGCAGGAACAGATGCTCAGAATTTTTCATATAGTTGCTCATATGATCTAATATAAAGAGATGCATAGAAAAATGCCTGTAAGGTTGCAGTAAGCTGGTGATATTGATAAGCCTAAAGATGGGAAGTCGTAGAAAAATATACTGTCTCCTCCCCCATGTACATGCATCAGGGCACTGGGTAATCTGCCGTGATGAAGATTTCTAAATGCATTGGTGTAAATTAAGATAGAAATGTATTAGCTTTCATGTAATATGGTCTTCCAGTCCGTGCTAGTGGGGCGGTCAGCTTCATGAGGTCTTTCAAAGACACCCCCCACCTTGTGGCTGTGTTTCATTCCCCTTGACAAAGCTGAGTTCCCACCACATGAGGAATCTCACAGGAAGAGGGAATGAGAAGAAGTCTAGCAGACGCTTTGTTTTATAAGCAAGTATAGCAGGTAAGGAGCTCTCGCTTTAGCTCGTGTTCCCATGTCTGGGAGTTAGTTTCAGCCTGGCCGCAGCTAGGTGAGGAGATACAGGTTGTGTCTGGGTGTCTTGCTCACGTAAATCTTGATTTCTGTGGGAACAGGAAAAAGGTTTTAGGGGAGCTAGCAGTGTATCTTAACATGCTTCTATATTTTCAAAAACTTCTACACATACTGTTATTATAATTTTTAAAAATCTGTTGCATTCATGATGCAAAATTCAGATGGTGCCAACAATGCAGTGAAAAGGAAGCTGCCCTTCCTACCTCATTCCCCTACCCATATTTCTTCTCCTTGGAGAAAACTAGTGCTACTATTTATTGCCATTGTAGTTTGTAATTGTTAAACTTTACATTATTCAGCCTCCCTGGACCACAGTTTTCTTACTTTGAGGTACCTCGTGTTTCTTTGTGGTTTTCTCATTCCATAACTGGTTAATGAAAGTTTCCAAATCAGGTGTGCTCTCAGCTTCCTTCCTGTGGGATCTGATTGCCAGGTGAACGATAGGTGAGGAATAAATGCTGACAGAAGATCAACACTGTTAAGACCCAGGAACCGATGCGGGCTGACTTGGCCATGGACTGAGGGTTTTAGACTTTGTGAGCTACTTTTAAGGCCCTGTAATCAAGATGACCCAGGCTCTTCTTCATAAACCCTTCTGTGTCATAGGACTCTCCCACGCACCGTTTGTATTTCTCTCGTAGCAGTTACCTAGTTTAACTTTACTTTGAAATAGTCATTATCTGCTAGGCTCAGTTTTTTTTCTGCTGAGCACACATTTGTGGTCTCCCTCTCCACACACTCATTGAAGTACATTTGACATAAAATGAACTTCTAACATGTAAAGTGTTCAGTTTGATGATCACTGACACAGACACGTACAGCCATGTAACCATCATGACTAGATGCTGAACATTTCTGTCACCTCCAGAGGCTTCCTCAGGGTCTGGGTAATCCATGTCCCTGTTCTGTTGTGACCACATGATCTGCTTCCTGTTGCTATAGTTTGGTTTGCATTTTCTCAAATTTGTTCTTAGTAATTTATACTGTATGCATTATTGTTGGTCTTGCCTCTTGGATTGGGTATAATTATTCTGAAATTCATCTGTGTTATTTTGTATGTTGATGACTCGTCTCTTTTTACTGCTGAATAGAATTCCACTGTTTGGAAAAATCACATTATATTAATCCATTCATTTATTTGTTGATGGACATTTAGATTTTTTCCAAGTTTTGATTATTACAAGTAAAGCTGATATTAACCTTTGTGTATAAGTCTTTGCATGGACATATTTTTATTGAACTTGAAAATATTTAGGAGAGAATTGTCCAAATCATGAAATAAGGATGTGTTTAGCTTTTTCAGGAACTGCCAAACTATTTCAAAATAGGTGGACCATTTTATACTGCCACCTCCAGGTGGGGCCGTCCGGATTGTTCCCTGTCCTGACCAGCAGCCATGGTTTAATTTTTAGCCATGTGAATTGGTGTGTAGTGGCATCTCTTATTTTTGACAGTAATGATGCTGAACATTTTTCTGTGCTTATTGGGCATTTTGCAAACTGTCTGTTTAGATCTTTTGCCCATTTTTTTCTTTTTAAGCTTGGCTTGTTTGTTGTCTTATAAGATGTATTGTAAAAATGTTGTTTTTTTTTTTTTAAATAGTCCATGTTTCTTGTCTGACATATGGTGTTGTAAATATTTTTTCTCAGTCTGTGATTTGCAGCTCACTTTTTAAACTATCTTTTTTTAATATTTTATTTTTTAGTTGTGACACAGTACCTTTATTTTATTTATTTATTATTATTTTTTAATGTGGTACTGAGAATCAAACTCAGTATCTCACATGTGCTAAACTATCTTTTGAAGAACAGACTTTAAATTTATTTTATTTTTATTTATTTGTTTTTTGGTACTGGGGATTGAACCTGGGACTCTTCATCACTGGACCGCATCCCCAGCCCTTTTTATTTTGAGATAGGGTGTCACTTAAGTTGCTAAGGCTGGCTTCAAACTTGTAATCCTCCTGCCACATCCTCCTGAGTTACTGGGATTACAGGTTTATACCTATGTGCCCAGCAGACTTTACATTTAGATGAAATACAATTTGTTGATATTTTTATGGTTCATTTTTTGTGTGACTATGAATCTGCTTCCTACCCCAAGGTAACAAAGATTTTGTTTCTTTTATAAATCTTAAAATAGTTTTAGACTTTTAAGACACATTTAGGTTTGTGATCCATTTTGAGTTGATTTTTGTCTCTGATGTGAATTGGAGTGAGGTTCAATTTCTTTCCCTCCCCGCCTTCCCAAGAATATCTAGTTGTTCTAGTGCTATTTATTGGAAAGACATTATTTCCCAGTTGAATCGACAGTAGCAAGCTGTTGAAGTTTTCAGTGGGTGTGGGTGTTTTAGTGCTACTTCATGTTCAGGGGTTTGCTGTTTTTTGAGAGTCAAAGGGAAAAGTACTCTTGAGTGTTCTCCCTAGGCAATTGGACACTGATGATAAATTTCTTCAAGTTACAAGAATTAGGTTTTTAGTTGACTCATTGTTTCCCAATTTAACCTATGTCATTTTATTTTTAGGTGTTACACATAATATCGCATTACTTCGAGAGGTGATAATAAATTCACGCTTTGTAAAAGGAGACATCAGTACTAAATTTCTTTCGGATGTATATCCTGATGGCTTTAAAGGTTTGTATGATTGAAATATTTTAGTTACTCAAAGTTATTTTGTAACTTGAAGTCATTATTTTCATGCTTTATTGTCACACACAATTTTTCCATTTGAAATTTTGGCCTTTGACTTATATTATACTTGATTTATTAATATATTTGGAAAATCCTAGACTAGTGACATTCATGATTTTAAGTGTTCATGTGTGACTCGTGAATATACGAATCTGCAGTTTTATTGAGTGAAGAATGAAACCACGTGAAATGTTCTGTGAGTTTAGCCTGTGGGCAGAGAATGTTAATAGATCATTGTCCTACCTGACTTTCTGATATAGGTATATATAGGAACCCTTTTTTAGTGACTCTATATATCCTTATGAAAAATAGCATTGACATTTTCAGAAATCCAGATGCTTGTTCTAGTTGATAAAAATGACGATGTCGGCTGGGCATGGTGGCACCTGCCTATTATCCCAGCAGCTCTGAGGCTTAGTCAGGAGTATCATAGGTTCAAAGCCAGCCTCAGCAACTTAGTGAGGCTCTAAGAAACCTAGTGAGACCCTGTCTCAAAATAAAAAATTAAGTGGGCTGGGATGTGGTTCAGTAGTAAAACACCCCTGGGTTCAAATCTTTGTACAAAAAAAAAAAAAGACAATGTATAAGAAGACAATGGTTTTTAGTCTGAAAATGAAGTTTTGAATAAAGAAATGAGTAGAATATGATGTTTAGCACTGGACAGTTGTGTTTCCAAGTAATAGAAAAAAAATGGTCGATGAGGAGAAAAAAATGAGAAATGGAGGAAACTCTTCTGTGAGTTTTGAAGACGTGGTTAACGTGTTATTAAGAAACTCACAGGATTTACCTGAGACTTCATGGAAAAGAGACAAGGTGAGATCCAGAAGCCTCTACACGAATTTCTGGTGATGGTGGGATGTACGAAGGATAGGCAGTCTTCCATTTAAAGTGTTCTAGTCTATAAAATGACTTACGTAGTCACGTCAGGAGCTATATGTAGATTCATATAGTTGATCTGCTAAATGTGTTTACAAAGTAATTTTTAATTTAAAATTTACAATTTAGAGTTTTCCTAAGAAATAGATTTGAATCTTCTTTTAAAACATTAATGCTAGAGTTTTATCATTGGTATCAAGGGGAAGGAGGAAGTTCTTTTATTTGGGTTCTTAAAATCCAAGGATTCAGGGCTGGGGTTGTGGCTCAAGTGCTAAAGTGCTCGCCTAGCACATGTGAGGCACTGGTTTCGATCCTCAGTACCACATAGAAATAAAACATTGTATACACCTAAAACTAAAAAATAAATTTTTTTTTTTAATCCAAGGATTTATTAGTACGTAAAAACTTACAAATTTGAAAGAGTACAAAATAAAATGCATATTTAACATGATTGCTATTTTATTTTTGTGTAATGATTTCATTAATGTCTGTTGGTTTCATGAGGTCAGGAACCACTTAAGTCATTGCTTCTTACTGTGTCCCTAGCAACAAACCATGACAGACATTAAGTAAACAATTGTTGAATTAATGAAAAGAATCTTTTTTTAAAAAAAAAAGAGAGAGAATTTTTTCAATATTTATTTTTAGTTTTTGGCGAACACAACATCTTTATTTTTATATGTGGTGCTGAGGATGGAACCAGGCCACACGCATGCCAGGTGAGCACGCTACCGCTTGAGCCACATCCCCAGCCCAATGAAAATAATCTTATTGGTAGTTTTGATGAAGGGATTACTTTGCATATTTTTAATTATCTGTACATGTTTCCAGATAGCCCATTCACTCTGTTTTGATTCTACTGTTTTGGCCTCTTGTGCTTACTGAGGTTTTAATTAAAAGTTGAGGTAAGTTGTTAGGTGGACTCAGTATATTCTTGTGTCTGCCTACCTAATTCATCTGTGAAGGTGATATGATAGGAAATGGTAGGCAGAAGGAGAAAACAGGCAAACACTTCAGAGAACCTTTAGAACAAGCATATGCATATGTGGGTATTTAAATATACACACACATTCACATGAGTATGTATAAATGGTAAAATATCCCATAGAAAAATGAGGCATTTAAAATTTCTAATTGGAATTGATGACCATGTATTGTACATTTAGCAAACAATAGGAAATGTTCCACATTCTCTAGATTAGGGAATCCCCTTCAGAAATTCACTAAAAACCTATATATCGCAGTTTTCTATAATATGCCTAATACATTTTAAATTTCTATTTTGGGTTAGGAATTATCAGCATGGACATGTAATTTTGCCTCTTAGCTTATACAAGAAAGGATTACAGTATTTTTAATTGTTACAAGTGTTAGAAGAACTTTTGCAGTTATTTAAGCGAAGCCTTCATTTTCCATACAAGGAAACAAAAACTCAAAGCAATTGATGAGGCTAAATGATCAGTAAAATAAGGAAGCCAGGAACAGATCCTAGGATTTTCTTTCTTTTTCTTTTTCTTTCTCCTTCCCTCTCTTCCTCTGTCTCCCTTGCTCCCTCTCCCTTCTTCCTCCCTGATTTGTTCATCCTCCAGTGCTGGGTTAACCCAGGGCCTTGAGCTTGCCACCCTCCACCACTGAGCCACATCCCAGCGGAATCCAGCTCGAGGCTCTTTTCCTGTGCTGGGCTTCAGATTCATAAATCACCAGGCTTTTCCATCGGGCCCGCTGCGTGTCATCTTGCCGCCGAGGACTCGCAGCGTGCACACCTGTGTCTGTCGTTCCTAATGCCTCCTGTTTCACTCCCGCCTACGGTTTGTGGTCAGTTTGTCCTCTCTGAATGGCCACCGTCTCCTAGTGCTCTCTCTTTCCTTCCTATGTTAACCCAGAGCAAGTCTTAGATAAATTAAACTATCGTCTTGGACTGTTTGATACATGTGCCGAAAGAGACAGCAGGAAGTGGCAACTGAAGTTAGTCCAGGACCCTCTCAACATGCTTGAGGCAGGGTCACTTTGTCCCTTTGGGCTTACCCATCTGCTTCCCATCTGTCCTGCTCTCCTGGGCGCTGCTCATAGACAGTGTCTGTCTTTATGACTGCATTAAAATTTTCTATTATATGAGCTTACCTCCCCAGATCTGTTTGTGGACTAGGACAGTTTTACTGAATTTTCTTAAATTTGCACTTGGAAATTATTGTGTCCAAAATTAAAATAAAGCATACACAAGAAGCTATTCTGGTCCACTCTTTATATTCTGATGTTGAAAAGCTATTTTTCTTTGATTCTAAAGATAAGGAAAATGAAGAATAAGATATTTTGGTTCTGAAATCAAGAGGAAATAAAGAAGAAAATATTTTAAGAATTATAATTTCAATTGGAATGTAATAAACTCTTTGAACTTATTTCTCTATTGCCTTGCTGTATTTTGACCTGAAGCCCCATCAAAAGAAATTGTCATAATTATATATATATATATATATATATATATATATTTTGTGTGAAAAGTTTTACAGATTTTTGGTAAAAATTAAATTCAACATAAAAAGGGTAGAATGAATTATACTTCTTTTTGTCCATTGATACTATTTGTACAGTCATGAAGGTCATTCAACAAATAATGAGTGCAGGTTCCAGGAGGAGACAGAGGAGAGGCCAATTCCTACTTGGGGAACGAGGACACCTCATGCAGAAGTGGCCTTGTTGACTTCTGCAGCCCCCATCAAGGACTCGAGCCGGGGTGCTGGGCTGCCAGGCTGGCTTCCCCACACGCCATCCGCTTTGAAGTGCGTTGGTAGTTTGAAATCAACCATGGAGAGAGTATTCACTACAAGGAAATTAGCAAATGCTACACACTAGGGCTTTTCTCCTTCCCCCACACCCAGTGGGTTGTTAAACACTTCCCAGCAAACCACTACCTAACCCTTTGACATGAGAGCCACCAGCGTGAAGAGGAAGAGGGTCACCCATCTGAGACGGAGACCTCGGCGGGTCCCCGAGGACGAAGCACAGGTGCAGATGCCTGCACTCACTGAAAACGGACAGAGCAGAGAGGGGTTAAATTAGAGAAGGCTTGATGAGGCAAGACATTTCAGCAGTCAAAGTGTCCGAAGGTCACTGCTAAGAACCGAGTGACCCAAGGCAATAACTGAACGAAGTGTCCCAAAATATTTAGCAAAAAGGTAAAGAAAATAAAACCATTCAGGCAGTAAGAAATATGGAGGGAAGATCCACAAGATTTTGCATGTAAATGAATATATCATGGGAGTTTAATGGAAAGAAAAATGGACAAAACAAGGATGAAATAAGTTGTAGGGGAGTCCTGGTTTCACTCTTCTTTAGAAAGCCTTGGGGTGTTGGAAAGATCCACTAGATTTCAGATAGGATTAATGAAAAAACCGTGTAAGGCTTCTAGAAAGGAAGGAAGAAAAAAAATAAAGAATGTGGGCTGGGCATATAGCTCAGTTGGTAGAGTGCTTGCCTCGAATAAGACCCTGGGTTTGATCCCCAGTACAACAAAGAAAAAAAGAAATAAGAACAAAAGAAAAAAAGATATGCCAAGAATATTTATTGAGATGTTCTTCAGACTCCATAAACCAGAAGGTGGAGAACCTAAAGGCAAAATCTGTTGCATAGGAAAGAAATTGGTTCCAGAGGACTGTGCTCAATCGAGACAGCCTGCATTTGTCAGTGTTTTAAAAAGGTGTTTTCAAATAAATACAGAAATGTCTCAGTATGTGTATTTATTTTGAGGAAGCTGCTGAAGAAAGTACTCCAACTAATTTTGAAGTAAATGTGATTGCTTAAATATGCCTATGCACTCCTGCTCCAAACCCCACTAAACTGAAGTTTTTGAAGACATGGGCCCTCAAGGGAAAGAGAGCGAATTGCATTTTAGAAAAGGAAAAGGTAAAAGATAATTTTTTACTGACTTTGCAATATAGGAAAGTTGAATCCTAAACTGGCAAGGGAGAAAGAGTTGTTCATTATCACTTTATGTTCCCACTGTGGAAAGGGATGGACGAATCCAAAAGCATCTGAATATGTGAGTGTGTCTCAGGCAGAGTTCTGGGCAGGTAGGACTTATCAGCAAGCAGAAGCACTGGCTGCCCTCTGGGGATCTGCCTTCCTGCAGGCTGGCAGGCTGTGTGCATTCTCAGCTCCCCCAGGGCAGCTGTACAGGCGGCAGTGGATGAGATCCTGTTCAGAAAAGAGAATGGACCTTTGTCTGGCCTGTCAGCCTGGAGCGAAGAATGGAAACCAGCATACTGTCACCAGAGGACCAACAGCGGGGAGCATTCAAGGAGAGTCCAGGGTCGAGCCAGGGCAGTGAGGCTGTACTGGGTATCAGGCCACAGGGGAACTTGCAGGAGATAAAGCCACTCTGGTTATGAGGGGGAATAGCTTCATGCTAGAACGGCTGGTGGAATGGTCAGTTATGATCAAGTCCTACACATGGACCTGAATACCTTTCAAAGTGGGATATCAACAAAAGGGTGGAAGTTGATGTGGAGCATATCAGTTTGTCTCAGATGTGATGAAAGATGGTGCGTTCAATTTGGGCACATTCTTTCTCCATATGGCCTGAGTTGGCACACCAGCAGTTGATTAGACCAAGTAAAATAGTAATGAATGTCTTGCCATTAAAGGGGTCCCAGAATGTGTTGCCTTTCCATTCCCGATGATATGTACGATGCATGCGTGTCTGAAGAAGGGGCTTGTCAAGTCTTCTGTGAACCACTAGAAGAAATGCATTTCACACACACACACACACACACACACACACACAATTACACACAATTGTCATAAAAAATACTGTGTTCCAAGTGTTTTGATAATTGGTTTTGCTGAGCATGTCTCACTAAATTGGGTTTATGGACTGATTCCTTTTTTCCCTTTGTTCTTTATAGTTATATGTGACAGTAGAATGTATTTTGACATATCATATATTCATGGAGTATAGCTTCCCATTCTTGTGGTTGTACATGATGTGGAGTACGCTGTTCGTGTATTCATATATGAACACAGGAAAGTTATGTCCAATTCATTCTACTGTCTTTCCTGTTCCCATCCCCCTCCCTTCCCTTCATTCCCCTTTGTCTATCCCCCCTCCCACCCCTTATTGTGTGTTAGCATCCATATATCAGAGAGAACATTTGACCTTTGCTTTTTTGGGATTGACTTATTTTACTTAGATGGTAGTCTCCATTTCCATCCATTTACTGGCAAATGCCATAATCTCATTTTTCTTTATGACTGAGTAATATTCCATTGTGTGTGTGTACCACATTTTCTTTATCTGTTCATCTGTTGAAGGGCACCTAGGCTGTTTTCATGGACTGATTTCTTTATGCAAGTTGATAAATATGACCCAAAGCAGTTCTGTTTGAAGGTATGACATCTCTTGCCCTTAGAGCTTATTGTAAATGCAGATTACCCAACCTCTCCCCATGTGGGTGGAATGCAGGAATAGAGGCTCATTTAATCCAAGTGATTCAAATGCCCAGTGACATTTGAGAAGAACTGATCCTCTTTATACTCCAAAAAGCCTTGTGATTTTGCCACATTATAAATTTAAACTGGAGAAATTTAAAAAACTTTACTAATTTATTTTTTAGCTGGGTGTGGTGGTGCATGCCTGTAATCCCAATGAGAGGCCAAGGCAGGAGAATCACAAGTTCAAGGCCAACCTCAGCAACTTAGTGAGGCCGTAAGCAACTTAGCGAGACCCTGTCTCAAAAATTTAAAAATAGGGATGTGGCTCAGTAACAAAATGCCCCTGTGTTTAATCCCTAATACTAGAAAATTTAAAAAGTAAAAATTTTATCAATTCATTTTAAAGTTCATGATAGTAAATCCATTTTGCTTTGACATAAGGGCAATGACGTCATCACATGTTGTGTATCCCTCAGAACTAGGAACCTCTGCAGATCGAGGGACTCCTGATAAAATGAGAGTTTTTTTGTTTGTTTGTTTTAAAAAGGAAAATCAGTCTTAGGACTATGAAACATATTTTAACTTTGCAGGACCCTGAATAGCTCCTACACTGTTCATTTTGAGAAGAGTAGGGCCAAATTTCTATAATATTTTCTTATAGGATAATTAATTATGGAGTTACATGGGATGGTTCCATCACTGTTCCAATGTCAGGGGATGACCAGGAACTTTCCAAAACCTGGAAGTTCCCATGGAGGTCTGTGGTTGAATTCTCAGAACTACATTTGTATCAAGGTTACATAGCTTCTGGGTTTGTCTTGAAGGGGAATAGATTTCTTGGGCTTTCCTGACCCTTCAATTTCATGAAATACCTTCCCATAGAAAAATGAGCTGCAGATCTTGAAAGTATTTATATTTTAATTTTGGATATTTTTAGTTTCATTTCTATTTAGAGTGAGTTTTAGATATAATATTCAGATCATTTCTTTCAAATAAATTCAGAATTGTATAAACACATCTTACTGCTGATGGTCCAGCACTCAGGTTGCTCCTGCTGTGCTGTTTAATGCTCTACTATAGCGGACAGTCCTTTGATAAATAGCCTTAGAAGTTCTGTGGTCGCACAGCTCTTGCGGGATGTCTTAGCCTTCAGGCCCTAGAGCGGGGAGACCTCCCCCCACACACACACACTCACTGCACTTCTTGAGGAACTCTGTGCGTGACGGAGGTTTCCCTGCCGCGCAGCCCTCAGCCACACCAGTGGTCCTCCCCAGGCCTTCCTAGCTAGACCCCTGCCCCTTGGGTCAGCTAACTTATGGTGGGAAGAGAGAGTGAGGGAGAGAGAAATTCACTGATCAATTGGTGGAAGAGGCCCCAGGCCCTGAGTTCACACACACAGGAAAGAGAATCACACCTTTATTTTCTTTGAATTCTTTGCACTAGAAAACATGAACCTGCCCTTGTCCTTGACCAGCATCACTCCTCTTCTAGTCTCCATTTCCTTAGAAGTAAAATTGTGGGTGGGAGTGAGAAAGAGCAGCAGATGCGAGGAACTTAAGCTTTTCCTAGAGATCTCTGTGGGCATGCATATTTATAATTGTTTTGTTCTGTGAGTCAATTTATGATCTCCTTTCCCAAATATGACAGTAAACTTCCAGCAGGGCTTTTTGTCTTACTGAAAAATCTTGCACCCTGACTCCTGCACCTTGAACATTACTAAACCATAATAGATGCCTGATAAAATACTCGTTTGAATGGCTAGTAACTCTCTAAGATGGAGGCACAACTGTTAACTTTGTTCATGTGGTTGATGGATTGATTGATTGATTTCCCTCAGGACATGTGTTAACAGAGAATGAGACACACCAGCTATTGGCAATTGCATCATCGTTGTTTGTGGCATCCCAGTTACGAGCCCAACATTTTCAAGACCATTCAAGGTATGGTGGATCTTTTAAAACTGAATAAATGAGCAGGAAATGTTGCTAATCTAATCTGCATAGGAAATAGCCAATAAAAGATCCGGGTGGTCTCAGTACTAGATCTTCTGATGGTTCTTTTGGGGAAATACAATGAAGACATTGTTTAAATATGATATTTTGTATATTTTGTTCAAACAAGTTTTTTAAATTAAAGGAAAAAAGATCTTGGCCTCTTTGACTTGGATATTAGGAGAGGTGAGATTTCTGACATTTTTTAGAAAATCCATTCAAATTGTTATTCTATTTTATTGCTTTGTTGGTGTTTTTAAAAGTTTTGAGAAGTGTTATAGTCTTCAAAATTTGGAATTAATCTGGGCAGTTAAAAGGTGTATTTCAGAAGCTATGAGGTGTTAAAAAGGACTCAACACCAGTATGAGGTGGTTTCTTGGCCCCACGCATACCTTTTAGCTTCCTAGGACCCAGGTGAAAGGATAAGTAGAAACACAGTCCCAGTAACACTGGTGCTTCTGGGTGACTGGACGTTGTATTGTGTGTGTGTATACTTGCTCGAGTAATTCTGTTGAGAAAATTGTGTTACTTCAATTTCTTTTTGTTCCCTTTTGCTTTTCTACAAGGATAAGATCAAAAACAAAAGGACAAAAAGGTGAAAGTTGACCAAAAGCATAAATCAGAAACTCAAAAGTGATTTCTGAGGAAGCAGATAGAAGAAAAACGAAAATGAGGTTAGGCTGTATTTTAATGGATGATGTGATTTTGCTCAGAAAATCTCACAGTAGCTAGTACTCTTCATTTGCGGTATTTCTCAAGAGAAAGTACAAGAAGCTTGGTGTGCATTTTCTTAACCTCACGCTCTGGTAGATACACAGGGAGAGGAGAAAGGATGTGGATACCAGCACATCACTGCACCAGGGGAAGGAGCAGGGAAACCGTCAGCAGAACCGCGAGTCTGGTGCTGGTGTTTTCCCTCAGTTGTGTTTTCCAGAACACATGACCGCTGGCCACAGATGGCTATTAAAACTGACTTTAAAACCGAGTTTGTAGTCCTGTGAGCCACATGTGGTTAGTGGCTGTGTGTTGGGCTACACCAACTTCCTCTTCATCATGACGGTTCTGTTTCCATCAAGTTCTGTTGGACAGAATTCTTCTAGAGGGATGTGTGTGCAGAATCTCTCCTGCAGATCCTAGCTTTGGCCTTAAAACCTGAATTGCATACCTCATATTACTTTTTTTGGGAGGGACACCAAGGATTGAACTCAGGGGCACTCAACCACTGAGCCATATCCCTAGCACTTTTGTGTGTTTTATTTAGAGACAAGGTCTCACTGAGTTGCTTAGCACATCCCTGTTGCTGAGACTGGCTTTGAACTTGTGATCCTCCTGACTCAGCCTCCTAAGATGCTGGAATTACAGGCTAGTATAACTTTTTATTATTCTTTTGACAAATGCAATATTTATACTGACTCCCTTATCTCTAGTTATTATTTGGATCTTTATTATTTCAGAAGTCTTAATGTAGCTAAAAATGAACTGGTTTGATTTTTTAAGAAACAGATGCAAGTTATTTTTAGAGGGTGTTAACTTATTCTGGGTGAGAATCCCACAAGGGTTTTAAAAGATAAAAGGCAGCAAAAAGGTAGCTGGGCATGGTAGTATATGCCTATAATTTCAGCCTCTCTGGAGGCTGTGGTTGGAGGATTGCAAATTTGAAGTCAGTCTCAGCAATTTAGCAAGACCTTGTCTCCAAAAAAGTTTTAAAAAGGGTCGGACTGGGGATGTAGCTCAGTAGTGGAGCACTTGCCTAGCATGTACAAGGTCCTGGGTTCAATCCCCAACACAGCCATATATATTCTCACATACATACACACATACTCATACATATATACATACACATATCTGAGTGCACATGCTACATGTATGCTTTATATTATTAGATTCATACTGGGAACATAGTTTTTATTCTGTTTTTTTTTAAACATGTTGTGAATATTTTCTATTTGTTAAGTGGTCTTTGGAAACATTTTAAATCAATTTTTGATTATGGAGGCTCTTAAACAAATATGAAATAAGCAGAATAGTAAAACGATCCCTGAAGTAATCATTACACAGCTTCAACAGCATCAAAAATCTGCCTTCCTTGTTCCATCTTGACCCTCTACCCACTCCTCACTTTTTTACTTGTGTTTTAAGGTAAAATTTACATACATTTAAGTAGAGAGGTCTGACCTGCAGGATCTTAACAAATGGATGCTCCAGCGCAACCCACACTCCTGTATGTAGGTACTGAACATTACCATCACCTCAGGAAGTGCCCCCCCCCCCCCCAGATGTTAGTGCTGCCTTCAATAGATTTATTCCTTAAAGTGATCTTCCTTTGTATTTGTCTTTTGTGTAATTTCTGCCTAAAATTATAAGTTTGCTAATTGTTACATTAAGAATCTTAAATATCTTATTTTTAAGCTCGTATCTGTAGATACTGAAAAACATTAATTAATAAAGTATGTAGATCAAAAGTTCAGTTATGCAGTTATGTGTACATACATTTCTTATATAATTATTCACTTGGGTGAGTTTAATTTTGGTTGAGCACATAATGTACTCAACAGGCCAGATTATTGTGACGTTGTACCACCCATAACAGCAGAGGCCTCTGATATCTAGCAAAATATATTCCTCTTCTGGACAAGGCACAGTCTTGTTTGGCCAAGGTGAAGCTGAGGTTACCTTTGCTTGTTGCTAGAGGTCCCCAGGCACCCTGTCATCAGACCCGAGGTAGGTGCTGAGTCTGTACGCTGGGCTTCTGAGGCGCATCAGACGACTGGCTCCGAACCGAGGCTGAGTCACCTCCAGGTGTGGCTCCCTGTGTTGTCGTGGGCGTGTTCTTGTGTGTTTTAGCTTCCAAACCAGTAGCCAGCAGCCCTTCCTCTGTGCTGCTTATTTTGGCTACTGATCTTATTTTCCCAATTTGTCTGTGGGTTTTACTCTTTCATCATTTATGACTTGGAAAAGGACAATAATATGTATCCTTAATATTTAGATAGTAAAACGATAGCAGTATATTTCAGGAAAAAAAAAAGAAACATGTCAGAAATGATAGCAACTTTTTATTAAGAAGAGAATAAAATCTGAACATGATTTTTTTTTAACATAAATGCATGTTGACTTGCTATGGAGTTATATTTCTTCATGATCATTCTTTTTTTTTTTTTTTTAACACTTTTGGGTTGGAGGGTGTCGCTCCGTGCTAGAGTGCTTGCTTAGCATGAGCGAGACCTGGGTTCAATTCCCAGCACCAAAACCAACCAGCCTACTACCTACCACTTTCTTTGTCAGAAATAAACCATCAAAAGCTGTATTAAATGACCACTTCACATTAGTTGAAGCCAAATTATTTCGTTGGCACTGAAGTTTGGTCTAATAATTTGTTTCACTGACAATGATTACCTGTATTCTTTTTTCTTCTAATCAACTTTATTTTTGCTTGAAATGCCTGTTCTCCTAGAATCCCAATGTTGCCCCTGGAGTAGGGTTCCCTTTGTTGAGAATCGGGGTAATTTGTCTGGGTCCTACCCTTGTCCACCTGGTGAGAATGCCATTCTGCTCTCACCAATGGCTGTGCGTCCTTCTTGCTCCATTGTTTTTGTTACTGTGATTCCTTACTTTTGTTCAGTTTTGTCACTCTGAAAATTATCCTCCATCCTTTCTTATCTGTCACTCAGCCTTCTTAGTTCCATGAGTGTCATCTCTCTGCTAAGGTAACTCATCATTGTAGGGATGACCGGTTCTAGTGCTGGGCAGGCCACTTCCCTGTGGAGGAGTAACTGGTGACTAGGTCCACCTTTCCTAGAGAGGGCACGCTTTGCGTGTTTTAAGATTGAGGCGGGGGTCTGGTTCAGTACAAGCCCCTAACTTCCTCTTAAAGATCATGCTCGGGGATGAGCCCTTCTGTAGCGGGCCTGGCGAGTGGTATCTGTTTGCATACATTTCAGGGTGTTTGAGTGCATGTGAGGGTAACTGTCAACTCTGAGTTTTATAAAAGTATTTTGCGGGGTGCAGTGGTGCATGCCTGTAATCCCAGTGGCTTGGGAGTCTGAGGCAGGAGGATCTTGAGTTCAAAGACAGCCTCAGCAACTTAGTGAGGCCTTAAGTAACTCAGCAAGACCCTGTCTCTAAATAAAAATATTAAAAAGGGCTAGGATGTGGCCAAGTGGTTAAGTGCCTGTGGGTTCAGTCCCTGGTACAAAAAAAAAAAAAAAAAAAAAAAAAAGATTAATTGCAGATATGTAGTAAATACATTCGTTTTATTGGATTCTTTTGGTTTGCTTGCTTTTCTTTCTTTCTTCACTTTTTTTCCAGCCCCCAGAGGATGTGTTCAGAATCCTAAACATTTATTTTACAAATGAACAATTAGAAACAATAGCAACTCTTTAATCTATCTGGAAGTTACATATGATTAGTAGGAGTACTGATGATATTTACATTTCTTTGTATTGTGGTAGAAAACACATAAAGATTTTTACCCTCTTAACCATTTCTAAGTGGACTTCACCATTTCTAAGTTCAGTAGTGTGGACTGGAGGCACATTGTTGAGCATTAGCTCTCTAGAACCTTTAGATCTTGAAAAGTGAGACTCCATATCCCTTGAAGAACTGCCCCTTCGATGCTGCCCCTGCTAACTACCATTCTGCTTCCTGTTTCTAGGAGTTTGACTCTTTCAGCATTTGTATTTTCTTTGTAACAGTTATTCCTTCTGAATCACTTGAGATGCTTTCAGGCGATTACATCCTCCACTGATGGTGGCTCCGTGTCTTCCTTGCTGTGAGTCATACGGGTTTTCTGCTGGCTTGTGTGTTCATTACCTGTTTTGTTTATTTGAGACAGGGTCTTGCTGTGTTGCCTTGGCTGGTCTTGAACTCCTGGGCCTAAGCGACACTCCTCCTTGACCCCTCGAGGAGTGTGACTCTGGGCAGGGCCAGCATCTCAGTTATCTTGATGTGTGGGAGCACAGACCTCTGTGTCTGAGATGGATTTTTCCATGGTTCTACCATGAGGAGATAGTAACAGTTTGGACAAAAAAAAAAAAAAAGGTTTCTGTGAGATATAAACGACTTACTGTAGTGCCCAGTAAACTTTAGCTGCCCTTCACAGGTTTCTTTTTTTCTCTGTGATGACAAAGATTCTGTGTCAAGGGCAGTGGCAGTGACACACCTCATTTTATTCCTAACAGAAAGCCTTGACCGTTGCAGTGGCAACCAGTATATTCTCTGTCAGTTGAAATATTCTCTTAAATTAAGGATGTATCTTTTCTTTCCTTATTGAATAAGAGAATCAAACATAGGCATTAAATGTCATCTGCCTTGGAAAGTATACATATTGGTCATCATGAATTCGAATTAGAAAACTTAAGAGAATTTACCAAGGACAAAATGATTAAAAGAAAAAAAATGAAATTTCTACTCCAAGGAATTTAGGTTTGAGTGGAGGAAAGACAGGAGATCAGGAAGATCTGTAGTGTATCAGGTAAAGATAAATGTCCTGGTTGTATTAAGGAAAAACAAAACAGGGAAGGATAGGGTGGGTGCCCCTTAGGGTAGATGGTGGAAAGTTATGGTTTTAATTTAGACAGCAGGGAATGTTTTGCTGAGAAAATTAACATTAGCAGAGGAAGGAAAAGAATGAGTCTTGTGGATATTAGGGAAGAGCCTTCTGGTGAGAGGAAGCAGTAAATGCATAGGGCCGAGGCTGGAGTATGTATATCTAGCATTTTTGAAAAATAGCAAGGAGTTGAGCAGAACTTTCAAGGAGAGAGCAAGTAAGTCAGAGAGTAGTAGAAGGTGGAGTTGTTGGGTCACCTGTGGTGAGGACTGAGGCTTTGTCGTGAGTGGAACAGGGAGCCGTTGCGGGTCTTGAGTGAAAAGACCTTGGTGTGACACACACAGCCGCAGGCCTCCTGGCTGCAGCAGTGTCAGTTACTGTAGGTGGCGAGAGTGGAAGCTGGGAGCCCATGAGGGGTCGTGGTCCCAAGCCCCAGCCCCAGAATACTGCAGCACTGGTGACCCTGAAGGATGGAGAGGACCCAGCAAAGGGGGCAGAGAAAAGCAGCAGGGGGAGGGCACACAGTGTGGGTGAGTGCAGGAGCCCAGCGGAGGAAGGGAGCAGAGAGGCTGGGTCCATTGCGCTGTGACCAGTAGGACCAAATGCGACCATTGCCCACGGCACTTAACAGTGAGGCGGCCACAGGAGACCACACAAGAGCTGTTTTAGAGGATGGCACTTGCAGAGTGGGGCTTCAGGTCAGAATGATGGGAGCCCAATAGAGTGGGAAGAGAGAAGCTGGAGACTGCTTCTGGCCACTCTTGTCAGGGTTGTCTTGTTTCTAGGCACTTGCATAAAGCCTTATGCCTTCCTTTGATTTTACAGAAAAGGGGCCATTATACTTAAAAGGATGTCTTTTTTTTCCCTAAATACTAGTATATTGCCAACATTTTGCCATGTTACATACTCTTCAAAAAAGTGGTTTTCAAAAAGTGTACATTAGCACTTTTAAAAAATCAACCCATGGGCTGGGGTTGTGGCTCAGAGGTAGAGCGCTTGCCCAGCATGCATGAGGCACTGGGTTTGATCCTCAGCACCTCATTAAAAAAAAAAAAAAAAAAAAAAAAAAAAAAAAAAAAGATATTGTGTCCACCTATGACTAAAAAATAAATATTTTTAAAAAATCAACCAAAGATACAAAATCTTGCTCTGATGAAATTGATAAATCTAGAGACTCAATTTGCTTGAGAACACATTATAGTGCTCGCTGACATTACAGAGTACGATTGTGTCCGCCACATCTGAAGATGCACGCGCTCAACTCTGTACAGCTTGTTTATTTGTGGCATTTCCTCTAGTCTGTTATTCAGGCTGGGAACCTCCAGGGTCAGTCGCCTTTGGTTCATGTGGCCCTGAGCTGTCAGGGTGCTTGGCCCAGTGCAGTGAGTGGAGCCAGCCCTGAATGAGGAGTCAGGAGTTGGCCCCTGGTCCACTGCCATGTATCAAGTGGCACAGCCTCTGGGCAAAGTGCTCCAGCTTTTGGTTTCATTCTCTGAAAAATGGCAGCTTTGGGCTGCTGGCTACTGAAGTTGTCTTCAGCTCTGATATGATTTGAATTGCATGAGGTCACAGGTTTTACTTTATAATTTCTCTCATGATATTTGAGCACAGTTTAAAGACTGGGAAAACGGAACATCCTCCCTGTGGCCTATGATAATATTGATGAGAATAGTTCAGCCCGAAAGGTTAAAATAAAGCGTGCACTTTAGTGGAGAGTTACCTCAGCCTTATGGAGTCGGTGTATAACAAGCACTTTGTGCTCAGACTTTGGGGAACATATCAGGTGTCTTGACTGGCCCACCGCCCGTCGCCAGTTAACTCTTTCAAGCACAGTTAATCGGGAAAACTACATTCCTGTGAATTCTCATGTGCTGCTGTGTGTATGTCTGTATTGCATTTTCTTTTCTCATCTGGCTTCCTGATAAAATAGAGGATCAATGTCCTAGTGATTCCAACCTGACAGATGAAATTATCTGAGATTTTTTTCTTGCTATTAAGAAAATGTGGCCTTTTCTGGTTTCAGATATGTAATTCATTTACCTGTGACTACGTTTTCAATTGGATGATAAAAGTTTCAGGTTTTAAAATGCAGTCTTCATCATTGAAGGCCAGTGGTAAAGGAACACAGAAAAAAAGTAGCCATGTGAAAATAATTCCCAAGGAAAAACCAATGTTGTTATAGAGTTGTATTTTGGCCTTTTTGTTTAAATGTCTTCTGAATTTAAAAGGAGATGCCATGTTATAACCCATGTACACCATCTATAAAAATAAAACATGGATTTTACATAATACTTGTTTCATGTGTATTTTCCGATAAGCCACATTATTACCACATTGAAGTTGATGTTCTAATAACCAAATGTATAATAAAAATGATACTTTGTATATTTACAAACACACATAGGCAGGCTATGTCTTTGGAAATACTTATTTCCATTTGCTCAAATAAATCCCTAAAAAGCAATAAGAGGGGAGAAAACATGAATTCAGTCATTTCCTTTTACTTTTTACTGTCTCTGTTATGGTATTTTATTTAATATGGCTATGTCTTGGATGACTTAGAAGACTCAGTGATATTAAGCACAGAATATTAATTAAGTGGATAAAAATGGCCTATTATATCCATATATATGTATTTTCTGCAAAATATTGCATTTTAAATATTTTTCTTTAATTTGATTGTACTATAAGAGCTGAATGGAGACAGAATAGCCTCATTATTGTAGGAGAATTTCTCTCTTCCCTGCAATGATTCCAAAAGCTCTTGCACACTTCATCAGTATTATTGTAATTCTCTGGCTGCAGGATATTTGGCAGCTGTTGCACCCCACTGGCAAATCCTATTCATGCTTCTGTCCCATTCACCACTGCCATTGGAGAATTGATTTCTCTCTCCTCTACTCTAACCTTTCCCAATTCATTTTGGATTGTTCAATGTGAAACATTTTAATTTCATATCATACCGCTATTCAGCTCACAATCCCTTTTTTAACCTGTCACCAGGGTAACAGCATAGCATGCTTTCTTTAGGCAATCAAGTTTTTATTTCACATGCTTAATGTTGCATTAAATGTTTGCATTTTGTTTAACCCCCCTTAAATACTTTGAACTCTGGATATGTTTTATAGGGTAATGAAATCCTTGATTTTTGAATTGAAACTAAATCAACACCATCAGTGCATTTATAATAAAATGTCAAAAGATTAATTTACATAATACAAAGATTATTATTAAAAATTCAAGTTAGCCGATCTGTGTGAAGCAATTTTCTGTAGGTAATGGAGCAATATTTGTATATATTTGTGTTCAGCCTTGTTCCGAAGAAGGATTTAAATCGCTTTAGAAAGATTTGTCAGTGAGATAAATAAAAAAATTAAAGAGTAATGGAATTGGTACAAATAGAAAAATATGTCTTTTAAAGATATAGCTTCATTTTTAGCATAATACTTTTTCTGTCTATTTTGCATATGTAAAGGCCACAAAGAGTTATGTATTTGATGATGGATTAAGTAGAAGATATACTAGAGTAAGATTAAAGGTCTGTTTTAGCTGGATATGGGGGCATGGGCCTGCAATCCCAGTGGCTCTGCTGAGGCAGGAGGATCATGAGTTTGAAGCTAGACTCAGCAAATTAGCAGGGCCCTAAGCAACTTGGGGAGATTCTGTCTCACAATAAAAAATAAATCAACAAGGGCTGGGGATGTGACTTGGTGGTTAAGTGCCCTGGTACCAAGAAAGAAAAAAAAATGTCGGGAAGGTGGGTCTGTTCTAGAAATGATTTCGGCAGTGTGTTCCTTGACCTCTTGTTTTTCAGTTCCCTTTAGTACTGTTTTTTCTTTAAAATAAATAGTTTGTAATAGATTAATAAGATAAAATTACATACTTTATTCTTGATTCTTTTAATTGACTTGACTAGACTTGAATTTCTCTTTATATAACTAGCTTTTCAGATTTTCAGCTTTATCCTAAATAATATTTCAGTGAAATTTGTTCTATGAATAGATTCTGTAAAATTCGGAGTATACTAAGACACATAAGTATATGTATTAGAAAAAGAAGAGCAGAGAATACTAAACCATATTGTTTGAAAGCATTATTGTTTTGAAAAATATCAGTACAGTAGCTTTAACTGTTATATTTCATTATATAATCACTAAAGATTTCATGTTAATTTCTAGGACAAATTCTGAATTAGGCTTCCATCTTTCTTTTAACTTTTAAGTGTATGTATGTTTTAAAATTCTCTTACTCTTGATTTGGTTCCTTGTTGGATGTTCTGGTTACTCACAGCCTATGAGACTGATTTGCTATTTTGAATTTTCATATGTCACTAATGATCCTGAATTGATCTAGGTGACTAGCATTCTGACCATCTACTTCACAAAGGTCACCTTCTTTTAGTAAATCCCTCCAAAGTTTCAATTCAAATCCCTCTTTTAGTAAATCCCTCCAAATCTTTGCCTTCAGAATTAATTCATCCCCAAAACAAGAAAATGCTCCATGGTGATAAAATGCATGCGCTTAACAGCTACAACAAAACAGTCCCTGTCCTTGAGGCACCTTCAGATCTGATAGACACTCTACACTCTGTCAGATGCCACAGGGGAAAAACGAAGTCCAGGTGGATGTCCTGTGGAGGAGAGGAAACCGAATTTCCAAGAGTGTCACTTTAAAAAAAAAAAATTCTAAAATGTCTAGTTTTCAATGAAGAGTTTTAAGACATGCAAAGAAACATGAGAGTATGACTTGCCCATTCATAGACAAAGAAGTCACTAGGAACTGTCCTGGAGGGAGCCTAACTAACTGTTGGGTTTGTTACCCAGTGACTTGAAGTAAGCCATTACAAATACATTTAAAGAACTACATGAAATGAAGTATGAAGAATTAACGGACAACATGGCAACCATAATTCACTAAATATAAAATATCAATAAACAGATATAAATGGTAAGATAACAATAAAATTGGAAGTAAAAGTAAAAGATAACAATAAAATTGAAAAACTACACTACATGATATCAATGATAGATTTGAGGGGGAGATCAGTCTTCAGTTGAACATATGTCCATTAAGACAGTATTACAAATGTAGTTCCCTGGTATTGCTTTTCATCCTTTTAACTTTCAATTTATTTATGTCTTTGAATTTCTTGCTCTACCTCTGAGTAGAGCACCTATCTTTTTAAAATTTATCCACTCTGTCAATTATCTATGCTTGATTGATGGGTTCAGTCTTTATAGACCTAATATTCATCATATTATTCATCAGATAGAATTTACATCTGTTGTTTTACTTTTTGTTTTCTGTATGTCATATCAGTTTTCTTTATTCCTCCATTAATTATTGCTTTTCCTTTTAAATATTTATTTTCTAGTGTTCTCTTTTAATTCTCTTGATTTTTGTCTTACTATTTTTTAAAGTTATCTTCTTAGTAGTTATACTGGGCATTATAATTAATAACTTACCTTTAAACAATGTTTGGATTGATGCTAACTTAATTGCAATAGTATATAGAAAATCTGCTCCAAAAAAAAAAAAATAGGAGCTAGAGTACAAGTCACTGGTACAGCAAAAAAAAAAAAACAACTAAAAGTAAAAAGGATGAAAAGCAGTTTCAGGGAAATATATTTGTAATACTGATATCAGTATTTTATTACTAATAATGCTGGTACCAAACTATTAGGGTAAAAATTGGTATTAGAGATAAAAAGGGTTATTTTTATCATGATAAAAAGTCAATTAACCATAACAAGTCTGAATATGTGGACCTAATAACATAGTTCCCAAATATATGAAGCAAAGCTGAGACAAAGCAAGAAATAGACAATTCAATAAGAATAATAATTGAAAACTTTAATACCCCAATTTCAATAATGGATAGGGCAACTAGACAGATGATCAGGAAGGAAGTATAAGTCTTAGACAATACAATTAACCAAGTAGAACTAATAGATATCTATAGAATAATTCATCCACCAACAGCAGATTATACCCCTTCTCAAGTGCATTGTAATGTTCTCCAGGACAGGCTGTATCTACTGTGATACAGTTCAATAGGCCATCAATAGCCTCTGTAAATTTAGTAGGATTGAAAATCAGACCAAATACAGTCTCAAATAACAATTCAGTGAAATTAGAAATCAATGACCAAGGAAATTTGAGAAATTAGTAAATATACAGAATTATATAACCAATAAGTTAAAGAAAAAGTCAAAAGGAAATAAGAATATATTTTTAAAACATTAAAACAAATAGGGCTTTTAAAAATACCACATTTGAAAACTTATAGGTACACATAAAGCAGTACTTAGAGGGAAATAAAGAGCTGAAAACACAAAACGTTGAAAAGAGTAGAAATAAATCAGATGCCTTATCTTTCATCTTAGGAAACTAGAAAAAGTAGAGCAAACTAATTTCAGTAGGAGCAGAGGGAAGGGAATGCTAAGGATCAGGGTTGAACCATTTGACATACTCCTCAGTCTGTACCTAAAGGATTTAAAAACAGTGTACTACAGGGACACAGCCACTTCAATGTTTATAGCAACACAATTCCCAATTGCTAAACTGTGGAACCAATCTAGATGCCCTTCAATAGTTGAATGGATAAAGAAACTGTGGTACATATACATAATGGAATGTTACTCAGCATTAAAAAAGAATAAAATTATGGCATTTGCAGATAAATGGTGGAGTTGGAGAACATTGTGCTAATCGAAATAAGCCAATCCCCAAAAAACCAAAGGCCGAATGTTTTCTCTGATAAGTGCATGCTAATCCATAAGGGAGTGGGGCATGGAATAAGTAGAGGAAGTTTGGATGGGACAAAGGGGAGTGGGGAAGATGAAGGGGATCGTAAACGTGGTAGAATGAGACAGTCATTACCCTAGGTACATGTATGACTGCACGAATGGTGTGACTTCTTCATGTACAATCAGAGAAGCGAAAAATTCAGCTCCATTCATGTACAATGAATCGAGGAACTTTCTACTGTCATGTATAATTGATTAAAACTAATAAAAAAAAGAAATTCCATAGAGTTTTGTTTAAACAAAAAAGATCAAAGTTGGAATAAAGGAAATAGAGAATAGAAAAAAAAAGAGAGAAAATCAATAAAAGAAGTATTTTGTTCTTGGGAAGTTTACCAGAATGAAAATCTTTAGCGATTTAGAGGTTGGCCAAGAGAAAAAGAAGACTCAACTTACTAAGGCAGGGCTGTGTATCTACTGACCTTACAATATTGTGAACAAGTTCTAATTAATAAGGATTATAAGGGAATATGGTTTGTATATGCCATGAAATTAAATAAAGGGAGACATTCCCAGAAAGACACAGGCTATTACTGACACAAGATGTTGAGTATCTGAACAGACCTATCATAAGGAGAGAGATTGAATGAATCATCACAAAACTTCCTAGAAAGAAGAGTCCAGGGCCAGACGACCTCACTGGCAAAGTCACACCAGTCATCCTTTACAAACTCTTCCAAAAACAGAAGAGAAAAAATCCGAATTCACTCTGCAAGGCCAATATTACCGTGATACCTAAAGCAGGTAAAGATATTACAAGAAGAAAATGAAAATTCAGTATCCCTCACAAATATTAATGCAAAAATCACTAAAAATATTAGCAAATCAAGGACTGGGAATGGAGTTCAGTGTCAGAGTGCTTGTGTGGCATGCATGAAGCTTTGCACAGAACAAAACAAACAACATCAAAAAGTGGAATCCAAGAATATGTAAAATGGTTCTGCCCATAACCAAATGGGACTTCTCCTAGGAACAGAGTGTTGGCTTACCATCCCCAAATCAAGCAATTTCACATACCAAATTAATGGAATAAAAGACAAATCCCACAAGATTATCTCAAATGCAAGAAAAACATTTAACAGAACCCAGTGTCCTTTCATGATTTAAAAATAAAAAACAACAGGAATAGAAGGCAGCTTTCTCCGACTGGTGAAGGCCACATAGAATAAACCCACAGCAAAAAATAAAAGGCATCTAAATTGGCAAGAAGTTAAACTATCTGCGGGTGACATGATCTTGTATCTAGAAAATCCTGAGGAGTTCACTAAAAAATCTATTCGAACTACTGTGACTTGTACAAGGATGCAGGATACAAAAATGAGATGATGCTTTAAAATTGCTTATGGAAGGCAGGTGCCCTACTCTGAGAATATACTGAGGATTGTTGAATTTGGCACTTAAGGTAGGTTAAATTTATGGCATGTGAGTTTTCTCTCAGTAAAGCTAATTGAACTATTTATAGTTTGCTACTCATTTGGTATTTAAGAATTTGTTTTCCTGAAGTTATGATAGAACTTCAAAATTTAGGAATTAAGTGAGACAGCATTATATCTTTCTTCTGGTCTAATTGAGTTCTCTTAAAGAGTATTTCTTTTCATAACTGTGAAATAAGTTTACGTGACTGCTCTCAGTTTACTGAACAGAGTAGCATCTGGCGCAGAAGAATCGCCAAGTGTTCCTGGGCTGCCACCTGGAAGGTAGGAGCCTGTATTCTCCCCTTTTTTTTCTCTGCCTCTGAATGTGACATAAAGTTCAAACAGCATAGGAAAGTTCCAGTTCCTCTCATGGCACTGTAGCATATTTCCAAGAAACCCTTCTCACATGTCACTTGCTGATAGAAAAAAAATTATGTCCCTTAGAAAGATGTGGATGAACACCTAAATATGACCCTTAAAAGCAAGGTGAGGGGCTAGGGTTGTGGCTCAGCAATAGAGTGCAAGCCTAGCATGTGCGAGGCACTGGGTTTGATGCTCAGCAACACATAAAAATAAATAAAATAAAGGCTTTGTGACCAACTACAACTAAAAAAAATATTTAAAAAAAAAAAAAAAAGCAAGGTGATCCTCCAGTGGATGTGTATTTACCTGACTTTTCCTGAGAGCAATTGCTGTTGAGCATCCTGGTATGGCTGGAACTCAAAGCCAGTCTTGTTTTTTTGGTTTCTGGTCTCAGATGATGATCTTCAAAGTTGTGATCACTGCTAGAAATTGAGCAGGGATATCAGAACAAAAAGGGAGCAACAGGATGAGGAGTTTCATATCTGAAGTTAGCTTCCCTCCAATTGTTGGTTGACCTTTGAAATATGCATAAAGAAATTTGCAGAGGGACCCAGGAGTTCTGCATAAAGATGACCTGGGGAGTCCAGCATGTAAACACTGTTAGAATGACCAGAGAACTGAGCTTAAATTTCATATTGCCTACCAAGGAGACAAAAATGCTGGGAATTTTGAGTTTCACCAATGTGAGGACCTTGTTAGCACCCCAGAAAGACCATAACTTGGAGAAAATTTTGCTTCTAGAATCAAAAGTTTGGAATTTTTACTTACAAAAAAACCCCAAATAGGCACATCTTAGCAGAATGTAAAGGCAAGCCTCCATAAATTCAGTTGTAAGTAGTAATTGAACTGCCTGCTGTAATGATACTTTCAGGGAAAGGCAGCGTATTGGAGCTCTACATCTGCACCACAAGCCAGTGTTCGAGCAAAATCCACTTGGCAAACAATTCAAGAGCAAAGGTGCCCTATGCTGAAGAGAAAAGCAGTAGTAGAAACCAACCAAGAGATTCCTAAGATGTTGGAATCATGGGTAAAGACTTTAAACAGTATTAAAATTATTTTCAAGTATTAAAGATCAAAATGAGGGCGCATAGAAATGAAACTATAAGGAATTACTAAGTAGAAATTCCCGATGTAAAACGCAGTATGTCTGCCACAGAATGGGAAAGCATGTTATGCGACAATGGAAGAAAGAAGGGGCAGTTTTAAAGATGGAAGCACCGAGTTTATATAGTCTGAAAAAGAGAAAATGATGTTTCCAAAACTTGAAGAGAAGCCCAAGGACAGAAGACCCTTTGTGGAGATCAGATAGGTTTCTTATCTTGATTGTGGTGATTAATTCATGGGTATATACATATGTCCAAAAATACTCACAAATTGTATACATTAAACATATGGGGTTTTTTGTATGTTAATTATACCTCCATAATGCTCTTTTAAAAAGTTGAAGGGAGCCTTAGTGACCTGTGGGATAATATCAGGAAATGGAATTTACATCTATTAAGAGCCACAAAAGGAAAGGATAGAGAGCAAGGGGGAACAAGTGCTGGAAAAAACAAGGAATGTCATTTTCTTAAGATTGAGAACAAGAACAAATTGTCTGTTTTTATCAGTTCTACCAGTATTATTCTGGAGATTCTAGATGATGGAGCAGGAGAAAGAAAAAGAAACAAAGGCACCTAAACACAAAGGAAGAAGTAATCATTTTGATTCATATAGGACATAATCATTTGCATAGAAACCCTTACGAAATCTATAATTTCCTGAGCTAATTAATTTAACAAGTTTGTAGGATAAAAAGTCAGTCAAAGTAAATTGTATTTCAGTAAACTAGAAGCAATGAGAAAATGAAACCTGAAATTCTATTTAATGTATGGGCTGGGGCTGGGGCTCAGTGGTAGAGCACTTGCCTAGCATGTGTGAGGCACTGGGTTTGATTCTCAGCACCGCATGAAAATAAATAAAGGTCTATGGACAGCTAAAATACACACACATTAAAAAGTTCTATTTAGTGCAGCATAAAAGAAAAGAACTTAGGCAAGCATTTGAACAAAATGTATTCTAGACTTACTAGTAAGAATAAGAAGGCATGGGAAAATTATAGCACAAAGGTTGGAAAGAAAGTTCTCTGGGACAACTTAGAGGGTTACTTAAGAAGACTCTTTGAGAAGTGTGTCATACAGCTGAAACAAAGGTAGGAATAGATTTAATAAAAAGATCTCAAGATTGCCATACTCTTTGAGAGAAATTCAATATCTAAATAAATAAGAGATATAGCTTACTCTTGGATTGGAGGGGAAAATATTGTCAGGATGTCACTTTTCCTTACATTGAAGTAGAGATTCTGTGCAGGCTCACTCACAGTCCCATTAGGTCTGTGTTTGGGGGAGGAGGTAGATGTCATTGGCATGTTGGTTTGGAAATTTCTATGGAAATGCAAAAAGGGCCTAGAAAATGTAATATAGTTTTATAGGTGGACTGAATTGCAGGACTTGGTCTGCAGATTTGCTTGTATTAGCTAGGGCCCATCCCATTTCCTACCACGCAAGGAAATTAGAAATCAGTCCTAGGTCTACACATAAAACCTTCAGAAGACTAGTGTCTTCTGAACCTAATACCAAAAGATCTAGTGGTCGTGCTCCTTGGCATTTACCAACATATTGGAAACGAATGCCTGCACTAAATCTTGCATGTGGGTGTTTCTAGCAGTTTTAACCACAATTCCCAATCAGAGAAGTGGCAGCCAGAATGCCCTTCAGTAGGTGAATGCTGAATACACTGCATACAAGCAATTGAATACCACTCAGCAATAAAAAGAAATGAGCCATCAAGCCACAAAAAGATGTGGTAAAAACTTAGTAATATTGCTGAATGAAAGAAGCCAGTCTGAGAAGGATGCCTTCTGTACAGTTCCAGCTATGACATTCTGGAAGAGGCAGAGATAGGGAGACAGTAACCATCAGTGGCTGCTGGGCAATTGGGGGAGGGAGAGATGGGTAAAAAGGTGGATCACAGGCAATATTTAGGGCAGAAAACCTATTCAGAATATACTGTTATGGTGGATACATAGAATCATAAATTTTCAAAACTCATAGAATATATAACACAGAATAAACCCTAAAGTATGAACTTCAGCTCATATCAGTATTGGATCAGTATTGGCTCCTTATTGTAACATGTCACACTAATACAAGGCGTTAGTAACAGGGAAACTGGAGGCTGGAGGGTGTGGGGATGGATATGGGAACTCGACTTCCTGCTCAATTTATTGTAAACTGAGAAAATAAGGCCTATTATTTTTAAAAACTTCTGGCTGAAAGACATTGGAAAAAAAATTTAAGAATCAAGTGACAGAGGAGAATGCTTGCAGTACATAAATCTGACAAAGGTCTAATGTCCAAAATAAAGAACTTCTGCAAATCAGTAATAATAAAGCCAACAACTAATAAAAATGGACAAAAACTTGAATACAAATGGCCAATAAACACACGAGGAGGTCCTCATCGTTATCAGTCATAGGGCAAATACACATTGAACCTTAATGAAATGAGTTTTCATAGCCACAAGTTCAGAGGGACCGACCGTACCAAATGGTGGCAAGAATACAGAACACCACCATTGCAGTGTTACAATGCTTTGGAAAACAGCTTGGCAGCTTGCAGAAAATTAAGCACACATTTACCTTTACATTTTCTCCTCTAGATTTGCCCCTCAGGAGAAATTAAAACATGTCATAATGAAAATTTTAAAAGGTCTTGTACAAAGAATATTTACAATAACTTTGTTCATAGTAGCTCTAAAGTGGAAATAACCCAAGTGTCTGTCAACAGAAGAATAAACTAATTTTAGTCTATTAGTGTAATAGAACACTTCTTATTAGTAAAAAGAAAGAGTGAACTCTTCAACCACATGGATGAACTGCAGAACATGTTGAGCAAAAATGTGACATATAAGAATCCATATTTTTCTGGGCACAGTGGTGCACACCTGTAATTCCAAAGACTTGAGATTGCAAGTTTGAGACCAGCCTCAGCAACTTAGCGAGGCTCTAAGCAATTAAGGAGACCCTGTCTCAAAATAAATAAAAAGTGTTTTAATTCAGTAGTTAAGCATCCCTGGGTTCCATTCCCAGTATATCCCCCACCACCAAAAAAAGAATCCTTATTTTGGGGGTTTACATTATGCTTTAGAATACACAGGCGTAATCTGTGGTTAACTTATGGAGAAAGGAGGGGTGGATGCACTGAAAAGGCAAATTAAGCCTTTTAAATCTCACTGTATATAAGGAAATTGTTTTCTTATATATGTTGATGATGTGTGGTTTGCTAATGTAACCCATGTACACAATGTGTGACATCAAATCAGGGTAACTAGCACTTCCAACTCCTTAACATTTCCTATTCTCTATATTGAGCTTTAGAATCCCTCTCTTCTGATTCTTTGTAAAAATATAGGAAATTATTGTAAATTGTAGTCGTCCTACTGTGACATCAGATATAAGAACTTACTCTCCTGTATAACTTGTGCCCCTTTCCTCTTTACCATCCCAAACCCTTGTGA
Source organism: Urocitellus parryii (assembly GCF_045843805.1). Taxonomy (NCBI): domain Eukaryota; kingdom Metazoa; phylum Chordata; class Mammalia; order Rodentia; family Sciuridae; genus Urocitellus; species Urocitellus parryii. The sequence continues at coordinate 10,816,917 of NC_135532.1, read as the reverse complement.
CCTCTGTTCTACTCTCTACTTCTTTGAAAGCAACTTTTATCACTTCAACACGAGTGAGTTCTTGCAAGTGTTTGTTTTCTGTGTCTAACTTATTTCACGGAGCGTAATTTCCGACATTTCATCTGCAAATGACAGGATTTCAAGGTTTTTTATGGCTGAATAGTGTTTCATTGCATACATACACATATATACATGCCATGTGTTCCTTATCTTTCATCTGTTGATGGACACCTTAGTTGATTATGATTGAACAGTGCTGCAATGAACATGGCAGTACAAGAATCTCTTTGATGTACTGGCTTCAGATTATATATTGATATATTTTTTTTAAAAACTTGAGTAGCCTTGTCAAAAGAATAGAGGAAGATTTCAGATATTTCTACACTGAACAAATTATGATAATGGTGTTGGTGGTGGTGATGATGAGAAATCTTATTTAACAGCACTAGCCTAAACATTTTATATCTTCTATCTCATTTAACCGCATGTAGATCAGGTATTCTTGCTATCTCTGTTTTACTGAGGCATGAAGAGGCTAAGTGCTCTGTGGAGGTCATGACAATTGGACTGTGTTCTTTCTTAGCTGATGTGTGGCCCAGATCTATGTTGAGAACCTTAAGTCCTTATCAGTGGAAAGAGGAAATGGTGTATGCATAACATTAAAACATGTAAGATGGTAAGTCACATGGCTGTTCAATCTAGATTTGATGTCATGTGTGTCATTTGTAATGCTAACATCACCAAACTCAAGAGTGCTCCCTGTTTCTCAGCGTAGCTTTGTGGTGGATTCTTGTACAGGTCTCCTGTGTTTGAACATACATACATTTCAGATTGTGTATAGGCAAAATTGTCATCCTCCTCTGTGGTAATTTCTGGTTTTGAAGGGATTCTCTGAAAGTGCTTTTATCTATCTATTTTCTGCAGTGATGAACTTTAATGCTGAACTGACTGTTCTAACTTCTCACATAATAAGGTGTACATTTTTGTTTGGTTTGGCAGTAGACTTCTGTTTAAAATTCTTTTAATCTGTTCATTCCATGCTTTCCATATTCATTTTGATAGCCGATGGTTCCCAGAACAGTTTTGCATGAGTTTCTTACACTCTTGAAACTTGCATTTGTGACTCTTCCTCAAAACTTGCTAAAAGTCGATTTTTCAGCAAATTGCTGAATTTTTGTCTTCCTTGGATTTGCTTTTTTTCTTTTTTCTTCCTCCTCCACTCTGGGGAAATAAGAAACAATTCATATACTAGATCTAAAGTTTCATTAAAATTGCTTATGCCCTGTCTCAGGCATTTTAAGTGGGCCATCTGTCTAAACATTTTTCTCTTTTTTTTTTTCTGATCATTTCCTCGACTTATTCATGAGCCATGGGAGGGCTCCTTTGTAGTCTCCATGTAGCTGGTGTGTCTGCCCCCACTGAATATGTCTATGTGCTTGCATAACATAGCTTTCCACCGTGCTGGAAATTCTCTGAACTTGGGTTCAGATGAATGGCCCACTTTCTGAAGGCCTTTTTCTTCCTGCAAAGATTTGTATGCAGGAACTGACCTCAGTGGCTGTGGAATGCAGCATATTATTCTAGATCATTTTACAGACCACCCACTGTGAAAGTTATGATGAAGCATTTCTTAATGATTCTTTGACTATTATCATTGTTTTAACTCAGTATTTCATTCCTGTATAGGTAGTGACACAATCGAAAACTAGTTTTTCTGATATAATGTTTTTTTAAAATAATATGCCTTTGAGATGATCATAGTCCTTGCTAATGGACATACTGTCAGTTTTTGAGTCTATACAGAAATCTACTTTTAAAAGTGACATGTAACAGCAATGTATTTTCATTTGTATAACTTGCACAGTTTTCCACCGTTAAATATATAAAAATTAGATTTTATTGAGCCTTCATTGTGGCTGGCTGGTGATAATCACAAGTGAACAGGCCCGGTTGAGAGCTGTTATTTGATTTGTTTGTGAGTTACTAGTTATGTGGGTCCCACTTTTCTAGGGGTTTTGTTTCTTTTGTGAAGCTGTAAATTAACATCAGCTTTGCCGGTTGCAGTTATTGCGCCTCTGAACTCTTGGTGTGGTGGCAGCCTTTTTCTCTAGAAATGGACTCCAGCAGGGGCAACCGTGTTCTGGGTGTCATTACTGTGGCCTGTCCAAGGAAGCTCCCAGACCTTCTCCCTCTTTCATGGAGTTGTTTATAGAAATCTTCCTGTGCACTATGTTGAGTTTTGTGGATATGTGTGATTCTTTTCTAAAATTTAAAATATGATTTTAGGCACTTGTTACCATCATAAGCATGTGTTTGTTAAACTGAAATCAGCATTTCAAGATAATTACAATTAGTATATTCTCAATGAATTTGCAGAAATAGAACATGAATACTTTAAGGTCTATATGTACTATTTTCCTTATTTATACTTTATTATAGCCCGTTGTTACTTCTGAACATATTTATGTTTGCTCATTAGCTAGCATATATGTTCAGTCCTTCCATTTTCTTTAAAAAACAAAAAAGAAAACAAAACTACTTCAAAAAGTCAGAGGAATCCTAGTGAATTTTGTTTGTAAGAGTGAATTCGTAGAGAGATTCCCTGCTTTTGACTCTCTTTGGATTCTTAAGGTCTTTTTTCACACCAAAGCCTCTTATACTGCTTAATGTATCACTTTAAAAAAAAAACTGTTGGAAGAGTTGCACCCCAGATTCAGTGCCTAGAAGCAACAGCTTCCCACCCCTACCCTGGTCTGTTGGGCCTACTTTACAGGTGTGGGGGTGTTGGTTCCAAAGGGCTGACAGCGGTCTCGGGCATGTTTCTAGGGAGAGAAGGGCTGAGATTTAGCCTCAGAAGCCTGTGCTCTTTCCAGAAGGTCCCTCCTGGGGCCAGCTACAACATATACGAAACAGATGTGGATCAAAATAAAACAATGGAAAAATAAATAGTAGCTGGGTCCCGAAGAGTGGCAACTGTGTCTCGCCACCATCTGCAAGATCACTTTCTGTGGGAAAATGTGTCTGGGTTGGAACAGGATGTCAGGATCAGCAACTTCCCACCTCCTTGGAGGCAGAGGACACTTGCATCACTGAAAACGGTCTCCTCCGTTTACTTGAAAGAGCTGCCGCCTCAGGCCACTGAATCTCGTCAAAGCATGACAGCAGGCCGTGTAGCACTGGCCCAGTAGAAGGGAGATCACTGAACTTACAATTGAGGAGCGGTTCTTGAGGGAGGAGGTGCCCTCCTGTTGGAGAGCCGGGAGGAAAGGCATTCAAAGTTGTCTTAAAGGAAGAGGTCTCGATTAGGAAGAGGACAGGATAGGCCTAGCCTTGGGGAATCATCATAGTAAAAGTGAGCATTTATACACCCTATTTAATCCTTAGTACATCCCTATTACTGCAGACATTGTTATTAACTTAATTTTATTTATGTAAGAGAACTAAGACTTAATTTGCTCAGGGACAGAAGTAGTAATGGGCAAGGCCAGGTTTTGTGCATTTTCTCCGAGTTCCAGAGCTTAAGCTTATAGCCACAGCCTTGGTCCTCTGCCTCCTATTTGCTTGGCTTAAGGGTCAGGCCCAGCAGATGTAGAGGTCAGCGAAAATCAGAAATCAAGTGGCATGCAAGGGGGCTCGAGTGGTGGGTAGGTTAAGATTTGACTTGGGGTGAAGGATGGTGGGCAGGGTAGTATTGTAGATAACTGAGGAGAGCCGTGACTTGAGGAAGCCTGGTTGTAGGGTGGTCTCAGCCGTGGGGCTACCTCTGCCACCACAGTGCCCCTGAAAGGTCAGGTGTTTTGCCATTTGAAGGTGAGCAAGTTATGAAGTCTAGAGTTGTGATACACAAAGTCCAGGGACCCCAGGGAGTATCCAGGTATGCGAGGCTCACCTCCACTCTGGGCAGGTCTGCCTCTCCTGCCCAGCTTGGCACAGAGCAGTTGCTTCATGGTCTTCTGCTGACCTCCTGGCACCTTCTCCTCAGCCTGTGGAGGGAGGAGTGGGCTGGGGTGCGGGGCAGCAGAAGAGCACTGGTCCAGTGTGTGCAAGGCTCTGGGCACCATTCCTGGCACTGCAGAGTGAGCTCAAGATGAGCAATTGGAAGAGATGGTCATGTTCTTTTAGTGGTCTCTGGGTCAGCCAGGAAGACGAGCGCAGGAACTGGAATGTCCTGGGGAATGCCGAGCCCTCTCCTGCTCTGCTCTCTGCCTGCACCTCTCTCCTCTCCTGAGTTGTTCCTGGAGTCCTCCCCTTCCCTTCACTCTCCTTGGGGAAGCTCTTTCCTCTGAAACATTCTTCAGGTTGCCGGAGAAGCACCTTCCAAGCCCTTGCATGCAATGTACAGCGGAAACAAACCATTGATATTTCTTTACTTTCCTTTCATTTTCCCCTGCTCAGTATTTAAAACATTTCCTCATCTTCAGGAAACCGATCAGGCTGTTGGCCAAATACAGATATTCACCTTAATTACTAATCATCACTCACTGGACATTGTGACTAGTGGTGATTTGTTAATGATGATTCTTATGACTTTGATTTCTTTTTTTACACTTACGACAGAATTTTTTTGAAATTTGGGAGGAGAAAATGAAAACATAATCTGCAACTTAAAAAACAACAACAACAAAAAAAACTGACTTAAGCTGGAGACCGAATGCTACAAAGTGCTAATGTTTAGTGCCTAATAAATAACATTTCATAAGTATAAGTAATCTAAATACATAATAATTCAGAAATCATTATAAATATTGTGGGAAATATTTATATTCTAAAAATGGTTTGTTTGTTTTTCATTTTTGCTGGCTGTTTGACCTAGTTTTCCTGGACTGTGAAATACTGATCATACACAGGAAAAGACCCATGTGATAGACTAGCATTATTAAGAGATATGAAAGTTTGTTTGGATTTTAGGTGTTGGGGAAAACTAGGTTTGCAAAAGGCATACATGGTAAGCTCCCAAGAAGAAACCAATACTTACTTTGCTTTGATGCTCCTGAACTTAGCACTGCCACTTAGTATTTAGTTTTGTTTTGATTTTTCCTTGAGGCTATATTCCAGTTCATATACTCAGGTAATTTTTTTTTCTAATTCATATCATGAAGGAACATTCTATATGCATTATGGAATAATGCATAGAAGTTCATTCTTAATATGCTTTTAATCTCATTGACTATGAGGGGTAAAAATCAAACCAAAACAATTCCCTATGCCAGATCATGCTGGCTGAGTAATTAATCCATTTTATGTCTCTGAACTTTTAAGATGTATGGCATAGTGGTTTATTATAATTTTTTTTTTAAAAACTGCCTTGAATTGAAAACTAAATATTGAAAAAATTAGCATTGATTAATTTGCAAAGGACTGTCACAATTAAACAACTTAAATTCATAAAGTAGATAGATGATGGCCTTTAGGAGAAATGGAGGCACCCAGTTTCCCCTGATGACTGCTGTTGTCTTTGGCTGAACTGGTTTTTAAACCTCTGTAGTGTAAATCTGAACCCTCCACCCCAGGAACCTTTTAGAATAAAATTTTCAGGAATACATTCTTCAGCAGTTTTACTCCACACACTTAGTGTCAAAGGAAATTTTGTTTATTGAGAAAGAATGATATAAAATTATTAATTCTTTTTCTTTTCTTTGACTCCAGAATGCCTGTTATTAAGCCAGACGTGGCTAAGTGGAAGCTCTCCGTAAAATTACACAATGAAGATCACACTGTCACAGCATCAAGAAGTGGCTCAGCATTTTCTGTGAGTTTTCTTTCTTTCTTTATTTGACAATCTTGAAATTATCTGTGAATATTTAAAACCACGTTTGACCTGTGCAGTGATTCTCCTGTTTTGAATTGCTGACATAGCTACATATTTGTTTCAGCTTCTTCAGGAAGCTGATGTAAATGAGACTGTGTTTTCTTATGCTAATTTAGAAATACATACCTAGATTTAGTTCCTTTCTAAACCTGCTTCCTGATACCTGACTCTTTCCCTTGAGTGTTTAATGAAAAGTAATATTTTGGCATTTGTTATAGAGAAGAACATCTTTACTTATAATTCCAAATGTGTGATGGCTGTGGTGGTAGGTGACCATTCTTTTCATACATGTAACCTGAAGCCTCATACCACATTGACTTCAGGCTTCATGTTGTGTGTGACATTCTTGGGGCTAAGTTCACTGTGTGGTGACATTCTTTTTGTTCTGAAAAACTTGGATGGTGTCCCTAGTGGAATTGGCACTAGTTTGAGTTCTGGTCTGTAGTGAACAAAGTTCATTATAATTTCAGTGTTTGTGCTGAATGATATATTTTAAATCTGTAACTGGGAATTGCCAGATAAATACCTGAAGAGTTGCCATTTGAACTTTTATGATTTTATATTTTCAACCTGAGCTCAAGAAAGCTGTTATGCAGTTAGTGTGACAAATATTATGTTTACCCTCATTTCTCTTCGCACTCCCAAGTGGCATTGAGAAGTTATTTTGTTTTGGAGAAACAAACGACTTTTTAATCAGAAGAAGGAACAGGATGTGAAACTCAAAATGAACATATTTCGCTTAAAACCTGATGAGGCTTGAGGGGCATGGTGTTTTCTTGGTCTCAATGAGAAAATGTGACAAGCTGGGGATTCAGGAGAATTCATTTGTTCCACAAGCACTTATTGCAGGCCTACTGTGTGCCAGATGAGTGCTGGGCTGTGGCCCTGAGAGGCCAACATTTTTGTGTGAGAATCATATCCACAAAAAAAGAGATAATTCATAAATTAAGTCTCCTTGATTTTCTTTAAGTTCTGCGAATCATTCTGTATGCCAAAATGCTAAAGCTTTGCTCACTAAAAGATAATTCACTTAGCTCACTTAAACATGAAAGCTGTAATGATTAAATAATTATTTAACAATACCTTTGGTGATAAATTTTTGTCATTCTTTACATCCCTCTTATCTGTATGATTATTTTTTTAAAAAATGTCAGGTTGAGTAGCAGATTATCTGAGTAGAGTAGTAAAGAGTATTACTCTTAGAGTGCAGTGTCTTCCCGGGGGAGGTTGACTTTATAAAGATGTGAACTTCGGCCCAGTTTTATGTTCTATATTGAGTCACCACTGAAGCCGTCCTGCAATCTGATAGTGCAGTTCAATGTTTTTCCTAGCAGCACCCTGCCTTAACCAGAAGGTTGCCCCATGATGTCTTAGAGCTGTTAGTTCTTTGTGCTTGCTTCAGATTCTATGTTGGAAAACTAGAAACCCTTGATCTGATTGCCCAAGTGCTGTCTTTTGAATTTGTCTTTTAGAATTACCTCCTGCTTCACTTTTTTAGCTCATGAGAAAAACACACTGAAATTAGTGCATTAAAATTTTCCCTGAAAAACATCCACATTGATAGATAATATAAAAAACGATTTCCCAATTAAAAAGGAAAAATAGTTAAAAGTTACCTGTTTCCCGTACTCATGGTCTTCAGAAGCATCTGTAGCCCCGGGAAAAGCCTGTGCTCCTGCTGGGGCCCTGTGTCCTGGGCATATTTGAGTTGAGCTGCTTTCATTTGACCTCAGCATTGTGAAAGGAGGCAGGTTGAACAGTGCAGGGTAAGTGAAGGCACATTGTATGAAGATTTCTGCAGAGTGATTATTTTCTTTTAGGTCACAGAATGCAGAACTGTGATTGTTGACTTCCTGTCACATCAAGAAAAAATGAGCCAAAATGTGACAGTGTAGATCCAAGTTAATGATTCCAGAAATTATATAAACAAAGTCTTATTTATTTAGCTCTTGGTAAAGCTCAGGTACCACATATTTTCAGGGTCCTTTTTAAAAAATTTTAGGTATTATAAATTATATTTCACATGAGGAAATTACAATAAATGTACAGATCTTCTATATGTATCTCCAATTTAAAAAGAAAAATATGTATGAATACAGCAGAGGCTTCTCTTTGTGTCATTCCATTCTGCTCTCCTCCTCCTTGTGGCAGCTTCCCTGAAGGTGCTGTGTGTCCTTGTGCATGCCATCACATAGGTACAGATCACAATAGCAGTAAAAAGAGTGATTCAAAGAGATACATACTACTAAATGATCCCATTTATGCATGTTGTTAAAGTACACAAAGCAAATATAGTTCCATTTTCAATAACTTCAAAAAGAAAAAAAGCAGTTAGGAATAATGGGCTGGGGTGTAGCTCAGTGGTTGTGCACCTTCAGAGCATGTGTGAAGCCCTGGGTTCAATCCCTGGTTCCAGCTCCCTTCCCCCACACAAAAGTTAGGAAGGAACACAGTTAACCAAGGAGGCAAAAGACTTATACACTGAAAACTAAGAATGTTGTTCAGAGAATTTAAAGACACAAATAAATGGAAAGAAGTCTATGTCAGAGATTAAATGACTTAATGTGGTTAAGATGTCAATGTTGTTTATCAGAGTCTACAGATTCAATGCAATCCCTATCAAAATTCCAGTGACATTCCTAACAGAAATAGACAGTTTATCCAAAACTCCTATGAAATCTCAAGGGATCCCAAACACTGAAAATAATCTTGACAGAAGAACAAAATTGAAGGCCTCACACCCACTCATCTTAAAATTTATTACAAAGTTAGAATTAGCAAAACAGGATGATGTTGCATAAAGAGAGATATATAGAACAATGGGCTAGAATAGAGAGCAGGAAATAAACCCTCAGGTGTGTGATCAAATGATTTTTGAGAAAATGCCAAGAGCATTAGAAAGGGGAAGGAAAGCCATTTCAATGTATGGTGTAGCTGAAACTGGATATTTACATGTAAAAGAATGAATTTGGGGCCTTGATCCTACTTTATATATGAAATTAACTCAAAATGGGATCAAAGACCTGAACATTAAGTATGCAAACAACAAAACTTTTCAAAGAAAATAAAGAGAAGAGCTTCATGGCATTGGATTTAGCAATGATTTCTTGCATGTGTCACCAAAGTCATAGGCCACAAAAGAAAAAATACATTGGACTACATCAAAATTAAATACTACCATGCATCAGAGGACATATTCAGCAGAATGAAAAAAGGCAACCCACAGAATGGGAGAAACTATTTGCAAGTCAGATATATCTAATATGGAGTTATTATCCAGATATATAAAGAACTCCTACAATTCAATAGCAATTCAGTAGGCAAAGGACTTGGACAGATGCTTTCCAAAGAAGATTACAGATGTCCAACAAGCACATGAGGTGTTGCTCAGTATCACTTCTTGTAAGGAAATTGTTAATCAAACCCACAGTAAAATACCACCTCTCCCCATTAGGCTATCAAGAAAACAGAAAAGAACAACTATTGACAAGGTATGGAGAAAATGGAATCCTTGTGCACTGCTGGTAGGAATGTCACAGCCACTATGGAACAATGTGGCGTTTCTCCAGAAATTTAAAGTAAGATTACTGTATGATCTAGTAGTCTTGTTTTTGGATACATAAGTAAGAAATTTGAATGCAAGGCCTCCAAAAGATAGGAGCACATCCATGTTCACAGCAACATTGGTCACAATAACCAAAAGGTAGCAAAACCTGAGAGTCCATTGATGGATGAATGGATTAGCAAAATGTGGTGTGTGTGTGTGTGTATACATGTACACACACACACACACACACACACACACAGAGGAATGTTATTCATCTTTAAAAAGGAAGTAGATTCCAATGTATGCTATGTCACAAATGAATCTTGCAGACGTTATGCCAAGTGAAACAAGCCAGTTCTAAAAGGACAAATACTAATGGCTCCACCTACACAAGGAGGCACCTGGAATAGTCAGATTTTATAGAGTCAGAAAATAGAGTGGTGGTTGCCAAGTTTTGGGAGAAGGGTGAATGAGGAATTATTGTTTCAACGGTACAGAATTTCAGGTTCCTGACGTCAGCATTCTGGAGATAGATGGGGGTGGAAGAACAAAGATGTGAGTGTATTTAACATTGTCCATCTGTATACTCACAAGTGATTAAGATGGCAAATTCTGTGTGTCTTTTCCACAATTAAAAAATATACAAAGCAATTCAGACTAGTATTTATAACAAAAGATTAGGCAGTGGGAAAAGTAAAATTTCTGAGAAATGAAGAATGCATGATTGAAGTCCAGGTGGAATGAAGAAGTGGAAGTGACGTTGTGCCTTACTTAGGTCTTCACTCTGAGAACAGCAGAATTCATGAAAAGGATAAACTGACTGAACTGAGAGTGCAAATATTAGTTTTCAGGATGAGAAACATGCAACAATTACAAATGAACTGATTTTTATTTAGGATCATTTTCATGATTCCCTTCTGGATCACTATGAGGTTTTCCCATGTCTCTGTTGTGCAGTTTAAAGCAAAACTGGTCAAAACGTCATGAGAAATGAAAAGATTAATGCATTCATTGTCGTAAAGACGATGAGGACTAAATTCACAATAATCAATAATCATTGTAATTTGAACCTAGTGTCATTGGGTTCAGTCCCTGGTACTGCTCAACAAAGAAAATGAATCGATAAATATTAATTTGCCTGACATTTCATGTTAAGTACTAATAAACTAGAAAGCAATTGCATATAATCCTAGATACAGAACATTTTTTGTGAACCAGCAAAGAAAAAAAAAGTTTGTAAAAACTTTATAAACTACTACTAAAAAATAACCAGAATTCTTAGATTATCAGATTTTGTTATACCACTGTAATCTTTATGCTAATGACTAAAGAAAAATCTAAAATGATCAAAAGTAACCCAGTATGGTCCTGGCATTTGCAGGTAAATGGATGGAGTTGGAGAATATCATGCTAAGTGAAGTAAACCAATCCCCAAAACCAGAGGCTAAAAGTTCTCTCTGATAAGTGGATCCTGGTCCATAATGGGGGTGGGGTGGGGGGACTTTGGGCAAAGGGGGGAGCATGGGGGCAGGAAAGATGGTGGAATGAGATGGATATCATTACCCTAGATACGTGTATTACTGCACATATGGCGTGATGCTACATTGTGTATAACCAGAGAAATGAAAAGTTGTGCTGCAGGTTGTGTACAATGAATCACAATGCATTCTGCTGTCATTTTTACCTAATTTAAATTAATTAATTAATTAATTAAAAGAGAGTGTGAGGGAAAAAAGTAACACAGTATGCTCAATGAAAATAATTATTTTTTTCAGTGTTTTAAAAACTTTTTAGTTTATTTTACTAAATAGGATTTTTTTTCTTTTATCAGAAGATCAATCTTTTTGATAGGCATGAAACTACTGAAATTTAAATTAGAATCCTTTCATTCTCCCAATTTCAGGTAAGCTGTATATTGATAAAATGTGTATTAAAAGTTAAAGGGCAGGGGCTGGGGTTGTGGCTCAGCGGTAGGACGCTTGCCTAGCATGTGTGAATGCTGGACTTGATCCTCAGCACCATATAAAAATAAATAAAGTAAAGGTATTGTGTCCAACTACAACTAAAAAAAAAAAAAAAAAGTTAAAAGGCAGTGATCTACTTCTAGAAGAGCAGTCCATGGAAGGCTGGCTCCATTCCTAGGCACTCAGAGTAAGACATAACATCATGGCGGAAGGATGCATAACTCAATTTATAAAAGGATTAAGGATCCCACTAGACATTTCTCCAAAGAACATGTAGAATGGCCTATAAGCACATAAAAAGATGATCTGCATCATGAGGCATTAGAGAAATACAAATTCAAACCACAATGAGATAGCCCTTGATATCTGCCTGGATGGTCTAATAAAAACCAGGTGAGAGGAAGTGCTGGAGAAGATGTTGAGCACTGGAGCACTCTTGGTAGGGAGCTGAGATGGTGCAGCCACTTTGCAAAACAACCTGGCATTTCCTGGAAGCTTAACTATCTGGGTTGTCCAGAACCTTGGCTTATCTATCATGAGCATTTAGTGTTACATATTTTTAAAAGTACTTATTTATATCCTTGTGACCATGGTGAGTATAGTTTACCCTCTAAATATCTAAATAATATCAGATAATTTTTCCAAATAATAGTTGCTGTGCTAGATGTCCGAAACCCAAAGGTGCCTTAAAGTAGAATATATATATAAAATAGGGGAATACACACACACACAAACACATACATACCTACCACACACATATACGCACACATACACATATGTTCATATCTATATAACTATTTATGTATATATATTTGCTTAGCCTTTCTGCAAGCTAACTTAGTAACAGTTCATCTGAGACCTTTACAAACATTCACATTGTTCCATCTACTAATTCCATTTCTAAAACTATATCCCAAGAAAGCAATGAAAAATTACTTAATGTAAACATAATATTTCATTGAATAAAAAGGATGAATTAAAGGTAGTGAGTCTTGGAAATACCTGTATAAACAGTCTTTTCTTCTGCTGGTAAAGGAAGGCAGCCATGGAAGCAATTAAAATGGAAGTGATAAACATATTAATAGAGATGCTTTCACCCAGCTAGATCCACAAGAAGGGAAGAAGGAAGCACCCGACACCTGGGGCAGGTGGAGTTCCACCTGGGAGACAGGATTGATGAGTGACAGCTGTGAACATGCTGCCTATCTGAGCAGAACTCACTTCACACTCATCTTAGAAACAGATGCGGGAAAACACTGGAAGGCAGTAGTTTGTTGAAATATTAAAGACATCTTCTGCATATAGTAACTAGTTTCTTACTATGAAAGTATGTGCTTTCTTACTTTTCCTCTTTGCCATAAACAATGGAACGAGGGTTTCTCTTTCTAGCTGCATGATTATTTGCAATAGTTATCTTTGCGTATTCAAAAGCATTTTGATGAACCAACTGATGACTTTGGTCTACATTTACTATTTCCCTTGTCCCAAGCGTATGGTAAGTGCTTCACGTGCATTATCTCATTTAGTCTTTCTAATAAGCCTGGTAAGTAGATATAACTGGCTCCAGTGTACAGATGAGTTTGGAAGTTTAGCTCTGCCATACTGTGCATAAATCATTGTCAATATAAGGAATAATATGCACGCTATTTCTCTTTCAATTAGAGATACTAATTGGAACAGCTATTAGTATTTTTAAAATCTAATTACCTCTTGTGGATGTTGATTTATTTTTCAAAATAATTAATAAAATTCAAAATAGTGATTTTTTAAGTAATGATTTTTGCATTTTATGCAAGTTAGTATAATTTTTGAGAGCAGTATAAAGTTTGAGATAGATAAGATTTTGTGTCTGAGTTTGTACTTTCATTTTGTTTTCTTAGTAATGTTCTTTTTACTTGATGCAAAATTATCTCATCTTTAGATGCCTGTGGTGGAGGGAGGGAAATGTTTTGTAGTATTCATATCATTGAAATTACCACCCTGTGTTTTTCTCCTCAAAGAAAGGATATGGTGATGAACATAAGAATAAAAAATAATAATTACATATGGATGCATAATAAGAAATAATTACATACGCATTGTTTGAAGTTTTCTCTCTCTGATATAACTAATTCTTTCTTCTTTGTTCTACTACTGTGTATTTTGTTCTAGATTTCTTAATTAAGAAAACATTCTGCCACATTTTCTTTGGATACTTAAAAAGCACTTTGGAAATTTGATTTTAAGTAGATGTTTAAATGTTTTTGTATAACATGTTTGTAAAAAAACAATAGTTGAATGACCTTAGAATATGCCAAGAAACAAACTCATAGACAAAATAAGTTTTCTTTATGTTCTCCTGTATATATAGTAATACTAAATCATGTAGTTACTACAATTTTTATAAGACTCATAGTTGAGTCTCAGTTCTTTTAAGTAATTAATTTTCAAATACCTTTCATAGAAAAATTAGGACATTATATTATCCTTTGGCCTCTACTGTCAGTTTTTAGAATAGGTTCTTAACATATGTGTGTGTGTGTGTGTGTGTGTGTGTATTTAAATTTTTTTTTTAGTTGTACACAATACCTTTATTTTTATTTATTTGTATATATGTGATGCTGAGAATTGAACCCAGTGCCTTACACATGCTAGGGCAAGCACTGTACCACTGAGCTACACATGCCCAGCCCCAAGTTTCTTATTCTTGAATATGAGAAGGATACAAACAAATAAATTCAGTTAACTATTACTTTTATGTCTACTGCAGATTTTTTTTATTGAAAAAATTATCCACAATTTAAGTGCACAGTAGGAAGACAGAAGAGAACAGTTCTGTAGTAGCTTTCAAAAAGGAATATTATAGGGCTGGGGTTGTAGCTAAGTGGTAGAGTGGTTGCCTAGCATGTGTGAGGCACTGGGTTCAATTCTCAGCACCACATATAAATAAGTAAAATAAAGTTCCATTGACAAGAAAAAAAAACTTTAAAAAAGAATATTATTATACCACTAGGAGCTTATGATAAAGGACTGTAATCCTCTTTTTAAAATTGACTCAGTACATGATAAGCAATGGGAAATTCAGGAAAGGTTTAGAGGTTATATGATATATCATACTCAGCACTTTTTCCTTTTACATTTTGATCATGTAAACTACTTCTATAAAAGTATACTAAAATATACTTAAAAATATTTTCTGTTGATGAATTTTTACAAAGAAAAACATAATATATAAACATTTTAAATTCTTTCACTTTGGTAAGAATTTAGTTTCTTGATAAAATAATTTTTCCATTTTGAGAAAGAAATTGCTAGGGAAATAAGGCAATGCTGAAAAAATAAAATAATGTAAAGTTGTTCTTCAAAGAATATAAAATCATCATAGTAAAGCCATGAAACCATAGGAAAAATGGGGAAAGTCCTTTACATATAAAGAACTTCTACAAATCAATGTGAAAATGACATTGAACAACAATCCAGATGAAAAATGTTCAAAGATGTTTTATAGCAAAGGAAATATATATGGCTTTTGCATGTATGAGAAAAAGGTCCTAAATCACACTGAGAAATTCAAGTAAAATTATGATGAGATACCATTTTCCATGTACATTTATTTTAGCAAAAATGAAAAATTTGATTATTCCCTGATTTCATAAGCTGTAGAAAGATAAGATCTTGTACGCTATGGGTTGGAATACTAACTGTTACAACCTCCACAGAAAGCAATTTGAAAAAATTAATTTATACTTTTGGTTATGTTCACATGTAGGAATTGTGTAAGAAAGTTCATGAAAGTATTGTTTGTAACAGCAGGAGCCTGGAAACAACTGAAACGCCAAGCTGTCACACTGGGATAGTTCCTTCAATATGATCCCATCCTAATTCTGAGATTCTGTGCAGCATTGAAAAGGTTGTGGGCCTTTCCTATGAACTGCTTTATTAAGGGACAGAAGAAAAGTTCATTCACTGGTGTAAGACAGGACATGTGTGTTCATGCTTCTTAGGTGCAGAGAAGACCTTTGGCAGGAGCCGTAAGAAACTGGTCACTGGTTTCCTTTGAGTGGGGAGCTGGATGGCTGTCTACTTCCCAGAACTGAGAAGGGGACTGACATTATACTCCATGTCTCTTTAGTATATTTTCGAAGTTTGAATCTTATGTATATTACCTTTTTATTTTGAACTTCAGAATTGTATAGGGAAGAGTCTGGAAGATGTGTGACTGTTGAAATAATTGGGTTCTGATTATCTGCCAAGAAACTAATGCAGTGCTTTGGCCATCAGGGAAGCAATCAGATGAGCAGCTGGCTCCCTGACTAGAGTGCAGTGGTCCTACTGTGCGTGTGTTAAGGACGCACAATGCAGTTTCTGGAGCGCCTTTGGCTAGCACTCTGCACCTGGAGGTGGGGCTGGCTGTCACACTGTGGACTCTGTTTAGAGACTGACTTAATCTGAATTAAGATTAAGAAAGGACTGAAACAAGGGTCAGAGCAAGAAAGCTGAGCCAGAACAGATTTGGATAATTCCTCTGAAGCCTCCAATTTTTCCTTCTTTAGGTGTATAAACTACCCAAAGAGATTACTGTACAGAAGAGTCAGAGTTACAAAGGCTGTGAGCTCACTCCAACAGTTTTGTTCCGGGTCCCTGAACTCATAGTAACTCCCCTGGTCCTAATTCACTGGGTTGCTTTAGAGGAAGGGGTGATTCTCCCTCTTGCTGGTTTAGGGAAGAAGGTTCAAAGTGGCATCTTCTGAAGAACAGGCTGAAGAACATCCTTCCACAGCAAATGCTTCCAAACCAGCTTGACATCTAGTGGAAGGGGGTCAGATAAACAAGGCTGTAGAACATCAGGCCCCAAGGGGAGGCTCGCACAGCTTGAGCTGTTTACTTTTTACTCACAGCCTTTACAGTGGGTGTCATACTCTACTTTTGAACCGCAGGACTAAATTTTCATAAAAATGTGAAGATCCTGCCCATGTAATCTGGAAAATTGCTTGTCTAATTGAGAGCCCGGCTGCACCTGTGCCCTCTTAACTGGCTCCGTCATGTTGTGCTCAAGAGTTAAGTAACTTGTTATGGTGTTCAGTGGAGAACAAAAATAAGTTATAGAACGTAGTTGCTTTAGAAATGAAAAACGCTGAAGACCTGTGAGAGTTGGCAAATACTGTAATGAAGACTTCAAGTGGTTTTTAGTAGTGTCCCCTGGTTTTTCATCACTCTCTGAAAGATTTTACTTAGAAATAAAATGTCTAATGTTAACACCGGATATTCAGCTTATTTCAGTTCAGTTTTATAATCCCTTAAACGTACATAGTGGTTTGGTAGCCTGTGTGGGCAAAATTTCTATAAGAAAATGGTTTTTCAAAGTTACTGTACTAATTTTGATGTGTTATTATTGGCCTCTCTTTAAAATATATTTTAAAATAAAATAAATGAAGTGAAGCCACCTGTTAAAATGCCTTCGAGGAGCAACTGGCCAGTAGATGAATTCTTATGTGTTATGGCCATTATGCATTTATCATTTTAGTTGTGCTGTGATTTAATAGCTGTTTATTGAATGTGTCCTGTGGCCCAGGTCCTGGAGAAACAGTGGTAATCGGGAGAGAAGTTGTGTCTGAACTCCTCAGAGACTGTCATCTGTTGGGGGTTTCAAAGGCTGTGTTTGTACAAAGAATCGCGACCCGGAGAGCACATTAGGGGAGCCCCAAACCTACAGTGGAGGAGGTCAGTGAGGCCGTAGGCCGGGAACAGCAGCAAGCTGAGACCTGGAGATGGCAGTGGAGGGGCTGGAGCCCGGGCCAGAGTTTTGAGGGCATACTAAAAAGATAAAGGGAACCCCAAGTGCATGACGTGTGGGAGGAAATGAGAGGGGTGGGGTGGCGGGGTCGTGGGAAGCTTGGAGGCAGGGAGCTGGTGGCAGGGAGAAGGGTGAGGAGGGTTGGATGGCGGGAACAGGCAGAGACCTGGGCCTGTGTCACCAAGGCCGCGTGGTCTGGACTGAGCCTGGGGCAGTGGGGAGCCACAGAAGCCTTCGCACAGCTGGAGGGTAAGACTGAGGGAGCCCCTCAGGAGGTGGCAGGAGCAGCGGCGCAAGGGGAGACATGAGCCTCGACTTGGGGTGTTTTAGCGATGGAGTACAATGGCCCGACGTGAGAGATTGAAAATGTAGGATCAGCTGGAGCTACAAAAGGATGACAAAACCAGCACTTACTGACCAGTAATAACCCTAATATACCACTTCCTGTGTGTTAGGCACTATAAGTGGCCCACACGCAGTATGTCATTTAATAATAATTATATGGTCACTTTAGCCTTTGCACCAAGCCTAGGAAATATAAATACCATCATTATTCGTTTTCAGTGTAGGTAACCGAAGTTCCGACGGGTTAACTACTTTTCCCAAGGTCACACAGCCAGTGTGGCAGAGCAGGGCTTCAGACCCGGGGTGCGCTGTCGCAGGCACACACAAGCCTTCTCACCGCAGCCCTGATGCACAGTGAAGACGGAGAGAAAGGGGAGGTGGGGAAGTGCCGGCTTGACCAGCTGGTTGTCGACAGTGCCGCCTGCTGAGATGTGGGGTGCACAGGGAGTCGGGAGTAGGAGGTCACTTCAGGGTCTGGAGCTGCTGCCGGCTCATTGCAGAGCAGGTTCTGTGGCCCAGGTGAGGGGGTTTGGGTAGAGATTTGATCTCCAGTAGTTAAGCGGCAGTTGAAGAGGAGCTGGGCTGTGAGGAAAGGAGAAAGGAGGGCAGGTGTCAGGAAGAAGAGACCCTCGGCTCACTGAGGACGTCAGGATGGGCAGCAGGCACTGCAAAGGAGCAGTTGCACGGACCGCTTCAACTCAAGTGTCTCAGGATTTAAAGGAAGACACTCTTTTAAGAAGATGAAGAGGTCAAAGTCAAGGTCAGTGAATATTGAGAGGTCAGCTGAAAAACAAAAAAAGCAATGTGTCCACTGGACCTCGCAAAAATATTGGAGAGCAACATCAGTGACGTCTTGGTGTCAGAAATAATTGTGAGTTGAGATCCATGGACCGGTGGCATGAATGACACTTTTAAGAGGTCAAGGAGGTGGGCATGGTGGTTGGGAGAGGTTTCTTTCCTAAAGCCAGAATAAGGTTGAGCATTTAGTGCTGAGAGCAGGTACCAGAAGGAGGAAGCCCGCGAAGGTCAAGGGCTGAGGGGCGGAAAGGCAGAACTAGGAGAAGGGCCTCCGCCCCATTCTTACCTGGAAGAAGGAAGGAGAAATGGCCATGAGGGGAAGGGGGGCATCTTTTGCCCCGTGGCTGCTGTGCTGTGTGTGGGGAGGATGAGAGGAGAGTCACACAGGAGAGCAGGTGGTGGCATTAGGAACCTGGGTCGGTGCGTAGACTTGCCTGGCTGCTGTTGATGTCAGAGCGCTGGGACTGGAGAGGAGAGAGCTGCCTGGGCCGCAGCGCAGCCATCCGGGTTGCAGATGAGGACTGACGAGCACACGGATGCGGGTGGTTAGACAGCACCAGGGGCTCCTTGTGCTCCTTGTGCGGGGCCCAGGGAGGAGAGTGGGGAGTTACCACTGAAGAAGTGATGGTGGCCCATCCCACAAGCCTTCTAGACCATGTTTTTGTTTGTTTGTTTGTTTAAATTCTGCAGCTATTTGGCATTGTGGCCATCCCCTGTAGGAACAATTTATAAAATATATTCTTGAGATTACTGTTGACCAACAGAAATTTTTCCAAAGTCTCAATTGTGTTTACACTTATATCCTGTGAAAATTAACAGAATACGTGCTTTGCTGTCTGTCGTGAAAGGATAAATCCACCATCCTCAGTAAACAGAAATCGAGACCTCGTTACGCTCTCTGGCCTGGCTGTTGTGGCTGTGCACAGGAGGCAACATCAGCTGAGAGGCTCTTCAGTGACCTTTTAGGTACTTGCCCTCATGTCACAGTGTTTCTTTCCATGTCCACTTGTTGGATTCCAGTGTCTTCACCCCAAAATATAAGCTGTCAGGATGAAGCCCTAGTCTTTTTTTTTTGTTGTTGTTGTTCAAGGATTGAATTCAGGGGTGCTTAACCATTGAGTCACACCCTCAGCCCTTTTTTGTTTTGAGACACCTCGATAAGTTGCTAAGGCCAGCCTTGAACTTGTGATCCTCCTGCCTCAGACTCCCAAGGCGCTGAGATTATAGGTGTGTGCCACTGTGCCCAGCTGAAATCCTGATCTTCTTCACTGACACCCTTTGTAGTTGTCAGGAAATATTTGTTGAGTTGTTGGTAGTGGTAGGAAGAAAGGAAGAGAGGGAGAGTTAAAAACTATTTCCTAGTAGCTATAAAAAGTCTTAAATTAGAACATTGCATCCAAAAAACACAAGATTATCTCTATTCACAATTATCCTTCAGGCATGCTTAACAAACTAGTTACATAACAGGGTGCCAAATTCAGGCAATGAGTTTTCCTGTTTAATTTGTTGTGATTAAAGAAAATAATGATTTTTATTCATCACAATTTTAAGCACCTAGGAAATTTAATTCCAAATATCAAATTGTAGGAGTTGTTCATTCACTTCAAAATTGAAAAGTTATTCGGAGTGGATTTACATATGTACATATGAACATAATAAAACTATGTAATCCTTGTATCATTAAAAGGAAAACAATTCTTGCCTTTTATTCATTAATATAACATTATAATACTTAAAACAGAGGTTTTAAATTGCCATCAGATATACTGTTCTAAATACTAGGTCAGAACTATGGAAATGTTCTCTGGCCTTCTGTGTGATAAATACCACACGGCAAACATGGTTATGTTTGTCTGCAAAGGGCACCTGGAGATGGGATGGACCTAGAGTAAGAAACTGCCTTTAGGAGGACATGTTGAAGGAACGGTACAGCTTTCACATTTTGCCCTGGTAAAGTGAGTACAAAATGTCTGTGGATGTACATAGGGTCAGGTGAGGTGTGGTCTTGGTTCCACTGGGTGGGGCTGGCGTGGGCTGGGCTTCACTGGGCTGGGCTCCCATCTGCAGGTCAGGGTCAGGTTTCCTCTGCACAGCTCCTCATGGGCCCCGGGTGAGGAGACAGCCACTCTGTGGAGCAGGGTGTTTTTATAACATAAGGGGGGATAACTGGAATCCAAGCCAAATCATGCAAGCACATTTAAGCCTCATCTCATATCTGCCTGTGTTCCCCTGGCTAAAACTAAAGCCAAACACAAGGCCAGACCACAGTGGGGCAGACAGGAAAGGGACTCAAGTGATAATCCCATCCACCATGGATGGGATGCCTGTGATGGATGTGGTGTCCCCTGAACTCTGGAACTTAAACACAATAAAGAATATTGGGTTGAACTTTTTAAAAATCCAGGTTCTTTCTGTAAATTCTCCTATATATACTAAATGGAATATATAGGAATCTCTAAGTTTTTCAAATATTATTAGCAAAAAAAAAAATTAAAAAATTGAAGTCACCCTTCAATCTAATGCTAGAATTAAGAATAATCACAGTATATGGAGAATCCTTGGAAAACTAGGAATGGAACCACTATTTGACCCAGCTATCCCACTCCTTGGTCTATGCTCAAAGGACTTAAAAGCTGCATTCTACAGGGACACAGATACATCAATGATTATAGCAACACAATTCACAATAGCTAAACTATGGAACCAACCTAGATGCCCTTCAGTGGATGAATAGATAAAAGAAATTGTGGTATATGTACACAATGGAATATTATTCAGCATTAAAAGAGAATAAAATCATGGCATTTGCAGGTAAATGGGTGGAGTTGGAGAATATAATGCTAAGTGAAGTTAGCCAGTCCCCCAAAAAACAAATGCCAAATGTTTTCTCTGATTTAAGGATGCTGATTCATAATGTGGTTTGGGGGGGTGGGCAAAGGGGAGGGAGGAGAAGGGAGAGGCATGGGGGTAGGAAAGACGGTAGAATGAGGTGGACATCATTACCCTAAGTATATGTACGAAGACATGAATGGTGTGACTCTACTTTTTGTACAACCAGAGATATGAAAAATAGTGCTCTATTATGTGTAATATGAATTGTAATGCATTCTGCTCTCATATACAACGAATTAAAATACAAAATTTTTAAAAACAATGACCACTGTAGATGTTTTCTGAAAGATCATTTTCTAAAGAATCATTTTGATGTTTCTGACGTGAAAGATTCAAATCAATCTTCATGTAGCATTATTTTTTTTTTAACTTTCTTCAGGAAAAAGTATGAGAACTGCATATTTCCCATTATAAGGTGAGTAAAACCTAAGTTGATGTATTGGTTAGGATAAGTTAGAATATTCTACAATAATGACAACATTTTATAGAATATTCTACAAAACCTCCCAAATTGGAATACCATAAAACACCAAAGATTTATTTCTTACACTTGTTGTACGCCTATGTGTACCTGTAGGCCCATCCTTACTAGGAGGTTGAGGCCTGTGACACCACGAGGTACTGTGACAAAGGAGAAGGAAAGAGTGTGGGGAATTAGGTGCTGGTTCTTAGTACTCTGCCTGCAAGCTGTTCCTCTGAGTCACCTTACATTGGAGAAGTAGGTCACATGACTGTGCCTGCCTGGGGAGGGGGTTCAGTTCTACCACTGTCCACAGGGGACAGCAGCCCTCGTCACTACCTGGAAAGTCACTTGGGGTTGAAAAACATTTATTTTTGTTCAAACAAATGAACTACTTACTATACGAGATGTGTGCTTTTGAAGAAACAAAATACTTTCATGAGTAGATTATCTGCAGGATAAATGTATCTCGCATATTTCTATTGAAGATTTTGAAAATCTTTACAAGAAAAAGTACATTTCTTTGAATGTTATATTTCATTAAATTTTAAATGAAATTAGTAAAGTTTAGTTGAGGCTTATACCTGTTCTGATAGGTATTGTACTTTATCACAGTGAAATGCATTTTTGCAGAATGTAATTTGATTATTGAGGGACAAACAAATGGAATATGTTTAAATTTGTAAAATATTTACTTGTTGAAATAATTCTAGGTTACCAACAGGGTTGACTAGTATGTTTTTATATTATTTTAGATTTCCTCAGACTCTTAGGAAAGACAAAGTTAAAAAAGTTTTGTTTTTCTCAGTGTTGGGGTTGGAACTTGGGGTCTCACACCTGCTAGTCAGGTGCTCTGTTGATCTGTACCCCAAATCCTAGAGAGTGTGTATGTGTTTTTTAAAAGCAACAACAAAACTTTAAAAGCAGTTGCCCTCTACCAAGAAGAACATAAGTTTAATCTCTTAAAAGGCACATTTGGGGAACATTGTATTCAAACGTAGTTTCTGGGCTGTGGGTGCAGTTCAGTGGTAATGTACTTGCCAGCCATGTTCCAGCCCCTGGTGGGTTCTATTCCAGCATCACCAAAACCCCAAACAGAACAGAACTTAATTTCTTCCCACTGCAGAAGACCTTAATAAAATTAGCAGTCCCAGCTATCAGGAGAGGATGGCTTCTGGCTTCTCCTTCCTGCCACTGAATCCTGGGTGAGTCACTCATTCTTTCAATTCCAGTGTGTTTTCTCCTGTCAAATGAGAAGCTGGCATAGTGAAGCCAAATTCCTATAAGCTTTAAAATTCTGTTATCTTTTGCTTCAAATATGAATTCATGCAAACACTAAACAGATTTGTTTCAAATCCAGCTTGTCAATTATTCACATGATGCAAACATGCTAAGTGCCCACTGCTTGGACGCCAAGAAAATTTGGGGCATCGCTTGGCAGTTTAAAAAATTAACTCCAACTCAAGGGGTTTCAGGTCAGAGGAAATTTTATAGAAGACAGATTCCTGTACACAAATACATACTGCCATATTACTGATGGGGGTGAGTCGGGGAGAGACTGTGGTAGAAAATAAAATAAAATTTTCTGTAAATACTGACATTATCTATTTTAAAATATTGCCTGGATGGTGTTAGTTTTAACTATGTATTTTGGGGAAAAAAAAGTTGAAATGTTGAATTTCTCCTGTTTAGGGAGCTTGTCGTCCATTGTCATATCTGATAGTTTTCTTAAAAAATGTGATCACTCAATATGATTTTATATGCTCACTATGACCAATGACAGAAAGTTGTTAAGCCTTAGAATAGACCCTAAGCTTATTCTCCTGGGACATTATTCTAAATTCTGAATGTAACTTTCTTCTCCTACTTCACAGCCCAACTAATAGCCATTACATGGCAAATTTTTGTCAAATCAAGTTTTTTAAAAAAATATTTATTTTTTAGTTATAGGTGGACACAATATATTTATTTATTTATTTGTATGTAGTGTTGAGGATCGAACCCAGTGCCTCACACGTGCTAGGTGAGCGCTCTACCTCTGAGCCACAACCCCAGCTCACAAATGAAGTTTTTTTTTTTTTTAACTCCTTAGCTCTTCTGCTGGTTTTTATTAACTAGTGAGGAATCTTAACATCAAAATTTTGGTTTTATGTGTCAGAAAAACAAAGCTGCATAACCACAGCAAATTCTTGTATCAATTTTTAACCACTTCTTAAATATATAGAACACTTTAAGTATTGTTTTAACCCCTCCCTCCTTTTCTGAGGTCTTGTAGAAGATTTACAAAATTAGAGTGGGGGGGCCAGAGAGAGATTTCAGGTAGTGATAAGTAAAAATACTCTTCCTACACACTGACTTTCCAGTAATGAAATGGCATAAACTCTGGAGATCTCTTTAATGGAGCTTTGTAGTCCAAAAAATAACACTGTTGTAGCCTCCAAGTGCGTCAGCTGCAACTGGATGTTTTGATGTCTTCGATAAACGCGGGCGAGCGCTTTCCTTTGAAATGTGTGCGGCAGTTTGCGATGCTGCTTCTCAGATGGATTTAATTAGTCCTTCATAGCACTGGATGTCCGTTTGTTGCAGCTGAATTCTCATTTCATTCACCCATAACTAGAAACACCTCCCTTCAAACGGATTTCTTCAAAGAAAGAGGAGTTTAGGGTTCCGCGTCTTACTGCTTTTTGATGTTGGTTTCCCTTTAAGAGAAGACCTTATGTTTAAACAACTGTTATTATTAAGGAAGCATAGCTTGCCCCACCGAGGTCCTTTGTGCTGGTTGTTGGTGGCAGGTCTGTGGAACAGCTCTGCTCCATCAGATGGCCGCAGCAGCTGTATGTTTGTATATTCCACTCCTGAGAGCCGCAAACCAAAGTATGGCACGAACTTGTGGAGGAATTCTCTATGCTCAAAATTGGAATGTCCATATAAAGTCAAACCCAGGGACAGAAGCCGTTGTTTCGGAGCGTATATTAAGCACAAAAACAAAGTGAGCCAGCCAGTAAGGTTTCCATAACTCCAGGAGTAATTGTGTCGTGATGCACTGCGCCCTAAGTGCGGGGGTCATGGTATGCTTTTCAGTAACTATGTAGAAATTATGAAAATATATTCTTCTTAATAAAATCATGTTTTAAAAAATGTACCCCACTACCAGTATCCTTTAATTTTCCACGAGCCTTCACGTTTCATCAGAATGGCCTCTTGAATTTACCCTGTAAGCAACGTTCTTTCTTCCCTTGTCCAGTTAGCGCGTTGGGGCCCGGCCGGCTCCCGCATCAGGGCTGCTTTCATCTTCTGTGCCCACGATCCTAATTACATTTCAGGGGTTGTGATCTCCCCAGAAGCCTGCGCGTTCATTGTGTTTAGGACTAAAAGCCTCGGGGACTTGGGGGGCTGTTCGCTCACAGAACATCTTTAAAAGTTTGCATCTTTAAAGGTTTCTTCGCCCTCATGTCTTGATTTGTCTGAAAATCCTAAAAATTACACTTAGAACTTATTACTCACTGCCTTTAAGGAAAGACAACGATAATTTAGTCTGTTCAAGCTTAAAATTGTTCCAAAGCCGCAGCTCAGAAAAAGA
This sequence comes from Urocitellus parryii, assembly GCF_045843805.1. Lineage (NCBI taxonomy): Eukaryota > Metazoa > Chordata > Mammalia > Rodentia > Sciuridae > Urocitellus > Urocitellus parryii. The sequence goes on along the minus strand of NC_135532.1, from coordinate 10,791,749 downwards.
TACAGTAATAGATCTCACAGTTCTCCTGGTGTCTCCATTCACTATTTCCTCGAAGAATCTGGAGAGTCTCAAGCTTGTATTCCTGCCTGTGTCTCAGCCATAACTCGTCTTTCCCATCATGTTCACTAGTCTTGGCACAGCTTAACTGGCATTTCTAAAACTCAAAGGTCAGAGATTTTTAACATTGAGATGTTAAAAATAATGATCAACAAAGACTTAAGAACAGTTCTGTAAAAAATATTTTGAGCAATTATAACAGTAAGTCAGAAAGAGATTTCATGGAAGGAGTCAACATACAGTTGGATATTGATGTCTCTGTTCTTGATTATGTATCTTGTGACTTGTGAATGTTTTGTAGAACACCTGGTGTTAGGAAAATCGTAAATGTGGACTGGAATGTTTTATTACATTTATGTATATTTTTAATAATTTTTAAAAATTATAAGTGTGATTTATTTAATGAATTGTTTTAAGGGTTCATCTTTAATATGATATAAATATATCAGGTATATTGGTTTTAATATATTGAAAATGCTCTAAAATTATTGGTAGAAATACCAAATTTCAAAGGACATAACATGTAAATTCTCACTTTTATCAATCTACAAGACAACTTGCTGGGGAACCCTATTATAGTAGTTGAAGCTAATAAGTAATATTATAGTGATCACATTTTCTGATATGCAGACTGGGCAGTTTTATAAACAAGAAACATCAATCACATCGGATGTGGACATTGGAACATAAGTGATCATATTCTTCCTCCGCTATCTTTACTTTATAAAAGTGAACCTGTCTTCTGTGTTCATTTACTCACGAAGTTTATTTTGGGGTTAAAGGGAGTGGTGCAGAAACAATAATGTAACTTTTTATTGAAAACAACAGTCTTTGAAGACAGAGGAACTTCCTTTGTCCCTCGCCAGTTATGTAACCAGTTAGGAAATGTCACTTAACCCTCAGAGCCACTGCTGCAGTGTTGTTTTATATAAGAACTGATATGAAGGAAAACATAAAGCCCAAGAGTTTAAATGCCAGTCCTGGAGCTGCTGGCTGTGGAGTCCAGCAGGGTCAGCTATCTTTTCCCTCATCTATAAAATAGGAATACTATCCTCCGGGGTACTTGTAAAAACCAATATACACAAAGACCCAGTGCAGTGGCTGGCATGTAGCAGCACTCAGACTATTTCTTTTCCCTCTTAAGTGTAACATTATATATAAACCTATGACATTTTGCTTTTTAAGAGAATCTAATGGAGCTTTTACTTTGCAAGCAATTTTTTTCCACTGTATGAAAAGTTTGTGGAACCTTGAAAAGATGAGACACACAAGCATTGGCCAGACTTGTCAGTGCCCATGAATATTCTAAGATTCCAACATTTTTTGTATTGCTCATTTATTTTGTGAAGCCCTTTCTGAGGCTACAGCAGAATATCTGAAAAGTGGTTATAGGGATGAGCTTCTTGTTTAGGGGATTGGTTTTGGGGGAAGTTTGTCCACTGAGACTGGTGAACCTGGCACAAGTGTCTCCTCCTGTCTCTCTCTTCCTGCCCCAGGAGGCTTCTGCAGCTCCTCCTCCTCCCTCTCTCCCTAGAGCTGCAGGCCTGCTCTTGGGGAGATTTGTTTAGAGCCCTTCTCCTCCATGGACACCACTGAGTGCTATTAACTCCAGATGTCTTGGATTTACCAGCAACGATGGTGTCTTTCTGCAAAATGCCCTTGCCAGCAGATCTCTTCATTGGCTGGTGGAGGTGTGAGTGGCTCAGGCTGACTTTTGATATGCTATTCAGCTGGTTGTGGAACCTTAAGCAGTTGTTTAACTTCTCTGGGCCTCAGACTGGTCACCTGTAAATATGATATATATATATATATATATACACACACACACATAAGTATATATAGATATTCGTGTGTGTGTGTGTATATATATATATATAAAGTCAATATGTGTTCCTTTTCTTTGGTTTAGATTCATTTCTCTGCATAAGTAACAAAATTTAAATAGCTGGGAATAAAAAGAAAGGACATTCATAATCTGGATATTATCAGTATCGAAATTTCTGTTTTGATTCAGTGCATTTTTTAAAGTATTTTTATTTCTTTGGGGGGAGTTATATAAAATAAAACATGCCATTTTCTAACCTGGTGTTTAAACCTCAATAAAAGTAGACATTGCTTGAAACTAAAGTTTAGTACAAACTTGGGCATGGCCATGTGTCTATCTTTGCTCTTGGTTATATTTATCATGGCAATATGGGGATGGACTTAAATCACTATTGCTCCATTTTATCACTGGGTTTTTTATCAGTGGTTCTTTACCATTTTATCCCTGTTGGTTCTGTTTAGATGTGTTTTAGATGGCTGTCAGATGGAGTGTCAAAGAAACCAGATGGAGATGAGACATAGCACACTCCTCTAATGTAATTAACAATGGACAGACTTTTTGAGGAGCTACCAGATTCACTCAGCTGGACAAAAAGTGCTTCTGTTTTGCTTTGGAAGTCTAGTGACAATGACTTGTGAACTGGCTGAATGGACTTCTTCAATCCTTAATAGAAGAGTTGTTCTTATTGCTTTTGTGATCAGATCTGAGATAAGGCTTCGAAGAATTTATGATTTCATTTATAGGCAACTAAAAATAAACACCAAATGAGTGTGAGACTGGTAGTAATCGGTGAGGGTCACAAAAGTGGGTGTTGTTTCAATTAGTTTATTGAAGATAGAAAAAAGGTCTTTTGTTCCACCCACTGGCACAGGGGCATTAATTGATGATTTAACCAAAATTTTATCCTAAATCAAGTGTTTTAGTTAAACCTACTCCACTGTGTTTTAATGATCATATAAGCATGCTACTCCACACCCTACACCCCACATTGGGAATGTTACCTCAATGGGGAGGTGTTTGGTTGTTGGTTGAGTATAGTATTCAGCTTATAATTAAGCTGTAATACAAGAAATATACTAACTTACAAGAAGGATATTCTTGCTAGCATCCTGTATATATCATTTGCTTACTCAAGCATGTAAAACTTCAACAAGAGGAGGTAATTTTGCTTAGATTTCTTGATTTGAATTGTTCTAGTATTTGGCACTGGGTGGAAAAGGGAAAAATCATATTGAAAGCATTGTTCTGTTAATGAAGTTGCTTGTCCTTTTTTGTGCCAAATTTGGCAGGTAAAATTACCATTTATTCTACTTGCTAGAGCAGGAGAATAGATTGTTGAGGAAAAGTAGCAATTTAAGTAATGACACTAGATAGAATGGGCTACATTATATACATCGCCCATACTTTAGATATTGACATGCAATTTTTATCTCTCTCTAGTGTGTACTTTGTCTTTAACCACTACATTACTTCCAGTAGCTTTCATCGGCTGCAATTTGCTTCAATTGTGAAATTTTTAAAAATACCATTACTATTAATTATAATAAACCAAAGGGAAGCACTTCAGTCCAACAATAAAGATTATTATATTTGTTCTGGATAGTTTAGAAATATTACATGACTTTTAATTGTGAGTAATACTTTAAAAAATGAAACATACTTTAAAGTGAAGATATATAATAGCAAACTCCAGTTATTCATGATTTCTTCCACATTAAATATCTCTTCCTATTCATGTGTGCTTTCATTTTGGGTTTGTAAATTATAAAGAAATTTTTAAGAAAATCTTTTCTAAAAATGAGCAAACATCTCAAAATATGAATAGATATTTTTGTTAGCCACATGAAATCTATAAATTAAATTTTGCTAAATTTGAAATATTGCATTTTAATTTATTTATAGTACATATTTGTTTGATATTAATTTGAAGTAGATATATAATCCACTAAGTTTCTTATAGAGATTTTTCTTAGTTCTAAAACTTGGGGTTTGAAACAATTTTACTGTTGTAGTTTACAGTGGTGAAACTTGTCCCTCTTCCATAAGAAATAGATAATAGTTTTAAAAAGCCGATTGGTAAATTTGTAGATTTGGCAAATGCCAGCTCTGAATGGTAGGGCTGAGTATCGCTGTAACTTGTAACCACCAGTCACTTCTTTCTGCAGGCTACACTAACTGGTGGGCAGGTGCAGATGTTACAAAATCTAACATCGCAATTGACACTAATTGGCATAGTTGTTGGCAGTCTTATCAGAAAGCCAAGGGCTGAATGGTTGAATGGGCTTAGAGAACTTGAATGATAATAAGCATTTTTATATGCATCTTGAATTACTTTTGTGACCCAGACTAACAGGAACACTTTATTCTGACCTCATCCTTCAATGAATAGAAATTGGAGAAAGCATAATATGTGGTGTATGTGATTACTGATTGTTTTTCAGGTAACCTTTTGCAGCTAGCGGCTCTATTGCCCACTTGCCCCCCTTCCTGCCTCCATTCCCAGTGCTCGGAGAAGGCCATGTGTGGAATAAAGTGAAGATAGCTGTTATTACTGAATATTAAATTAATTAGTTTGATTAATTTAATGCCAAAAGCTTGATGCATGCCATAGTATGGGCTATATTTAGAATGTATTCATCGAGACAGATGCCGTGGCCCATTCCTATATTCCCAGCTTCTTGGGAGGCTGAGGCAGGAAGATTGCAAGTTCAATGCTAACTTTGACGACTTAGCATGACTTTGTCTCAAAGTGAAATTGAATAAAAAGGGATGGGGATGTAGCTCAGTGGTACTGTTCAGGCCTAGCATGTATAAGGCTCTGTGTTCAATCTCCAGTACCACCCTCCCCCCAAAAAAATGTATTCATTGAATTTATGGATGAAAAAAGAAGTCTGGAATTTGTTTTACTTAATCATCTTGGAGCATGTGCCAAATCATTAGGGAGATAGATGAAACAAGCCTGGCTTTCAGTGGATAAATTTTGAACTTGAATGATGGATGTATTGGGGTTTATTAAGCTATTCTTTCTGTTGCTGTATGTTTGCAGTTCTCCAGAACAGAAAGGTGGTTGTTTCCTTTGCATGGTGACCTCACCCCTTGCCACTGGAAGGTTTCTATACTTTCTAGATCTTTCCCAGGACATGCCTTTTTCCCCCAGTCCCTTTTACAAAAGTTACCCATCTAAAGTGAGAGCTCATGTATAAATGAGTTAATTCATCAGCCGTGTGGATCCTCATAGGCACTTTCTAAACACTCTGCCTTAATCAAAATGGATGACTCTTAGGTTGGAAATTTAGTCACTGGGGTAGCTGTGTGTGTCTGTGGACCACCCTGCACCCAACCACAAGTGTTCACTGATGACTTAGATGTAACCATGGGTCTTTTTCTTCGCTCTGGGGGTAATGATGTATTTTTCTTCAATAGAAATACAATCCCAAAAGAAAGTACTTTTCCTTGGGTGAGTTAGGAGAGATTTAGCTTACATTTGCTTTTGTAGGTATTTCTGTGGTTTTGGCCCCCCACCCCACCCCCGCAGCGATCCCCAAGCAATTTCCAGTCTCCTGTGCTAGGATGTAGGTGAGCCTTGTTTTCTTCAGCTGGTGGCTCCTGTACGCAAGGCACCCAGGAGAGAGCTTGCTGGAGGCTTCATCTTGGATGTGAAGGACTGAGAGCATTCATAGGGGTGCTGTATTCTCAGCTTAGGTTGATTCAAGTAAATTTTTGTGATTTTTGTTCTTTGGTGCTATCTACATGGTAGTAAATGCCTATTTTGTCTCTACTGTGATGGCAGTCCCCTAGAGATGCACTGAAGTCCTGTAATAGTAAGCTTTTTAGAATGTGTTCAGAATGTCCATCTGTGGCTAATGGGAGGTAGAGAAACCAAAATCATTTTTTGTGCTCTTGCTTCTTTTTCGGTGATTTTCATCTATCCTGAGAATTAATATAAGTTGATCCTTTTCTTTCTTTTTTCCCCAGTATTTTCAAAATACTTAATTTATTTTGATAAGTCGATCCTTTTCTTATTTCAAAGTGGCATTGCTTAAAATAATTTAGATATTTTATATTTTATAGCTTCCTAAGGAACTAAGATATAAAAACGATTTCACCAATCCCCCCGCCCCCACTTTGTATCTCCAGAGGTCTTCGAGAATGAATGTCGTTTGCTCATTAAGGTTTTGTTCTATTCCTAATTGATCTCACTCATTCCTTTCCTTGCTAGCTCTCACTTAGGCTATGGTTCTGTGTATTATTTCTGGTCACTGCTACCAAAACTGATATATATTAGCCACACTCTTTTTCAAGTCTCCTGGAAAAATGCCAGTCTTATTCTCCTTTGAGTTTGAGAATGCAGTTTTACAAATAATAGAGTGGCCTTACTTTGTTCACAGTCATCAGAGTTAGAAGGATTCATCTAACAACTTGAATAGATAATTTTATTTCTGTGGACTTGAAAGTGAAACCCTACAAATGGGATAGAATTTTAAGTAGCATTTTTAATTTGTTTTGAACTTCTTTCTTATTGCCCGCCTTTCTTTAGATAGGCCATATTAAGTATGCTGGGCTGGAGACACAGTTGGGTGGGCTGGTAGGCAGGAGGTGTTTAGCTCTGTGTGTAGATTTTATATTATAAAAGAGCTTAATGGAGTCCCTTACGTAGTTGGAATAACTGCTATCGTAAGCATTTATGGATTTTTGAGTACAATTATTATCAACACTTTATAGGACATTACAACTTAAAATATTTTGACTTAAATTTCTTTGTGAATCTTAACCAAATCTACTTTGAGAAGTTCCAAAATAGAAGCATATTGTCAGCCATCAGCCGTCAAGGTGAAATGTGCATATTTGAAAAACATGCATTAAAGGGCGTGAAAGTGAATCATTATGCGCATGTCAGTGTCATGTTATGATATTTTAGTTTAAAAACATAGCTTTTGTAGTATTCCAGTAAGCCTGTAATCATAAAGTTAAAAGTTAGATTTTCTATCTAACTTAATTAATTTTTACTTAATATAATTTTTATCAAGATCTGATCTCTCAGTCTTCAAGATCAGGACACTGGGCTGAGCTTTGCATGAGGGACATGAAAAAATAATGCACTAGCTTGCCCCCATGAACTTGCAGATTGGTTGGGAGGGACCAAGATTAAGACAGCAGTGATGTGAACGTAAGGCATAGCTTGACCAGTGCATAGATGTGTAATTTACAGCAATTCAAAGCAAGGAAAGGCTCCCTCCAGTTTAGCAGAAGACAAGGGGTGGTGTGGGTGAGCTCAAGGGGCATGACACAGGATCAAGGGCAGATGGAGCAGGTGCTGAAGCATGGACGACAGAACCGTTAGGCAGAATGAGGTATTCCAGGTTTGGGAATCAGTAGGAATGAAGTTGTGGAAGTGGTGCCTGCACATGCACGCTGAGTGTAAGAGAAAGGGGAAGAAAACCCAGAATGATAAATTGCTAGATTGAGACTGTGGTCCCGGAGACCTAGAGGGCCACGTGCAGAAGTCAGGTTTTGATTTCTGAAGCAACCAGAAGCCAAGAAGGATTTAGAGTTCAGAAAACGCCTGGCGCTACAAACCTGCATTTCCAACTGGTCAGTGGTAGTGAGTAGAGCTGTTGGCAGGGGGATTTGGGAAGGTTCTTTAGTTGTGTGTGGGGTCACTTGTAGGAAGAGAAACTGGAAGGAAAGGTGTTTATGCTTGGCTTAGTGGAATAACAGAATTCAGTAAGATAGACCAGAGAGATGTCAGCAATAGGGGAGGGTCAAGAACCAAGCAAGTGACACTTGTTGAAGGGACTGTAGAGTTCATTTTTGTCATTCCTACTTGTGACATGACTCACTAAACCCATTTCTCTCTGGCCAGGTTAGCTTGCTAATTAATTTATTATCTGGACTGGAATTCTGTGGTACTTTCCCGTCATGCCTGTCCAAATAATTGCTTTGACCTAATAATCTATTTTCTTTAGCTTTTTACTATGGAAGTTTTAAAGAATTCACAAAATCGAGAGACTAGAACAATGAGTACCCTTGCTGTTCTCACTTACCTATCCTTGCCCTCAGAATATTTTATTTCAGACGTTACAGAGTGTCCAGTCAGTTGACCCTCTTTTCACTGGTAAAGGACTGTCAAATTCTTTTTCTATAGTACATACTCTTTTACTTATTTTTAAATACATTTAAGGCTGAAGATATATGTATATATTGGACAAATTGAGGGAGAAAAACATGGCTGATGTGTTAACTGGGTAATAGGAAGCCGTTTCTGTCTTTGAAGAGAGTTCAAATGTGAAGGGAGAAGGCTGGAAAAAACCTGGGCATTTGGTTTTTTGTTTTTTTTTTTTCTTTTGGATAGGTATGGATTGAAATAGATTTCAAAATATTTCCTTAGTGTTTATAATGAACAAACAAACTTGGCAGAAACCGCCTTAATCCGCAGTAGAGTAACGTCGTTGGTAATGGGACAATTGGCAGGCATCATGTGTCTCCTGACTGCTGCTAAAAACAGTACACCGTTTCTGTGGCATTCCTGCTAAAATGCATAAATCATGAGGAAATGTTCCCCCAAATTGGGACACTCTACAATCTAACTGGTCTGTATTCTTAAAAACTATCAAGGTTTTGTAGCTTGGGCTGCTATAACAAACATACCACAGACTGGTGCCTTAAATAAAATATTTTTCCAGTTCTGTAAGCTGGAAAGTCCAAAGTCAAGGTGCTGGCAGATCTAGTGCCTGGTGGAGTTCCACTTCTCAGTTTGCAGGTGACAGTCTTCTTGTTAATGTCCTTACATGGGAGGGAAGGAGACAGAGGAGGAAGTGAGGGGCTACCAGAGTAGAAGGAAGGAGAGTTGTGAGAGCTCCGCCCTCATAAAGGCCCCGCCTCCTAACGCCATCACCCTGGGCTTGGAGTTCTCAGCCCATGAATATTGAGAGAACACAGACATTCATTCCTTAGCACAAGGTAGTAAAAGAAAAGACAAGGCAAAATTAAGAAGTGGGGTCAGACTGATGGAAACCAAAGAGACATGAAAACTAAAATGTGTGGGCTGAAATTAGAACCCAGACCTACCTCAAAGGGAGTTCTTGGGGTGATAGTGAAATTTGAGTAGGGTTTGTGAATAGATGGTAATATTGGGGGAGACCAGCCTCCTGGTCTTGGTGCCTTCTATTATAAGGAGAGCGTCTTGTACTTTGGAACACAAGCTGAGGTGGTTAGGGACAGGCATCAGAAACCTGTTCTCACAGCCTGAGAAATAGCATAAGCTACCATGGGTAGTGCCATAAGTTCATGTGTACTGGAAATTATTTTACAAAAACATAACCAAATAAAAAGAAATACTTTCCTGGAATATTCATTAGAATGATAAAAGGTTATTACACCATTTTCCTCTTCTCTGTCACCAGCAGTAAAGGATTCTGGCAACTCTTTTAACCTTGCTTACCTTATCAGTGACCTTATCAGTGAGATTATGCCAGTGGTCTGCAGAGCTGAGAAGCTGCCCTAGACTCTGCAAGTGTGTGATTTCTTATGAACCTAATGGGCAGTTCAATTTTTAGCAGCATCTTCCTTAAGACATAATTGATAACAGAACAAATGGCTGATTGCTAGATCACCCACTAGGTGGATATGGTGAATGGATCTTGGCCACCAATTCCTGCATCTCACTGTATCTGTCAAAATGGGACCATCCATGATAAAAAATGAAAAAGGAAGACATTTTATTGTTCACGCTTATGAAGCATTCAGTTATTGAACCTGTAATCTATGAGAAATTTTAAGGACATAAATATATTTTAATTCTTTTGGCAGTGAATTTGCTGGTTTAAAATAAAACATAAAACAATCAAATATATGTTATTGTAATTATAAAGTCAAAAGATAACAAATATCTTGGTACATATGTCACCAAGAAAAGAATACAAATCTGCTAGCAAATCTTTAGAAGATGGAAGCATAGAAAATGGAGTATCAAACATATTTGTTGTTGGCCAGGAAAAATGGGCTATTAGGGGAAACTGAGTGTCTGCAAATAGCATAAGGCTTGACTCTGATGGATAACATAAGTCAGCAAGACTGGTAAGAAATAGCACGTTGTAGCTGCAGTGTATGGGAATTTAGGAATAGGAAAGACTTACACACCCTCGTGACCGTCCTGTAGGACTTGTAGCCGTCCCCAGTAATGTGTGTATTCTGAAGAACTGAACTGTCAGTTTAGGTAATAGGATTTTTTTTGAGGCAGGTGTTGGTGGGGGCAGGAAGGGAGTCATCTGTGATAGTGAAATGCATATGAAAAGCAAAAGAGATGCTAATAGGAATCAGATGAATTGAAGAGGATAAACAATGGAGGATGTATTGAGGAAGAATAAGGGAAAAAATAGAAGAAAAAGCAAAAAGTAGTTTGTTTATTTTGTTTTTGTGGTGCTGGGAATGGAACCCAGGGTCTTGCACATAGTAGGCAAGCGCTGTACCACTGAAAACACCACCAACCCAGGATGTTTAAAATAGGGGGAAAATAGCTTGGGAATAATCTCTTGTGGGATGATGGAAGAGTAGTACATGGTGCCACTAGAAGTACAGTGGCACAACTAGCGTTTGTTGAGGGTTATTATGTGGTAGGTGCCGTTCTAATTTCTCGACTTATGCCTCACAACCCTGTGTAAACATGCATTTTACATATAAGGAAATGAGGGAGTTCATCATTCCTGGATGATGATGATGAAGATGAAGATGATGATGATGATGATGATGAGGAGGAGGAGGAGGAGGAGGAGGAGGAGGAGGTTTCAGCCGGGGCCTTTTGATGTGGAAATCGACCCTGGGCAGGACACAGGACTCAACCACTACCGGGCAGCAGAGCTTCACCTGCCCCTTCTATTCACTCATCTACCTGGAGTTATTCACTAAGCTGCTGCAATTTACAGTGCGATCTGCGGAGAATGACCTTGTCACACCAATCCAAAAGAAACTCCTTCCATAATTAAACTGTGGGCAAAATAATTCAGGATATTTTCTTAACCCCTAAGACTGAAATTAAAGTTGTTACTGATCAATTAATGAGGCGATAATTAAACAGAAACTAGAGAACTTGGCTGATTGTAGATCAGTACCTAAAATTTTCTTTTCCAATTCACATCATATGAGATGTATTTAATTACATTTATCACACATGCATATTTAATATAATCCTTTGTGACAGATTTACGGGTCTTCACTGTCATTGTATCTGATTCCTTTTGTCATTATTACACGTATTTTTGGGGAGAGACATAGGACTGTTTCCAAGGCAATAGTGATAAAAACAAACTTATGGGAGACGGTTGTCTCTTTTTGTTTTCATAAAATAGTCATCTCATTTCTTTCTAGAAGATCACAAGAGGTATTATAATTATATTTTAGGATAATATGTTACTTTAAAAATTTATTTATTTTTGTGTAGTGCTGAGGATCAAACCCCAAATGGTAGGTTTTCTTTACCCTGCTATTCTATTTTAGGATAATATTTTAATAAATTGAAGAGCAGGATAAAGAAAATCTACCATTTTGTGTTATATTAAGATATAAAATTGTGTTATGTAGTTAATATTGAAATGCTCAGAATCATCCATTATGGTAACAGCATAAAAATGCCATGTTTTGTCATGCTTTCTCTAAGAAATAAATGTCGAGGAGCTGGGGTTGTGGCTCAGTGGTAGAGCACTTTCCTAGCATGTGTGAGGCACTGGGTTTGATTCTCAGCACCACATATAAATAAATGAAAAATAAAGGTTCATCAACAACTGAAAAAAGATTTTAAGAAAAGGGGCTGGGGTTGTGGCTCAGCGGTAGAGCGCTCACCTAGCACGTGCTAGGTGCTGGATTTGATCCTCAGCACCACATACAAATAAATAAATTAATTAAATAAAAAATGTTGAAGCAAGTAATAGCATAATTAATACATTTATTAAATGATAGGAAAATCATGCATTTCTTATTGTCAGCATCTTTATTTGTGTTTCACAAATCAACTAGCAGTTTATGTACGATTCAGTAAACTAGAAATGTTAGATGGTGTTAATGTCCCAGGTTACCGACTGCATGATGCACGGATTTCTTTGTCCGTGGGCCTGTGGATATACCTCATTGAATACCGTCATTCTGTTAGCAGTAGGTGAGATAAGAACCGGTAAACAGCTCTCTCCCTGATGGCCTTTTGGAGTAGGACTGTGCAGTGAGCCTCTCCTACATGCTAACACTGTGTCTTAGTGCTAAGATTACTTTTGATGCTTTGGCTTTAATTTTTTTATGAATTTAAGAGTGTTGCAATATTTTCTGTGACTTTGTATTAGTTTGTATGTTGTAGAATTTAAGATAAAGGTGTTATCTATACACACACACACCAAAGAAAAAAGAGTGTTGCAAGATGGTTGTTCCTGCAAATGGCTCCTACTATGTGGCTCTCTAATTTCTTTCTGTGTCAAGTAGGGGAGGAGAGGATTGAGTTGGAGTATGTTACTTTGAGGACCCTTTCTAGCCTAAGAGTCAAATCTGGAAGATGCACTTTTTTCCTTTTGTGTGTGTGTATAGTACAATCATTTTAAAGATATATTCTGAAAGCCAGTTACAGGGGCAGGGATTAGCTATTCCTTTCTGAAATAGTTACAGCTTGATTCACGAGTCTGTTTTTTATCCTTCATTTTGTTTTCAGAAATGGAAGCAAGATATGTGGTTATGGTGGAATACCTGAATTTTTATCTAAGATCAAACACTGTGCAATGCTAATCTTCTTAACATTTGATGACAAATTAAAAAAAAAAGAATTTAGAATTTGCCTGTGACAAAAAAGAAGGTGTGTGGTGAATCAAAACACTTTTACAGTCCATATCTTCCCAGAGTTTTATTATTTTTGGAAAAAAAATTGGCAAGTACTTTGTTTTGTAAGTTTTACATTCCTAATGTTGAATAAAAATGTCCGATTGTTTAGCAGGTGCCCAGTGTAATAGAAACTGTAATATTTTTACTGTGTCATGAGGTATCTCTGAGGAAGTGCCTTTTTTTGTTGTTGTTTTTTAGGTAAAGGATGTAAGTAATCTCTCTCAAATGTAAAATTAATTTAGGGCGTGTACTTTTTTTTCCCCTTCTGGTGACGTAGATAGGAAAATCAGATGTTCCAAACAACTCATGGAAAATGTTCCGCATCAGCATCGTCAGTACTAGAAATGCAGTCAGATGCTCTTCGTGGCATATAGGCTTACAGGGAGATTTTTAAATGTGGAAAAATGCCTTCTTGATATTGGAAAGAAATCGTGTTTGAATTGTTGTTTTAAATGTCATAAATATTCTTATTTTGATTACCTTTCAACAAAACCTATTTCTGTGATCAGGCTGGGGAACGTTTTCAGAAAATAGAGGGTATAGGGATGAATTCCAGTAATCCCACCCATCCGAGCCTTCTGGTCGATTCAAGTTCATAATGTCAGTGCTTTACACGAGCATGACGTCTTAAATGACTGCAGAAAGTAAGCCGCTGTGTCCTTGTGCTGGGGACTGCTGTTCCAAGTCCCCTCTTGGAGTTTGAGCTTCTCAGCAGCAGGCCACATCCCCTTCTGCTCATTCTCACGTTGGCTTTGGTCCCCTGTATCTTGGGTTTTGTAAATGACCACTCTTGTGCTTATGAGAAATTATCCTGGCTCTCATGATGAGATGGGGCAGGATCTCTGCAGGAGACAGGTGTGCAGCAGTGGTCCCATGACATTATGTGGTCCCCAGGATTGGGCAGAGGTGGTGAGGTGCGATGGAGAGAGGTCCTCAGGGCATTTGAGGGCCTCCCCAGTCTCTGTTAGTTCCCAAATCTATGTCTTCCCTTGCTACTATGCCCTCTGTATTGTCTCCTTTGTGACCTGTAGAGTCCCATGTATCCACCCTTTTCTGGAAGTTCTACTAAATTCTTGCCTTTACCAAAACCTTGTGGTAGTTTCTCTCTCAAACTCTGCACCTCAGAAATGTCCAGTGGATTCAACTGTGACTCCTGGTGTCACTCTAGACCATGGTTCCTGTCTCTCATAAACCTCGTCTTCTTTGAAACTCATGTGAGTCAACCTCATCATCTCACCTTCTTCTTGGCAACTTTGGGTTCCTGCCCTTGCACCTCTCTTCGTGCAGTTGAAGATTAGCAACCAGTGTGTGGTCAATCTCTCTGCTGCCATGCAACCTGTATTTTCTCTCCATCCCTGGACATTATTCTTATTCCTATCTCCTGACCTGTAATTACATCATTCACTTACAAGTGCCCCTGGCTTCCTCAGCCCTTCACTCTTCCATCAGTTCCCCTCACTTTCTCTGTGTCTGAGGCCACGTACCTGGGCATTGCTGGAGGACTTCATATGGCCTGGTGTCCTTCCTTGGCTGCTGATTTTCCTGTTCTCTGGTAAGCTTTCTCTGCTTCCTTCTCCTCGGTGACTCACGTCTTTGTGCTGTTGTCACACTTCCTACTTTCCTTCCAAACGTCCTTCTCCTCCACACTACCAGTGCTGCACTGAGCACCATCCTTTTTATTTTTGTTTGGTCTAATTCATTCTCAAGCTATAGCCGGAATGACTTTTCAAAGTATCACGTGGAGGGCTGGAGCGCAGCTCAGTGCTAGGGTACTTGTGTGTCCTGGGCATGTACGGTGTGTTTGTAATGTGGGTGTGTTGTGCTCCAGTTGGGACCTTCAGTCCCCCATTGCTGACCTCTGTCACCTTTGTCTTCTGGGTTCCTGGCACACTGGTGTCAAATCAGCTAGTTCTCTTACTCCACGGTTTCTTGTTTCATTTTGCCTCCTGCCCTCCCCATGACATTCCTTCTGGAATATTCCTACCCACCCCCTACTACTAGCACACTTACCACATTCCTGCCGCCTTTTGGTCTTAGCTTAAAGGTCACCTTCTCAGAGAGGCTTTCCTTCTGGCTGAGAAGTGAAGAATACCAAAAATCAGGATGATTGGTGGTCTTTTAGAATGTGTGTTTAGTAGTCAAACTGTAGAAGGTTGTGGGGAAGGGTATGTAGTAAGAAGGTAGGTACTCAGCTTGTTCTAGAACCTGTCAGAGAAAAGGAGAGACCTAGGTGGGTAGTTAGGAAGTCCTGTCCAGGTTTCAAAGCAGAGAGGACATAGCCAGTGTAGACCAAAAGTCAGAAATTGATTAAAAGGAACAAATTAAGAGGCAGAAGAGGTGTATGATGTGGGGAAAGACCATAATGATATACAAGAAAATGAGAGGAGTCACATCTGACTATAATTTCAGTTAAAAAAGAGAAGGTCATCTAATAAGAATGTGGCCCAGTTTTAGTATTATAGTTAATAAAAGTTTGATGCACCTAAATACTAGGCCTGTTTAAGGATGTAACATAACATCTTTAGGTCAGTGTTTCTAGATGGAGGTATTGTGTCTTTTGAGTGTCCTTAAAATATATGGAGTCTTTACACAATTCAGAGTATTCTAGTGTTTTCACAGCACTGAAACATTTCAGCAATGTCTGCCTTGGAGGGTGAGTGGTTGTGTCGTTTGGCACTTCACTTTTGGTCTGTTTTTCTTTTCATCCCTACATTGAATTTGATTTCATTTCTTAGCTTCTATTGTCTATTAAGTAAAGGATCATAAAATTTCATGCCCAAATGGAGATGCTTGATCAAAACAAAAATTCCTTTCAATATTGGAAATAGCTCTATCAGGAATGACTGTCAGAAGACATCTGAGACAGAAGGGCTTCGTAACCACAGAAGCACACAGCTTAGACCCAGCTGAGACCTTAGACACTGCTGGTCCAGGTCCCTCTTTTTCAGAAGAGGAAAAGACATTATCTGAAACACATTGTAAAATTGGGTGTGGTAGATAAAATTGGTCCATCTGCAGGCAGAGAAACTGAAATGAGTATCACCCAGTTAACAAAAAGGCTGTTTTAAGAAAACTGCCACATTTATTGCATGCCTACAGTGAAAGGTCTGTCATGTACTAGAGGACATAGCTAATTCTCACTTTAAAGTGAACTTTAAATATATATAATACTCTCATCCAGGACAAAATTTTAAAGTACCCAGGATTCATAGTGAAAAGCAAGCCTCTCTTCCATCTCTCTTCCTCAGCCACTCTGTTCTGCTTACTCATTTGTTCAGTGATTTTCTATGTATTAAAAAAAAAAAAAAACCACAAATGAGCTGCTGGGTACTCCTATAATTCCAATGACTAGGGAGACTGAGACAAGACATTCACAAATTCAAGGCCAGCCTGAGTAACTTAGCAAGACCCTGTCTCAAAATTAAAATATTAAAATGACTAGAGATTTAGAGTAGTGGTAAAGTGCCCAGGGTTCAAGTCCCAGTACCAAAACCAACTATAACCAGCCAAACAACAACAAGCAGACAAAAATCACCACATATACATTGCTATTTTTTTCCTTAACAAATGATGGCATATTGCATATATTATTCTGTATTTATCTTGGGGATAGTTTTGCATCAGTATCTATAGAGATGCCTTATTTTTAAAGAAAAGGTCCTCTACGTTCTCACATGCCACAGAATGTCTATTTATATCATACAGTTTAATGAAACCTTGGCTGGGTATAAAATGACGGGACATCGTTTCCTCTTGTCGGTGTTTAGACCACATTTTCCATAGTTTTCTGTATCAGTTGCTCTGGGGTAATTTGGCTGACCCGATTTGTTTTTACTTTCTTGTGATTTCTTATTTCTGCCTAAATACATAATTTTTTCTTTAGTCCTAAAATCCACAAATGTCAACAGTCTATAAATTCAGGGTTTTATTTATTTTGAAAGTCTTATATTTTTGACTTTTACATTTATTCTTTAAGTACTTTTTTGAAGGAGGCGGTTGTATTTTCTTTGTGTCCCCTCTCCTCCCCCTGTGCATCTATTGTCTTTGCTATAAGTTGCCTTTATAATGTTGGTCCTTTCGATTTTTGTCTTATATAATTTTTCAATGTCTTGTATGACTTTTTAGTCACATTCTATTTTTGGTTGCTTCTTAATGTGGCTTTTATCTCTATAATGTTATTTTTCTCTTCGTTTTTTTTTTTCTGAGTTCTACCAGCTTGATTTTCATTTCCTTCTGTTGTTGTATAATCTCTTCTTTGAACCTTTGTTTTTCTTCTTGAGCTTTTTTTTTTTTTTTTTCCTTGTTTTAAAGAGGGGTCACATTTCCTATGGTTGCCTTTGAGACTTTGGAGAATTATTTATCTGATCTCTTCCTGTGTTTCTTTGAACAACTCTTCTTGTGTTATATGCTTTTTAATTTACCTTTTTTTCTCATAATTTTTCCCCCAAAATTGTACTCTGAGATCCAGTGTTGGTTGTTTTCTGATTAGGGTTTGTGTTGTGGTGGGGGAGGCTGGCTGAGAGCTGGGACAGCCGGGCACGTCACCCTTGTCACCCCTCACCAGCACTACTTACTCATTTCCCACTAGTAGTTGGCACTGGGAGGTCGGGTGGTGTTCTTTAAGGAGCATTTCAGGGCTACTGTAATGACATGCCACTTTTACCTCCACCTGCTCTTTTCCGTCACCCTGGCCTAGAGGGCTGGGTGTGAACAGGAGGGACGACTCAGGAATAAGCATTGTCTCCTTCAGTCTGCACCCACCTTCCCGTGCTGTCTGACTGTGGTTCAAGCAGGTGGTCTCTGCCTCCGCTCTGCCTTATCCTAGGTTCACCCATTTAATAATAGCACCTGTGCATCTCTGTATCTCTTGGTGGGATTTATGTGTCTTGGAGATCTGATTCCCAGTAGCTGGAGGCCTGACGAGGCACCTGGCAGCTCTTAGCACATTTCCTTTCCTCGTTAAATTTTCACAGATGTGTTTCATAGTTTGTGATTTGGGATTATTTCAGTTATATAGTGAAATTACAGTTTCACTCATTAATTATTAGGTGTACTAGGAAATGTGGTTTCTGAATATTTCCATCTCCTGCAGCCTTTCTTACAAGCCCTCTACTGTTAGTAGGGGAAGGGGAAGAAAACTTACGTACAAACAGACCTGGCCTCTGTGTTTAAACACCGTCTTTCAGGTAACATGTTTCAGGCAGGCCTCTTGCTCATCCCCAGCTTCTGTCAGTGTGGGCTGGGAGCATGTGGGGGGCTTTTGGAAATGGTAGGTGGCCTCGTGATGAGGACAGTGGGGAGGAGCTCGACTCAGCACTGTTCTTGTTAAGTCCTGCAGAGAGCCTGTTGCAGTGAGGCATGTGCTCGTTGGGCTGTTAGGGCCTTGAAGGCCTTGAAGAGGCCTTTGCTGCCCTTAGTCGCTGCTCTTGGCCTGTAGTCATGGAGTCACCTGTACCTTGTGAACTTCGTCCTGACCCAGACCTTCAGGGTCTTCTCACTAAGGCATAGAAACTTCTGAATTCCGGGCCTGACATACTCAGGTGCACAGTCCAGCTACTTCCTCCTCCGTCAGGGCCGTGCCATCGCCCCCACACGTCTCGGCAGCGCTGTGATACTGAGTGCCGGGCTCCCGGAAGCCTCAGCCTCCCCTAGACTGTGTCCTCCAGCTCGGATGTTGGTAGGGTTCCTGATACTGGCGAAAATGTTTTCCCTAGTCTTTCTCCCTGCCATCCTCTACCTGTTCCCAAGGTCCAACAGGAAACAGTGAGGACTCTCATATCTGGATTTAAAGAGTGAGTGGTTTTTAAGAGAAGTGATAGGAGGTAGTTTTTAGGGATCATATATCTTGGGTCTGCTCCAGGTTTATTTTGAAACTTGAGCAAACATTAAGTATCCCTTTGTTGTCTACTGTAGACTTAAAATAATAATGTTATTTGTTTTTTGCCTCTCATACTAATGAGTTAGGAAATAATCATCAGTGAGTGGAAAGAAAAACCTTTTAGTATTTGTTATTTTAAGTTAGCTTTTATTTGTTTCTTTACAATTGCTTTTATGTTATTTATTTGGAAATTAATTTTTTTCTCTTAAGAGTGTCTCTGCTTTGCAAGATTACGAGTCTTTTTTTTTCTTTGCATTGTCATGAATGAGGACTTGATAAAACTAGTCACTTATGATTGATAAAAGTATGATAGAACTTTGCAAAGTTTGAATGATCTTTGGATATTCAACACCAAAGAATTTTGCCTAATTAAAGTCTGTTTAATTAAGATAACAATGCGTAGTCCTTCATTAAAATTACTACAGAAAAAGTTCTTCCTTGGTCCTTGGAGAGGATATTATATGCAAGCCCTGTTGCGTGGGTTGCAGAATGTCACTGGAATTTATATGCATTACTTGTCTAATTGCAGTAAATGTGGCGTGTCCAGATAGGTTTCGAGTTAGATGGCTGTTTGTTCCCTACTGGAAATTGCTTGAAGCCTCAGTACCAGAGGCAGCTGTTCGTAGGTCCTTCACCTCTCCCCAGAGATGGCTTGGAAGACTGTGTGGTTGGACCCTGTCTTTCATGGCTGGAGCAGTAAACATGACAGGTTGTTGGGGAGCCATCTGTTTAAAATGGCTTCTGCTTTGTATGCAGCAGTGAACTTGAGATCAGTTTTCTGTCTTTCTTCATATAACAGTCTTATTTGGTGTCACAACAGGTGGAAGTTGATGGGTCGAAACTAAATGTGACCAGTACGTGGAACTTGGCTTCGCCCTTATTGTCTGTCAACGTTGATGGCACGCAGAGGACTGTGCAGGTGAGTGTTCTGACGATCTGCTCAGAAGCCTTCCTCCCATTCAAGATCTTGTCAGTACCGTGTGGCTAGTGCTCACAGACACAGTGAGGAAAGCTGTATTGTATTCATCTTACACTTTATATGCTTGAAAACATTTTTTTAAAAAATTTTAGAGGCTCTGTAGTTATATCTTAATCTGAGAAATTAATATTTTTTTCAGGCGATCTCAGAAGGTTAGTGTGTTATATTTTGTTAAATAAAGAATCAGCAGTTTTCTTTGCTGTTGTGGGTTTTTAGTTGTAAAATGTGGCTGACAGGCATCATTATCTTCCTTATCTATCCATTGGAATTTTACAGTATAAGATTAAAAGAAAAACAAGCTGTATAGGTTGTCATCCTATAGCACATGACTTTTTAACCTTTCTTTCTCCCCAGATGTAAAATGTTTTGCATTGAGGAGATGCCTTGAAACCTAGAGTTGAAAGAATTCTCTTTGTAATCGGTGACCTCTGTTTTTAAGTGGGAAACTATGGAAAGAGATTCTGCCCAAATCCCCCCAAACACATGGAAAATGTGGTTATCATGTGAATAAAAATCACAAATCCCATAGCACTGAATGCTGATTCTTTAACTTGATTTTACAGAGAAAACTAATGTTTAAGACTTAGAGAAATGAAGGGCGTTAGAGGTAAAAACTGATACATATCTACCTCTAGTAAAGACTGCAGGCAGAGGATTCAATTCACAGTAATATTTGATGACTGAACTGATTTCCCAGCCAGACTCAGTTGGCGTATTATCTCTGTGGTTTTAAGAAACCTTCAACTCTCACTACTGAGCCCTCCCTAGACTCTGACTTGAGTTTTGATGACTTGTCCCTGTGTAACGTTTTCTCTCATACTTTCTTCCATATTCTAACTCTGTCTTATTTCATTTTCCAACTCTATGTAAATGTAAATCAGGAGATGAAACTCTTTCAGACACTTGAAAGAAATATCGCTACATAATTTCATGTCACTTCAATCCATTTATTATTGTGTCTTCCAAAATATGGTTTGTTGTACTTGTTTGGGTTCAGCAGAATGTTTTCTGCAGCGAATGTTCTGGTTCCAGCGGTCGTGTGTTTTGGCACACAGGGGGACCTCTTGGTGGTGAGAGGAGAGAGGCAGAGTCTTTTCCCCAAGATCTCTCCCCACCTGGACTTGGCAGACCCCCGACTCCATCCATGGCCCTTTCACATGGAGGATAGACGGCCGGATGTGTGTTCAGAATAATCACCTGAAATATCTCAGCCAATCTCTCTCCAGTCTTGTCAGTCCTTTGCTGTGGAGAGAGTGACCACACCTGAGATAAATGGTCCCTTGAAGGCAGATCCGTTGGCTCTTGGAAGAGGTCATTACATCCAGTCAGTGCACTCTAATTGGAAGGAAATAAACTTGTGCAGAGAAGTAGATGGCGTATTAGAAAAAAGTCACTTACCTTAAAAAAAGGTGAGGAAAGATTTTCCATATGGAAGGGAATTTTGTCTACTTTCTGTGGATCTTAGCATTCAGTTCTGACTTTCCAAAATATAACATGGCTTCTGCAAAATTAACGTAGCCATAGTAATCATAAATAAAGCATAATGCTTATGGTGTGTCAGATACAAGCAACGTACATACATTAACTCCTTTAGTCTTCACAACTGTATGAAGTAGATACTATTGTTTATATTTTTATCAATGAGGCCACTGAGCATCAGAGAAACTAAGTAACTTGTTCAAGGTCACACAGCTAGTGAGAGATGGAGTCAGGATTTAAACCCCAGCAGTCTTTCTGTGGGGTCCTTGCTATGGTGAACTAAGTAACTTCCCTATAGACACACAGCTAGGCAGAAGCTGAGCAGAAATTTATCCCTGGCAGGTGACCCCAGAGTATGTGCATTTCATCATTATGCTGTAGCAGTTTTTGACATTTCCTATTGGAGTTCAAATAATGATTTACCTTGCATTCATGCTGAAAACTAGTAAGCTCAAGCTTTGATGTGCTACAGAATCAACTTGAAGACTCACTGAAACTCAGATGTTGGACCCACCCATAGCATTTACTCTGAGTCAGAAGGTGGTGTGAGCTAACTCTGCATTCTAATAAGCTTCTAGATGCTGCTGGTCTGGGGACCCCAGTTTGAGAACCACTGCTTTCAACCTTTGCAATCAGAATAAACTGGGAGGAATGAGCTGATGACTTAAGTAGGAGCCAGATCACACAAGGCCTTCTTTTTTAAAAAAAATATTTTTTAGTTGTAGTAGATTCAATACCTTTATTTGTTTGTTTATTTATTTATTTTTATGTGGTATGGGCCTCACATGTGCTGGGCGAGTGCTCTACTGCCGAGCCACAACCCCAGCCCAAGGCCTTCTTAATTCCACAGTTTGGGCTCTGCCTTATCCACAGGCCAAGGGGAAGCCAAGGCAGAGTCTTCAGTAAGGAGGTGACGGTGTAACAGAAGTGTAGCTTACAGGGAGCTCTGGGGATTGTTGTGTGTGAAGAGCAGACTGGAGGAGGCTGAGGCTGTGATTGGAGGCAGAGGGGGAGAAGTCAACAGGAATTAGAGAAAGGAGGTGAGGAATCTCTAGAGGGTGTGGCGGCAGAACATCTTAATCTCACACACCAGGACTGCACGTGCTTCCCTATGTGGCTGCACCAAAGTAAACGCCCACCAAAAGAGTGGTGCTAATGGCACTGATAACACGACTAGCAGCTGGCCTCATTCTGCGCTCACCATGTCGGCCTCTGATTGTTCCAGGTTCCTCATATTTACTAGTTTATTTTATCCCCACAGCGGCCTGATAAAGTGTGCACTAGTGGAATCCTGTTTTGCTTTTGGGGAAATAGAGGCTTGTAGGGGTTAACTTGCCTGCCCAAGGCATTCTCCTAGTGAATGAAAGAACCAGAATTTAAGTCCAGGAATTTGTATCCTTAATAATTTTACTTTATATTCAAGTGAACTCTTAGTGTTCCCAGACTACTAAGATTTCTCCTGACTGAGGAGAAATTTTAAATTGAGGTATAATTTTTAATTGAGGTATAATTTATAATTGAAGTATCTCAATTTAAAATGCAGAGAATAATGCTGAACTTCAGGGTCTCGATGTAGACTCTCTGGTCACTGAACACATCCCGGGGAACAAAGCACTGGGGGTGTGCCACCACACTTACAGAGCTTGTGGTCAGACTAACCCACACCTGCGCTCCCCTGCCACAGTGAGAGGGTCCTCACTGACTAGGAACAATGACCAGGAACAATTTGTTCCAGAAGAAGAGGTCACACAGGAGAAAAGATATCCCAGAAGACACTAAAGAAAAAAAATTTGTGGCACAGGAAAAAATTCAGCATAAAATAAATATAAATAAAAGTTTTTTTTTTTAAAGAAGCACATTTAGGAAAAAATCTTTGTATACATGGGAGTAGAAATACATATTTAAATAAATGTAAACATAAAATGCCTGAAGCATAAAGAAAAAGAATAAAATCAACGATATTAAATCTCTGCCTTAAAACTTTACCTGGATAACCAAAGACCTTAAAGACCCAAGTCCCGCACTGGCAGAAGCAATCTGGAATACATAACTAAACAAAGGATCAGGGTCCACAACACACAAAGAATCTCTACTCATCAATAAGCAAATCATCCAGTTTCAAAAATTGGACAGAAAGTCATGAACAGGCATTTTACAGAAGAAAAAACAGGACTGCTAATAAATATATTTCAAAAACACTCATCATGAAAAACCTGGAAAATATTCTTTGAGGTTACAAAGAGATACCATTTAAACTCCTCAGCCAGGAGAAATCTTAGTATTCTGGGAACACCAAGAGTTCACTTGACTATAAAGCAAAATTATTAAGGGTACAAATTCCTGGACTTAAATTCTTTCAGGGTGAGGTAAAGAGGAACCTGGCAAGGATTGTTGATTTGAACGAAGAGTCGCAATCTGGCATTTGTTTTCTGGACGTGGCAGATGTTGGAAGCTGGGTGGTGGCTCCCAGGGTGCTTTTGTGGATTTGGGGATTCCTTAGAACACTTACTGCACACCATGTCTCTTCCGGTTGCCTGCTGAGCTGAGTCTAGATGTTCTCATTAGTCAGGGTCCTGCTACATAATCCACATCTGGGCCACAGGAAGTAGTTATGAATCCTTGCTTCCCTAAACTGAGGTCCAGAGTGAAAGTACAAACTTCTGTCATTGCTCTGACACCAACTAGGGATCGATTGATGGTCTTCCTTAGAATCCCTCAGACCACAGGAGACACATGCAAACGAGACTCTCATCAAGTCCCTTTCACTTATGGTGTTCAAACTCACATTCTTAGCTTAACAGTCTGTCTCTTACATCCTCTGGAGGTACAAGATGGGCAGCTGCTGTTGCCTAGGTAGCTTCATCTAGCATCGTTCCCAAGGGTGCATGGACACTTAACACCTATTTCATTTTATTGCTAAATCCCTGTTATTACATGAAAATGGCACTCAATTTTATTATCTAGTTAGATGATGAAGTATTTGGGAGGCAGCCTGTGTTTTTGTGAAAATTAGCTCCTTATTCATCCAATCAGATTGCACTGTCCATGCACTTTCCTGGTTTTCATTGGTAAATATTACTCATGACTTTCTTTAAAAATAAATTGTGTTTTGCCAGTACCATCATTTGGATCATGAGTTTCATGGGTTACTAGCTTCCTTTAGTTAGTCTAAATTAGATATTTTGAGTTGACTTTGAATTCCTACTGCCTTCCTGAGTTCCTGGCATGTATAAAGGCTGAATAATGAATGAATAGGTGGGTAGGTAAATGGACAGTAGCCTCGAATTTTAGAATTTCAGAAATAAATATCTTACCTGGCACAGTGGCTCAGACCTGTAATCCAAGCAGCTTGGGAGGCTGAGGCAGGAGGATTGAAAGTTCCAAAGATCAAAGTCAGCCTCAGCATTTAGCAAGACTCGAATCAACTTGTGAGACCCTGTTTCAAAATAAAAATTAAAAAGGGCTGGGGATGTGGCTCAGTGATTAGGTGCCCTGGGTTCAATCCTGAGCATCAAAACAAACAAACAAGCAAACAGAAAAAGCTTTCTAAAAAGCTGATTTATCAATTTTATTTAATTCTTAATCTTTCTACATTTGCTGAATTCATATTTGTTAGATAGGGAGTTGGTAGTGTCCTGCAGAAGCAGATTCACTGTGATTTCTGTGAGAAAAAGACTATCAAGAAGGCTCCTGAGGACCCGCCCACGGGCTCCTTGCTTATCGAGCAGTCCTTGGCCTACATTTGCTCTGGGTAATCTTGTGATTTTGTACGTTTGGTATCCTGTAAGCCTCTTGTGTTTGGTTTTCCAACTCATTCTTCATGCTTGGGAAATTTTCTGATATTATCTTATTGAAGAGATTGTGCATTCCTTTGGTTTGAAACTCTGTGCCTTCCTCTATCCCAATAACGCTGAGATTTGGTCTTTGGATGCTGCCCCATAATTCTTGGATGCTCTGTTCATGGTTTCTTCACCGTGTGATCAAGTTTATTTTCCAGATTGTATACTTTGTCTTCATTATCTGACTTCTTTCTTCCAAGTGATCTAGTCTGTTGGTTATGCCTTTTTTTTTTTTTTTTTTTACTTTTGTTTGTACCTTTACTTGTCTATTTTCTTTTTCTTTTTTTTTTAATTAGTTGTTCAAAACATTACAAAGCTCTTGGCATATCATATTTCATACATTTGATTCAAGCAGATTATGAACTCTATTTAGAGTTTTTTTATTTGATTTATTGTATCCTTCATTTCAAGGATTTCTGACTTTTTTTTTTCAGAGTCAGTCTCTCTCTCTCTCTCTCTCTCTCTCTCTCTCTCTCTCTCAGGAATCTTTTGTTTCCTGTATTTGCTCTCTTATCTCATTGTTGTAGTGAACAATTTTTGCCTGAATTTGCTCATTTAGACATTCTTTAATTCACAGATCACTTTAATTATGAACCTTCTGAACTCCTTCTCTGACACTTATCAACTTCTCTGTCCATGGGTTCTGTTATTATAGTGTCCTGGTTTGTTTGGGGCACTTTCCTCCCTTGTGTCTATGTGCCTTCCTGTCTTGCAGTGTGGACCTGAGATATTACAGTTTCTTCCCTATATTCTTGTAGTACCCGTGTAGATTGTCTATACCTCACCTTGATGTTGGGTTTCCAAACTCTGCTGGTGTCCCTCAATGTGTGTTATTGCATCCTGGACCTGGGTCCTGAGCAAGTTGGTATGGACAGATCTGAGCCAGGCCTGGACTCCCGCGGTAGTCTGCTGGTCGGGAAGGGGTGATCCTGCGCCTGAGGCTAGGCTGTGGCAGGTGTCTGTCCCTCAGGTGGAAGGGTGAACTGGGCCTACTGTGAGCCTGGATCGGGCGCGCCCCGCTGTGGGCAGTCTGGGCTAGGTCTCTGCTCCTGTGGTAGTCTGCTGGTCTCAAGATAAAAATTTTTTAAAAGAGGCTAGAGATGTAATGGCCCTGGGTTGATCTGTAGTACTGCAATAATAATAATAATAATAATAATAATTATTATTATTATTATTATTATTATTATTATTTTACATATATACTTATATTTTGTGTATATAAATAATGTATATACATGGTATGTATATAAATAACGTAAGATACATACTATTTTATATAATTTACATTTTTTTTTTTGTGTGTGTGTGTGTGTGTGTGTGTGTGGTGCTAGTGCTAGAACCCAGGACCTCCCATGTGTTAGTCAAGTACTTTACTGCCGCTGAGCTACATATCCAGGCCTACTAATATATTCTATTTAACCCATTATACACAGAATGTTATTTCAACATGAAACAATACAAAATGTCACTAATGTAACACCAGAAACAACCCAGCTGTGTGGCATGCCTGCAACACTATCATGTCTTAAACAGTGGAATGATTCAAGTCCTACCAAAATAATGAGTTGTCTTTAACAGAAAAACTCATTATATTGCTTCAGTGTTTAAATTAAAATTTAAAAAATTATTAAAGTTAAATATAATTGAAATTCTTCCATCCCGCTGGTCACATTTCAGGTCGTCAGTAGCCACACTTGGCTACTGATTTGGTATGAGTTTGAACAACTCATAAGCCAAACTCCTTGTAAATCAGAGTGTTTTAGATGGAAAAGCAGTGATTCCCTCCACCCCCCAGTGTTCCCCCATATGTCAACCACAGTTTTGGTATTTTTCATTTAAAAATAAATTGGAACAATGGACTGAGGAATAATGAATAAATTCATTTTAAACAGAAGGTAAATTTATCATCTTGTCAGATTTTCCTAATTTTAAGTTTAGAACCATACAAAAGTTAGAGCTATTTTTAAAAAGTGGAACGATTTCCTGCCTGTAGTATATAACCAAAGTGACCAAAGGAAACAAAATATTTTACATATATACTTATATGTAAAATATAAGTGTATGCTGTGTCCTGTCCGTGCTGAGCTCTCTCTGTTTTCTCCACCACCCTAGAACCTTTGTAGTGAGGAACTTGCTGGATCAGTAGAACTTTTAAAAATTATTACTGTGGTCAAGCTCCGAGATTCCTATAAAGTCATTTTTTTAAAACATTGAAAGAGACTCTTCAGTTTTACTTTGAGCACTCAAATAGTTCTGCATTTCTCATACAATGTCGTTTGTCTGCTGGGATGGAACATATTGTTTCTGTTGGCATTTTATGGACTGCATTTTCACTGCCTACGCTCACGTTGTTGGAACATTTGCAAGCAGAGCCCACTAACTGCTATTGGCCTGTTTCTTTGTGAGGCATGATTTCTTCTATCCACCTGCTCACAGCAGGTTGTCTTCAGGCCCCAAGAGTAGCTAAACACTTTGGAAAATATCTGGAGATCCTGCTAAGGCCTAACAATTTCTGCATTTGTCTGATGTGGAGCTATTCATGGTATACATTTGAAGACTTTTTTCCTTTTCTTTCTCATATTCTTGCTTAAATGTTTTCAAGAGAAGATAATTTTATTATAAATAATGGTACAGAGCAGAGTGCAGCTCTATGCATTCTATATTGAATAGGTCATTGATATTCAACTAAGTGGAACTAATTTTCCATGTTCAAGCAGACAAATTTGGAATAGTGTCACAGGAATCTCATGCTATTAACTGCAGAATACCAGATTAAATGGATGACTTGTGAATTGATTGGAGTATTAAATAGATTATATAACATGATAACTTAAAATACTTAGTGGGCTAGGTAATGTAGAATATAACCAAGCATGTGAGTATGATGGAGAAGATGGCACAGGTCTGCAGACTGTGTACACTCTGGGATGTTATTTACAAATGCTTGTCCAAACAGAATCTGAATTGATTTTTGAAATTTAACCTTTGGTTTCTGTTTTGGAGGAAAATAAATTGTTAATTTTTATATCCACTTAGAGTTCAAAATAAGTTATTTTCTTTTCAGTAGTTTAGATTAAAATGAAATATTTCCACAATGTTTAAAGGTAAACTTTAGTTTCAATCCTAGTAAGGATGCTAAACTTTAGTTTCAATCCTAGTAAGGATACTATATTTTTGAAGGGGGTACCAGGGATTGAACTCAGGGGTGCTCTACCACTGAGCTACTTCCTCAGCCCTTTCTATTTTTTATTTTGAGACAGGATCTTGCCAAGTTACAGAGGCTGGCCAGGAACTTGGAATTCTCCTGCCTCAGCCTCCTCAGTAGCTCGGATTACAGGTGTACACCACCCATTCCTGGCTAAAATAATAATGATTATTATTAGTAGTAAGTATTTATTATTATTATTGCTGTGGGCTGAACCCAGGGCCTTGAGGATGCTAGGCATGAACTATACCTCCAACCCTGAAAATTAATATTTTAATTAGAAAACTAAATGAAGGGACTTACCTTTCTGCCTAAACTTTGCCAATCCACAAACACGCTCACACGTGCATGCACGTGCACGCGTGCGCGCACACACACACAAAGTGAATTTGGAATAAGTGTTTTCCATGTTTTAAAGATGTGTCTTCCCACACCCACCACCTCTTAGAAGTAATTAGCTATTATTTTGTACTATATGTGTGTGATTACTGTAGAGTCATCAAATTTAACATGAAACCATCTATTTAGGTTGTGTAGGATATATAAATATATAACTTAGAATAAGTAGAGGTTAGTATTTTTTTCTAAAGAAGGAGGAAATGAAAGAGTAATTATTAACCATCTCCTTTTAACAGTCCTGAAAACATCAATTACAGTTACACATCTTAGAAAGCAGCTCGCCAGAAGAGCAGAAATGACCCTTTTCATTCTGCTTAAAAAATGTAATCACAATCTAACAGCTGAGATGTATGTACAGCTGTAGTTTAAAATATTAATTTTGAGGCAGGCCTACCTGCCTTCAGACTGTGGTCCTCCGAGCTTAACTGTCACCTTGGTCTTTCCTGGCACATACTTCACGATTGGGAATTGCTTGTAAAATGTCCTTCTGGAAGCCCCCCTCCCGCGCACACACACACACACACACACACACACACACGCACATGCACCTACTTTTTTCTCCTCTGCTGTTAACTAGAAAATTATATTTTAGTGGCTGCTAGAGGAAGAGGATTTTGAATAGAATGAACATTGATTGTTGTAAACATGGAAAATAATACGAGCAGCTGCACTGAGGACTGGTAAGACAAATCCCGTGTCATGGCCTTTGACGAATATTATCAATTTGGGAATCGGTGGGGGAGGAAGAAAGCGATCCTTTTCTCCCTTTTACTGCTCAGTGACATTACTTTTAAAAGTTAAATTTCCTCTGATTTTATTATTGAAGATACTTTTTTGAGCATTTGATTTGTTTTGTGACTGTTTTGACTTTGTTGAGTAAGTTGCTTATATTATATGAATTTCATTCTAACAAATGTTGAGCCATTTTTTTTCTAAAATTTTCTTTTCTTTAAAGAAATAAAAAGCACATTTTGTAAATGTTGGAGCAGACTATCAAAATAAGAAAAGAAGGAAATTTTTATCTGGCTATGAAGTGCCATTTAAAATAGAAAAAGGGGTAGAATATTTGGAGAAAATATTTTAACAAGGGTGGAATCTGTTTTAATAAGGTGGAATAGAAGTCTTAATTTGGACTGATACTTTTGCTCTTGGCTTATCAAGTGGTCAGTTCATGTTTGTTTTGGCATGCATCCAACTCATTTTTGTACATATTGAGTACTTGGTTTTTTTTGTGGATTCTAAAAGCTAATTGTCTTAATCCTTTAGTGTGGGAAAAGCAAATGTTCCTTTTAGAAATGTTCCTTTTAGAAAGAGAATTAAATTCCCTTTTCTAGTTAAGTTTCATTCCCTCTCTTTCTTAGTTCCATTTGCCAAGATATGTCAGATTTTGGTACCTCCCTGTCTTCCTTCTCTGCAAGTAGTAGTCATAAGGTAAAAAACAAGACTGTGGTCGTTCTATATTTTGTAATTGTGGCCTGCCTTGAATGGAGTCAAAGTTAGGTGGAACTTACTGGTACTTTATCTATGGATACACACTCAATGATAAAACTTTTGTTTTTCACATGACAATCTAAATTTTAAAATCTATTTTCGTATTAATTATTGTGAACTACTAATGTTTGCCTGGGAATGAGTCCAGCCCTCCTAGGGCAAGGAAAAGCCACGTTGGCATTGTCTTGGTGTGACTCGGGCAGCCTTCTGGGCATTGCAGATAAAGCCGGAGCAAGTGACACAGGAAGCCTGTAAGCACAGAAAGAAGGCAATCTTAGTAAGACCCCGGAGGCTGGAGGAGGACTACTGGATAGGATAATGCATAGAAAGTGAGACGAGGGCCCAGAGGCAGTCCTCTCTGCATAGCCAACACCGAGCCGAGACCAATGAGGAGAAGGAAAAAACCTTGCCAACGTCTGGTAGATGAAAGGTAGAAAGAATGTGGGGAGGAGAGCGGGGGAGGATGGGCAAGGACCCGGCCGTGAGCTAGGGCCCTTGTGAGCCAGAGTTAGGGTCCTACTCGTTGCCATTATGAAGCTTTTAGAGGGTTGTGCATAGGAGATGGAGAGGATGATAGGACGTGACTCCAGATCACTGCTGAGGAGGACGGGCAGCTAGCTGGGCCTGATGGTGGAGACAGAGATCATCCATTTGTCTGGTGCAGGCCTTGGTGGGAGGCCCCAGGAGCTTAGACCAGAAGACAACAGCCAGCCCACACCACCTGCTTCTGTGGACTCATGAGTTGAGTGGCTATTACATTTTTAAGTGGTTGGGATGGGGAATAATGTTTCATGGCTTATAAAAGTTATGTGAGATTCAACACTCAGATGGTAGCAGTGGAAATTCAACAAAACACAGTTTTGTTGGAGCAGAGCCTTTGCATGTGTCTGGGCGCTCTTGCAGCAGTTGCTGTGAGTAGAGGTGGAGTGCAGGGTGTGCCCTGCTCACAGCTGTGCTGGGCCTGGTGCAGGTGAAGCTACTGTGATCCTTTGAGCTCGACCAAGATGAAAATTTTGCTGAACAAGAAGAACCACCCTCAACCACTGTTACCAAACACTGAATGGCTTTGAAATCGCTTATGCTGCAGTTTAACGAATTCAACCTACACTGCAAGACGAAACTGCTTAGTGTAAAACTTGTACTGTGGCAAAGTTGTTTTGACAACAACTAGCGCTTGAATCACAATAATAGCAAGCTGCTTTGAAAAATCCTTTTATTTTAGTCGACAGGTACTAATTGTTCTTACCTGCGAGGTACGGTATGACATTTCAGCACATGTCTCCATTGTGTAGCAATCAACTCAGGATATTTAGGTTATCCATTGTCGCAGACACTCATCATTTCTTTTTGAGAAGCTCAAAAATGATAAGTGTCAGGCTTCTTTTTACACTTCCTGGGCTGTCAAAACATTTAATACAAGAAGCTAATTACAGTCTCAGCAGCATTTTTCCAAACCTCAATGCAAGGGCAAAGGGGATTTCTGTATTTTAATCCATTTAGCTGAACAGTTGAGGAACTTCTGCTTGCCCTTCCTTGGAAGTGATTAAACTTCGGAGTAAGATAAGCTGAACGGCACAGATCAGGGAAAATGTCTAACAGTTCTGTAAATGCCTGCCACGAAGTGGATCTGCTCTGGTGGAATCATGTGCTTGTGGATTGAAGTCAGGCTTTGGCAGTCCCTCTGTGTGGGAAAAGACGTTGTCAAAGATAAAATACATAAACCCCACTGCAGATCAGCAGTTATAGGCAAACATTTGCATTTGATTTTGATGATAAGGAACATCAAGCCCTATACTGGACAAACCTTTGTCCTGAAAATAAAAGAATTCCATTGTCCTTATTAGTGAACCAGTATTACAGAAAGTTGTGCTCAGCTACATTTTGAATTTTATATTTAAAAAGTTATGGAAATTTGTTTTCTCACATTATAAGTAGCCACATAATATCCACAAATTGTGCATCTGGGCTCATAGAACCTAAAATGTTTACTGTATGGCCCATTACAGAAAAAGTTTCCTGACCTCTAAATTACATCAAGATGGTAGCAGTGGAGATAGGAAGGGAACTAATGTGACATGTATTTTTGGTGGAGGGCAGAGAAGATTGGCAGTGGATTTGCCAATTAGATACTGGGTAAGATACTGGGTGAGAAGGAAATTAAAGAATGGAGTGTGAGGCTGGGTGTGGTGATGCACACCTGTAATCCCAGCTGCCTAGGAGGCTGAGGCAAGAGGGTCACAAATTTGAGGCCAGCCTCAAAAACTTAGGGAGTCATTGTCTCAAAGTTAAAAAAAAGAAAAAGGGCTGGGGATGTGGCTCAGTGGTTAAGTGCCCTTGGATTCAATGCCCAGTTACCACCCACCTAAAATATGGACTGTGCCCTGTGGCTCTTCTTTCTGACGTAGGCTGCCAAGGACAGAAAATTTAACCACTACTGGGGAAAGTCTGTGGCTGGTAGTAATGGGGTGCTGTCACAGGGTATTTCCTCACTACTCTGAACCTCAGGAATGTGGTGGCAGGCATGTTCATTAGTCACCTGTCCACAGTCCAGACCGTTGTGCACTACCCCTTTCCCTGGTTTCTTAGCAGCTACACCTGTACTTCTCCCCAGCCAAATGTCTATGTTAGATGATCAAAGGATATATAACTTATTTTTATTTTTCATAGTATGTAAAAACTAAAGAATTTTGGTGAAGATTGCTCTTAGGTTTTTATTTCTACAGCTTTGATGGGGTATTGCTGGCATTGAGGAGAAAGTGTAAGAATTGATCCTTGACCTTCAAAACCTCTCCATCTAGGGCTGGGGTATAGCTCAGTTGGTAGAGCACTTGCCTCGCACATGTGAGGCACTGGGTTCCATTCTCAGCACCACATAAAAATGAAATGAAGATATTTTGTCCATCTACTATAAAAAACACTCTCCATCTAATTGACGATCAAGTGTAAGGCACTGTGTAGATACTGCATCCACACAGGCAGAGCAGGGGTGTGAGTCCTGTGCAGCACCAGTGCAGGCAGGTTGCTCTGACCTTCCTGTGTGCTAGGTCCCTCGTCTGTAAAACAAAACGGAGATCATCTTTGGGTTCAGGTGCTCTTCAAGCCCCAACCATCAGAGTTGCTTACCTCTCAGGTTTCCAGTGGCTTTGCTCGGTCTCTGACTCCTCTCTGTCCCCACTCTTCAGTCTTGCCATCTTCTTTCTACAACATAGACCTGCCACACCCCAGCTCTTAAGGATAAGAACTTTATCAACAATGATCTGCCCTGGACAAGACTGACCTGGCTGTTGGCTCGGGCTGAGGCTCAGTGGTAGAGCACTTGCCTAGCATGTGTGAGGCCCTGGGTTCCATCCTCAGCACCTCATAAAAAATTAACAAGTAAAATAAACTTTTTAAAAAGAGAGAGAGAGCGACCTGGCTGTGTATGTCCTTGGCTGTTTTCTTTCTTGTCATTTCCATTCTTCAGCCAACCCTCTCTCTGCCCACACTGAGCTCCTCAACTTTCCTTAAATATACTGTACTTGTTTTTAATCTGAAATTGGCATAAAATCCATTAGTTTCTCTGTAACTTCCTGTTTGAGAATACCTGCTCATTTCAGAAAAATTATTTTTATTGCCAAAAATGTATCTATTTATCACCCCAAAATGTTATATTTAAGAATGTAGACTTTACAGAATAGCTAAATCAAGCTAAGATATATATTACCTCACATACTGATTTTTTTGTTTTGGTCAAACATTTAAAATTTTTCTTGCTATCTTCAGTAGTATAATATATTGTCACCAACTGTATCTACTATGTTGTAAAATGGACCTCTTGAGCTAACTGAAATTTTATATCCTTTGACCACTAACTCTCCACCTCTGGTAACCAACCTCTATTTTCTACTACTATTTATTTATTTTCGTTTCAGCACTTGAACCCTGGGGGTACTTAACCAATGAGCCACATCACCACCCCTTTTAATTTTCATTGTTAGGGTCTCACCAAGTTTCTTAGGGCTTTCCTAAGTTGCTGAGGCTGGCTTTGAATTTGCGATCCTCTTGCCTCAGTCTCCTGAGCTGCTGAGATTACGGGTGTGTACCACACATCTGGGTTTTTTCCTGGCTTAGACCCAGGGCCTCTCCCACACTAGGCAGCACTTTACCAAATGAGCCACATCACACTCTCTTCTTCTGTGAGTTCAATTGTTTTAGATTTCACATGGAAATGAGATCCTCAGTATTTATCTTATTTCACTTAACATACTGTCTTCCAACATCAACTTTATTGTTACAAAGGACAAGTGATTTTCTTATTTTTTAAGACAAAATAGTATTCTATCATGTATATTACAGAATTTTTTTATTCATCCATTGGTGATCTTGACTGTTATGAATAATGCTTCAATGAGCCATGAGAGAACAAATATCTCTTCAACATACTGATTTCAATTCCTTTGAATATAAAACCAGTAGTAGGATTGCTGGATCATAAGGTAGTCCTATTTTTAATTTTTCAAGAAACTCTATTCTGTGTTCTGAATGGTTGCATTCTGTTCATTTTTTGAATACCAGCTCTAATATTTATCCACAAATCTTCTTTAACTTTTCAGGCATTTAGTTGGTCTTTTACCCCACAGTACCTTGTACATCTTGTACAGTGGATTCATCATACTGAATTATACTTATTTAAAGCTGTGCTGTCTTTTCCTTAATCTCCTAGAAGGCTAGCCAGCAGCATTACACATGGTGGTCCATGGGTTGATGGCAGTGAGAATGAGGACTATAGAAGAAGCCCCAGTATCAGATCTAGGCTTCCACTCAGGTCTTCATGAACCTTTCACTGAACACTAAGGAAATAATTTATTTTATTCTATTCTGTGTTCTTTTTGTCTCTTTTTGCCTTTATTCACTTATCCATGTTCATTTAAAAGGAAAAACAGGTAAGTGAAAAAGAAAAAGATCAACTAAATTTCCCAGAAATAAATTGTTTTATGTACATTATTTATTCTAGAATTTTCTATAATATATGGAGTTTCTTTATGAGACTTATTCTAACAAACTGTTTAGTTCTTTCTTTTTGCACTTTGAAATACACTACAGGTTTAGCATCTCTAATTTGAGAACTCAAAACCTTTTTGAGTGCTGTTTTTGGGGATTAGGAGTGTTCAACCAGTATACTCTATGCAAATATTCCAAAGTCCAAAAAAAGCAAAAACCAAAAACCCCCAACTCAGAAACATTTCTGGTCTCAGGCATTTTGGATAAGGGATAGTCTTACCTGTGTGAACATATTCTGCATCTTTAAAATTTTCAGATGTCTTTGTGGATATACCGTAATTTATGTTATGACTCCTTTTGGTAGTCCTTGAGATTACCTGACATTTTTCAGTTCTATGAACTACAGGGTGATACCATATTTGTAGACTTATTTTTGTGCCTGTCCATAATTTTTTTTCCTTAGTATTAATTCTTAGAAGTGAACTAAAAGGGCCCAAGTGATAGCATGGATATTGAATACCCTGTTCTGTAGGATGCTGCCTTCTCTGCCAGCTGAGGGTGTTTTATCAAATCACTTGCAATATTTGCAAGTGGGGGAAACATTTTGCATTTAACCATTTTCCTCCTCCTTTCTCCAGCCTCCCCCTGTCAAGGAGCAGCAGGCTCAGCTGAACTCTGGAGGGTCCCTCGAGGTCCCATTGCTCTAGTGAACTCAGAGCTTAATGTTAGTAAACTTGCACTTTTGGAAAAGGAGTTTAATTAAGATACATTTGTAATAGTTCATGGCATGCAGTTCAGCGAAGGCCACTAAGTCTCTCCAGGACTTGGGAACTTTTAAATCATAGTAGCTCATCAGCTGGCAGTCTGAAAGGGCGGGGAAACAGCTCAATGAGCATCTCCAATGAGCATCACCACAGAGGAGCCAATCAGCTGGATGTTGCTGGGGCCGCTGTGAGCCAATCATCAGCCCGCAGCTGGAAGAACTGCTTCATTTGAAGCTCCTGGGCCATCTCTGATTTAGAACTGCTTCATTTGAAGCTCCTGGGCCATCTCTGATTAGTACAGAAAAAGGAAAAATTTGAGGAACACATTAGGATTAAATAGAGCACTTTTCCCAAGAGAACAATCTGAAAAGTCTGATTTACTTTCAGTAAACTATTTAGTCAGCCATTTTTAGCAATATTTTGACTTTTAACAAGTTTAAACAAGAAAGATACATGTAAATAGTAATGTATTTGCTTTGATCATATTTGACTTTAGATAAATATATAATGTAAAGGTGAAATCTGTTTTTTCATTTTTCTCTGGACACAAATGAATTACTTTGTTTTCATGGTTGGTTTAAACAAATGCTAATTTATTTTAATAACTTTATTGAGATATAGTTCACGTGCCATCTAATTCTACCCATTTAAAATTACAATTCAGTGGGGTCTGGTCTGTTCAGAGTACATAGTTGTCACCCCCAGTGTTATTAGAACATTTTCACATCCCAAAACAAACCCCATGACAATTAGCAGTTACCCGTCTCCTCCCAACACTCCTCCCTGAGGCAACCATTAATCCACTTTCTATTCTAGACATTTTGACTAGATGGAGCCATGCATGTTCCTTGGTGACTCCCGCTGTTTTTGCATGTGCTGTATTTCATTCCTTTTTATTATTTAGTAACATAACACTGTTCCACTGTGTGGACGTGTACTGTGCTGTGTTTCTTCATCATCAGTTGATGGACATGCCGGTATTTGCCTGTCGTGAACACTCATGTCCAAGGTTCTGGGTGGGCGCACATTCATTTTATACTTTATTTTTTTTTAAAGTGTCTTTCTCGAGAAGCTGGTGGAAACATGAGCATTCAGTTTCTTGGCACAGTGGTAAGTACAGAAGAATTATTTGTGTATTCTCTTAATTTAGAGACAAAAGTAGTACTTGACTAGTTTCAGCCCATGAGTTTCAACCTGGCTTCATTGTGGGTTTAGTTTGCTGGTAAAGTAAGATGTTTGTACAAGAAGCACATGCCTTAATGTGTTAGAGCAATTTCCATGATAGAATTTTCATAGACACTTCTTATGAGAACATATTTTTTAAAAAATTAACTTGTTGAGTATTTTAAGTACTTTTCTCTATTAAAAACTTTCTCTGTGTTTATATAATAAAAATAAGAGTGTATTACATAAAGTTGCTTTTGAAAACAGTGAGCTTGACCTTTATCCCCTTCAGTTTTCTTTAACTTTCTCTATAAGGTCCTTTTAAATCTAACTTTCTAATGAAATTTAATGATAATCCTACTTTTATTAATTTTTGTCTAAATCCTATTGTTTTAGATAATGTTATAAAATAATTATAAGCATCATTTAAATATAGCTATATTTAACATTATGATGGGTATCCTACTTTTATTAATTTTTGTCTAAATCCTATTGTTTTAGATAATGTTATAAAATAGTTATAAGCATCATTTAAATAAAGCTATATTTAACATTATGATGGATAGATGTGACATTTTATTTATCCATGAATCTCAACTGTTAGGTGTAGGCTACTATACTTTTTTTTCCTTTACAAATGGTATCATGATGAGCACCTTAATGTATTTTACTTCTTTGATGTTTTGAATTATTTTCAAATAAGTATAAGATATTTTAAAAATATATGATACATTTCTTGATGATGGAATGTGATGATCATTATTATCCAAAGTACAGGTATGAAGACACAAGTTGGTGTGAATATACTATGTATACAACCAGAGATATGAAAAATTGTGCTCTCTCTATATAATAAGAATTGTAATGCATTCTGCTGTCATATATAAATGAAAATAATAGATTAAAAATATTTGATACATTTCTTCCTAAACATAATCAAAGCCATGAATATTTTTATGGTTCATTATACATTTTTTAGTTATTTTATATCTTTTTAGAACCCTACCCATTATATATTAGAATACTACTTTGCACTCTCTCACTGGTTTTATAGTTTTCTAAATTGTTTTTCAGCTAAAAAGAGGTTTGCTTGATTAAGTATTACTATTTTCACATATAATTTATAATTATTAGTAGTAGCATTAAAAATTTCAGAATATTTTTTAGAAAAGCACATTATTGTTTTAATTTTCACTTCTGTATTTATTGCTACTATCTTTGAATATTTTTCACATATCTATTTACTAAGTATTATTTATAATATGAGAAATGTCTACTCATGTCCTTTGGGTACATTGTTCAGGATATATATTCACATAGCAAGTTTCTGGTAGCTGGATGAGTTTATTGAGAATATCAGAGAGGCCTGTGGCTTGAATAAAAAAAATGCAATGATTTTGCACCCAGTGAGATGGGAAGGATATTATAATATATATTCACAGAGCACTTCATCATTTATATATGCACAAAGATGTATGTGAAGTTTATATATACAAAGTATATGGATATTCAGGCTCTAGCTCATTGATTGTAACCTAAATTTTAGGTATTGAACCTAAGGCTTATGGTTATTCTTATAAAATAATGCATACTTATTTGTAAACAAAAACTTTATTATTGAGATGTATTTCATAAGAAACTATATTAGATTTGAATCCAATGGGGAAGTGTGAGTGTG
This sequence comes from Urocitellus parryii, assembly GCF_045843805.1. NCBI lineage: Eukaryota > Metazoa > Chordata > Mammalia > Rodentia > Sciuridae > Urocitellus > Urocitellus parryii. The sequence continues at coordinate 10,753,160 of NC_135532.1, read as the reverse complement.
TGTGCACACGCACCCACATGTGTGTAGAAGGAGAAATTGATATTGATTGATTTTAAGGAATTGCTTTGCTCAGTTGTGGATGGATGGCAAGTCCTGGCCTTCAGGGTAGGCCATTCAGATGGAGATAGTGGAAGTGTGCAGTTCAATCCCCCCAAAGGCCATCTTCTGACTGATTGCTCCTTGTTGGTCAATTGTTTTCCATGAAGACTCTCAAATTATTGGATGAAGCCCACCCACATTATAGAGGATGATCCACCTTACTCCAGGTTCACTGATTTAAATGTGCATCTCATCCAGAAAATACCCTCACAGATGCATCTGAAATGACATTTTATCAAATACCTGGGTACTGTGGTCTCACTAAGTGGACACATAAATTTAACCATCACAGAAGTGAGTATCCCATCCCTTAGAGGTGTTTAGTTCTTTACAGTGGCTCTTTATTCAGAGATAGAATCACGCAGTGCCCCCGATCCACTGCTGAAGTAGTAGGACAGTGATTCTGTATAAATGAAGATTTCTCGGCCGCTTGCTCATCTTCAGACATGGCCGGCTCCTTCCTCAGGGGCTCTGCACTCGCCCTTCTTCTGTCGTGACTGTTAGGAACATCTGCCTACACGTCTGCTGTTTTCTTGCTGTTCTGTGCCAGGGATTGAGCCCAGAGCATCAACTGCTAGGCAGGGGCTGTACCACTCAGCTGCTAGGCAGGGCTCTACCATGAGCTCCAGCACCAGCCCTTTTCATTTTATTTTGAGACAGGTCCTCACTAAGATGCTCAGACTGCCTCAGACTTGGATCCTCCGGCCTCAGCCTCCTGAGTAGCTGGGATGACAGGTTTGCTTCACCACACCTGGTCTCATTCATAATCTTAATCACCCTTTCTGACATTTTATTTTCCCCCTTCCTGCTTTCTTCTTTTTCTTTAGCAACTATCACTGTTTGACACAGTATACATGCATTTTTTGATGCATTGATTGTCTGTCTTCGATTGCATGTAGCAAGCTCCGTGGGCATAGGCTTTTTGTCATTTGGTGCAGTGCTCTGAACAGGACCTTGTAGGTACTGGTTCAGTGAATGAGTGCCGTTGACTTTTATATAATAAAAATAAGAGTGTATTACATAAAGTTGCTTTTGTGGGATCTAAGTATCAGACTCTTAAAAGAAAAATAAGAAAAATAATATAGAAAAAATGTGTTAAAAGTAAGTGTGTAGGGGGCTGGGGTTGTGACTCAGCCATAGAGTGCTCGCCTCGCATGTGCGGGAACCTGGGTTCGATCCTCAGCAACACATAAAAATAAATAAGTGAAATAAAGCTATTGTGTCCAACTACAACTAAAAAATATTTTTAAAAAAAGTAAGTGTGGGGGGCTGGGGATATAGCTGAGTTGGTAGAGTGCCTGCCTCGTGTGAACAAGGCCCTGGGTTTAATCCCCAGCACCACACACACACACACACACACACACACACACATACACACACACACAGTAAGTGTGGGGGTGTTTGTGACCTTAGAGTTGAGCTAATCTGTCTTCCTCAGATAAGGAAAGTTGGCATCAGAAGAGACGGTGTGACCCACCCAAGGGCGGTCAGAGCAAAGGAGGGTGCCCAGAATCCTCCCCTCAGTCCAGTCCTCATTCCATCAGCAGATGCCCTTTCATTTTATTCCCTTTCACTCACATTAGGCACCCACACAGACTAGAGAGAAAGAAAGAATTAAACACACACACACACACACACACACACACACACCCCTCTAATAAATTGCCAACGAATGTCAACTGAAAAAATGAAAATGAAAATGAGAGTTTCATGTGGCTGATGTTCCCTTCCCCCCCTAGAAAGTAAGAGATTGTTTGCTGGGGTGTCCAGAGGCTCTGGGTCCACTCTACACAGAGAAGGAATCCAGTCCTGACACAATTCTTCAGCACAGCAGTTTGGAGGCCCAGGTAGTTTGTTGCATTGAATTTCTCCCTGTGTATCATTAGCAGTAGTGGGTTAGTACGGAAGAGGAGAAACAGTATGCAGTTCATGGACTGTCAGAACAGATGGAGATTGGCTGACGCTGTCACGTGCTGCTTCAGTGGAAGGTGTCCAAAGCAGACATAGCAGCAAGGACACAGGTCAGGAGCGGTAGTCAGATGGTAGAGGTGAGGCCCCAAGTATGCATTGTCTTTGTGAGAATCCTTGTAGAATTTTCTATTAAAGTTGGGGTTTTTGAGTATTAATAACAATAGCCTTCAATGTTCAAAAAAGTTTAAATTTAAACTAAGAAAAATACTTCTTTGTATCACTAAAGTTTCAGAAGTGATATTAGCATTTCAACTGAGGGAAAGTAGAGACAAGGATAATTAATTTCATTCAATTTCTACTCAGAAATTTTAAAAAATGTGTTGTTTTTATGTCCTGTAAATCTCATGACTTTTTAAAAACTTGGTTTTATTAGATGACATTACATATTACAAAATACTAAAATATGTTTCACATAATTGTACAAGTACATTTAAAAGAACATTTTATAAGCTGAGCACAGTGACACATGCCCGTAATACCAGCAATTACTGAAGCTGAGGCCAGCTTCAGCCACTGAGGGAAACTCTATCTCAAAATAAAACATAAGAAATGGCAAATGATGTGGCTCAGTAGTTGGACACCCCAGGGTTCAATTCTCACTGCCTCCCCAAATAATCATGACAAATAAATAAAAGTTTATAATACATTTGTAAGCTTTAAAGAATAATGATAAATTCCCATGTACCCACTATAGAATTTATTTTTAGAAATTACCATGACTTTTGAAGATTTCTGGTGTCACTCCCTGCCATGGGAAATTTCTTCCTGATTTTGTATTTATCATTCTTTCTTTTCTTTATAATTTTTCCACATATTTGCTTTCAAACCTGACACACACAGGGTTATATTCTCTAATCTCCCATGACTTGGTTTCTCTGCTGGGCCTTGTTTGTGAGACCCGTTGCATGCAGCTGGAATTCATTTGTACCCACAGCCAAGCAGACTGTTCTTGTGTTGACAAGCTGAGCAGTTTCCAGCTTTTTGCCATAATTCTTAGTGCTGCCATGAGCATTTCTGAACATGGGTACCGTGTCCTACAGGCACACGTGGGGTGACACTGCATAGTTATATGGATTTAGTCCATTTGTATATTGTTAGGATTTTTAATAAGGCAGAAAGAATCAGGTTGGGGAGCATATGACAAGTTCTGACTCTGAGTTACAGATAGAAGCAACTGTCAAGAACTGCAAGCAGTCTGAGATTTCCCTTACTTGTAAGATGCCAAATTGATCTGCTACAATTTCACAGAGAATGCTGGAAAACATGAGACTCCAGGGTCAGAAGTAAAGGACAGTTGATTAGGACAGAAACAGTGGCCAGAGGTTCATTTTTGCTCCATTGCCCTGAAGCTCCATTCCCCTGGGGTGCTGCAGGGAGAGAGGGAGATGTTGCCTGCACACACTAGGGACTGCACCGGAGGAGAGGAACGCCGAGCTGCGAAGCCCAGTCTTTTATAATGGGCACTCCTCATACCTTCCCTTTGTTCCAGTCTACAAACATCCCACAGAGCAAGGAACAATTGATGTTTAACTCTTAAGAAGTGGAAAAACGGGAGAGACCCATGGAGACTTGTCTCCTTATAGTGATGAGTGTCACTTCCTGGTCAGAGATGCCCAAAAGCCAAATGGGAGGTCTCAAGGCCCCTGTTGTGTTCCCATTGGAAGCTGTAGCATGGATGCTACTCTGTTGTTCTGGTCTGTGGGTGAAGAGTGGGGCTGAGCATTGCCACCCCCAGCCTTCAGTTGCTGAAGCTAACCTTAATAATAAAGGAACATAAAGACCCATCTTCTATTTATAAAACCTCATGTCCACTTTAATAGATTTCAGATGCATGTAAGGGGTATAGATTTGAGATTCAATAAGTGTATTCTGTTGACCATAAAGCCTTTGCTCAGAACTTTCAGTCCAAACCTGAGGTCTCCTTTCTATCATGCTGTTTGAAGTATAGTTAAAATTTAACTTTAGTGTCTATCAACCTCATCACACTCCTACTCCTAAATTATAGTTTGTAGGAGTGTGTGTGTATACACACATACACTATATATATACTTATATAGTGTATGTATGTGTGTGCGTGTGTGTATATATATATGTGTGTGTGTGTGTGTAAATATATATATATGTATAGTGTGTGTATATATATATATATATATATAGTGTGTGTGTGTGTGTGTGTGTGTGTGTGTGTGTGTGTAGTTTGTAGGAGCTGTCTGGGGCTGCTGCCACACGTTATCACCTACCAGAAGGCTGGAAACAGCAGCAGTGTCTTCTCTCACCACTCTGGAGACAGACTTCTAAAGCCCAAGTGTGGGCAGGTTGATCCTCCTGAAAGGCTTCAGGGAGAGTCTGTTTCATCCTCTCCTCTCTCCTGGCTTGTGTAGTTGCTGGCAGTCCTTGGTGTTCCTTGGCTTCTAGCTGTGTCCTTCCAGTCTCCTCTTGTGTTGTCACATGGTCTTCCCATGTCTCTGTGTGTTCATTTGTGTGACTCCAGGGACACCAGTTACCAGATGGGGCTCACCCTCATCTAGCAAAGCCTCATCCTGACCATGCACATCTCCAAAGGCTGTTTCCAAGTAAGACCACACTCATGAGGTTTTGGGGGACATGATTTTTTTTTTAGATGGCACTGCCCAGACCATGTACACTTTATGTAGACCTGAAAGCTTTTTTGATATATATGAAAAGAGAAAATTTATCTAGAAATACATGTTAGCAGTGGTCCTTCTTAAGTGTATGCTTCACTGAGACCTCACTTGAGGTCTGCCATTTATTTCCCAAGTATTTTCATGCCTGTTATCTCCCACATAACTGAAGTCACCTTCCCAGCTCAGACGTGCCAGAACATCAACAATGGGTGTGCATTCTTAAGTGTGCAGAAAAAGAAAAATGTAAGCATGATATCCAGCACCACCATTAAAACCAAAACACTATCATTATGATATATATCATTATGATATATCATTATTATAATAGCAACAATAATTAATAACAATGATAATATAAGAAAGTTAAGTAACTATTCTGTTCTAATAACTGATAGAATCCGGATGCAAAAACAGCTTTTTTGGCTTTGAAGTCCACCAAAGTTCCTTAAGAGTGAGTTGCTCCACTGCCTTCTCCAGAAGGCTGCCAAGCACAGTTGTTCATGTAAGTCATCTCAGGCTGATGTGACAAATGCGTGGACCAGGGTCGATGAAACAACAGACATTCATTTCTCATGATTCTGGCAAGTTCAAGAATAATGAGCAGCATGTTCAGTGGCTGGGGAGGCCTCTCTTCCTGGCTTGTGGGTGGCTTTCTAGCTGTGTCTTCACGTGGCAGAGAATGAGCGAGCACTGGTCTCCCTTCTTCTTCCTGCAGAGGTATTCCTTCCCTCCTGAGTCCCACCCTCAGGGCCTCATCTGGCCTAGTCACTCCCATCTCCAGATACTGTCTCATCAGGGGTTAGAGCCTCAAAATATGAGTGTGGGGGTGGGGTCACAGGCATTTGGTCCATACACAGTTAGTTGGTGAGCTGCCTGTCCCAGGTGTTTCTAGGATACCTGGGCCTACTTCAGATAGTTCATTGTCTGGTTGTGTGTGTGTGTGTGTGTGTGTGTGTGTTTCAGTCTGCTTATTGTTATGGTTTGGATCTGAGTTGAAGGCCTGGTCATCAGTGCAGAAATGTTCAGAGGGGGCATTTTGAGAAATGACTAGTTCACCAGGGCTCTGACCTCATTAGGGGACTAATGATCTATTGATGAGCTCATAGTTGGAATGGGCTGTTGGGAGATGGTGTAACGGTAGGAAGTGGGGCCTGGGTGGAGGACATGCGTCACTGGGGTGTGTCTTCAGGGATCATGCTTTGTCCCTGGCCCCCAGCCCCTTTCTTCATCTGCTTCCTCATCGCCATGAGCTGAGCAGCTTTCCCTGCTAGCCCTTTCCCATGATGCTTTGCATCACCTCAGGCCTAGAGTCATGGAGCCAGCCGACAGTGGACCAAAACCTCTGTAAACTGGGAGCCCAAATAAACCTTCTTCCTTCGACTTATTTGTATCAGGTATTTTGGTCACAATGATGAAAAACTGACTAACACACATTTTTGGTGAAGCTGTGTGTCTGAGTACATCAGTAAGAGCTCGCAAAGAACGGAAGAGATTCTGTTTTGCTGAACCAGAATTCTTTACTTGAACTAGGCTAAACAATAAGGATAGGCTTTTTAACAAATTACTTTAAGAATGTAAAAATTGCCATTTTATTTAAATTTTTTATTCTGGCCATTGTTTATTTATTATTAAATTTATATTTAATTTTTAAAGCACCGGGATATTAAAGCAAACATATTTCGGAGAGATTGAAATTTTTTTCCTTGCAAAAACAATGCCAATTGCCCAAAAGGAAAGATAAACTTAGACTCAATGAGCAGCCTCTTTATGGCCATGATATTGGCAGCCACCCAAAGACTCTTGAAGAACTATCAAATTCTATGTCTTTGAAGCTTAGCCAGAGATCTTAATGAAACCAAATGATGCTCAAGTTCTTAAAGCTAATTTAAATCTCAAATTGTACATTTTAAATTAAGTTTTTTATTGATAATAAATATACTTTATTTCTTATTAGCCTTGAGAGCTTGAGTGATAATATCAGTAGAATAAACATGTTTTACAAAGATTTACCATTAAGAATGCTATTAATATGACCCTTGATACACCAGCACAATTAGATTTCAAAGTAAGCATTTATGAAGTAACAGCGATTAATGACAACCATCGAAAACAATTTTGAACTCCATCAGTTTAACTCAGGAGGGTAAACTTAATATGATAATTCATCTCGTTGAATTGTATCAGCTTAGCAGGAAAGTATGTAAATATGTGACCCTTACCTGGCTTCTAAATGGATGCTGTGCTGATAGATTTATCAGTTCCATTAAAGAACTTTGGGGAACTTTGGAATTTCAGCAATTGTTCCCTTGGAGGCTGAAAACCCAACCTGATCTCATACTGGGACCATTCTGGTCTGCATATTTCCATAATTTGCCTTTGCTACTAATATGACAGCAAGACACAAATAACTGCTTCTAATAATATCCGATGGAGTTGTGGAGGACAGCATTTTAATGTAGTGAAAGACCTCCCCGTGGGGTTGTTATTGCTACTATAGAACAGCAGTTGCAACTGCAGTCTTTTAATTGATTCGTTTAATTAGCAAGAGCTGAAGCTTGGGCTGTATCTTGTCATCTACATCACAGGGCCTGAAATCTGCATCATTCATATTTATAGATACATAAACATCAAAAAGTTCTGCTTCTTCTGAAGAATTCACTTATGGATATTGAATTTTAATAGTATAGACTCCATTTGTTTGGAATGCAAATAATCGGAAAATGAAAATACTGACTCTTTGGAGTAGTAATGATATCATGTATTCTTGATTACGTATCTTCTAAAAATATACTTACACTTTGTCAGACTTCTGTGCTTTATAAGTTATAAGCAGTCCCTCAGCAGACACAGAAGTGGTCCTGCCACAAACCTGGTGAAAAAGATTCTGCCCTACACATCTTATTAGACTTCACATTTTGATAATGAGCATGAGGCCTAACATTTAATGCTACGGTGGCACTCAGTCATTATCCTACAGTGAGCAATTACCACGCGTCAGACATTGAGTTTGGGCAAATCAAAGGAAAAAAATATTCTTGCCACCAGCTAGCCCACTGGCCCCTGTGGATAGAGAAGTGGGAGCAGCTCATCATGTCTAGTGTAATAGGAACAATAAGAGACATGTGTGTGAAGGAGACGTGTTTCAGGGCCTGGATAAAGGATGTGGAGGAACCATGACCAGCCCTAATGGACCTGGTTAGCTCAGGCCACAACTTTGGGGATGAACCATGTTTGCAAGAGGGAAAAGCATTTCAGAGAATGGGGATCAGCATCTGCAAAAGCCTGAAGAGAGAGGTTCAGAAACGAATGGGAGAGAAAGAGAAGGGAGATAAATGAAGGCACTGAGGCCTGTGGGTGCCCTGGGTGTTTTAGGAAAAGCAGGCAGTCCAGTGAGGATGGCAGGTAGGGAGCAAAGGTTTGCTTGGGAGGTGGACGTGGAATAGCAGGGGCTAGGTGGTGAAGGACTCTGCCAAGGAGACCAGGCTATATTCTGGTCAGTTTTTTCACTGTTGTCACCAAAAGACCTGACAAGAACAATTTTAAGGAGCAAAATTTATTTGGGGGCTCATGCTTTCAAAGGTCTCGTCTATAGATGGCCAACTCCATTCCTCAGGGCCTGAGGTGAGGCAGAACATCTTGTGGTGGAGGGAAGCAGAGAGAGTTCTGCTCAGCAAGGATGAATATTAACCCCAAAGTCACGTCCCCAGATACCCACCTCCTCCAGCCACACTCCATCTGCCTTCAGTTCCCACCCAGTTAACCCCATCATAGGATTAATTCACTGGTTGGGTTAAGGCTCTCGTAACCCAGTCATCTCACCTCTAAACCTTCTTGCATTGTCTCACACAGGAGCTTTTGGGGGACACCTCACATCTGACCCATAACAGGCTGTGTCTTCTAGATATTGAGTTTCATTGCAGGATTTGAATGAAGAGGGTCACAGTATCTCCAGATGTTCTGAATACCTTCTGCCTGTTGATTCCCAGAAAGAAGGGAAGGATGAAGAAGGGAAGAGAGGAGGTGGAATAGATGAGGTAGATTTTAACTGTTTTTAGTTTGAAATGCCAGAGGGACACCAGAGTTGCAAGGGGCATTTCTTTTGGGGAGATCAGGAAAAAGATGAAAAGTGAGCATATGAGTTACACTCCATCACCAGGAGGTGAGGCCATGTAGGAGGTGAGGTTGACCCAGGAGGCAAGGGAAAGTCAGAGTGGAACTCTGAGAAATGCCCACCTCCCTAATGGAGTCATCTGCAAAATTATCCCCTTCCCTGTAATCCAGATCATTCATATTATCATCACTTACATTATTCATGATTGCACAATATCTCCACCCTAAGGTGTCACTAATTATTTCAAAGTATCTCAATATTCTATTGCCATCTGCAAAAGATCCTCAAAATAAAGCCCATTTTAATAAATAACTCAATGCCTTATATTTGTACAATGATTTAGGGTTTTAGAGTACTTCTATATCTATTAGCTGACTTAGTTCCATTCATTTTCTGATGAATAAGCCATAGAGCACCTGAGAGTTAGTAGAAACAATCAGAGATATAATATCCTTTGGAATGTTACCAATTTAAAACTTTTGGGATTACTGAATTACATGTTCACAAGAAATTTCCATGAACCACTGTTAGTGAATATTGATGCAGACAGGAATATAAACACAGACTTCCTGTGTTTGAGTCTCAGATTTCCCATCTACTAGCTTTGTGAACTTGAACAAGTTACTTAACCTCTCTGGTCCTCCATTTTCTCATCAGTAAGACAGACATTATCTGTTTTTATGGAGGTGACAAGGGAACATAAGAAAATGTCTGTAAAATGCCTAAAAATAGCAGGTACTTGGTGTCTTAATAGTTCCGCTTTCTACTCTCCCTTTGCTACATGAGACTCACATTTTTTCCTTTCTTGCTGGGAGATATTATCTGAAATTGTGATTTCAATTGAGTCCACAATTTGATGCTTAGTGAACAAACAAATTTAAGGAAAAATATTTTCTTTTTATTTGAAAAGCCAAAGTTTTGTTCATCCAATGGCTATGCCCTCTTAACACAGAAAATGTATTATTTGTCATTGAATTCCAATTTTAAAGCATATATATATATATATATATATATATATATATATATAGAGAGAGAGAGAGAGAGAGAGAGAGAGAGAATCAAGATGTTTAAGAACATCTGTTTTGCTAAAGAATAATGGAGAACATAAAGAACACATCTTGGCCAGACATCATGTACAAAGACTTTGGGACATTGTATTTGAACAATGCTGCTTAAAATCTGTATGATTGGAAAGGCAAATGCTTCTGAGACAGGGCATTTGATAATGGTGCCAGTGAGACCTTCTCGCCCCAGCCTCACTTTGAAGGCGATGGGTTAGATAGGCATTTTAGGCCCTGTGCTACATTGCTGTATGTCATTGATCTGTCATGGCTATGAATTCTTTGCTTATGCTGTTTAATTTACAGTGAAAACAATGTAGAAATGTCAGTGCTTTTCTTATAGAAGCCACATGTAAGTCAGTGATTCTTAAACTTTATCATGCATAAGAATCGCCCAGGAAGCTAGCTGAAATGCAGATTCCCAGGTTCTAGTCTCAGAAAAGCTGACTCCCTAGTCCTGAGGTGAGGCCTGGGGTCTGTGTTTGTAGAAAACAGTTTCAGGAACACCAAGACTAGGATTTGGACTGCATTTTGACAATTAGTGTAGAATTAGTATAGAGCCTAGTAAATTGACACTGAAGAGCACCTTGTACTGCTGGTATTCTGAGCCCAGCATAGGAACAATGCTCTGGAATATTCTTACCATAAGAGGCTGGGACATGCATTTGAGTAAGGGTATGTTGACAGTGCAGGTTGTTACCCAGGAGGAACGTGATAGGACCTAAGGTATAATTAAATTCAGAGTTGTCATTTACTCTGTCTTCTAAATTTACTTATCATTTGCCCAGTTCCTTTGATTTAGTCAGAGTTTTGAACCTTACACCCATGACAGAGATCATTTTGGTTTTGCCCAGAGCAGGGCTTTTCAACCTTGGCAGCATGAACATTTTGTACTGGGTGATTCTGTGTCACAGAAAATTGACCTCAGCAGCCCTGGCCTCTGCCACCTGGTCACATCCCCAGATGTAAGAGCCAAAACATCTTCTCCCAGACATTGCCAAGTAGCCTGGAGGGCTGAAGCTGGGGATTTGGAGACCAACATAATTGCACCCAATTGAATGACTGGGTGGACGTAAAGCTGGGATTGTAGAGTTTCTCTCCCATTTCACTAATCTATGTGAGAGATGAAATATCGAGATTCTTATGGGTCTGAAACTTATCAGTATCATACACACTGTCACTACTTGATCACCTTATAAAGAATGACGAACTGTACCCAGCCTAATTTGCTTTAGGAATGAACATTTGTTTTAGTTATTTGGAGGTATATAAGGATCTTTTTCTTAATCTTCCTCATACTGGGTCATAGACCAGGTGTGCCATAGACAGCCACTCATGGAATCTAGGGCAAATCCTAGCTTGTGGCATGGCCTTGTGTGACTTAGGTTCTTATTACCATTTGAACAGATAGATGGCCTGTCACTGTTTGCCATAGACACTCACATTCTGAGTCAACAGTGAGAGTGCGAGGTTAAATACGTATTATACCAGCTGCTTCTCTTCATCTGGTCCTCAATTTTATGGAAGTCCTGTAATCTTCCCAGTGAGGTGTATCAAACAGAGTAGGCTACAGGCGACACCTCACAGGCATGTGTGAAGCAGTGCTTGCCTGTTCTTTTTCAGCTACCATTTAATTGCTCAGCTACTTGATATTTTGTGGAAATATGTGGCAGGATACCTGAGGAGAATTGAGGAGGCTGAACCATAGTCACTGTCTGGGGTATGTGTTTCTGGGAGGTTTCTTTCTCCAGCTGCATGTATCTTTTGAATGGTGTAAATTTTCAAGGTAGTAGGGAAACAGCTAAGGTGATTCCTAAGGTATCAGTGTTAATTACCTAAGCTAATTACCAAGCGTGTGGGGACACAGTGATGCGGCAAAGTGCCCTTGTCTGAAATAGAATCCTTGTCTTTTTAGGGATTAGAGAAATAAACACTGTGTAAGTCCTTCCTAACAGTTACCCTTAGAGTTCGCCATGTCCAAGGCAGCGCCCACCCCTTTCCTGTCTAGCCACTTGTTAGACCAGCCTTTACTAGGGGGGTGGTCAAGGAGACCATGTGGGAGTGCCTGCAGCGTGCCCAGTGAGTTGTGTCTGGGTGTCTCCTTGAATTCTCACAGCTATGAAGGGCGCCCGCAGAACCCTCATTTCACATGTAGATAATGCCTCTGTCACTCACCTACAGAAATGAAGTGATTGGCTCCGCGTGGTTCATGTAGAAAGGGCAGCTAGGGATCAAGCCAGTCCTGAAGGTAGACATGGCCTCTTCTCACAGGCAGCTGGGGGTTGGGGTTTAGTTCTACCAGTGGCCCCACTCTTCCTTGTGATGCCTGACGGCCAGATGGGGAGTGGGTCAGGGGAAGTAAACCCACTGCTCTGTTTCTGAGGCCTCTTGAAGGATTTTAGGAATGGCACGGACAGTGTTTAAATATGTGCCTGGCAGCGTGCTGGGGTCCTGCAAGTCTAATGGTTCCCAGTGGTTCTCATCGGGGGCAGTTTTGCTCTTCAGGGGACGTCTGGCAATGTCTGCAGACTGGCTGTGATGAGTGGTGAGGTGCCACCAGAATCTAGTGGCAGCTGGCCAGGAGACTGACAGCCATCCTACCATGCCCAGGACAACCTGTGACTAAGTATCAGTCCACCTACAATGTCAGTAGTGCCAGAGTGGAGCCCCTGATCTAGAGCAGTCAGGGTCCAGTGCTGCGGTTACTCCTGGGGACCAGGAGTTGTGTCCCAGCAAACCCATCCTGCCTTCCATCCCCTCACCCTCTGCACATCAGGTCTCAGCGCCCAGTGCACCGTGGCGCATGGCCCTTCCCCTGTGCTCTGGGGCTGACTGGGACGGCACTTGCTGCCCAGCATCGCAGGCAGTGATTGTGCTGGCCACCACTAGCCCAGGAGAAGATCCACATTCAATACCCGCAGCCCTGTGTCTACTGTGAGTTGAAAAGCCGTAAGTGGCGCCACTACAAGTCTGGGCTCATCCATCTGTCAGTGTTTGTGACCATCTGCCAGCCCTTCCTGAAGGTCTCGGAGACTCCTGATGCGCTCTGACTTGGGCCCCACCACTGATTCTCCTGCATTCAGTAGGTTGGTCTCACTCCGACCATAACTTGGGAATAAAGAAGGCTGCCAGCGTCTTGGTCAGGTTGGAGAGACCTGGCTAAGTCACGTGTTTTGTGGCTATTGGTGTGACCCTTTATGTCTGCCCAGAATTATGACCAAAGTATTCCATTAAGTGAGGGTCATCTCTCTATCACTGCCTGAAGCAATGATCCAAAGGATGATTTTTAAATATATCTTCACTGTATCTAAATTGCTTTTCAAAAAGAACAAACTTCATAGTTCACGCTCACCCATCAGTAGTTTTTTATTGTGATCATCTTTGCTAATGCCACTGTTACTTACAGTAAAGATCAATTTAATGTTTGTTTATCAGTTCACCAACTTATTGAAAACAGACCCGTGTGGACACATGCTGTGGCTCCACGCGTGCGCACTGAGGACCTCTCCCTGAACCTGGGTCTGCCAGCAGACGTCAGGGCTGCAGGGAGGGCAGGGCGGTGCTCGTGGGCCCTGTCCCTGGGCCGCTCCCCGAAGTCTCGTCTGCAGTCTGGCTCGCGGTGGCCATACAGACCTGGTGTTGACTTTGCGGGGTGCTGGGAAATGTACTTGTGGATTTTAATTTATGGATTTAATTTATGAATGCACGGGTGGAGAGGTGAATGCCATTAAAAAAAGAAAAGAGCCAGGCTAAAGCAGGAGTAGGTTTAGGTGTGAGGTGTCCCCCAAAATCTCATTGTGAGACAGTGTGAGAGGATTCAAAGAGGAAATGATTGGGTTGTGAGAGCCTTAACCACTTAGTGAATGAAAGCCCTGATGGGATTGAGTGGTGATTGAGGCAGGTAAGGTATGGCTGGAGGAGGTGGGTATTGGGGACATAGATCTGTGTCTGGCAAGTGGAATCTCTCTCTCTCTCTCTCTCTCTCTCTCTCTCTCTCTCTCTCTCTCCTTCTTGATCATCATGTGAGCTACTTCCCTCCGCCACAGTCTTCCACCATGCTGTTCTGCCTCACCTGGAGACCTGAGGAATAGTGCCAGCTGTCAGTGGACTGAGACCTCTAAAACCCTGAGCCCTCAAATACTTTCTCCTCTACAGTTGTGCTGGTCAGAGCTTTCAGTCACAGCAGCAAAAAAACTAAGATAAGCCTTCTTGGGGTTCCCTTGGGAAAGGTGATAGCTTAGGATTGGCAAGATGAATGATGTTGGGGGCTTTAGGGGGTGGGGGGTGGTCCCTAGTCGCCCTGGTGCCTGACTCCGGAATGATTTAGGGCCAGCAGGAATAATGGCTTGGTGTGAGGGCTAGATAAAGGGGTTGGTTAGCTGGTTCTTGCAAGTCTTTACTAACTTTAGGAATTAACCAGCCCTGGATGAGTCTTTCCCTGGAGCCACAAATCCCCCCAAAATGTTAAAACATCCTAAGATACCAACAAAGTTTAAAAACATGATTGGTACCCAGGAAAGCTGGGTGTGATCAGACCCAAGAGCAGTGACCTCACGGAGACTGATGCCCGAACCACAATGTGCATGTATTGATGAGGTGAGGCGTGTTTCTTCCAGTGACCCATCTGCCCTCCACATTAACCAGGATGCTCATTAGCATAGCTTCAGAACTAGTGTGGTTTACATGGAAATGACCTAGTGTGCCTGTGCCACCCCTCTCCCCGCAAATCTCCACCTCCCTGCAGGGGCCACCTCTGGGTCCTCCTTCTACTGGGCCTTAGTGTTGCTGTCCGTCTTCTCGCAGGAGGGACTCTTGCAATAGACAAGGCTTCGGCCACCTAAACTACACAGGACGTTGCTTCTGATCCCCCTGGGCTGACTCTCAGGTCACTTTGATTCACACACCTTCACAGACGGCTCATGGCTCTGCGTGGCCATGGGGTTCCCCAGGGTAACTCTCAGAAGTTCCAATTTCCCATTTCTTAAGTAGCACCCTCTGAAGTGAGTATACTCAGGGGGGAAAAAAAATCTCCTAAAAAGAGCCCCGCAAGAGCTCATTTCTTGTCCCAAGGTGATCCCTGTCTACACCTCAGTTTTCTGTGGTAAAATGAAAGGTTGGGGTCAGCGACCCCCCAGGCCTCTCCCAGCACCCCTGCCCCACATGACTGCATCAGGCACTGGATTGCTTCACAATAGCAGCAGAACACCACACACCAACTCACCACAGCCTTGTCTCTCTCTTGATTTCCCCCAGTTTTTCAGTCTCATTAAGGGAGACATCACTGACTTATTGCATGATGACACTGCGTATGTAACTTAATTTCTGGGGACAACACATTATGCTGCTACAGGCTCCGTGCTAATAATCAAGATTATATGATCTGCTTACTGTGACTTTTTTGTGGTTTCTGGGGGAAAAAATGCAGATGCTTTTCAATTATTCTAAGGGAATTTTGATTAACCCCCTGGGTAGAATTCTCTGTACCACCTGCCATGGAGAAGCAAGTTTTATTGAACAGAAGGTATAGAACTGAATTGCTCATATTTGTTTTCTTTCTGGTGCCTATAGTACTATTTCAAGCTTAAGCATTTTAATAAATATTTAATAAATATCTGTCTAAAATAGGCCCAAAGTATTATAAACTAAATCTCTTTTGTTCTTCAGTTTGAAATGCAAATAAGTTAATTTGACTTAGAAGTAGAATTTCTAAGATTTTTTCCTTTATGTATGTAAAAAAAAATCTTGGTGTTTTTGGTTTGTTTGCTTGTTTGGTTGTGGTTTGGTTGCATGTGTTTTGGGTACTGGAAATCAAGCCCAGTCCCACTGAGCTCCACCTCGGCCCCAGTGTGGTCTAGCTGGTGCACCAACACCTTCTTAGTACACCTTCTAAGTATTCGTCCTTGGAAGCCATTGCCTTCAGTTTACTGCAGCCTCACTCTTTGAGTTGCTGTTCTTGTAGATATTTTGCATGTTAACTGTTTTCTTGTGAGTCCATTTTAATCTGTTGCCTGTGGTCAGACAACTTCATGAGCTTGACTCACAGAGAATGTTCTAGATCTGCCTTTAAGGACTCCCTCAACAGCTTTATGGAGATAGAACTCAGTCCTCTAGAACTGACTGACTTGAAGAGCGCGGGTCTGTGGCATTAGTGGATTCGCAGGGCTGTGCAACCAGCGCCACACCAGTTGTGATTCCCCAGGGAAGCCCCAGTCTTACAGTCACTCTGACCGCCCGGCCCTCCAGCCACTGCCTGTGTGTTTCTGCTAATTCTGTGCCCTCACAGCCCTGGAGGCAGGAGCATGTGGCCTGCTGGGACGCTCTTCTTTCACTTAGAATGCTGATGGCAAAGCTTTGTCTTCGCACAACGTGTTTTTAAGGCTGAATACCATAAAAACATGAATATGAATGATGCCATTGTGTGTACCCCCTTTTAATCTTCAGCTGATGGGCGTGTAGGTCATTTTGTCTTTCTGACCATTACAAACAGTGCTGCTGTGACATTCACATGAAGCCTTCTGCATGGACGTGGGTTCATTTCGTGGGAGGTGCATGCACAGGGGTGTCACTTCTGGGCCGTGCGTAAGCTGTCTCTGTGTTGAACTGCTGTTTTCCAGAGTGACAGCCGGTTTTCCATTCCTTGCAGTGGCTGAGCAACTCAGCTTCTCTACATCCTCGCCAACACTTGGTATTGTCTGTCGTGTTTGGTGTGCCCACCTTGGTGGCATGAAGGCAGAACTTGTTCTTAAATGTTCCCTGTAGCTTCCTTCTTGTTCCCCAAGAAGTCACAGTTAACACACAAGTAGGCAAAACTGTGATTTGGTAGTTTGGGTTTTTTTTAAGTAAGCTTAACTCTTATAAAACAATGAGGAAGACATATATATATATTTTTTTTCTGTTACTAGAAATATATACCAAACAATATATAATATTCTTTTTTTCATTTATTTTGCAGTACTGGGGGTTGAACCCAGGGGTGTTCTATCACTGAACCACATCATCAGTCCTTTTTTATTTTTCCTTTTGAGACAGGGTCTTGCCAGCCTCAAACTTGGGATCCTCCTGCTTCAGCCTCCTGAGTTGCTGAGATTATAGTTGTGTGCCACCCTCCCCCCCAGCCAATTCCAAATAAATTCTGGGTGCTAGGGAAATGGGCTGATTTCAATAGGACAGACATATGAACCACAGATAGTGTCCAGTGGCAACCAGATGGTGTACACAGTACAGCTAAATCCAAATTCCGTGTACACAAAATCACCTATCTATGTTATCCTTTGCAAAAGGAAAGGATCCAGAGGTCTATTCGCAGAGTTGAGGGGTGGGCAAGGAAGTCTTTGGATTCTGAAGTTTGTCACTTTCCTCTGCCATTTTTTAGCTTCGTGATTTTAAATCTCTTCACATGGATATAAATATCTTGCTTCCTTTCTTGAATTCCTTTGGAATGTTATAGTTATTACTTCAGTATTGTATTTCATATAATATATCCCATCTATTTGTATCCAAAAGGAAATTTATAGGGTACCAGTGGAAGCCACCTCCTTAGGGTCAGGCAGATACGGATTTATTGACCATTTGATTTAGCCTCATTTACTCTTTCTCAGCAGTTTCCTGTGCTGTAAAGTGAGAGTAATAATACCATCTACCTTGTTGGCTAGAGTGAGAATTAAACAGGATAATGCATTCCTAACACTGCAGTACAGTTCTTGGCACCATGTAATCACTCAATAAGTCCAACTAGCATTGTTGAAATACATTTCACACCCAAGAGTAAAGTCTTATTTCCCTTATTGAGATGGGGTCCTAGAACTTTCTAGTTGCCACAGCTGTTGTCTGAGAGCAACTGATTTAGATCTAGAGTAGCTCTAATTCCTATTGGAAATTCGGTGAACAAGAAAATACTTCTGAAAGTTATTCTGTTTTCTGCATGTTTATGATCTGAGGTTTATTGTACAACTTCCAGTTCTCAGTGATAAGTGTAGTTGTTGCAGCATTTGAAATTGAATGTTAAGAATCCACAGCGGAGGTGGGGGAGCCTAGGGTAGAGCACTCACTTAGCACATCCAAGACCCTGGGTTCAATCCTCAGCACCACATAAAAAATAAATAAATAAAATAAAAGGTATTGTGTCCATCTACAACTAAAAAAATATTTAAAAAAACAATCCACATTCAGGGGCTGGGGCTGTAGCTCAGTGGCAGAGCGCTCGCTGTGTACATGCGAGGCACTGGGTTCAATCCTTAGCACCACATGTAAATAAGTAAAACAAAGGTCCATTGACACCTAAAAAAGTACTTTAAAAAATAAGAATCTACAGCTGTGCACTGGGAATTAGCCCAGTGCTGGAGTGCTGGCCTAGCACACGTGAGGCCTGAGGCCCTGGACTCCATGTCAGTATGGGGGCAGGGGGGCGGGGGGGGGGCAAGTCCATAGCCTCATCCAGCACTGGGGAGGCTAAGGCAGAAGATGAGGATCACTTGAACCCAGGAGTTCAGGACCAGCCTTGGCAACATAGTGAGACCCTGTCTCAAATAAAGAAAAGTTTAAAAAAAATCCATAGCATATTTATTTGAATGATTTAAGACTATTTTGTAGTATTTTCAAGTTTAGAGATGTGTGTATGGGGGCTTTGGAGGAGTTCTGATATTTAAGGGAAAAGAGATGTGTCTTGCTTGGGTCTAACAGGTCGTCTTCTAGTAGATATCACTCTAGGAGAAGAATTTGAGGCCACATTGCTCTGGAGCAGCTGACATGAAAAACGGAATTGCACGGCCATTGTCATATTCTTAGTAAGGAATAAGAACTACTCTGGTAGCAGAGAGTGCTCTCTGATGGAACTGGGACTCTCACTACTTTATCCAGGGTCTTCATGGCCAGACCCCTCACTGTCACAGTGCGTCTTCGTCAGGCCGAGGGCCCCACAGTAATCGCCCAGGCAGGGACCCTCCTGCAGAAGCAGCCTTGACTTGTTGGTTTATTAGACTGAGCACCCGTGTGCTTTTTAATTGAATGAAATATATCTGGACCAAGCGGCTTTCTGTATCTGAGGGTAGCCTATTTATTTTATCAGCACACAAATGCCACCAAAATTAAACTCTTCCATATGGGTTGGCAGTTCGTAAATGAAAGCATTACCATACTTCACAGAGGTTGACCATGGGACAGTACAGGTCAAAAACTGTTCAGCTACAGACTGGCTCCTCCTCCTTTCCAGAGAAACTTTTTGTTACTAGAAGAACCACAAACGATCCTCTCACAAAACAGTGAAACCAGATTCAACCGAGGCGCATGCTCAGCTCAACAGATGTCAATAGGAAGTACCTCTTCCTAAGGCATGGTCCCACCCACACACTGAGTCCAGGGAGAAGGTGGAGTTGTCCTGGCCAGCATCTATTTTTCTTGTACCTACCTGGCAGTCATGAAGTGGAATCTCAGGCAGTGAGTGAACGCTAAGTTGTGGCTTCTGGAAGGGAGTTTCACAACTTCTATAATTTCTGAGCTGAGTTGAGGCAGATTCTATCTGTAAGTTACTATAAGGTACTCTATCTCTCTCCTAGTTTTAGAACATAGCACTTTCATCCCTAAAATGTCGAATACGGATAATACAATAATTTATGCTTTACATTATCAGTACCTTTTTAATGCACGTGTCTCGTTCTGTTTCTGTGTTCTAATATGAACTTTTCTGGAACTGTCTGGCCTGTGAGTGCCTCTGACAGGATATCAGCTGAGGAGACTGCGGGGAGGGCTGCAGCTCCTCTGGAGTAGTCCCATCGTGATGGGCGTGTGGCAGTGACGAGCAGAGAAGAGGCCCCTGGAGACCATGGCGGGGTGGGCAGTAACATCAGGGCTCCAGAGGAAGGGAGAGTGGCGTCCCACAGGACTCAAGCTTGGGTTTAGGCTGAAGAGAAGGAGCCAGTGGAGGGGAGAAAGAAGAGTCCATGCAGCAGAGACCCAGGGGAGGAGCAAGGCCAAGGGTCCAAGGGGAATGCCCAGGTGAACTGGAAAGCACTCCTCTGGGCTGGAGGAAGGGAACCAGGAAGGCCACAGACCTAGGAGAGTCCAGGGGGGCCTCCCCTTCTCAGGTGTCAGTCCACTTGTAGTCCTTCTGTAGCAGGCATTTACATTCCAAAGCACAGTTAGGAGCAAGATTTTATTTTACCTTTCACTCTTGATTGTGCAGATGCATGTGGTAGTCCCCCTGTTTCATGGTTTCTGTTTCCATGGCTTCAGTTACCTTTGGTCAACCTTCATCTAAAAGTAAGAGGGAGAGAGTGTGTGTGTGTGGGGGGGGGGTGTTTTGTTTTGCTTTGTTTTTTCAGCACTGGGGATCGAACCCTGCTGTACTATACTACTGAGCTATGTCCCTACCCTTTGTTTTTTGTTTGTTTGTTTGTTTGTTTGTTTTTGTTTTTGTTTGTTTTTTCACTTTGAGACAAAGCCTTGCTAAGTTGCTAGGGCTAGACAGAAACTTGCAATCCTCCTGCCTCAGCCTTGCGGCTTGCTGGGATTACAGGCGTGCACCACCATGCCCGCATGCCCGGCACAGCAATTAATAAATTTTGAGTTGCATGTTGTTCTGAGTGGTGTGATGAAACCTCATACCATCCTACCTGGAATGTGAGTCACGTCTTCATCTACAGACCCATGACCACGTTACATACTGTCACTTTGCTGCTATCTTAGTTGTCAGATTGACTATTGGGGTGTCTCAGCGCTTGTGTTCAAGTAACCTTTGTTTTACTGGATAATGGCTGCAAAGTGCCAAAGCAGTGATGCGAACAGTTAGATTACACCAAAGGAAAGGTGTGAAGGGCTTCCCGTTAGGGAAAGACGAAAGGAGATTATTCTTGAGTTAATAAGGAAAGGAGAAACATCATGTTCTCAGGTTGCTGAGATTTAGGTAAGAATGAAATCATCAAAAAGGAAAAAGATGGTACTAGTTTTGTTGCAAACTTTGTACCTTAAACTTTCTCATAGGTGAGTCTGTGTAGGGAAGAACATAGTGTATCTGGGGTTGGGCCTCGCCGTAGTTTCAGGTGTCCACTGGGAGTCTTGGGACGCATTCCCTGTGGGTAAGATGGGATGGTGATAGTATTTTTAAATCTATGTACTTGGATACTATCACCTATTATCTGACATTTCTAATAATGGGTTAGAAATGACTAAATCATGAAGATTTGACTTTGTACTGCCGTCACACTTGACTTACTCCACAACTCTGAAGGGTAAGGAGAGATAAATTTGGCCAGACTGATCTTTTCCTGAATTCATCACTTAAAAAAAAAAAAAGAAGAAGAAGAACAGAGTGGAAAAGCCATCTTTTATAATTTTTAATCCATCATTAAAAGTACACCTTGCTTTATGATCTGAGGAAATACCATCTAAGTCTTTATATTAGGAACAAAAGTGAGCCTTTCAGAAAAAAAGGAGCCGGGCTTAATCTGCATTGGGCCTTTGATGTATTTCTAGATTTTAAAAAGCTTCCCGCCGTTCGCCTCCACATTGAAACAGCCCTGGTGAGGTGTGGATGTGCCACCGGCGCCGCTCTCCCCACACACCTGGCGGAGGCGCCATTCCGTGATGGGCAGGCTCCCTGGTCGCCCCCTTCCCTGTCACCTGGTGCTGGCTGGTTGGGAGTTCACTTCCCACTCTCCACTCTTCCTCCGGCACACTCGTACGTTAATGATTGCTTTGGAAGAATAAGCCAGACTGCCCTTTTGGTCTTCTTTTGAACACTTCTTTAAGATGAGACTTATTGGTTTGTGTGGGGACTCACTTAATTGAGAAGCAGGGAAATGCCAGCTGGCACAGGGAGGTCAGCCTGGGTAATAGGACAGAAGTGCAATAGATGAATCTTACTTTTAAATTTAAAAAAAAAAAAGTGAAGTCCTATCATTTGAACTCCTGCCATTTTTAGTCATTTTATTTCCTTCTTTTTAAAACCCAGTTTCTGTTTTGAAGAAGTTGCTGGGCCTTTTTTACGGAGCCACTTGGTGGTGGGGAGGAACGTGGCTGGCCACTGATGGACAGAATTCCCAGCAGTGCTTGCTGCTGGCTAGTTTCATAGATGGAGGAAACAATCCGGGTTTCAGTTTCACAAATGGCAAACAAAACCAAGAGGAAAAGGAAGCAATTCGTTAGCAGTGGCCGATGTGCCGAGCAGGATAACCAGCCTTCAAAGATTTTTGTTTTGAGTGCTGTAATTTCATGTTTAATAAATAGTTTACTTCAAAGGGCCTCACTACAAGAAAATGGGCTGCTTTCCTGCTATTCTTATTCACTGGTTCGGTCTTACTATAAGTAGCTCATGTCCGGTCCTCTGTGGTCTCAGGTGGCGGTTTGTGTTTATGACCCTGAAGCTGAAGCTGTAAGAACTGTGTCCCTATTTTAAGTCATTAGCAGATCTGTAGTGTTCTGCAGGAGTCGACTGGGGTCCT
Source organism: Urocitellus parryii (assembly GCF_045843805.1). Lineage (NCBI taxonomy): Eukaryota > Metazoa > Chordata > Mammalia > Rodentia > Sciuridae > Urocitellus > Urocitellus parryii. The sequence goes on along the minus strand of NC_135532.1, from coordinate 10,730,839 downwards.
CATGAAACCCTTGACACTTTGACCCACATTACAGAAAACACTTACAGCAGTACACAGTATGCACAGGGATCATGTCCTCCCAAAATAGAAGACTAAATTTACCAAGCAAGGAATAGGAAAACTCATCAGAATGTCTCCACCAAGTTTTTGATGTATTGTGATCACTTCTGTGCTCCCATTCTGAACTTCTAAACAATGCGTCCAGTGTCTTTGAGATAAAAGCCTGACTGGGTTACAAAGAGAACACTGGAGATGTTTGAATTTTGCTTTTTCCCCCTGTAGATATATTTGGCATATGCAGAGTTTGAGAGCCCACTATTAATATTAGTTTCCTCTAGATGTTACCAACTAGACAGATGGGACTCAGAAAGAAACCATTGTTTTTGCTTTAAAGTCTTCACCCAGGGGCCATCTTGGTTGGGGGTGGCTCCTCCAGTGATCCTGTGAAACCCTCAGAGAGGAGAGCAGCTCCAGCCCTCGGTTAGGGGAGGCTGGATTTCCTTGTTTTTCACCGCTCTCTGTTGGATGCGTTGATAGGACCTAGGGCTGAACTGAGCAATGCAGGTTTGAAATCATTTCAGGTTCACACTGGCTTTCTCCCCTCCTCCCTCCCTTTCCCTTTCTCTCTCTCTTTCAGTTTAGAATCAAAGGAAAATGGCTTTAATATGTCACAGTGGAAGCAGTAGGACTGGGGACTGAAGAGGGGGAGAGGGAGTGAGCGGGTGTGCAGAGGGAGAAACTGTCCACCCATTGCTTTAGGGACCGCAGTGAGGCTATGGGAATTAGGCCAGTGTTTCTGAACTAGCCACTTTGTTCTTTAAAGCACTGGCTGGTGAAGCCATCTCTTTCTCTGCCATCTTTTGCTTCCTTCAATATTTACGCAGAACCAACTTGCCGAGGCAGTCCTAGTGGCGAGGTGGGACGCTCTGGTGTTTCTAGTTAGGGCTTCTGTGACCGGTGCGGAGCTTGCACGCAGCTGTCGCAGGTGTGTTCTCAGCCTCTCACAGACCAATCAGTGCGTGTGTGTGGAGCGTTTTTGGAGTTCAGGTGTTCCTTGGCTCAGTGCCCTCAGAGGAGCCAGTCCACACCTACCTCAGGCAAAAGGATAACCTCAAGAGCTTCTCCTAGAGACGTATACTCCTCTTCCACCGCAGTCCTAACTCTAAGAATTCTTCTTAAGGAATTGTTTTAGTTAGACTCTTCTGCTTGCAAGAGACCTGGATATGAGTACAGAGGCTTCAGGAAAGGCCTGTCATCGAGCCCTAGAGAGCATGTTAATTGGTGGCTCTCTGGATCCAAGATGGCACAGCTCATGGTAAGCACTTGGTATTGGAAGGCACTTCAGATTTTCTTCTCAGTGACCTCCCTCAGGGAAGCATGTAAGACTTAGCGATGGTAGTTTTCCCAGCATCACATAAGCTAGTTCTGAAACAGGACTAATCCAGGATTCACTGGGGACAAAAGCTGCGATCCCACAGCCTCAGTAATGGTGGCGCTGGCTCCTGCTGTGCACCCTCGTTGACCGTCTGAGCTCCTCCACGTGTCTGCCTCTGGGTGGCAGCTGCCTCCCGCCTTCGTTTTCTGCACATGGTGGATCAGTGTACATCCCACTGTCGCTCCACAGCCACCCCTGCAGTCATTTCACCCTGGAAACTGCCTCGTTCTCTGTCACTCCTGAGACGGGGAGTCCAGGCCCGTCCCACCCTTCCTCATCTCCATGTTTAATGGTTTACTGGATAGTCCAGGGTTTTCTGTGCCAGAGAAAGGAGGCGGAGCTTACAGGATACATGCACACTGCCACCTAGCACGACTTCACTGGGGAGGTGCTGGGACTGAAGTCCACCATGGGAACAAACTGGATAAGTTCCCAAAGATAATTTGTCAGTGATATTTGTTACAGTGTTCTTTGTACTCTCGGGATAATTAGAAACTACCCGACTGTCCATCAACGGGGGTTTGATTAAAGAATCATGGTGTTCCATATATGCGACTCTCGCCTGGATCTTGGCCAACGCTGTTTATGAAATGCTTATTGAAAGAAGGATGGCAATAATGAAGCCTGCAATTAGGAATTAGAGCAAACAGTACACATCCAATTTTTTTAAGGGAACATGATATCTGTAGAACTACCTAATTGGATTAGCTATATTTCATTTGCCACCGATACATTATTCTATGGAATTTCATTTTTCCATCTGTGAGTCTTCATCCTAAGAGTGGCTGCATAGGCTCAACTCACTTTCTTAGTAATATGTCACAGAACAGATCCCATCAAGATGTCAAGGCAGGAGGCCACCATAATTTTGAAGGGAGATCAGTTTCTTTTTAGAACAACAGGTTCAATCTGATAAATCTGACTTATCAAATAGCTGCACTAATAAGAGCCAACGTCTGACTGCAGTGAACCGGGCCCTCTTCCGGCCGTTCCAGTATTGGGACACTCATCGAGGTCCACCTTGCAGATGACGACATTGGCCCTTTAAGAGCTGTCACTGGGGAGTCCTATGGTCAGAGCTGACCTCACGGCCCCCATCACCAGTGGCTCCTCTCCCCCTGGCTGCAGCAGCCCTTACTCCCTGCCAGCCTGGGGCGCCTCTGCCACCACTTCTTCCTTTCTTCTTTCCTCCCTTCTCTGTGCCTCTGCCTGTCCCCAGAGCAGTTCTGTGCAGTAGGTGACTGTCCTTGTCTCCATTTTACAAGGTAGAGGGAAACAGAGAGTGGTTTCAGGTGACCAGCCCAGGCCACCAAGGACTACAGGGCCTTGCCTCAGAACCCTGACCCCTTGCTTGGCATGGGACCCCGTTAATTTGAATTTCTGAGGAGCTCGAGGGTGATGGTCTTGCTGCTGGTCCGTAGACCCCACTGTGGCAGCCACTGGTCTGATTTCAAGCTTCAAGCGTTGTGAGAAATTCTCGTGTGAGTGGTCGTTTCGTGTGCTCGGTGCACATTATACCAAGGAGGTGTTTTGGTTTTTGTGATTCTCAGCATGGAACCTGGGGCCTCACGCATGCCAGGAAAATGCTCTACCACTGAGCCACACCTCCACTCTGTACCAAGTAGCTTTTGGCAGGGGGGTGGGGGGGGTGTTCTGAGGTTGAACCCAGGGGAGCTCACCCACATCCACAGCCTTTTTTATATTCTATTTTGTGACAGGTTCTCGCTAAGTTACTTAGAGCCTCACTGAGTTGCTGAGGCTGGGGTTGAACTCACAATCCTCCTGTCTTAGCCTCCCAAGCTGCTGGGATTACAGGAGTGCACCACCACGCCTGGCCGTACCAAGTAGTTTTGAAAAGGGGACACCCATGCCCCACTAACGATGGGAAGGCATCTGACAAACGTGTTGTTACGTGGTTTCATCCTCGAGTGCACATCATGAACTGGACTTACACAGATAAGACGGCTCCAGTGGCACTATCATAGGCTCTTACGGAACGACTGCCCCATGCCTTCAGCCATTGAAACATCCTTACGAGTCACACCACTATTTTGATTCTACAGGAAACACATACTATGAAACCAAATGGTAAACGTGACCACGGAATCCTATCTGAAAGGGGACATTTTCAGTGGGGAGTGGCAGTGCTGTTTATGATATGTGTGCACCTTACCTTTGGATCATTTTGTAACTACTTTGATGGAACGTCACATGACTCTGCTCTTTTCATTTTTGCTTTTTAAAAAGCAGCAGCTATTCACAACAACATGAAGTAGACCACACTTCCCTCTGATGTCCTTATTTTCAGGCAAAATGTAAAGGGTAATTTACCAAAAAATAAGGAAAGGAGAGACTGAGAAGAAAGTTCTGATCACTGCAGACAGCTGCAAAATGTTGCCCTTGGGATGGAGGTTAACTCAATTGTGAAATAATGGCCAAAGCTCATGCTCGTAATAACTTTTTCTAGCCCTGGAGAAAGTGCCTCCATTTAGTGTGGCTGCTTGGCGGAATGTGCTGCAATTTGGTGGCAGCCTGGCGGGAGGCCGAGATTGAGAGCTCTAGTTTGCACAGGCTCATTTGCATTTGTAGCGCTCTTATTTTAAATCTCCTCTAAATGTAAATATTTGGGGCTCTTTATCTCTCTTTCTCTCTCTCTCTTTTTTTTTTAAATAAAATATACTTTAGTGAATCTGCGTCTAAATAAAAAAGACTCAAGTGGCATCTGAGGCTGGCTGAGAGATAAGGTGGGATCATTAGATGTCCCTAGATAGTGATGCTGAGTTATAACCCGTGGAGAACGGGGCAGAGTCTTTTGTGCGTGGAGAGGGAGGATTACTTAGAATGGCTGGTTTACATGGAGAGGAGGTCGCTGGGTATGTCTTAGGAAAGCCAGGAGTTCCTGCTCCTCTGAGCTGCTGAAATCGCCTGTCGCTTGGCTGAGCTGGGTGGCAGAACAGGAGGGTGTTTGCAGCCTCCTTCAGCCCAGTGTCCTCAGCCCTTCAGGGACCTGTGGGGTAGCTGGGTGCCAGCAGCCCTGCCTGCCACCCTCCCAACCAGGCCACTGCCGTCCCTTTCACAGCCTCCCTGCTTCCAGCCGACCCTGTCACCTGAGCCCTTGTGAGGACACCTGAGCCCTCACGGACAGGAGAACCGACCACATGGGGGAAGCTTGGTTCTGAGGGTTACCTCCAACCTTGATCAGTGTCCCCGCCATGCCACACCCCAGTTCTCTCAGACCCCCGTCAACACTTGAGACATGCTTCCAGCGCTAGACTGAAACGGGGGGGGGGGGGGGCAGCCGCGCACTTGCAGGCCCCACTGTCTGGGGGCTGAGTGTTGCTGGAGTTGGTGGAACCAGCTGCCATCTTTCCCATGACAGGATGCGTTTCTGCCCGTGCCCGAGTACTGTTCTGCACTCCCACGCTGCTGGCTCCCAGCCTGCCTGCTTTCAGCATGTATGTATGAACGTGGGAATGTAAGTATGTATATACGTATACCAGGGATTGAACTCAGGAGTGCTTTAGCACTGAGCCACATCCCAGCCCTTTTTTTTTATTATTATTATTTTTTTATTTTGAGAGAGGGTCTTACTAAAGTTGCTAAGGGTCTCACTAAGTTGCAGAGGCTGGCCTTGAACTTGTGGTCCTCCTGCCTCAGCCTCTTGAGTCACTGGTATTACAGGTGTGTGGCCACCACACCCAGCTTCAAATATGCTTTAAAATCAGCTCTGTGTCGTCGTAGAGAGCAGTGGCATATAAGAAAGTAAACATGTAAAAGGTTCTCATCTAGCCAGTGCCTTTTTTCATGGAGAACTTGGTCATATGTGGTGTGTGCTAACTCTCTAGCAAGCCACCATGTTCGCTGGACATTGTCTCTTCCGGGGCTGTGTTTAATGTTAACTTCACTAGGACATGAATAGGTCAAGACTCTACCTATGCAATCTTGACTTCAGTTTTGTAATTCTTTCAACACATTGTAACATTGCCGATGCCCCTAGCCCTATCTCCTGGTGAACCCGTCTTCTTGGCCCGCTGGCCTCCTGGGATCCTGATCTCCCGGCCTACAGCCACACCTTGGCCTGTACCGTCCCTTCTCCTAAAAAGCCCCACTGTTCACTCTTGTTTGGGCAGGAAGGGTACTGGGATCAAACCCAGCCCATGCTAGGCAGAGGCCCTAAACACGACCCCAGATCTGTCTCCAGTCCCACCTCCTCTGGCTGGAAGTCACACCCTCTGAAGTCCTGTAGTATTTCATGCTGTGAGCACTGCCTCAGGGAAGTGATCCTAGAGCAGTGACTCTCAGCTGGAAGGGGTATGTGGCAAAGTCTGTGCACCTTTGTGTTGTCACCACTGGGGGCAGGGTGCTATGTCATCTAGTGGGGAGAAGCCTGGGAATCTCACAGGGTGGCCCCTGCAGCAAGCATGGGCCCTGTGTTGTGCTGTGCTTAAGACACCTGCTCATGGAGGCGCTGCTGGGAACCCAAGCTTAGAGGTTCTAAATGGAGTGGAAAATGCGAGAACCTACAGTTCTTATGATACTTGACGAATTAAGTCGACTTCCCCCGCATCTGAATACGTGACTATACTCAGTGATGAGAAGCTTGCCACTCCAGAGGGCCTCCTATTCTACCTGGAAAGTGTCTCTCTAAGCTGGGGATGTAGCTCGGTGGTAGAGCCCTTGCTGAGCATGCGCAGGGAGAGCCCTGGATTCGATCCTAGCACCACAAGTGAAAAAGAGAGAGAGATTGTCTCCCTCGGTTGGATTGAAATCTGCACTCCTGTGGGTGGCCGGGCATTCGAATCAGTTCTCTGCCCACGCGGAGCCCTCTGGGAGTTTTCAGAGCTTGCGCCTTCATTCCACAATTTCTCCACGAGTGCACTTCCTGGTGGCAGAGGCATGATCTCACTCTGTCATGTCGCCCTGTAGCTAGTGCAGTTAGCTCATTGTCACAGGACAGGCCTGCTCTCTGAAAGCAAGCGCCATGGAGATGGTCCCCCAGCGGTGCCCGCGGACTGCCAATGGCAGCAGCAGCAGCAGCAGCAGCACGTATTGTCCTGATATTTTGTTAACTTGTAGGTGTTTGTAGGATGATTGCCTTTAGGCAGGAGATAGGATTTTTTAGTTTGTAAAGCTGGTGGAAAAAAATCCTTATTTGTAGAGCAGGTGGAAGGCTCAGCATTATTTGGAGTGTTCCTGCTTCTCATTTACAACCACACAATAAAGAAAACACCTTTTACTGCTCTGCTGTCCAGTTTGTTGGGTTAATTTGGGAGATAGTGTCAGCGACCTGGAGCCGTGCCAACTTCCAATTAGCACTCGGCATAACCACTGATTTCACTTAAAAGTAATTACTGCAGATTTTCTCAGTACCCTGCACATTTTTAATCCCCACACTTATTTTTCTCATCTGAAAGGGACATGGTTTTTTTTTAGGTTTTTGTACTTCTTAAATTTGTAAACTATTTTGAGATAACGTCACGTACTTAAAAGTTGCAAGAATAGTCCAGACTCTTCCATGCCCCTTCACCCAGATTCCGCAGACGTCACGTTTCCCCGGTGGCTTTAGTCTGCTCTCTCTCTTCCCGGTCCACATACGTACAGCTGTCTTCCTCTGAACTATTTCAGCAAGTTGCAAGTGACGCCCAAGAGAGTACCCCTCAACACAAACAGCCACACTCCTGTGCAGGACAGTACTGTCATCGAAACCAGAAAATGATCAGTATTGATAAGCACCGCTATCTGATCTACAAACCTTCCACATTTTGCTATTTTTCTACTATCAAAATCCTTTATAGTGAAAGAAGCGAATGTCTTTGTCCGGTCTGGCACCTACTGCAGAAGCACATCTTGCTCTTTCCATCTTGCAGTCATGCATGATTTGGGCATTTTTGAAGACAAGCCATGGTTTCATGAAGAGCCTCTCAGTTTGAGTCAGAAGTAGGTGGTCGTACATTTTGGCCGGAAGGCATCCAAAGCGATGTGTCCTCAGTGTTTGCGTCAGGAGTCACGTGCCTCTGTTTTCCCACTGCTGGTGACGTTGCTTTGAATACTTGCTTGACTTGGGGTTTGTCGGGGGTCTTCACAGTGAAGTCCTACTTTCCCTTTCCATTTACCCAGTAGAGGAAAGAGACACTAGAGCTGATAATTGCACCCTAATGTGGCCTGTGCGGAAACAAGCAGAGCGAGGTGCCCCGGAGCCTGCTAGCTGTTGCCCACCCCAGGAGTCCAGGGGAAGCTTCCAGAGCTGGGCACACCTTGGCTCTGACTTCAGGAATGATCATGAGCCAGCCAAGTAGGAAAGGGGGACATTCTAGAAGGACACAGAACCGTGCTCACAGCCATAGAGGGGAGGCTGCCTGGGAGACTACACTGGTGGCAGCTGGAGTCCTAGGACAGAATCCTCAGGACACATGGAACCCCAGGATGGCCACCAGACAGCCTGCGGTCCAAGGCGGGCAGAGGCCAAGCTCATGTCCCTCGGGAGCTCTGGGTCTCTCTTGTCTCCGAGTCCCTTATTCCCTCTCCCTTCCCTTAACACAGAAAGGTGGGGCAGGGGAGACCACAGGATCGGGTGGTCACAGGTGTTCCATTAGCTGGACGTTCAGTTTTATTGTGCCAGAAATGGGTGTCCTTCAAAACAGCAGGAAAGCCATCTTTGCAAAAGCTTGTCCCTTTTTGAATATAAACATGAATGAAAACAGGACCGAGGGTGTAGTTCTCTGGGAGAGCACTTGCCTGGCATGCAGGAGGCCCTGGGTTCCATCACCAGCACCTCTCCCCAAATTAATGGAGATAGAAATATAAAACAATTGTGGATATAAAATAAAGATTTACTGAAATCCGCTTTGAAGTACATATCTAAGAGGCCCAGTGTCTTGAGCTTGAGTAAGAAGTGTGAGCTGTGTAATGGTGAAGTAGTGTTGTCCCTCTCTTCTTTCTGTTTGTTTTTAAAGTACTGGTAGAGACTGAAGACAGCACACGTGTGTGTGGGGGGGGCTGTGCTCTACCACTTAGCCACGACCCCAGCCCCTTCTCTCCAGTCCTCTTGACATCAGCAATTTAAATTGTTTTTATTTTGGTGGCAACAAGGCCAGTCAGAGGTGCAGGGCTTTTCCAGGCTCCTGTCAAGAATCTGCAAAGGAAATGGATGTCAAGGTTTTCCTCTGTTCTTCTCTCAGTGAGGCATCGAAGCCAGGTCAGCAAGAGAAGGATGGTGAGCCTATGTCTACATCTCAGGGAGGTCCAGACAAACATAAATTCATTGAGAATCCAGTGGGGTGTGTAAAACCTGGTAAATTTCTCCCTAAAAGGAACTTCCCGTTTGGAACACTGTAGTTCCAGCCCGTGGAGCCACATCCTTGGACACGGGGAGTTTCAGAGCCCTCTGCCTTTTCTTGCCAGGTGAAGATGGGTAAGTCGGCCTCCCAAAGTATAGATGTTTTCCCTTTTCATTCACAAAGTGTCTTCTGTATTCCAGACACTGTGGTCCTTACTGCTAGTCAGCTCTTCGTTGCTGTGACCAAAACACCCAACAAAAACAACTCAGAGGAGAAAAGTTCCATAGTTTCCCAGGCTCAGTCCATGGCTGGCCAGTCCCATCCATCGGAGCTCTCGGTGAGGCAGAAAATCCTGGTGGAAGGGCAAGGCGGAGGGAGCTGGGCACAGGAGCTGACAGGGCCAGGAGCCGACAGAGAGGGAAGTGACCATCTCCTCCAGTCACCTCCTTCCCAAGGTAGCGCCCCCTACAGGAATCCTTCCAGATCATTATCCACCAAATGGATTAATTTGCTGCTGAGGTGCGGCTCTCATAACTGAGTCGTTTCACCTGTGCATACAGACACAGCGGCTTTGGGAGGACACCTCATATCCAAGCTGTGACACCACCCTCAGGGAAGTTATCACACTGCATAGTGGAGAAGACATCCAGACAGAGATGCCACGGATCAATTGGCATCCACAGTAGTGAGTAAAGAACCTTAAAATGAAAACTTTAAAACATTTGTGAGGACAAATGTACTCCTTTTCCCCCCTAGTTAAAATTTACATATCATCTACCACTTTAAAACATACGATAAGTAGCATATTCACAGGGTAGTGCCTCAGTTGTCTCATCCACAGTCCTCTCTGTTCAGTTCCACCATGTTTTCATCATCCCAGCAGGAAAGCCCATCCCCATTAAGCAGCCCCTACCAGCAACCACTAGTCTGCTCAGTCTCTGAATTTCCTGTTCCAGATGTTTCACATAAAGGGAATCACATCCTGTGTGACTTTCGTGTCTGGCTTCTTTCAACAGAACAGGCTCTTTGAGATTCATGGAGATTGTCTCAGCACCCCATCCTTTTTTTATGGCTGCATAATATTCTATCATGGGCAGCCATTTTCTTCCAGGATGCTTAAAAATGAACTCCTCCATATTGAGCTCTGTTAGAGCAGTATTTCCTGACATGAGAGTGGTCATTTAATGATTCATCTCCATTATGTTAGCATTCTTCCTTATAATGGAGAACGTGTATTCTGCTGTCCCCCTGCTTTGTCAAATCCCTGTAACAAGGCATTGGCTCTGTTCTCTGGATCTGGGAACTTGGCAATGACTGCAGACAAGACTCCCATTTGCACGGCAGGAGAAAAAATCGATGTCAGTTCATGTCATTGTTGAAAACCATGACTGTGGTAACATGTGGAGGCCTCTCCCCAAGTCGCGAAATCCCCCGTGTGTAGGCAGCGCACCGCCATCGCTCAGCACAGCACCGTTGACCGAGCTGAAAACCAGCCTGTGCTGCTACCAGAAGAGGCTGGGGAAAGCTATTTCCCCTCGCTCAGCTGCTGTGCTCACAAAGCTGGTGAACCCAGAGCTGGCTGCCCAGGGAGGGAGTTGTTCTGCTCGAGGCTTGGCAGAGAGATGTGGCTAATCTCCAGTTCCTCGAGATGTAAACAATTGGTGACAAGTTTGTAATGCCAATGCCAAGGACTTTACTCTTTAGCGGAGAAACCCTCCCAAGTACTTTCTTCTGGTCCAGGCCATGGATTTGCCTGTCTTCCCAGGACCACCAGTCCACCTCTCTTATTTGGCAGGTAGCAGGCAAGCCTTGAGCCCTCAGGACAGACTGTGCGTGGGGCAGGTGGTGCCTTGTCACAGAACCCTCGGCTCTGCCAGCGGCCTCCCCGGCTCGAGCTTGTGTTCCAGCTGTTCCAGGGGAGACGGAATCCAAGTGTGCCTTGCAAAACACTTGGCTGTGAAGGAGCATGTTTGTCCCATCCTGTGACAAAGATAACACCAAAGCATATGTGGACTTGATCGCCTAATGTATACAGATCTTAAGTATATCTGATCTTAAAAAAAAAGGGTGCTTTTTGTGTTTTTTTTCCACAGTGGATAGTTTTCAAACATCACAGAAGCAGCGAAGGAAAAACTACTTTTGTGTTCCTATTTTGCTTCAGACCTTTGAAGGAGATTGAATTTATTGCTCTCAGACTAAGAATCTATAATACGGGGTTTTGTCTTGTTTTGCTTTGGTGTTCAGTGCTGAGGACTGATGCCAGGGCCTCATGCATGCACGCACTACGGAGCTGCCTTCCCAGCCCTTTCTTTTATTTTGAGATAGTGTCTTGCTGGCTTGCCCAGGACAGCATCAAACTCGGGATCCTCCTGCCTCAGCCTCCCAGATAGCTGGGATTATAGGCATGGCATGTGCCACCATACCTGGCTTTAATACAGACTTTTGAAGGAAAATTCAATTAAACCATGCTTCTGTTATTTAGGAAGAAGGAATAACAGAGTCTTCTCCTCCTCCTTATCTCCCTCCTCCTCCTCTCACAGATGATATTTGGAAACTACTCTTAGATTGGTCTCCCTCTGAACTTAGTTGAATTAGGAAACCAGGTAAAAATGGAGTCCTGCCATCCAGGAAAAGAGCTAAACTATTCTGGTTGAGTACATTTTCTCCTGGGGCCTTCTTCAGATTGAGGTGATTGGTATTAAAATGCATAGTGTTAAAAAAGGGGGGTGTGTTTCTAGACTCTCCAAATTCTAATAAGATTTGTAGAGCTCAGGTGTGATTTCTTCCTGCAGACCTCAGATCAAGGGCAACAGTGATCTAGTATTCATATTTTGTTATCATTTGTTGAGGCCACATTTCTCCTTAGGGATAATCTCTTTTAATATTAAAGTTTCTTTTCAAGAAATTTATATTTAATGTCTGTATAATAACATATGCATTCTATTTGAGGTTCCATTGCCAACTTCCCTTGGACTTTTATTTTTAATAAACCAAGAAATCAAAGAACAATCCCCCAGTTGCCCAGATATTGGGCAGTTATGTCGGGTTTTGGTTCATATGAAATTAGTAAACCTTTAAAGAGAACCTCCTTTCAGAGGACAGTGGTCTCCTCCACCCTCAGGTTACTCATGGACTATGGAGAGGCCTTGGCTTCTGTACTAACGTGTTTCCTTCCCTAACCTTGGTCTTCTGATAATGTGTATGCTCTGACTCAGGACAGCAACATTGAGGTCAAAGAAAAATTAACGAATTGTAACAATTAACACCAATACACACCCCAAGCTTTGAGACATCCAATGAGTGAGACTAGATATAGGCAAAAGATACCTGAGAGAGGCACCTCTTGTGAGTAGGCTTGGCCATCTCATAACAAAATACCATAGACTGTGTGGTTCAACAACAGAGTTTTGTTACAGTTCTGGAGGCTGGAAATCCAGCGTCAAGGTGTGGGGGGTTGTCTTCTCCTGGCCTGTCTCTTGGCTTTAGTCGGCTGTCTTCACAGGGCCTTTCCTGTGTCGCACTCCTGCTGTCTCTTCCATTCGTATGGGGATGCTGGTCCTGCTGGATAAGAACCCAACTTTATGGCCTGCTTAAATCTGTTACCTCTTAATAGGCCCAGCTCCAAATACAGTCCTACATGGGTTTAGGGTTCCAGTGTGAATTTGGTGGGATACAGTGCAGTCTATAACAAGGTTGTGTTAATAGCTAACGCAGGTACGACCTCCAGGCATTGTGCCAGATAATTTATACTCTCATATCATATTATAAATCTTTTTTTTCTTTTTCTTTTTTTTGGGTGTGTGAGCTAGAGATTGAACAAAAGGCCTTGTGCATATTAGGCCTGCACTCTACCACCAAACTATACCCCCAGCCCCTCATTCAAATCTTAAAGAAGTTTTACATGTTTTTTATGACACTAATAATTTCTAAAAGTTCTACAAGATAAGCCGTGTTCACACCATGTAACAAATGAGAAAACTGAGGCCTAGAACGTAGAGTAACATGCCACGGCGTCAGGACCCGAGCCTGTTTTGTACACCCCAGCCCTGTATCTGTCGTTTGCTAAGTTGGTCTGTGATTACTGTACAGGAAGAGAGAATGTGCCACTCAGAGGTTTTCCTACCTGGAGCAAGAGTCACAGCCCCAACGTTTAGTGGCATGTGGCCACTGAGTCTAGAGCAGAGCCCTCCTCCCCTTGGAAAGGCTCTGCCTGCCATGAATGGAGAAGGCCTGTGCTCACCCACAGTGGGAGGCGAGATCAGTGGCCTCTGGGAACTTGTTAGAGACTCGCCCTGCCCACCTGAGCCAGAAGCTCTGGAGAGAGCAGAGTCCTGTTTAACAAGCCTTCTGGGGGTTTCTGGTTGGCCATGTGAGAAGCCCCTTGCTACCTTAGAGCTGTTTTGGGACCAGGTGGGCCTCTTTTGCTTCTGTGTTTAGTAAACAACCACAGACTCTAATTTACACCTCCACACTACACTTAGGGGATGTCCTGTTTCCCTGAACAAATCTATTTCAGATTGTAAATTTATAAAATGCCGTACACATAGTTTCTTGGGAGTTTTAGAAGAAAATCCATCCAACTGAGAATGATCCATTCTGAGTGGATAGAGGAAGTCCAGTTTCTAAGCCTGTGAACCGGAGGTCCATCCCCCATCGGGGCGAGTGAACTAAGATAGATGCCGAGGATGAGGGACCACTCTATCCACCTCTCCAGGCTCAGCCTGCCTTGGCTTCCAACCCCGGGGAAGTGTTGCCAGGCAACAGAATGGCCGATACCCAGTACTCCTGGTCTCAGGATTATAGACACAAGGGAAATGTCCCCTAGTCTTATTTCATGAACTCTTGTGTAGCAATATTTAATTATAACAGTGAAAGAATGAGATTTGATTAGATAGCTATCACTTATTTACAAATTAGTCCACAGGGAAATGATCCTAACTTCTGTGACTAAAGCTTTTGGCAGTGACTTTTGGCATTTGGGGCCCTTTAGACTCTGAAACTCACTGAGTAGTTACGATTTATACAGTTATTATATGAGATAAATATATCGGAGGGTGAAGGATGGGGGTTTGGGGGAAGTTCTCATGGAGTCATTGCAACCAGGCAGGGCTCTCTGTTATATGCAGATGATCAGTCACGCCGGGCGGGGATGTGACTCTGTGTAGAGCGCTTGCCTAGTAGGTATGAAGCCTGGGGTTCAACTCCCAGCACCACCACAAAACAAACAGGTAAGTAAGTAAAACCGCCTCACACAGTTGAGGATTATTAAAAAGAAAAGGAAATAAAGCAGAGAAGGAAGAGCAGAAGGCAGAGTGCCCGCATTCTCAGGGCCACCTTGGGAGGTTGTGGGAGCTGAGGGGGGGCACAGCAGGTCGACTGTACAGCTACGCCTTTTTGTTCTTGGGGAGGAGGGAGCTGACCGCAGGAAAGAGGCCGAAGGGGCTGTCGAGGTGATTCTGCAGCTTTCTGTGCATTGTAGAGGGAGGTTGGAACAATATAGGATGGTAGGAATTTTATTTCTGCTTCAGACGAGCGTATATGAAGAAAAGTAATTGGCCTGAAGAGCCTTTGGTTCAAATATCCCTGTGTCCAGATTTTCACTGAATTTCCCTTCTGTAGACATGAATGAATAGCAAAAGCAGTTGTACCATCAAATACTTGGCATTTCTGCATTCTGAGCATTCTCAGGAAGACCTTGTGTTGTATGCACTTAAGAACAAGGAATCTGAGACACAGGGCGTTAAGTAGCGATATTCCCAAGCTTCTGCCTGGCGGAGTTAGAGGTCTCTCTCTACATCCTAAGTATCAAATCATTGTTCTCACTGCCTTCCAGCCGGGAGGGTTCCATGTAGAGGGTCTAAAATAAAAAATCTACTTCAGTGATCCCAGCAGCTTGGAAGACTGAGGCAGGAGGATCATGAATTCAAAGCCAGCCTCAGCACTTAGTGAGACCTAAGTAAGACCCTGCCTCGAAATAAAATATTAAAAAGGGCTGGGGATGTGGCTTAGTAGTTAAGTGCCCCTGGGTTCAATCCCCAGCATAAAACAAAAACAAAACGCAGACCTACTCCGTATGGATCACATTCTCAGGAGTGCTCGTGTGTGTTTTGTTTGTGACGTTCCTGAGCATCTTTTCTGTCTGGCCAGGTTGTGGTGTTTGAGGTCAGGTGCTGTTTTTTCTGTGCATTCATTAAAGTGGTTGTTGAATGAATAAGTGAACCAAACTATTTCTCTAATTCTCTGTATGCCTGTGTGTTAAGAGAAGGACAACCACAGAGTCCCTTGCTGCCTGATCTAGAAGTTCTCTTACCTGCCTTTGATTCGAAAGTCTGATGTGGTGTTGAAAGAATTTCATCTTTTTGCTCATGGCAGTGAAGCTGTAAAGCTAGAACGACAATTAGAAATGGCTGGTCCACTATGTCCTACAATGTTAGGCGAAAAACGTCTGCCACTGCCTCATTCTGGGTAATCCAGAGATGTTTGGAAAGGAGACTGAAATAATATTTCTGACGAGTAGTGACTGTCAGGCTCTTGCTTGGTGCTTTGCAAACCTTTATAAATGTATTCCCACCACCATCATTCAAGACATGTATTACCTTGATTTAAGAGGTGAAACTAGGGCAAAGTTAGGCAACAGCTGAGAAGTGGCATCTGGTTGGGATGTCACAGTCAGGCTGGATGGCTTCCAAGAATTTGGCTCTCACCCACTGCTGCTTCCAGCACGGGGGCCAAGTCTCCCTTTCCCAGGTCGACCACATGGCTCCACGGGTCTTGTCCCCCTTCTGCATCAAGTGCACTGCGTATGGTGTAGCAGTTCATCTCATAGCCCAAGCTAAGCCTCTGAGCTAAATCAGAATTACAAACTATAGGGCTGCGGAACAGGCCCCTCCCCCGGTAGAGGTCAGTCCCACTGCTTAGGACCACTGGGTGAGGCTTGTTGGGTTGTTTTCTGATTGATTTTCTTGGCCAACAGTCTACGACACGGTATCGCATCATCCCTAGTTCTGTTTGCTTTGCCTTGATATATTTTAGTTTCTGAATTTCTGTCCAACACAGCCAACATTTTGGCATATTCGTTTCTGAATTCCTTCAGCGAATTCATAATAGTAAAAATATTTAATCGTTTAAAAAATGCACACAAAGCCTGGAGCATTGTCAGGGTCTAGCATTGCACACTCCCCAGGCCTCTGCTTCTCCAGCTCGGGCCTGAAGAACTCTCCAGGGGAGGCCAACCTCCCGTTTTCTCTTCCCCAAGTTCCTTTATTCTGCACCCTGTGGCAGTAGTACTTTAACTTGAGATGAGCAAAGAAGAATTCAAATAGAAGAGAAAGGAAAGAGAGGGTGGGGACCATAGCCAATGGTTCATTTCCCTACCTATGCGCCTATTTACATAATTGTGTTGTTATAACATTTCCTGCGCTTTTCTGTAAGCTGATGCTGCCCTAATTATAGATTTTCGAGAGAACATTTCATTGTACCCCAAATTACATAGTGCTTTAAAAAGGTACCTTCTTACTGGTTTACCAAATACCTTATAAACTCGTAATTAGGTAAAACAATTCAGGATGAAGAATAGAAATGGCCTGTACTGTTAGCAGATGTTGGTATTGTTGTATAATTGAGTACAAGGCTTTCAAAGATCTATAATATTTTTCTTGTGTAAAAAGAAAAAAATGACTCATTACAGTCATAATGTGTCACTTAGTCTCCTGATCAAACAGAACGCACATGTTCTATTTTGTGAGTTCTGTGCGGTTCATTATGAACGGACTTGCTTTTGTGGATGTGAAAGGGCCACTTACTTCAGCAAATTGCTTTTGTAGCATATGTACCTACTTGTTAGACAGCTTGTGGGCACCTGGGCCAGGCAGGGACTGGCCCCCTTTGTCATCTGTGCACCTGCACACTGTTGCTTCGCACCACGAAGCTCCGCGGAGGTTGCCATCTTTAGCACTCTGGTGACTTCTCAGTGTCCCCTTCCCCATCAGAGACCCTGTCATGATCCTTGGAAGCCTGGAATGGGGCCCACTTCCTGTACAGAGGCTCCTCCTCTCCATCATCTGTGGGTCTGTCTTAAAGGGAAGCACCCTGGGCACACAGAGGGAGATAGGTGCAGTTACTGGGTGCTGGCTCTCAGGCTTCATTTTCAATACTATTGTTAAGGAGAAAAATGTCACCCAATGGGTGGAGAACTTGTTTCTAATCACCAAACAACAACAAAACAACCAAAAAAGAAGGAGAAGGAGAAGGAGAAGGAGAAAAGAAAAAAAGAAGAAAAAAAGAGCGTAGAGCTTTGTATTTTTGAGATAACCTTATATTTTCCTTTCCAGAGAAGATTTGTCTCTTTGGAACAAGCCAACTCACTCATTCCTCCAAGTTCTTGATATATTAGCCTTAAGATAATTAGCCTTAAGGTAATTCCTTCCGGGATGGGGATGTGGCTCAAGTGGTAGCGCGCTCGCCTGGCATGCGTGCGGCCCGGGTTCGATCCTCAGCACCACATACCAACAAAGATGTTGTGTCTGCCAAGAACTAAAAAATAAATATTAAAATTCTCTCTCTCTCTCTCTCTCTCTCTCTCTCTCTCTCTCTCTCTCTCCCCCCATCACTCTTTTAAAAAAAAAAAAAAAAAAAAAAAAAAAAGGTAATTCCTTCCTCTAAGAAAACCATCTCTTTTTTAGCAAGAATTTTGGACTGAAATGAGCTTCATGTTTTCTTTTTCTTTTTTTTTTGGAACTTTTCTTCCCACCTCTATTTTTATAATTCCTCCTTTAAAAACAAAGACGGGATTGTTGCTCACTGCTATTGTGACTCCCAGTGGCACACTGATTCACATTCACTTGGTCCAGTAGATGAAATTCAGGGGTGGGGCCCGTGTAGCTCCCTGGTGGAGTGGGTGCTTAGCATGCGCAGCACCCTGGGTTCCATCCTCACCACCCAAACAAAACAGACCAACTTGCTAGTTAACAAAACAGAACCCCAAATATGGATTGGTTCATAAATTTCAGTTGAAAATAGCGCACTGGTCAATGCAGTGTCATTGACATTATCAATTGTATGTCATTAAATAGCAAGGCTAACGGAATGATTTACTTTCAGTATTTTACTGCTTTTTTCAATATGGGAGAAGCAAATGCTGAGGAACAGGGACACAATGTCAGAAACCGGGGCTCTCTGCTGTCAGCACGGCTGATGCCCGCATCGCCCCCAGGGCTCTGGCTTTGGTGAGGAGGGTGGGAGCCACCACCTCGCCTGCCCCAGGTCTTTTCCCCAGTAGTGTCCATTCCCATCCCTGGCTGTGCTGGGAGGGCTGCTTTAGGTGGCTCATACTGTGCATTCTGCCCACTCTGTCCCTGTCCTCATCTCAGTGCTGGGTATGGAGCCCAGGGGCGCTCCACCACTGAGCCACATCCCCAGCCCTTATTCTGTATTTGGTTCTTTTTGAGACAAGATCTCACTAAGTTTCCCAAGCTGGCCTCCAGCTTTCTGTCCCCCTGCCTCAACCTCTGGATTAGCTGGGTATTTTTATTGACTTTTAAGATTTTGTTTCCCCCTCACAGTGCTCGGGATCTAACTCAGGCCTTGCGTTCGGCCTCTGAGCCACACCCCGAGCCCTATTTTGCTTTTGATTC